>NW_027362171.1:600000-1200000 GCF_039654945.1 Dendrobates tinctorius | reverse complement strand
CAGGAGCCTCCTCTTTATGCCATCCTTTCAATATTTGCCTAACCTCGAAAAACTTTTTCAAATCAGTTTTGCCATATAACTTCAGAAAAACACCAAAACTGTTAGATATATACCCACCTTACTTGCTGATGTGCCTGCATGCCTTAAATCCTCTAAATAGTCCAAAGTTACCATCAATATTGAGGCTGAGTCCTTCGGTAAACTCATTTCCATGCAGCATAACCACTCACTCCACGCTTTTGAATGGCCATGCCAAGTTTCCTCCATAACCGACTTTCTTATTAAATTGACAAGTTCCTTTATACCAACATCCATAAGAAACTGGGGCATAAGTGCCTTACTGGCTGTGCTAGTGAATGTAGTTCCCTGAAGGCTTTTATCTGTGAACCGGATAATGCGTTAGCTAACAGGTTTTGCTTCTCTGGCACATATTTGGCTTTAAACAATATATTGTAATGCAAATATCTCAAAACCATGTGCCTCAGTAATGCGAATACCGGTGGTGGCGCTGATGTCTATGAGTTGACCACTGCTACCACAGCGCTAATGTTTGTCCAGAAACAAATCCTTTTATTGTAAAACATTTGGCACCAAAGCTCTATCGCTACTACTATAGGGAAGAATTCCAACTGTGTCAGGTTTCTAGACACCACCATCTCTTTCCAATAAGGAGGCCAAGAGTTACGACACCAATAATTTCCAAAAATAGCAGCAAAACTCTCACTATCACCTGCATCTGTAAAAAGGCTGAGGTCATCACTAGATACCTCCTCCTCCTGGAACAATGTTCTACCATTAAAGGTTTGTAGAAAATCAAATTGCCAAATCTTCTTTGATATTGCCTGTAACCCTGAGACAGTGATGTGACTGAGACACTCCTCTAGTCGCCAATGAGAGTCTCCTGGGAAAGCTCTGCCATTGGCATTAACTTACAAGCAAAGACCAAATAAAACCTGCAACTGACGTAAAGTTACTTTTTTGGCACTACTGACCTGAAATTTGCTGTCCTTAAGTTTCTCCACTTTTTCCAAAGGTAACCTGAAAACCATCCTGCCGGTATCAAATTCAATGCCCAATAAAGTCAAACACGTGCATGGGCCCTCAGTTTTCTCAGCTGACAATGGGACCCCTAGATCAGACATTAAACAACTGAACGTATGCAACAAATACCGACACACGGCAGAATCGACCAGACGGACAAACAAGAGAGCGCCTAAGTAATGTGTTATTGATGAAATGCCTGTCTCACGTCTGAGTATCCATTCCAGGAAGGAACTAAAGAGTTCAAAATAGTAACACGATATCGAGCACCCCATCACCAAACACATGTCAACAAAAACCTCGCAATCAATGTGACAGGCTAATAAATGAAAACACTCAAAACCTGAAAGCGGCTTCTATGTCTGATTTAGACAATAAGGCTCCTCTACCAGCCTTTTGTGCAAAGAAAATCACTCTATCAAATGATGTGCAGTATATTTATCCACTATGTCTTCCTTTGCAATTCCCTCATTGACTGATGACCCTGGAGGGAAGGTCAAATGATGAATGAAGCAGAATTCACCTGCCTCTTTATAAGCCACCAGACCCAAGGGTGACATCTTTAAATTATCAAATGGTGGATGTTTAAGAGGACCTCCCATTCTTCCCAACTCCACTACCTTCAACAATTTTTCTTTGACTATCTGAACCTGCTCCCTAGCTGACTTTAATTTGGCACAGAAAAAGGATGCCAGCGAAAAAGAAGAGGGGATAAAAAGTCCCTCACAAAACTCATGTTGCAGTACCTTTGCTTCCTCCTTCTTAGGGTAATGTTCTGCCCACCATAGGAGTATCCTACTTTTCACCGGTGTTCTCCATTGTACTGGAGTAGTCCACTCTGGGACCCTGCCTCTGTTCCTTGAAGCAACGAATCGTCGAATGGGTCCCTCCACAGATGGAGCATTTATGTCAGAACTTGCATTTTGCTTAGAAAAGACATTGTCCTTCATTAACCAACCAGCTTGATCCGATAGGTTTGGGGGATGACACCACCCTTGTCTGACCAGCAGGGGGGTATCGTGATTCCAAGAAAGGAACGCCGTGGTGGTCATTGAGCCAAAACCAGCTGGATCCACACATCCGTTGCTTTCACAGTCCAACCTATATTCGGACATAATGCCAGACGACGATGAAATTCTTCATCATGTCTCCACCATGCCGTTCCCCAGAGCAATTTATGGGTGATAAAAATTGTGTCAATGGAAACCATAAACTCCGGGCCCTTCTCTGGCTGCACATGACAAATCTCGTGTGCTAACACCAAGAAGACTTGCGGCCAATTTCCATATGTCTTTACTGTTAAATATTAATTATTGTTCATGGATTTATTCTTATTCCGCTCAATTCTTTACTGAGCACATTGCCTTTCGCTGACAGTCCATATCTCATTTCTGTATATTTAGGTCATAGTAAATATCAACACCATATAGAAAGAACATATGCTCTGTGGGATGTATATAACACCTGCCCCACAGGAAGGGGGGCGCCTCGCTCTTCTTCACTCTCTTAGGACACACTCCGTTTACACTTTACTCTGACACTAGGTTGAATGAACAGCTGGTATGTAAGTTAATCACTTGTTGCTTCCAGAGATGCCTGTGATAGAGACAGGTGCCATTTACCATTCAGGATCCCAGGAAAGATGGACAAACGGACAATCTCTTTGTAACTATTTCTTAAGATTTTCTATTTTGTTGCAATGATGCTTTTTGGTGGACAATCCAATAAACCACTACATTTTTTAATAAGAAACATTGTGACATTTTCTTTAGAATATCACATCTGGTAACCAGTCCTGAATAAATATACAAAAATAAGTATATTTTTTACATTTACTACTTTAGGTGTTTTATCTCCTCTCTCAAAAGAACGTTCCTTGTCGATAGTCACCTGGTCAATTTATGCACAACAACACCTAATGTGGTGTTAACTAGTGGTGCTAATGATAACTAGTGTAACTAGTGGTCCTGATGATCATATTAACTATGGATGTTTCATCTGAGCCCCCTTTTACCTTTACTTCAAACCACAGCTCAGTGTAAAACAGACAAGGTTAATTCCATTCTTACCAAACAAATCCTGTATTTAATTATTGTCCTACCAATTTATAGGGTTAGCATGTGTTTGTTGTTCTATCATATTCTTACCCTTGAGCGTTTTATTATTGTATCTCCTCCTCCTCCTTATTTTTTGTTAGGACAATTGGGCTTATTTACCTCTATTAATGATATGTATTATTCATATTTTAGCCATTACCTTCACCCATATGTCATCATTACATTGATTATATTGAACTTCGGAAGTACCGGCACCTTTATATAGGATATGTTTTTCTTAAGTTTCCCATTTGCCTAGTAACCGCCCTGTTTGCGTTCCAGTGACTGAAAGTTCCAGTCAAGTGACTATGATGCAAACTCTGTGGTGCCTTTTATTGAAGGGGTGATAACAATTCAGACTAAATGGCCTGGAAAATCATGTGACGGGCGCTCCAGGAACCGGAAGCACAATACACAAGCACTGGGCGTTTCAGACACATTGAAGGGGAGGCCCAGAAACCACAGCAGCGTGCGTTCCATGGACCGAAAGCGCCGTATATAAGCCTGAAGCGTCCGCCTGCATCATGGAGGAGATTATACTCTACCATGTTATATCGAGGGCTTTCTTAACAGGAAATGGAGAGTTTTTCTGAGCATCGTCTCCCATATAAATCAGCCCTGTCCTTCCTTTCACTCTCTGCAGACTGGCATAGAGAGTGGAGGGACCACGTGTCTCTATAGCACTTAGCACTTTATCTCCTATTACAAGCGAGTCTGCTGGTGATTATGAATGAAACGTGTTGCGACACCACCTGAGGGAGAGTGCAGGGTATGGTTAGCACAGGGGTAGTTGTGGACTGCCCTTGTCAGGGCGGAGTCTGAGGAATAGGCCATTGCCAGCCCCATAGGGACCGACAGGGTATTGTCCGTACCACGAATTGACTGAGGATCAATCTACAACACAAGATTTACTACTCCCCCCTCCATACGGTCATCTGATTGGGTGAGAATGTTCCATTTATTTTCTTCTCACAATTGTTTTCTCTATATTTGACCATTACTGGCAGTGACATCATGCTGCCACATATGTTATACTCCTCTGATTCCATGCAGCCAGGATTACACTGCCGGTATTTGGTGACTAGGCGCAATCTATCGGAGCACAGGTTTCTTGTATTCATATAGATTCTGATCCTGGCAACTGCAGGTTGAATCCTTTTTATCCTGGGTCGGGGTTTTTCCCACAGTTGTCTCATTGATCATAATCTACCGTGAATAAAACCCCACCTTTTTGCACATTAACCCCTTAGTGAGAGCCAGTTTGCATGTTAATGACCGGGCCAATTTTTACAATTCTGACCACTGTCCCTTTATGATGTTATAACTCTGGAACGCTTTAATGGATCCCACTGATTCTGAGAATATTTTTTCGTGACATATTGTACTTCATGTTACTGGTAAAATTTCTACGATAAGTCTTGTGTTTATTTATGAAAAAAACGGAAATATGGCGAAAATTTAGAAATTTTAAAACTTTAAATTTTTATGCCCTTAAATCAGAGAGATGCGTCACAAAAATTTCTTAATAAATAACAGTTCCCATATGTTTACTTTACATCACCACAATTTTGGAAGCAAAATTTTTTTTTGTTAGGAAGTTATAAGGGTTAAAAGTTGACCAGCTATTTCTCATTTTTACAACAAAATTTACAAAACCATTTATTTAGGGACCACATCATATTTAAAGTCATTTTGAGGGGTGTACATGACAGACAATACCCAAAAGTGGCACCATTCTAAAAACTAGACCGCTCAAGGTGCTCAAAACCACATTCAAGAAGTTTATTAACCCTTTAATTGCTTCACAGGAACTAAAGCAATGGAAAAGAAAAAAATTAACATTTAACTTTTTTTTGCAAAAAATTTACTTTAGAACCAATTTTTTTTATTTTCACAAGTGTTAAAAGAGAAAATCAACCACAAAATTTGTTGTACAATTTCTCCTGAATACGCTGATACCCCATATGTGGGGGTAAACCACTTTTTCAGCACACGGCAGAGCTTGCAAGGGAAGGAGCGCCGTTTGACCTTTTCAATGCAGAATTGGCTGGAATTGAGATCGGATGCCATGTTGCGTTTAGAGAGCCCTTAATGTGCCTAAACAGTGGAAACCTCCAACAAGTGACACCATTTTGGAAACTAGACCCATTAAGGAACTTATCTAGATGTGTGGTGAGAACTTTGAACCTTCAAGTGCTTCACAGAAGTTTATAACGTAGAGCCGTGAAAATAAGAAATCCATTTTTTTCCACAAAAATGATCTTTTCGCCCCCAAATTTTTATTTTTACAAGGGTAACAGGAGAAATCATACCCCCACTGTTGTTGTATGATTTGTCCCGAGTACGCTGATACTCCATATGTGGGGGGGAACCACTGTTTGGGTACATGGGACAGCTTGGAAGGGAAGGAGTGCCATTTTGGAATGCAGACTTTGATGGAATGGTCTGCGGGCATCATGTTGCATTTGCCGAGCCCCTGATGGGTCTAAACAGTGGAAATCCCCACCAAGTGACCCCATTTTGGAAACTAGACCCATTAGGGAACTTATCTAGATGTGTGGTGAACACTTTGAACCTTCAAGTGCTTCACAGAAGTTTATAATGTAGAGCCATGAAAATAAAAAGTCTTTTTTATTTCCACAAAAGTGATTTTTTAGACCCAATTTTTAGACCCCCAAAGTTGGTAAATAGTGGAAACCCCTCAATTCTTGCTCCAACCCTAACCCCAATACACCCCTAACCCTAATCCCAACCCTAACCTTAATCCCAACCCTAATCCCTAATCCTAATTCTAACCCTAATCCTAGTTCACCCTAACCCTAATTCTAACCCTAGCCCTAACCCGAGCCCTAACCCTAGCCCTAACCTTAACCCTAGCCCAACCCTAACCCTAGCCCAACCCTAACCCTTGCCCAACCTTAACCCTAGCCCAACCCTAACCCTAGCCCTAACCCTAATAGAAAACTGAAAAAAAAATATTTTCTTTATTTTGTTATGTTGGCCTAACTAAGGGGGTGATAAACGGGGGGATTATGTACTATTTTGTTTATTTTGATCACGATGATAGTTTATCATCGTGATCAAAATGAATGAATGGAATCTGCCAGCTGGAGCCAGCAGATTCCCGGCAGGCGCACTGCACATGCGCCCGCCAATTTCCCCAGATCCAAGATGGCGGCACCCACTGGTGGACGTCGGCGGGACGCAGGACCACCGGGAGGGGACAGAGGACCACAGAGAGGTACCGGGGGATTTGGGACCCTCTTTCTCTCTCCTCTGATGTGCGATCACATCAGAGGAAAGAGAAATTAAATGTAAAATCGCGGCTTTTTTTTTGCGGCTGCCGTTATAGGGTTAATAACGGCGATCGCAAAAGCGGGGTCGGTAAAAACCGACCGATTCATGTTCTCTGGGGTCTCGGCCACCCCCGGCAGCCGAGACCCCGGAGAAAATCCGACACTGGGGGGGCGCTATTCACTTCCTCCACAGCGCCGTGAATTATTGGTTTTAATACACTTAGTTACCGCCGTTAAAAGGCGCATTGGCGGTCGCTAAGGGGTTAATAGGTGGCACTTATTGTTTCTACAGTTTAATAGGTAGACTAAAAGCGCCATAGCTTGCTGAATAAGCAGGGACCCGATCATATTCACTCATCTCCACTCTCTATCCCTATCACCATCACTTGGGCTACTACATCTACATTCTCCATTTTTCTTTCATCTTTATTTTCTGTTTTTTGGGGTTTATGATTTTCATTTTGGATTTGTTCTGTCTGACTAAAACAGGAATACAGGTAATGAATTACAAAGTAAGAAAATTATGTAGATGAATTCAGTATGTAAAATATATTATGCAGGATTCATATTGATGGTTAGGGGAATGACAGAGGCCGTGTATGATCACATCTGTAATATAACGCTTCTCACCTCTGCGTGTTTCCATGTTATAGACTGGGTGCTCATGTAAAGCTCTTGGCCACTGACCGCCCATGGTGTAAAATGTCCTACTTCAATATTTTGTACAACCTTAAGACCAGTATTATGAGTAAATCTCCAGTTTGTTATCATATATGAATGTTCAGCTTCCCCTTGGTCATTGAAGTAATTTATAGGCTTCGCTGTATCGGGTGAATTCTTCGTCATTTGGATGAAGCGCTGTAACTTCCGTGTGTATTGTAGAAATCCGGTTGTGGAATTTTCTTGATATTTGTCTTTTACAAATAAGAACATTTCATGTAGAGCTTTAGCCAGAACTTCTACTGCGTAATATAATCTCGGAGAAAACCCTGATGAGAGGTAATTCCTTATACTTGGCACAGTAATCTCAATCGAACCATTATAATTGTCCACTGTCCAATTGACTGAAAAGAAGGAATCTTTATCTCCATTATTGAATATTGCATCTACTACTCTCCAAAATTCCTCATCTCGGGTTATAATGTTAATTTTCCTGTAGTTTTTCACAATGTCTTCCACACCAGGAAAAGGTTGTGATGAAATGTCCACTGCTAGACTTCCATTCAATAATGGAAAGTCTTCATGTGTAATTTCATAACTGGAGACCCAGAATGGTGGAAAGATGAAAGTTTTGTCAATAAACAGAAAAGGTAAGTCCGCTATTAATATAACCCCATAAGAGAAGGTCCCACAAATGACAATGATACTGACTTCTGGATGCTTAAAAATCGCTAAAATATTATACAACTCTATATCCCAATTAAGTTTTATGGTGAAGGCCACACAGATCCCATGTTCTCTCATGAGTTTTGTTAGTGTCTGCAGTTCATTCTCTCCATTATCATCATCTGATACTAAAATCCCAACCCAGGTCCAGCCAAAATGCTTCAACAGTTTGGTGATTACCATATTGAGGATTTGGTGATTTTGGACTGTACTGAAAACATGTGGATAGAGGCGTCTGTCCAATAATGAGCGATCGGTGGATCCATAACTGATCTGCAAAACACAAGAAACATTTTGGAGGCGACTGATTAATGTGCTGGAAAAACACCTTCAGAAGCCGCAATATCTTTGAGCAAAAGGGCAATTTGTAGTGATGATCGAATAGTGAAATATTGGGATTTGGAAATATCGGCCCCATTACTTTCTAATATTAGGGTATTCGTACCGAATAATGAATCATTGGAATGCCAATTTTTTTTGTCAGCTGGACCCGACAAACAGGTCTGAGGAAACGAGAAAAAACCTCAAATGAATGGGAAAGAGCTAAAGCTAAATGGGAACAGCATGGAGACGATGCCGGCATGCCTTTCTGACTCACACATGGGATCTGGGAATAATGTTGTCAGATTATTGTGCCGGTTTTACATATTTTAAAAAAGACCTACAAAACAAAGTGAAAAATCTTTTTTAAAGGGAAAAATGCTAAGAAACAATATTTCATTCAGAATTACATGTATATAGTGAAAAATAAATTATATATACATATTGTGAGAATCATGTGGGAATAGTGGATGAGGGCAGGTATATCTCGCCCAGATTCCGCTCCTATGTGGCCTAGTCTGGTCAGTATCGCACCTGCTTACTAATGGATAATGGGAGGTGGATATAAAGGGATGCCAGGTGGTTGTGTGAGTGTCTCAGCCTGGGAACACAGAGAGCCTGTCTGTGTGAGAGACACACACGTGAGTGGAAGCAGTGCCCACTGCAACTGTGGGTTGGCTGGACGGGAGAAGCCCGCCAGTTGGTAGTTAGGTTGTCCATTGTTTAGTTAGTGCCGGACAGGCAAGGATTTGTTTTGTTTTATTTCCTTTTGCATTGCTTTCACCGTTAATAAACCTGACCCAGGGTCAGTTATACACGAATCCCTGCTCTGCGCCTGAGTTTCATGCTGAATGCACGTGACCTTTGACCCCAGCAAAGGCGATCCCGGAGTGTTTTATCACATTGTGGTGGAGGACGCAGGCATCACGTTGCAAGCTTGAGCATGGAGGACGTGGTGAAAGCGCTGGTACAGTCCACCGCCGTCCAGCAAGAAGCAAATCGGGTGATGATGGCCCAGCTGAAGGAGTTGGTGGACATGACAGCTACCGATCGTTCGCTTCTCCAGCAGGTGGCGCAGCGCTTGGCAAGCTTACCTGAGCTTAACCTGGAAGCCGAGTCGAGAGTGATTCACGTGAGTCGGTACTGGCAGAAAATGACGCCTGATGATGACGTCGAGGCATACCTGACCACGTTTGAACGGACGGCGGTGCGAGAAAAATGGCCGAAGGCACGATGGGCCGGCCTGATTGCCCCGTTTCTTTCCGGTGAGGCCCAAAAGGCGTATTATGACCTGGAACCTGAAGCTGCGCAGGACATTGACAAATTGAAAGCCGAGATCTTGGCCCGGCTGGGAGTGACGACCGCTGTCCGGGCACAGAGAGTGCATCAATGGACTTATCAGCCGGATAAACCACCGCGGTCCCAGATGTTCGACCTGATCCACGTGACGAAGAAGTGGCTACAACCCGAGGTGTTGACAGCGCCAGAGATAATCCAGAGAGTCGTCCTGGACAAGTACCTGAGAGCTCTACCGCCAGCCCTGAGGAAGTGGGTAAGCCATGGAAATCCTACGACGGCAGATCAACTGGTGGATCTGGTTGAACGTTACTCCGTGGCGGAAGGACTCCGATGCTACCCCACCTCTTTCTTCATCGTCTCCACGTGGAACCTGTAAGAATGTTCCAGGGTGTAGGGGAGATGGAAAAATCCCTAAGACAGTGGGGGAGGAAAACGGGACTGCCCGCACTGCGAGGCCGAGAGTAACGAACTATGGTCTAAGCAAGGGGCCCGTTAGGTGTTTCCGCTGCCAAGAGATGGGACATATTGCTGCGAACTGTCCGGTCACTACTGAACCCATGCAGTGCGACGTCACAGACTCTAAAAACCGCATGTCTATGGTTGCACGGGTAGTGAGTGTGAATGCCGGTCAAAAGGATGTGGAAAAACACTTATGTGATTTAACTGTTGATGGCAAAAATGTGGTGGCATTGTTAGACTCGGGAAGTGTGGTGACTCTGGTGAAGGCCAGTCTGGTGCCAGCCCCGACTGGGCCATCAGACAAATTCTCTGTAACGTGTGTGCATGGAGACACCTGTTCGTACCTCACCACAGTCATATGCATTACAACTTCCTATGGGTCTGTGCAACATAAAGTGGGACTCGTCCCGGCGTTATTGCATGATGTTATCCTGGGCCGAGATTTTCCCCACTTCTGGCAATTGTGGGAGAATCAGTTGATGCCCTCGGGTAATAGTGTACATGATTCTTCTCCCAGGGCGCGTGTGGGTCCCGAACCCCTGGAAGAGGTCTCCCTGGAAGACTCGGGGGAAGAGTCTGCGGGAAATGACCTGCAGTTCCCGTTTTCAGTCATGGCGGGTGATAATGAGGAGACCGGGGGAGAGGAGGAGGCTGACAGCCGTCCACCTCCCCGTATGCCGGATTTAGAAGTTCAGAAAGATGACTTCCAAAGCGAGCAAATAAAGGATCCTACCCTTTCTCAGGCTAGGACAAATGTGAAAGTGATAAATGGGGTACCCGTAGAACCTGGCTCTAGGCTGGCATATCCTTACATGGTTCTGGAGAATGATTTACTCTATCAGATAGAGAAAAAGGGGGAAGATACGGTGCAACTATTAGTCGTGCCAAAACCCTACCGGCGGCAGGTCCTGGACCTGGCCCACGGACATGTGATGGGAGGTCACCTGGGAGTCCAGAAAACCACCAAAAGGATATTACACTGTTTTGTTTGGCCAGGCATGCATCACGATATTCGTGTATATTGCGAGTCTTGTCCTGACTGCCAAGGCTCTGCACCTAAGCCCCGGTTCTGTAGCCCTTTGGTACCCCTACCTATTATTGAAGTCCCGTTTGAGAGGATTGTGATGGATTTAGTTGGGCCCCTTCCACGGTCTGCACGTGGACACCAACATATCCTGGTCATCTTGGATTATGCCACTCGTTACCCGGAGGCCATCCCTTTGCGTAACACGGCCACCAAGATGATTGCCAAGGAGCTGGTGCATGTGTTTAGTCGGGTCGGTATACCAAAACAGATACTCACCGACCAGGGGACCCCCTTTATGTCCAGGATAATGAAGGAGCTCTGCCGATTGTTACAAATCGAACCGTTACGCACATCCGTGTATCACCCTCAAACAGACGGGTTGGTCGAACGGTTCAATAAAACTCTGAAGCAGATGCTGAGAAAGGTGATAGACAAGGATGGGAAGAACTGGGACTATTTACTTCCGTATTTGCTTTTTGCCATCAGGGAAGTACCCCAGTCTTCCACAGGATTCTCGCCTTTCGAGTTACTGTACGCCCGACGTCCTCGCGGACTGTTAGACGTTGCAAAAGAAACCTGGGAGGGTCAGGTCACTCCATTTAAAACAGTGATAGATCACGTCACACAAATGCAGGACCGTATTGCGGCTGTTATGCCTATCGTCAAAGAACACATGATACAGGCTCAAGGAGCCCAAAAAAGAATCTATGATAGGGGCGCCAAGATCCGTACGTTTGCACCCGGAGATAGGGTGTTGATCCTGGTCCCCACGGTGGACAGTAAGTTCCTGGCAAAGTGGCAGGGCCCCTTTGAGATCAAGGAAAGAGTTGGTGAAGTAAACTACAAAGTATACCAGGCAGGTAAACGGAAACCTGAGCAGATTTATCATGTAAATCTGATAAAGCCCTGGAAGGATCGGTCTGCCTTGTCAGCGGAGCTGGCCCGTCCCGTCTGCTCACATACCGTACCGGAGGTACGGGTTGCAGAGACTCTCTCGGAGCGGCAAAAGACGGAAGTCAGGCAGTTTCTACTTCACAACCAAAAGTTTTTCTCAGAAAAACCCGGGCAGACTATGCTAATGAAACATGACAACGTAACGGAACCTGGTGTCACAGTTCACGTAAAGCCCTACCGAATCCCGGAAGCGCACCGTGAAGCCGTTTCCCGAGAAGTGAAGGCAATGTTAGAGTTAGGAGTCATTGAGGAATCGCACAGTGCGTGGTCCAGCCCGATTGTGCTAATTCCTAAACCGGACGGCACCATCCGGCTCTGCAATGACTTCAGGAAACTGAATGCGGTCTCAAAATTTGATGCCTACCCTATGCCCAGGGTCGATGAGTTAATAGATCGGTTAGGAAAAGCCCGGTATATTACGACCCTAGACCTAACAAAGGGGTATTGGCAGATCCCTCTGGCGGAGGCTGCCAGAGAAAAGACGGCATTTGCTACCCCAGAAGGTCTATTTCAGTATGTGTATATGCCGTTTGGACTGCACTGAGCACCAGCGACCTTCCAGAGACTGATGGATCGAGTCTTGAGGCCACATAGGCGCTACGCTTCGGCCTATTTGGACGACATTGTCATTTACAGCTTGGATTGGGAGACTCATCTCCAGAAAGTACAAGCTGTGATTGATGACCTGTGGGAGGCAGGTCTAACCGCGAACCCCAAGAAATGTCACATCGGGCTAGAAGAAGCCCGGTATTTGGGGTATGTAATTGGGAGGGGTGTTGTTAAACCCCAGGTTGATAAGATTCAGGCGGTTCAGGACTGGCCACAACCTGGCAACAAGAAGCAGGTGCAAGCCTTCCTGGGGATCGCCGGTTTTTATCGCCGGTTCATACCCAATATTGCAGCCATCGCTACCCCCCTGACGGATCTTACAAAAGGGAAAGACTCCGTCATGATTAAATGGAGTTTAGCGGCTGAAGAAGCCTTCCATAGCCTAAAACGGGCACTTTGCTCTCAGCCCGTACTGGTGACTCCAGACTTCCGCAGCGAGTTTGTGGTACAAACGGATGCCTCTGATACCGGTATCGGGGCCGTACTCTCACAAGTGAGGGACGGAGTGGAACACCCAGTCCTCTATCTCAGCAGGAAGCTGAATAAACACGAGCAAAGGTATGCAGTCGTGGGAAAAGAGTGCCTAGCCATTAAGTGGGCTCTAGAGGCCCTCAAATATTACCTGGTGGGCCGAAAGTTCAGGCTGATCACTGACCATGCCCCTCTCAAGTGGATGCACTTGAACAAGGAACGGAATAGCCGGGTGACCCGGTGGTTCCTGGCCCTGCAGGCCTACACTTTTACGGTGGAGCACCGCCCAGGGGTACAGATGGGTAATGCAGATGCCCTGTCCCGAGTGCACTGTTTGGCGGGTGTCATTGCTCGACCAGAGTGGTCTGAGCAGAAGGGGGGGATATGTGAGAATCATGTGGGAATAGTGGATGAGGGCAGGTATATCTCGCCCAGATTCCTCTCCTATGTGGCCTAGTCTGGTCAGTATCGCACCTGCTTACTAATGGATAATGGGAGGTGGATATAAAGGGATGCAAGGTGGTTGTGTGAGTGTCTCAGCCTGGGAACACAGAGAGCCTGTCTGTGTGAGAGACACACACGTGAGTGGAAGCAGTGCCCACTGCAACTGTGGTTTGGCTGGACGGGAGAAGCCCACCAGTTAGTAGTTAGGTTGTCCATTGTTTAGTTAGTGCCGGACAGGCAAGGATTTGTTTTATGTTTTATTTCCTTTTGCATTGCTTTCACCGTTAATAAACCTGACCCAGGGTCAGTTACACCCGAATCCCCGCTCTGCGCCTGAGTTTCATGCTGAATGCACGTGACCTTTGACCCCAGCAAAGGCGATCCCGGAGTGTTTTATCACAATATATATATATAAATCAAAAAAAGGGCAGTGCTACCAAAATTAAATAGTTGGTGCAAAACCTATTCAGCAGTGTCCAAACAGCCAAATTAACAAAAGTAAAAAAAAAAAAAAAAAAAAAATAGGCAGCACTCAAATTAAATGTGAAAAAAAGTGGATACTTTACTGATCCTCCAGTGGCAACGTTTCAACGGTGACCCGTCTTTATCAAGCAATGTGCTCATAGTCAGTACAAACTTACATAGTAGTAACACATGTGTATACAATTTCAACAATTAATCTGTTTTACATATTCAAAATGGCCATTGCCATAGTAACATTTACAAGTGCTCCATACAACATATGTGCATATGTCCGAAGATCTAGATTACAAAATATATATATATATATATATATATATATATATATATATATATATATACAGTGGGGCAAAAAAGTATTTAGTCAGTCAGCAATAGTGCAAGTTCCACCACTTAAAAAGATGAGAGGCGTCTGTAATTTACATCATAGGTAGACCTCAACTATGGGAGACAAACTGAGAAAAAAAAATCCAGAAAATCACATTGTCTGTTTTTTTTTTCATTTTATTTGCATATTATGGTGGAAAATAAGTATTTGGTCAGAAACAAAATTTCATCTCAATACTTTGTGATATATCCTTTGTTGGCAATGACAGAGGTCAAACGTTTTCTGTAAGTCTTCACAAGGTTGCCACACACTGTTGTTGGTATGTTGGCCCATTCCTCCATGCAGATCTCCTCTAGAGCAGTGATGTTTTTGGCTTTTCGCTTGGCAACACGGACTTTCAACTCCCTCCAAAGGTTTTCTATAGGGTTGAGATCTGGAGACTGGCTAGGCCACTCCAGGACCTTGAAATGCTTCTTACGAAGCCACTCCTTCGTTGCCCTGGCGGTGTGCTTTGGATCATTGTCATGTTGAAAGACCCAGCCACGTTTCATCTTCAATGCCCTTGCTGATGGAAGGAGGTTTGCACTCAAAATCTCACGATACATGGCCCCATTCATTCTTTCATGTACCCGGATCAGTCGTCCTGACTAGGGATGGGCGAATCCTGAAATATTCGGAATCGCTAGGCTGTAACGAGTCCGACTTGGAAACTCGCTATTCATTGCAAGTCTAGCGAGTTCAATGTTAATGAATAGGGATGCCAGTTTTGCAGCGATTCCTGTGCTGGGGAGGAGAGAGAGAGAGAGAGAGAGAGAGAGAACTCCTAGCTAGTTTTTTCACAGTTTAATACAAGCAATCCTAGTTTCTTACCGATTTTGCGTCCAGCTGCTCACACAAAATCGCTAAGAAACTCTGCAAAAACTAGGATTGCCATTGATTTGCATTGGACTCGTTACTGTGCGAGTAATCGCTTGGAAACTCACAGAGTACCGACTCCTGCGAGTCCCCTACTACTCACAGAGTAACGAGTCCTAACGAGTAGATTCGCCCATCCCTAGTCCTGGCCCCTTTGCAGAGAAACAGCCCCAAAGCATGATGTTTCCACCACCATGCTTTACAGTAGGTATGGTGTTTGATGGATGCAACTCAGTATTCTTTTTCCTCCAAACATGACAAGTTGTGTTTCTACCAAACAGTTCCAGTTTGGTTTCATCAGACCATAGGACATTCTCCCAAAACTCCTCTGGATCATCCAAATGCTCTCTAGCAAACTTCAGACGGGCCCCGAAAATGTACAGGCTTAAGCAGTGGGACACGTCTGGCACTGCAGGATCTGAGTCCATGGTGGCGTAGTGTGTTACTTATGGTAAGCCTTGTTACATTGGTCCCAGCTCTCTGCAGTTCATTCACTAGGTCCCCCCGCGTGGTTCTGGGATTTTTGCTCACCGTTCTTGTGATCATTCTGACCCCATGGGGTGAGATTTTGCGTGGAGCACCAGATCGAGGGAGATTATCAGTGGTCTTGTATGTCTTCCATTTTCTAATTATTGCTCCCACAGTTGATTTCTTCACTCCAAGCTGGTTGGCTATTGCAGATTCAGTCTTCCCAGCCTGGTGCAGGGCTACAATTTTGTTTCTGGTGTCCTTTGACAGCTCTTTGGTCTTCACCATAGTGGAGTTTGGAGTCAGACTGTTTGAGGGTGTGCACAGGTGTCTTTTTATACTGATAACAAGTTTAAACAGGTGCCATTACTACAGGTAATGAGTGGAGGAAAGAGGAGACTCTTAAAGAAGAAGTTACAGGTCTGTGAGAGCCAGAAATCTTGTTTGCTTGTTTCTGACCAAATACTTATTTTCCACCATAATATGCAAATCAAATGAAAAAAACACAGACAATGTGATTTTCTGGATTTTTTTTTCTCAGTTTGTCTCCTATAGTTGAGGTCTACCTATGATGTAAATTACAGACGCCTCTCATCTTTTTAAGTGGTGGAACTTGCACTATTGCTGACTGACTAAATACTTTTTTGCCCCACTGTGTATATATATATATATATATATATATATATATATATATATATATACACACACACCTCTCCTTTCACATACTGTAGGTTCACACAAAGCGTTTTGGCTTTATTCTTTACGTTAACATTTGTGAGGGTGCTCGCTCCTATATTTGGGAGGACCCTCCCTCATGACAAATAGTTAACAATATAGTGGAATACAAATTCTCCATCCTTTTACAATGCCATTTCAAACATGCCCATCTGAATTTTGTGCTATGCCCACCACCACCACCATGTCTACCGCCATGTCATTATGTGGCCCTAGCTGACAGTTAGCAGAGCGCCAGTTAGTGCAGTGGAACCTGAGTTTGGTCATGGCCCTCAGGTGGCTCTGTATCAGACATTTGGGACAGCTGTCACTCCTACATTCAGGAGGACCCTCCCTCATGACAAATACTTACCAGATAGTTGAAAACTAATTCCCCACCACTTTACAATGCAGCTAAAACAGGCCCATTTGTGTTTTGGGCTTTGCCCACAATCATCACCACATCCACCGCCTTGTCAGCAAAGGCCATGTCATTATGCTGCCTTCGCTGACAATTAGCAGAGGGCCACCATGTGCTGTGAAACCTGCGTTTTGTGAGCTCCACGGCACATATTGGCCCCCGGATCCCAATGGAGCCGCTGTCATAGCGGGTGAAGCCGCTGTAAGGTGACTATAATACAGGAGTTGGGGAGTTGTATGATCAATGTCAGGAAATTGGATTCTACCAGACACCAAAAGCATTAGAATTAAATTCTGAATCCAGTGTAACAAGCGAGGGCCGGTATTGTGCTCAGTCTGTCTGGCCTGAGACCCATGTCAGGAACATGGACAAGCCTCATGTTACTTGGAAGCAGGGAAAGAGTCAGGAGAGCGATTGACCACTCTGCACAAGACCAAGCACTTCTGGAAACTTCCCATCCAGGCAGAATGCATATTTTTCATGGTGTTGAGCAATAATGGAGTAATTATAATAGATTCATTTGCAAGTTAACTGTTAGGAAACATTTTTTCACACAGTAATCTAGAGTGGATGATTTGACTAAAGGTCCACAGAATGATTTTCGTGGTTTGACATTTAGTGAGCAATGTACTTTAAGCGATCTTCAAGATTTAAATATGGACAATTCATCTATGCATCAGAGTGTCAATCAAGCTGAACAATTGAAAATAAAGTATCCCATGTTTTACCCCATTCAATCTAGAGTTGAATTCATGGATAGATTCCATACCGTTATTGAATGGGAATTGAGGTCACTGGATTTATCGGTCAAATCACATGAACATAATGTCAACTTGAATTTTCAACAACAGAAGCCTATACAAGAGATCAAAAATATGCCTGAAATAATGGAGAAAAAGGCAGATAAAGGTGAATTAATTGTAGTCATGGATGCAGTAATGTAAAGGGATCAAATTAATTGCCTGTTACAGGATGAGACAACTTATAAAAATCTGTCCTGTGATCCGACACGCTGTTTTCAGACTGAACTAATCAATGAGGGCTTAACATTGGGAATTTTATCCAAGACTCAGACTGACTACCTTAAGGTTAGTCATCCTGTTATGCCTATCATGTATGCTTTACCTAAGATACACAAAGGTGTTTCAGCTCCTCCTATGAGCCCCATTATATTGCGCATCGGCTCAGTTACAGAGCATCTCAGTCAGTGGCTGGACTACCTGTTGCAGCCCTTATGTGTACGAACTCCTGGATTCCTTAACCCCTTTCTGCCACTGGACGTACTATCCCATCCATGTGCCCTGGTACTTAATTTAATTGGACTGTTTAGGCAGAGGGCGTACAGACGTGATGTCATCGTGCTCTCTGACCAGAATGTCACTGTCAGGAAACACGGAAAACATCACAGCGGTGCAGCAGGGAGAGGTAAGTATTTCAACTTTGCAAGTGCTGTGATCCTGAGCAAGCGGGGGGGGCCCCACTCATTGGTGACGGCACTGGCACAGGGCCCCTCATAGTACGGCAGTGTGTCTGACGGCACGTGGCCACCCTCCCACCAGCAGAGACACTTTTGCGTACTATGAGGGGCCCTGTGCCAGGGCCGTCGCCCATGAGTATGCCCCCCACCTGCTCAAGGAACCTGCACCTTCCTCTTTGTCACCGTGTAAGGTGGTATAGTATGCGGGAAGGGGAACCTGAGTTTCATCAGGGTCAGATTCTGGCTGTGTAGAGTGCGAGGGGGAATGTAGTGGTCTGGGTCAATGTACCAGCAGAATCATCTAGCAGTGGCTGGGCATCAGTGCACTTGTGGCGCCCCCAGGAGTACGGTCGCCACAGTGGCATTACCTTCCTCCTAGAGAGTGTGATGTCATGTTTGGGAGCAACGAAGGATCTCTCTAGCAGTTAAACCAACACACACAACACAGTTCCAAATTCAGGCCAGCAGGGAGAGCTCTGAACTTGACTGCTGAGGAGCTGATCTCTGTGGTCGGGAGGAGGGAAGTTAGGGCAGTCTGTGAAGGGAAGGGGAAGTGAGTGGACGTGAGAAGGGGAGCTGGAGGATGAGCAGAGTTAAGGCTCACTCCTAGCTGGAGCGCATGGTCCGGATTCCGGTCTCCAAGTTTGTAGGGACACTGATGGTCCTGCAGCAGAAGCCGGAGGAAGTAGCAGCTGTAAATGCTCTGTTCCCAACTAAGGCTCGGAGGCCCCAGCAGCGACGTGAGTGAGTCAGAAGGAAAAGGCTACGGCTGCCTGCCATACGACAAAGTTCCAAAAGAGAGTCAACAGGGGGATCTTCAGTGAACTCAGTACTACGAGTAGCTCAGATAAGCGCTAGAACGGAAGCCACACTACTTATCTGCAGAGAGAGAATTCCTAATTTGCATCCAGGCTGACCAACTCCTTCTCCATCTGTACTCTGGGTCCTGGACGGCATTTACCAAGTACAGGTAAAGGAACTGCACGACTGTGTCTGTCATCTTTCTCCTGTGCCTGGCGTACGGCTCTGCTACATCCTGCACTGCACACTATTTACCAACTCTTTCATCTGCCCTGCGACTACGGCCCTACCTGTGCAGGGCTTCTACATCTTAGCTGCACCACAACATCTATCCCAGAGAAGCAACACTGCAGCGCTGGTCAATCTGATCAGAATCCACAGGTGGCATCACGTATCATTCACCTATAAACATTATTCACCCCTTTGCATGGACGCCCATGGCCACGGACTGGGTCAAAACCACCGTGACACATCCCTCTGAGACACCGGCCCGGTACCAATTAACCCCACTGCCCTGGCTGGCGACCCACACTCCTTGTCAGATTCATCTTGGACAGGGGAATTCACGATTTGACTTGATAACCCAGGCATGGTATGTGAGAAAGAGCTACATGGATTAATGTGAAGTGTAGCCTGCTGCATCATTCACTTTTAGTGGGGGTGAAGGACACAAGGAAAGGGGTTCTTCCTGACCAGGAGCCAGCACTTGAAGACTCAGTGCTTGCATTTTTTGAAACTTCAGAAGAGGAGGGCATATTAGCTGGAGTCTGTTTCGGCAATGTAAGCCAAAACCAGTTCCTGATGCTCCGGCTTTAAAAGCGGTTAACCTACTCCCAGAAAAGGTAGCCTTCCAGGCCTTCTGGAGCCAGACCATGACGCAGGCTCAACACCTTTTGCCTTAGCTGCTATTGTGCTTTTGCCACTACCACTAGATGCACCACCACCATCAGTACCAGCTGCCCCCCCCACGCCCATGTCCACTGCCTCTTCCACCATACTTCAAAATTTTGGAGAAAATGTACCCAAAATAGCATCAGATATATGGTACTGAATCAGAAGCGTACAGCTGTATACAGTCAAAGGATAATTGTAAATCTCCGTATATATTTCATAAGTCACACAGAGACGGTCACAGGCTCAGTATGGATTAGACAAGAATATAAAAAGTAGAAAAAAAGTGTACAGTATCATCAGATAGCAGGTATATATAGTATAGTTTAAACATTCCAAATCTCCATATATATTTCAGGAGGCATACAGACTCTCTCAGGCTAAGTATGGATTACAACACAATATTAAAAGCCGTAAAACGGTAATGGATCCGAAGCATTCAGCTGTACACAGTGTAGGGGTCATTGTCAATCTCAGTATTTATTTCCACAGTCAGAAACAGACTCTCACTTGGTCAGTTTGGATTAGACCAGAATATAAAAAGCAGTAAATGGGTAATGTATCACAAGCGTAGAGCTGTATACAGAGTTGGGGTAATTTTTAAATCTACATAGAAATTGCAGGAGTAACCCACAGACTCTCACACGCTCAGGATGGATCACACCTCAATATAAAAAGAAGATCCGCAAGAAATAATCACACATGTGGGCCAATGTTCCAGGTGTGACAACGATACACTTAGAGTGGTGGGTGGAGGAGGACTATCTTGCAGAAGGGGTACAGCATCAACAGATACCAGGTCTATATAGCATAAAACATTAAAAATGTACGTCTATATAACAGGAGTAGTGTTGAGCTACCCCGCTAGTGTTCGATTTCGGTTCATCGAACAGGAGGCAAGTTCGTCGAATGTTCGTCGAACGTTCGACGAACACCGTCGGACCCCATTGAAAGGAATGGCAGGCCAACACAAACACATACAAAGCACCTTAAAAGGTGTCCCAAAGCAGACAAAATGCTCAGAAGATACAAATAACATATGGAAAAGGGCAGCTACATATAGAAAATAGGTGGAGGAGTAAAAGGAGGAGGAGGAGACACAGATATAGGCATGTCATGCCCATATAAAGTCAAGAAAGGCTGGAATAAAAATCTAAATTAAAAAAAAAATTCTAAAATCGAAGACGATCATATACCGTCGGACTTCCCACCATAAATTATGTCAACTGCCGATCGGGCGTCATTATTCCCCCGACCCTCCAAACAGCGTCCATGAAGGCAAAGTGTTTGGTTTCTGGGGGAAGTATGGTTGCAAAGCTGAGCCTTAAAGGAATGTCCAGAAGGGCACCACCAGGAGTGGAGCCTGCGGCTTAATTGGACTCCACACGGGCAGCCTCAACCATGCCAGCCATGGAAAGGATGGACAGATTGCAAGCTTTCTCGATTCTGTGGGTGGTGGTGCATGGCCGTTTTTAGTTGTGCCAGCGATTTGTCAGCTTAATTCCGTTAACGAACGAGACTCCGGCATGCCCCCGCGATCCGCGTCCAGCTTACTACAGGGACACATGAGGCTCTGGCACATGAGACTGAGCAATAACAGGTATGTCATACACTTACATGTCCGGGGCTGCATGCGCGCTACACTGAAAGGACCATCGTGTGTCGCTTACAGGTGCGAATAACCCGCTGAACCCCAATAGTGATGGGGATCTGGGATTCCAATTTTTCCCCATGAACGAGGATTTCCCAGTAAGTGCAGGTCAACCGGAATTCCGGAATTAGGCCTAACCAGCATTCCAGAAATAATGTGTCCAAACCACATGTGCTGTAGCTTGCTTAACAGCTGGGCTCCTCTGCTGAGTAGCACACAGTTCTTACATAAAAAGGCGGCATAGCTTGGTTCATGGGTGGGCAACTCCGATGAGTAGCAGACAGTGCTTACATAAACAGGCGGCATAGCTAGTCATGGGTGGGCTCCTCTGCTGAGCAGTAGACACAGGTACTAGGCCCAAAGTATTAACTGGGCTAAATGGAGTTAAAAAATGGTTCTTACATAAACAGGCGACACAGCTTGGTAAACGGCTGGGCTCCTCTGCTGAGTAGCAGACACTGTTACTAGGCCCAAAGTATTAACTGGGCTAAATGCAGTCAAAAACTGGTTCTTTCATAAACAGGCGACATAGCTAGGTTCAAGGGTGGGCTCCTCTGCTGAGTAGCAGACAGTGCTAAAAGGCCCAAAAGGATTTTCTGGACAAGAAGCGGTAAAAAATTATTAGAAACACACACGGTGTAGCTTCTTGACAGGTGTACTACACCGCGGGCTACCAGACACCGCTACTATGACATGAAACTGTCTATTAACATTGAAAACCATCATTAATGTGAAAATAAAGTTACGTTTTTGGTGAACGAACCGTTTTCAAATGGAACCTCGAACAGCCGAATTTTAAGCAATGTGTTCGAGTTCGACGAACGGCTCGAACACCGCCCAAAACAGCTCAAATTTGAACTTGGTGAACAGTTCGACTCAAACACCGCTCATCTCTAATCAGGAGGCAGACTCAGACGGTCTCAGGCCCAGTATGGATTTGACAAGATTGTAGAAAGTTGAGAAAGGGTACAGCATCACCGGATAACCGGTATATATAGCATAGTTTAAACATTAAAAATCTCCCTGTATATTTCCGGAGTCTGACAAAGACACTCACAGCCTCAGTATGGATTAGACAAGACTCTAAAAAGTAGAAAAAGGGTAATGTATTTGAAGCGTACACCAGTATACACTGTTGGGGAATTTTTAAATCTTCATATATATTTCAGTCTCAGTAAGACAGTCCAGACTCTCTGCAAGAGGAAAAGAGATGGCTACAAGTACAGACGGAAAGTCGAGTGATTGCAGAAATTTTGGAATTGCTAATCATGGGGAAAAACTCCAGGGTGAATTCTCAGAGGCGATGTTGACCCTCAATTACTTTGTCTGTGGAGACAGCGAAAACAGTTCTTGTGAAGAAAGGGTTGCTGTATCACAGTACCGTGGATCCCATCACCGTTACTCATCTTCATCAAATTGTGATCACAGGGAGAGATGTAGACATGGTCCTCACTGCCTATCATGATCTGTCAGGTAACTTTGGAGTGCAAAAGACAGAAGCCACAGGACGTAGGCGATTCTATTGGATTGGCAAGAGAGGACACATTTAAAAATGTGGGCAGGAATGTCACACGTCTGTGAGTAGGAAAACCGTGAAAGCTGATGATAAACCACTACTGCATCTCATTGTGAGTCGACGTCCATAACAAATGGAAGCCATTGATCATCTGAAGAGAGAGCCCAGCAGGACAGGGCATAGCTATGTCTTAACCATCATCTATCAGTTCACCAAATTTGTAGAGGCAGTCCCAGTGAAGGATTTAACAGCCCAGACTACACAGCGGTGGAGCAGGGAGAGGCAAGTATTGCAATTGCTAGGGCCCTGAGCAAGCAGGGTGGGCCCACTCATGGGCGGCGGTACTGGCACAGGGCCCCGCATAGTACACCGGTGTGTCTGACAGCGGGTGTGCACCCCCACCATCAGAGACACTTGATTGTACTATGAGGGACCCTGTGCCAGTGCCGTCACCCAAGAGTGGGCCTACCCACCTGTCAAGGGCAATGGCACTCGCACGGGTGCATGCGCCAGGTGGTGACCCAGGCCCTGGGGGGGGCAGCCCAGTTAGGGAGGTTGAAAAAATGGCATATGTTGATGTTGTGTGAAGGGTTAATACTAAAATCAGAGCTGAAGTTTCACTTCTCCATTTTTCCTGATGGCTTCGTTTCTCTGTTTTTGTTGCTGTAAGATAAATTTTGTAATTAGGTAAAAGTTCAAACTGTCATGAAACCAGACTGTTCTCATCAGGTGCAAGATAAGGGAGGCGGGGGTGTAAAACTCTGAAGAATATGCCATTATATTGCTTTCTATGCTATTTGGATACAGACATATATGCAGTTTCCAGTTTTCTTGCAATATTATTAGCTTATAAAGTGAAATGATGTTATTGGTAGTTGAGAACTGTCTCGATCCTCCCGTACAGAGACCCCCGTCTCCGTGTGGTCATTTGAGTTGCTAGCAACACTCTGTGGAATAATTTAGACATCACTGGCTCAACCGTGAAGGGTTAATTTAGCCCTCCCTAAATAGCTACCCCGACAGCTTGGCCGCCCAAAGTGGGGCCCCTGAACAGGGACACATCTGCCCCGGAGGACTACAAGACAAATGACCCTCAGAGCAGAGACAGGTGCTGGAAAATTGGGACTGATCATCCTCCACAACAACCATGGTAAGTTGGCAGTTATACTGTTCAGACTGCCCCTCCCATCACCCCCACTGCAGCTGTGAACACACAGCTCCCCCTCAGACTCCAGCTCCCACGCTCCAATATCTCTTCCAATCCTATGACTGGGAACCCTGCTAATTCTAGTCAACAATTCTGGCGCTGTGCCCGATTCGGACACTTTCAGAGAGATTGTCATACAGGCCACTGTTTTAATCGGGATAGATGGCAGACCCAATTAATATATTTTTATAAACCCCATAAAACCCTTCGCCGAGGTTACTATTCAGTTTGTAATCTCTCCCACATGTCCTGTAAATTTACTAGATTCTTAAGAGTAAATTCTTGGACTTTAGGTGCGCTGCCAGACAAATTCCATAGCCAAACAAGGTTAATGATTAACCCTTTATTCCCTACGCATTTCGAAGTATAACACTTCTTCTTCAGGGGATGACATATGAGTACAGAGAACTGTCTCCACATTTATACATTCACGATTTAAACTTGGCGCCATAAAAGACATGTGATGCACCACACAGGTCAAAGATCAGAACAGTTCAAGTGTCATAGAAAGGTCATAGAAAATCATATCATCTATAGTTAATAAAATGAATTATACATTTGTTTTATTTCGCAGATAAAAATTAGAAAAGAATAAATGAGAAAAAAGGAAAGAATGAATGAAAAAGGAAATCGAGAAATGAACCCCCATTCGTGAGGAAAAACGAAAGGACCGCAATCCAACAAGCACACCACCACACCAGGAAGCGTGTCGGGACCAAGGAGGAAAAACCTGAATATACCTCCAAATAATTTTTAGAAAGACCGAAATATCTTTAAAATAAAATTATATTAAAATATACATGTATAAAAATAAAAAATGTGAATATAAATATATATATAAAAAAATGTATAAGATCATGAAAATAAAAAAACATGAAGAATAAAAATGGTTATGGTATCATAGTCTTTCAGTTACCTTCAATTACAAAAGAAATCAGTGGCACAACTCAAAGGTAACTGAAAGACTATGATACCATAATCATTTTTATTCTTCATGGTTTTTTATTTTTCATGATCTTATACATTTTTTTATATATATATTTATATTCACATTTTTTATTTTTATACATGTATATTTTAATATAATTTTATTTTAAAGATATTTCGGTCTTTCTAAAAATTATTTGGAGGTATATTCAGGTTTTTCCTCCTCGGTCCCGACACCCTTCCTGGTGTGGTGGTGTGCTTGTTGGATTGCGGTCCTTTCGTTTTTCCTCACGAATGGGGGTTCATTTCTCAAATTCCTTTTTCATTCATTCTTTCCTTTTTTCTCATTTATTCTTTTCTAATTTTTATCTGCGAAATAAAACAAATGTATAATTCATTTTATTAACTATAGATGATATGATTTTCTATGACCTTTCTATGACACTTGAACTGTTCTGATCTTTGACCTGTGTGGTGCATCACATGTCTTTTATGGCGCCAAGTTTAAATCGTGAATGTATAAATGTGGAGACAGTTCTCTGTACTCATATGTCATCCCCTGAAGAAGAAGTGTTATACTTCGAAATGCGTAGGGAATAAAGGGTTAATCATTAACCTTGTTTGGCTATGGAATTTGTCTGGCAGCGCACCTAAAGTCCAAGAATTTACTCCTAATAATCTTTGCTGCGGTCACCGCTGTGGACCGTTGGACGTGCAGCAGGCTGACATACCGATTATACAGGCTTTACTCTCTCTTGGAAAGGGTGAGTATAAATACCTTTTTATTCATACGATTCACCCAGATAAGACCCTATTGCGCTCTTGTCTCAACCCTTTAGTGTATACAACAAGTAAATTTACTAGAGGCATGTTTATTATCACAGTTCTGCTCCAGAATACAATTCCAAGATGATGGTCAGATGGTTCTTACGTTATATAATCCCTATGTAGATGTAAAGAAAGGTGTATAGAGGCCTGGGGAGAATTGGAATCTCTCTAGACTTCAGGACACAGTTGGATTCTGTCAGGACCTGTTTATATTACACCGCATTGTGACAGGCAGATTCTGGATGGTTTAAGAAAGGTGTATAGAGAACTGTGGAGAATTGGAATCTCTCTAGACTTCAGGACACAGTTGGATTCTGTCAGGCCTTTTTATATTACACCGCAATGTGACAGGCAGAAATTGCCTAGTGTATGACAAACTACAAGGTGTATATAGAATTGGGCAGGATTGGAATCTCCCTAGAGTGTAGGTCTGTAAGAACGGACAAACTCCTCAGCTTTTCCTTACATAGTCACACTTAGATAGCTTCAATTTGGCCGTGATAACAGCCGTTACATGGTACTGTGAGAGGAGCGTACACGTGCACCGCTGTACGTTGTATGTAAAATTGTCAAGCTCCGTGTTTTTGTATACGGACTGACACACTCTGTCTCTCTCTAGTTTTGAATGTAATCAAGCAGCAAATAAACTAAACTGTTTGAAAAATGGAAAAAACTATAAGGTGTAGCTCTGTAAGAATGGACAAACTCCTCGGCTTTTCCTTACAGAGTCACACACTTAGATAGCTTCAATTTTGCCGTAATAACAGCCGTTACATGGTACTGTGTGAGGAGCGTACACCGCTGTACGGTGTGTGAAAAAATGAACGCTCAGTACCTCACCAGGACAAAACAATACAATTTGTATTGCTTTTAAAAAAGCAGTTTGGACACCAGTGTGCACACAGCAATGCAGCTAGCCTTAAAAGGCAGGCTAAACACCACCAGCGCTGCTGCCCAAAAGCAAAAATCTTCACCTTTCACTGCACAGTAACTACAGTGAAAAGCGCTAGCAGCAGAAGCATTTTTTTTTCTTTTTGCCTTCCTAGCGCTCTCCCTACAGAATCAGCAGCAGCAGCTCTCCCTATTCTGAGATCAGCATGAGTAACATGGCTGTCGGCGTGCATGCCCTTTTATACCCCCTCTGATGCCCCACAAAGCAAGCCAATCACTTGCATGCCCTTCTCCAAGATGGTGGTGACCGCTGCCTATGTCATCACGATGCCCACAGTGTCCGTTCTTCCTGATTGGCTGAAAAAGGGCGCTAAAGCATCTTTTGAAACGCGACTTTGGCGCTAAAGTCGCCGACATCACTCTAAGGTCGGGTTTCATTTCATGAAACCCGACTTTGGCGAAAGTAGGCGACTTTTGAATTTTTTCGACCCGTTTCGCTCAACTCTACTTATGGATAAAACCTGGATATACTCAGACATCACTTGGGTTTCAGCAGGGGATAGCGGATATATTCTACCCCTGGGTGGCGTAGAACCAGGAATGAGGTCAATCGGACAGCTATGTGGCCGATGGAGGGGCAGAGTCTCGGCCTCCTTTTTGTCAAAGACATATGCAAAGGACCAGTAAGCCGACGGCAGACCTGTAGGTGCCGGGGACGGACAGGCAGAGTTCATCGGATGGACGGGCAACAGGCACTTCTCCTGACAGAATGGTCCCAAATGGAGTATATCACCCGACCGCCAGTCCAGGGTTGGCTCATGAGTCCGTAGCCAAGGGAGACCTAGAAGAAGCTTGTGAGACATGGTAGACAAGATGTGGAAGGAGATCTCCAGGTGCAGGGCTCCGATCTGCAGCTCGATCTCTTCGGTGGCCTGGGTAATGGTCTCCTGCACAGACGTACCATTGACTGAAACAATCGACCGAGGAGTCTCCAGGGATCTGACAGGAATCCGGTATTTTTTAACCAACTCGAGTGTGATAAAATTGTCCTCCGCGCCAGAATCCCGAAAAGTCTCCTCAGAATAACGCTTGGCACCGAGATTCAATAACACGGACACAAGCAGGAAGGAGAGGGATCACGTACACCTAGGGAGGCCTCTCCTTCCAACCCTAGGCGGAGAAGTTTCCCGGCTTCTTGGGGCAGGAACGAAGGAGGTGAGAGGAGCTGCTCTCTCTGGCTGATTCACAGGCACGTTCCTGAAACCGCAGGTCAATGCGTGTCACCAGAGAGATCAGATCCTCTAAAGAGGTGGGAGTATCCCGACCTGCCAGTTCATCTTTGATTCGACCGGACAGGCCACGTCAAAAGATCCCTATGAGAGCCTCGTTGTTACAAACGAGTTCGGAGGACAAGGTACGAAAACGGATGGTAGCGTACCCTGATGGAGGTTAAGGAGAGACTCGGTCGTAGAGGCCAGTCGACCCGGCTAGTCTAACACCTTGCGGAAGGTGTCCAAAAAGGTGGAAAGCTAAGAGACAAGTGGGTCATTGCGCTCCCAGAGGGGGTTCACCCATGCTAACGCCTCCCCCTCTAAGTGTGAAACAATAAAGGCAATTTGGGCGCGCTCAGTGGGATAGTGCTGCGGCAAAAGCTCAAAATGTAACCGGCATTGGTTCAGAAATCCTCGACAAAACTTAGGGTCCCTGCTATATCGGGGTGGCTTGCCGAGGCACGGCAGCGGATGCGGGGCCGAGGACTGGGCAGAAACGGATTGTATGGAAAGGAGCCAACTGTCTACCGACACCATATAAAGTAGTTGAGGATATGGACCTGGGTGTCGCGTTGCTGTGTGAGTTCTTGCTGGAGGATGGCCAACTGGGAAGCATTCCCAGGGTCAGAGGACTGCATGGCCGACAAACGGGACTCCATGGATTTCAAAAAGGCCATAATCCTAGTTTGATTAGAAGACTGAATAGTTGAAAAACGAGACTCCATAGATTTCAGAGAGGACATGATCCTGGTCTGACTTTCCCATAGGAACACCAGTTCCTTTTGCATGGAGGCGGTGGTATCAGCGGGGTCCATGGCCTGATTATACTGTAACGACTCCTGGAGTGGACCCTCTGGGTCATGGCACCAACCCTCCCAGGACGAGCTAACCTAGTGAAGGCCACTCCCTATACAGGGAGTGTCAGGGGCAAGCCCCAGGGGGTGAGGTACCACGACTGCTGGCACCAGGTGGCCGGCTCACAGGAGACATGAGTGGGTGAGTGTGTCTGCAGGAACGTGTAAAGCGTGGACACGGGAACACGTGGTATACAGAGACTTCATACGTCTGGGTGTGAGTGAAGCAGGATGCGTGCAAGGAGCACGTCAGAGCACTGAGTCAGGCAGCAGGTGTGCCAGGAGGTGTAACAGAGCACAGTTGCAGGGTGTGTGCCAGAGGGCACAATTAAGCATAAGACAGAGTGCAGGTTTGGAACCTGTACCAGGAGGCACAACTGAGTAAGAGACAGAGTACAGGATCAGAGCGTGTGCCAGGAGGCACAGCTGAGTACAAGGCAGAGCAGAGGATCAGAGTGTGTGCCAGGAGGCACAACTGAGTACAAGACAGAGCACAGGATCAGAGTATGTGCCAGGAGGCACAGCTGAATGTAAGACGAGCACAGGATCAGAGTGTGTGCCAGGAGGCACAACTGAGTATGAGACAGAGTACAGGGTCAGAGCGTGTGCCAGGAGGCACAACCGAGTACAAGGCAGAGTGCAGGTTCAGAGCGTGTGCCAAGAGGCACAACAGATTGCAAGGCAGAGGACCCGAATACAGCGCACAGCCAGGCAGGGACACGGCAGACCAAGCCAGGAAGCACAACAATAATCAGGCACCTCCCCTGGGAAGAGGTGGCCTGATATAGCACATGATCACGAGAGCTTCCGGGTCAAGTCCTCCAGTACCATAGAGAGGACTGACCTGGAGACCGAACTGAGAAAAGCGCGCAAGGGCAGACATAACATGGAGGAGACAAGGACCTAGGTACAAAAGGTGCGCGTGCGCACCCGGCGGGACCCCCGGAGTGACCGTGGCTCCGGAAGAGATGACGTCGGGACCGATTTTCCGCCCCCAGGTGAGCGCGGCGTGACAACTGACACTCAGGCCAAAGGGAATGTGGCCTCTAGCAGTGGAAATGCAGTTGGAAAAAAGTTTGGGGTGTTTGAGCCTATCGCCACTCCTTCCACGAGTACCCCAGACAAGGTTAATATCTTACCTAGTGGGAATGTGATTGGCAGTGTCACTCCATTCAGCTCCGCTGCTCCGCTTGGTGGTGCAGCTCCGCGAGGCTCTGCTCCTACACAAGGTCCAGTCATGCAGCAAAAAGAGGAGAAAGGTGGCTCTGCAAGGGTCTGTTGCACAGTTCTGCTACTCCACCTGGCTCTGCAGTTCTGCAAGGGACTGCTCCACAGGAAAGGTCAGCCACAGAGGTGCAAGGCTCTGCAGTTCAGTGTGGTGCGGAGGCTCAGCGGGTTGGCTCTGCGGAGGGTTTGCACGGCTCTGTCGCACTGCAGAGGGCTGCAAAGGCTCTGCTGAACCCGGTTGCTTTGGAAAGTTCCAGCTGCAGCCCTCCCAGTGGCAACAAGGTCCCGCCATTGGGTGATTCTGTCAACAATATCCAGCCTGAGGGGGGGGAATGAACGGGGAAGAGACTGCAACATGGGGGCAAGCAATGGGTTCGTGGACTTGCTCAGAACATTGTACAAACGGGCTGAGAGTTTCCCACTGGTGAATGATTGGATTGGGCAGCCTTTTGAGGTTGGGTCTCGTGTTCGCTATGGTTGCCCACTCAGTTCTTTCCTTTATGCGTTCATGATTGATCCTTTTTTGAGAAGGGTAGATGGTGGACCGTTAGCAGGGATAGAGATATATGGTCCCGGCATACAGGAGACTGTCCTGAAGGTTGTGGAGTATGCTGACGATGTTACCGTTTTCGTCTAATGAGAAGGGGAGGTGGAGGAGGTGATGTTGGAGGTGGAGCGTTATTCGGAGGCATTCGGGTCCGTGATCAACCAGGACAAGTGTGAAAGTCTCTGGCTGGGGGTATGGACCCTGGTTTTGATCTCCCAGGCACCCTTCCAGAACCCCAGGAGTATGCCAATGTTCTAGGCATCGAATTTTCTCAGGGTGATTACCCTACAACAAGCTGGGAAGGCTTAAGTGTGCTGCCCAGAGAGTGGAGCAATGGGAGAGTTGGTCTTTGACTCTGAGGGAAAGGGTAAACTTGTGCAAAGCTTTCTTGCTCCCCTTGTTAATTTACCTGGGCAGCATATGCATCTTGCCAGAACCTCTCCAGACATGGGTTGATAGCCTGTTCTTCCAGCTGTCGCAATCCTCTGGAAGGAGAGGGCTCCTCCGTGGGTATTCTCCTGCAGGGGATGGTTTTGTGGCGCCCCTGACGCTTCAGTCGCCACAGAGGTACTGCACCTTCTCCCCGGCGCCATAGCTGAAGGCTCCGACCCGATCACAGATGAACCGCCAGCAGCTGGAGGACGAAATCGCCCAGCTGACATGCCGTCTGCGACTGAGGCATGAGGCCTTATGGAGACTGAGCAGGCCGCATGCCCAGGAGGGGCCTACATCTTTGGTGACTGCCACCGCTGCACCGGAGCAGAGATCACACCACCAGGAGGCCACAGGTACGTCTGATGTCCTGACAACAGGGAAGGCCCTGGGGTGCACCACGGTCACAGCGGCTGGCCAGGTCGTGCTAGATCTGGTCTGGGACTGGGATACCAGTCCTTGGGGGGGGAACACCGGAACCCCTGAAGGTGGCGCCGCAGTGCAATACCAGGCGGGAGGAAGAGGAGTACTTAAGAATTGCCAACAACTGCTTTGAATCTGGTAACAGTTCCAATTCAACTTCCAGAACCCCAGGAGGGGATCAGCATTAAGGATTATACTTTTCAAATCTCGTTGCCCAGGAGGGTTTTATTTGCACCAGTTGTGCCTGTTTGCTATCATGTTTTTCCGGTAGCACTTTTGTTGCCCTGCTTTTGATTGGCAGTGTTTTTCGACAAATGGAACTGTGGAGATCATGAACGCTGTATGATCCAAAACTTTATTGTAAATAGTTTGCACCTCTTTAGGTGCCCTCTCTTGGTTTCACATATAAAGACTCTTTGCGAAGGAAATGTCAAGTTCTACATAGAGACACTTTGCAAAGATAATGTTTTTGAGTGGACACTTTTCGAAGAATGATGTCTACCTCAAGGGACACTGCAAGAAGTCCCAGCTGGGAGCAGTGTTCAGCACCTTACAAGAATTTTGAATGTTTTATGAAAAAGTATTTGATAATGTTGTGTCTTATGAAAAGCAAATGTCTTTTATAGAATATTTGATACAGAGAATTAGAAAAGTTTTGAGATATAATGTGAGAATTGAATAAAGACTGAATAATTGAAAGTGACAGGTGACAGGCCAAGTGTAGATGGTCAGTGTCTTGCATCCAGTAGAAAAGAGAGAAAGACAAAGAATAATTGATAGAAAATGTAATAAAGAAAATGTGTTGAGTATAGCACTTTGAATTGAGAATTGCACTTAAGTAAATTTTTGATACTAAGATGGGAAGTTAGACTCTTTGTAACGTTTAAGAAATGTGCCTCCTACAGTAGGAAGGATAGATAAGTATTGTTAAACAGCATTTAGAATTTTTGTGTGTTCCTGTATTGTACTTTTTGTTGTCTTACAGCCCGCGGACATGCTGTGTTTAACGGGGAGGTATGTGGTGCCCCTGAGGCTTCAGTCGCCACAGAGGTACTGCACATTCTCCTAAGGTGTGGTGCCCCGCCATCCAGGTAAGGTGGGAACTCCCGACCGCACTCCACACCTACACCCCACACACAGGATAGTTCAGCAGGGACCCATCCATGCTTTATGCTGGAAAGGTCAAAGGATGCCTTTTGTGGTCCCTGGCTTCGTAAAATGAGAGGTGCTGGGGAGGTGGGTGGAGTTAGCTATAAAAGAGAGGGAAAGTGTAGGATGTCAGGGAGTCCGCAGAAGGCGGCAGGTGGAGTAGGAGAGGACAGCCACTCAGTGAGGAGTGGGGGATCCCTGGAAGAAGGGATGGAGGAAGGAGTGCTGCAGCTGCCCCAGTGAGCTGGGCCAGCTGGCACGGGAAGGAAGAGAAGGAAGAAGAGACATAGACTGAGACTACAGATTCCATAAGAGAGATAGAACAGAACGGAACGAAGGAGAATAGAAGGACGGTGGGAAGCAGGTTGAGAGAGAGAGAGAACCCTTCCAGTCCAGAAAGCGTAAAGGCCGGGGCCCGGTCCCCGAGGTTGATTGGATCTTTGTCTGGCAACAGACACCGGAGGAGTAGTGAGCCGCTAACGCCTTGCTCCCATCATAGACTTGGGACACAACAGCAACTGAATAGAGAGCTGGGGTGCAGTGAGGAGTCCCCGAAGCAGGCTACAGCTGTCTGCCATAGAAGTAAAGATTAGGAACACCTAGAGAGAGGCATTCCAGGGTAACTAAGTACTGTAGTGCTTCGCACCTAAAGGCGCGTTGGAGGAGTCGTTCAGTGAAGGTACATATTGGCGGAGTGTGGAGGGGAGAACCCTATCTGCCTGGAGGTTGGCTGGAGCCCTGACCCGGAGAATACAGTACGGAGGCAGGCGTGTGGGTGAACTGCAAACAGTGAGTAAAGCTTTAGAACCGCACACCCTGGTGTCCTCCAGTTATTCCAGCACCGCTACACCTGGGTCACAACTTCTATACCCTCCTGCGCCTCTCCTCATCCATTGCACCTACACTGACCTGGGACTACAGCTCCACCTGTGGGGAGCTACACCATCTCTGCTGCACCACACCATCAGTCCCAGTGGATCTGCATGCAGCGTTGGCTCAACACCTTACTTGCCAAATACCACGGGTGGCATCACAAACTATTCTAATAAACTCTAACATCATTAACATCACCGCCATTGATATTGAGCACCCGGGGCCACGGACCGGGTCACCGCTGCTGTGACACATTCCCGCTTTGACACCGGCCCGGTCCTGAGTACCCCACTGCCCTGGGCGAACGAGGGCGACCCAGTTTCAGCCTTTCTTCCAGGAATGGGAGATGGGAGGGCGTGTGAAGGATCTTCGCTTACCGCACGGGCATCTCTTGGTTTGTGTTACATCGCTTCTGAAGGCAATCCGCCAGTGGGGCTTGGGGGTGTGGGAGGTAAGAACTCTGTCAAGGAAACTACTTGATGAGAAGGTCTTGTCAACACATTTCCAAAAATCTCTGGTCCTCAGTGACTGCCCAAGTCGGGATCTGGATATAGAATTACGGCTTTTGAATTCAAGTAGGATCCCTCAAATTTTTTTGACTTGACTTGGCATTGTTTGCATGGTAGCCTATATGTGAGGTACAACCTGAAGTGCAGGAACTGCCATCTAGAGAATTATGCTGGAAAGTATGGAGCACTTCCTGCTTCGGTGTTACTTCAATGTAGAGGTCTACAAGCGGGTGGGTGCTTCCTTGGACTGGCCTCAGCTGATTCACCTCTCTTACACTGAATGGGCCTATGGGGCTTTCAGAGACCTTGGTGGCAGTGACAGAACCACTTTATTTCTAGATAGTACAGTGGTTAGGTTTTTCACTTGAATGCACGGTGTTTAGTGTCGCTGAGAAGCAAAATCCTCCCATTGGAAGAGGTTTGTAGTAACATCCTAGGTGACCTGGTGAAGGTACACTCCTTGGAGTATGAACGGTTGGGGACTTGAGAGCCTCTCAGCTTTGGAGGGGTTTCTCCTTTGGGGTTTCTTAATCATGTGGTACTCCAAGTCTTCCTGGTGGAGTGCTGTTATCCTTTCCACTATTAGCTTTTTGTTTTCATCTGGGCAAATGGTGGAAAGGGTTTGCAGCAGTGGCGTAGCGTGGGGGGGCGGTCCGCCCCAGGCGGCACATGTGTGGGGGCGGTGCGGCAGCAGCAATTCCTCTCCTCTGTGGGAGAAGCGCGGCCACGGAGGAGGCACAGTGCAGCTGCAGCAGCAGATTTTGGCTGTACTGTCGCCGTGGCTGTATATATATTGTCGCTGAGCCTGTGTCCGTACACACTGTCACCGTCTGTGCTGTCGCTATGTGCAGTCACACCCGAGCACTCGGTTGGAGCCGGGGATCCTCCCACCAGTGACACAGGCCGGAAATAGGGAAGACTTGGGCAGCGGGACTGGTGCGGGGGGCGCCCCACAGACTGATGAGCACGGGGGGGAGTGGGGACCGAGAGGAGACACCGCGGCTGCGGAGCCGGGTCCTAGGGCTGCTGCTGGAGGATGTACGCTACCTTACCAGAGTCATCGGCTGCAGCCAGGTAGTGACATGGCTGCTGTGTCCTGTGTGTGCTGTCAGTGTCCGTGAGCTCCTCCTCCATCACTGACCTCCTCTGTGTGCTGCCTGCTCCATACATGTCATATACATCAGCCACTATCCTGACACCTGCTGCGGGCTGTCTCCTATTGATGTGGATGTAAGTGCTGCCTCTTGGTGTGTGTGTGTATATATATATTAGTAATGCATCTATAATATACTATACTGTAATATCTGAAGTGCATAGGGTAGAATAATACTTCAACATTATGATTGTATATGCTGTAGGTAATCTACTGTATGCGTTAGATGTTATACTGTATACTATACTGCATATACATTACTGATCCTGAGTTACATCCTGTATTATACTCCAGAGCTGCACTCACTATTCTGCTGGTGCAGTCACTGTGTACATACATTACATTACTGTTCCTGAGTTACATCCTGTATTATACTCCAGAGCTGCACTCACTATTCTGCTGGTGCAGTCACTGTGCACATACATTACATTACTGATCCTGAGTTACATCCTGTATTATACCCCAGAGCTGCACTCACTATTCTGCTGGTGCAGTCACTGTGCACATACATTACTGATCCTGAGTTACATCCTGTATTATACTCCAGAGCTGCACTCACTATTCTGCTGGTGCAGTCACTGTGTACATACATTACATTACTGATCCTGAGTTACATCCTGTAGCTCTTTTTTATTATAAAAGTATCAAAACACAATACATAACAGACTACATAATACAAAACACAATACATAGCAGACAAACAATGCTCCCGACATAAATATTTGTGCAAACCTCGCAATTTTACCTGATCCCCCAGGCTTTCCAGCCTAGAGAGCCCCAGCAGGATCCCTCCACCCCTATACAACTTGAAATAAAGAAACCCCTATGTAACACATTCATCCCCTACGCACACCCTTTCACACTCCATTCGCGCTTTGCACCCATACCTATATACAAGTAATAAACAAAAAAAACCATATTCCGGCCCTTCTGCCTTAAAAAAAACCCATAGCCACTTATACTGGCAAAAACCCCAGCACCAGCCTAACACCTCTACGAAAATTTTTTTTTTATTTATTTATTTATTTTTTATTTTTTTATTTATCATCCCCCCACCACACCCAAGGTCCAAAAGTCCATGGCCCATTACACGAAACACACAAGGTCCATCAATGTTCATGGCCTATCACATCTATCTCTTGGCAAAAACAGTTTATGCTCCAAGAGGAAAACCCTCACCCGGCTCCACCCAAAACCTATGCTATTTACCACGTGGTCCATTCTTCTTTTCCTTTCCACGATTTGTCCATCCACTTTCCCTTCGGATAAAGGTCCTCTTTTCCCATTCTCACCCCCCATTCACCCCCCTCCCAACCTCACTACACCCTCCCATGCACTCCTAACTAAAACAAAAGAAAGTATGTATAATACACAAAAATACAAATATACAATATATATCTACATATACACCACATAACATTATTACCATATTTGTTTTGGCTTGCCACCACACACTTTCCTTTGCAGACCCAAGATCAGTGCCTGCAAGCCCAATATCCATTAATGCTCTATGTTTCCAAAACAAAAGTCTAGAGTGGCATGCTTTAGCCCACCACCAGGAAAAGGAGTTCTCGAGGCCCCGTCCCTCACTAACTCATTCACCCTGTCCCTCAACAACTAAGACTGTCCCTGCTTCTGTCCCTAAAGAAACTGTCCCTATCTGTCCCTTCCTGTCCCTACTCCACCTAACTTAATATAACTAACTTTCTATCTGTCCCTCAGTGCCTGTCCCTCCCTGTCCCTATCTGCCCCTACTTCTGTCCCTAGCACACCCAGTGAAACTTATGCTATCCCTACCCTCATTCACACGGAGCTAGCTCTCCCTTGAGTGCGTTTTTAAAAGGAGAGGCCTCTCCAAAGCCAAGAGGCCTTCCTCACACCCAACCTTTCGAACTCCAAAGAACGGACCTTCACCAGGTCACCCAAGATGTTTCCTACCACCTCATCCCTTGGGAGGGTTTTTTTCCGCGTCGAAACTAGGCACCGTGCATTCCAAGTGTAGAACCTAACCACTACACTGACTAGAAATAAAGTGCACGGGTCCCGGCCACAGAGGGATCTGAACGCTCCATAAACCCACTCAGCGTAGGAGAGGGACGCCAGCCGCGGCCAACGTATGGAAGCACCCACCCTGTTGTACACCTCTGCATTAAAGGGACACTGAAGCAGGAAGTGCTCCATGCTTTCCAGCACGTCGCCACACTCCTCACGGGGACAACCCCGATCATCGGATTTCCTGCACTTCAGGTTATCCTTTACATACAGCCTCCCGTGGAAGCAATGCCAGGTCAAGTCCCAAAACTTCATGGGGATCCGCTTAGAATTTAAAAGCCCCAGCCCGACCTCCAGATCCCAGCCTGGGCAATCCTTAAGGGCCAGGGGCTTCTGGAAATGGGTCAACAGGACCCTCCTGTCAAGGCATTGCCTCGACATGGTCCTGATTTCCCACATTCCCAGACCCCACCGGCGGATCACCTTCAGAACCGGGGTAGCGTAAGCCGGGAGATGCCCATGAGGTGTGCGTAGGTCCTTCACCTGCCCTCCTGTCTCCCATTCCTGGAAGAAAGGCCAAAGCCAACCCTTGCAGGAGACTACCCATGGAGGAGCCCTCTCTAGCCAGAGGTTGGAGATGTTAGTCTTAAGAAAGGTGTTTACTAGAAACACAACCGGGTTGACCATACCCAACCCACCTAGTCTCCTCGTACGGTATGTAACCTCCCTCTTGATTAGGTTAAGCCTATTCCCCCATAACAATTGGAAGAACAGGCTATAGACCCGTGTCCAGAGAGGTTCCGGCAAGATGCACACACTGCCCAGGTATATTAATAAAGGTAGCAGAAAGCCTTTAGCCAGGGCAACCCTTTCCCTCAGGGTTAAAGACCAACCCTTCCATTGGTCCACCTTTTGGGCGGCGATCTTAAGTCTGCCCTCCCAATTTTGCTGGGGGTAATCCCCGGGGCCAAATTCGATGCCTAGAGTTTTGGCGGTGGCCTGGGGCCCTGGAAGGGTGTCCGGGAGATCAAACCTGGGATCTCCCCCTCCCAGCCAGAGACTTTCACACTTATCCCGGTTGATCATGGACCCGGATGCCTCCGAGTAGCGCACTACCTCCGACATGACCCAATCCGCCTCCCTTCTCGAGGACACGAAAAGGGAAACATCATCGGCATACGCCACCACCCTCAGAGAGGACCCAGAGCCCGCCTGGTCCATCCCGACTCCCGCCAACGGTCCACGATCTACCCTCCTTAGGAAGGGATCGATCGCGAACACGTATAAAAGCGGGCTCAGCGGACAGCCCTGACGGACCCCAGAACCCACCTCAAAAGGGCGACCTGACCAACCGTTCACCAGCGGAAAAGTCTCAGCCCCTTGGTACAAGATCTCTAACCATTTTACAAACCTCCCAGGCAGACCATACCTCAAAAGGACGGACCAGAGGTACTCGTGGTTGACCCGGTCAAAGGCTTTCGCTTGATCTAATGACAGCAAGTACCCCATCCAGTGACCTGCCCTACCCTGCTCCACTGCCTCTCGGACACCGAGCACAGCACTAAAAGTACTGCGGCCCGGAACAGAGCAATGCTGGGCCCCTGAAAGGAGCCAGGGTGCAAACTTCACCAGCCGATTAAACAGCACCTTGGCCAGAACCTTCCGGTCCGTATCGAGAAGCGCTATGGGACGCCAATTCTCGATACGGGACGGATCCTTACCCTTTGACAGAATAATGAGGGCTGACTTCCTCATTGAGTCGGGAAGAGTGCCCGAGGAGAGACACTCATTAAATACCCCTGTCAAGAGGGGGACCAAGGAGTCCCTAAAAGTCTTATAGAACTCGGATGTTAAGCCATCCGGACCTGGCGATTTCTTGGGCCGAAGCCCATCAATGGCCAGTCTCACTTCCTCTTCCCTGATTTCCTCTGCCAAAACACCAAGAGAGGGATCACCCCCTGGCTCAGGGACGGTTTCAGCCAGGAAAGCCGACATCCTGTCCCGATCCAGATCCTTCTTTTCCAAGAGGTGTGAGTAGAAGGATCTGACCACCTCCAGGATCCCTGATTTGGATCTGTTCAGGGACCCCGTACTGTCGATCAGTCCTGTCACCATCTTACAATTTACTGACATCTTACAGTTTCGGTAAGGGTCGGGTGAGCGGTACTTCCCGAAGTCCCTCTCAAAAACTAAAGATGTGTGTCTATCATACTGACACCTCTTGAGCAAAGATTTCACTCTGGAGATTTCCTCACGGTCACCTCCAGTCGAGACAAGCTGCTCGAGTTTCCTCCCCAGGGCCTGGTACAAGCGGTGCCTGTTCAGACTCCTGAGGCTCGAGAGCTGACGGAAGAACCCCGCCACCCGCTTTTTGAAGATCTCCCACCACTCTGACTTACTACTACAGAGATCCAACAGCGGTACCTGGCTCTGAAGAAAGTCCTCGAAGGATTGTCTCACCTCCGCTTCTTCCAGCAGGGACAAATTGAGCTTCCACAGCCCTCTTCCCATCCGATGAGTCTCTGCAACATTCAGAGAAAAGAAAATCAGACAGTGATCGGAGAACTCCACCTCAACGGCGGACACAGCAGAAAAGATGGCGTCCTCCTTCAAAAAAAACCTGTCTATTCTAGACCTACAGCTACCCCTATGGTAGGTGAAACCTCCGTGACCTGGGGTGTGCCAGATGTGGACATCCACCAGGCGAGCTTCGCTGGCTATGCTATTCAACGCGACGCTATCATAAGCCAGGCGATCTCCGGGACCCCCCCGGTCACGGGACCTCGTAATGGTGTTGAAGTCCCCACCGAAGACCACCTGCCGGCTCGTAAAAAGAAAGGGCTTGATCCTCAGGAAGAGACATTTGCGGTCCCACTTGGACTGCGGGCCGTAGATGTTGATGAGCCGGAGCTCTTGTCCCCTCATGAAGACATCTAGGATCAGGCACCTCCCCATTTCCAACTCAGTAACCCGTCGGCATTCAACAGCTGCAGTCTTAAAAAGGACTGCCACCCCGCTATACGGCTCGGCCGCAAGAGACCAGTATGAGGGCCCGCACCTCCACTCCCTCCGTGCTTTATAGATGGCCCCCATGTCTGTTAGTCTGGTCTCTTGCAAGAATAAAATTTCTGCCTCAATCCGGGAGAAAAAATCAAAGGCCGTGAAGTGAGCCGCATCTGACTTTATGCTGGCAACATTAATAGATGCCAGCGTCAACGGGGCGAGTTCCGCCATCATGGGTGATCAAGTTGGATGGCCAACTTCTTACCACTGCTATCACCTCCACCTGGGGAGGGGTCGGACACCTTCCTTTTCAGGGAAGCTCCCATTGTGTCCATCCCACCCCCCCCGGTGTCCTCGCCCCCGGGTTCCAGGTCTGTCCCCCCCCCAGAAGGAACACTGCCCCCTGAGGGACGGACCCCACCATCCCCCGAAGGACCCTCCGGTGGTACCCCCGGCCCAGCATCCTCGTCTTGCGGCCCATCATCCGAGCCTCCAAGGACGCTGAACCGGTTGGAGAGATCAATCAGAGGGGGGTCAGCGGGCCCTTCCGTGCGCACCCTGGTGGTCGGGGGCGGGGGAGATTTTGAAGGCTTGCCAGCCTTCTTCCCCCCCGATTTGTTACGATTGGCACGTTTACTTTTGCCACCCGCTGCTGTAGGCTGCTCCTGGACCTCCTCATCAACACTTTCATACTGTGAGGACCCGTCCGAGTCAGCCGCTTTATCCTCCCTCTCCAGCCTCCTGATCTCCTCTCTCACCACACTCTCCCTCAGGACCTCAGAGGCTTTTGCCACGGGCCTGGAGGGAGGAGGGACTTCACCTGCCCCCCACCCCCATGGCGTTTTTCTTGCCTCCGCACATACGCGGGGCCCCTCACCTTGGCATTGCCCTTCCTCACCGGTCCCTCAGCCCCTTCCCCTCCGCCACCACCTGCCACAGCTGCAGGAGCGCCGCCAGAGGTTTCTCCCTCATGGACTCCTCCCGCCGGGCCTGCAGCGGCATTAGAAAAGGAGCGAGGGCAGCGGCTGAGAGGGTGACCTAGGTCACCACACAAGTGACACCGAATGTCTTTACACGAGGCGGCCAGATGACCTACCCCACCACACAAGGCACATTTCTGTACTTTGCAGCTAGCGCTGAAGTGAGTGGGGTCGCCGCACTTGTGGCAGACCTTCGGTTGCCCCTGGTAGAAGACCAGGATCCTGTCCCTTCCCAGGAACGCCGAGGAAGGGATGTGGGTGACCGTGCCGCCGGAAACCTTCAGTTTAACCATGAAGGTCCAGCCCCCCGACCAGATGCCGAATTCGTCCCTGTTCTTTTTGGGGACCTCGGTGACTTCCCCGTAACGGGAAAGCCACGTCATAATGTCCACGCCGGCAAGTGACTCGTTACAAGTGACCACGGTCACTCGCTTGACGGAATTTTGGCGAGACACCGCTTGCGCAACGAAGTCTCGCCATCCGGGCTCTTCCCGCACCAGCTCATAGTTAGACCAGAAGAGCTCAAGCCCCTCTGGCCGCACAAAGCTGACGTCGAAAAAGCGGGACGCCGAAGGATGTATCAGGGCAAAGATGTCATTCGCCCCGAAGCCCATCTTAAGGAGGAGCTCCACCACCTTGCTCCTAGGTGGACAAGCTTCACTGCCCCCCCACCTAAGACGGACCACATTCCTCCTTTGTGGCCCCTGCCCGGCTGTGGGGAGAGACCAAACAGTCCCTCCCTCCCTTTGGTTTTGGAAGGCAGCAAGGCCGTGTCTCTCTATCCAGAAAGACAAGTCCACTGTCCTCCCCTCTACCACTATCGACCTTTCTCCTTTTTTGAGGGCCTCCAGGAAACGGTGGTGCAAAGCGCCGTCCCTGGAGCCCGGAGGCGAGGAGACCCCCCCAGGACCACCCCGAGGACCACCCCGACCCCCAGCCGCGGCACCCGCATAACTATGTTGGGGTCTTGCGGCCAGGGGGGCAGACGGGCCTGCCCTCCCACCACTACCACCACTTGTGCCAGCACCCTCATTCGTCCTCCCACTCACTCTCCCATTCACTCTTTTATTATTTGCATTCACCCCAGCATTCACTCCAGCACACTCACCCACATTCACAGTAGCACTCACTCCCTCATCCATGTCACTCATATCACCATTCACTTCAGCAAACATCTCCTCAAATATGTCCACTCCACTTTCGTACTCACTCGCACAATTGGTGAACATAGTAACATTATTTACATTATTTACATTTCCCGAACCAGTGTAGTTCCTCTCTTTGCCTGCTGGGGGCCCTGAGCTCTCTTGCTGGGAGCTACTCCAGCTCCTGTCCAGGAGCGCTGCTGCCCCTTTAAATGCCTCAGTGCAGATGACATCATGCACTCTGCCCTGGCTGGGCCTAGGAGCAACAGCAGCTCCTGGTTTCAGCTCCATTTTTTTTCCTTTTTCTAAGGTTTCCTTGCTCTGGGCAGGGACGGCCACTGGCACCGCTCCCTGCCCTGCACTTTTCTTCACCCCCGCCGCCGGCTTGCCAGGGAGCGCCAGAGTCCCCGCACCCCCAGATGAAGGTAGGTGGGCCGGGGACCCCGACAACTCTCCGCCAGCTTTTGGGGGCAGCACAGCATTACTTAGAAGGGTGGGTGGGACAGAGAGTAGCGGGCCCGCAGCGGCCACGCCCCCCCGCCGGTCGCAGACACCCCAGGCAGAGCCGTGGCCCCCTGCGAGGCCACGGCCCCCCCGGGTGACGCGAGCACAGCGGGCGGAGCCGCGACCGCTGAGGCCATGCCCCCCCGCCAGTCACAGCCACCACGGGCAGAGCAGCGACCCCTTGCAAGGCCACGCCCCCCCCGGGCGACGCAGACGCAGCGGGTGGGACGACGGCCGAGGAGGACATGCCCCCCCCGCACGCCGCAGCCTTTGCAGGCCGGGCAACACTCGGGGAGGCCACGCCCCCCTCACGGACCACCGCCGCCACCCTATGCCCACCACTTGAGACAGGCAAGGCCGGCCACTCCCCCTCGTCGCCCAGCGGCGGCGGAGCCCCCTGCACGGACCCCTTTTTGGGTCGACGTGCCGGAGACCCCGCTCTCACCACAGGCGCCGACATGGGAGCGACCAGCACTTTGCACCGCCTCAGCTGCTGCTTGATGTTTTGTTCGCCCTTCCTAGGCTTCTGGACCCCCACTAGCGATCCAGACTTAGCGGATCCGTACGTGGGGGGTCCAGAAGCCCCAGCACTCGCCGCCGGAGGTGCGGCCCTGGCTGTACCAACTTTACCTGGTGCCAGGCCAGCCCCCCCTGCCACTGAGGGCTGAGCCTGGACACCACCACCACAACCAGCACCGACCTCCATGTCGCTGCCCTGGTCTGAACTGTCACCAGATGCGACAGTCAGGTCACAACAGTCATCTCTCTCCCCGCTCCCTCGCTGCGGACCCACCACAGGGCCCGAGCCGGGGTGGGTAGCGGGTTCCACACAGCGGGACAGAGGGGCCCCGGGAAGAGGAGCAAAAACCAGTTGTTCCTCCACGCCTTCAGAGGCCTTACGCCTGCGCCTCCTGTTTCTCCTCTTCCCGGTTGCCTCATCCTCCTGGCAGACCTCATACCCAAACAACAGCATGCCAAACCGTGCTGGGGATTCAGTCTGCCGTACTTGTTTAAGGATGAGGCAGCCCCCCTCAGAACTACTCCCGCTCCCTCCATCCTCCCCCTCGCTCCCGCTTTCCTCCGCGTTACTGGAGTCCAGCGGGAGTGCCACCTGCTCGGGGGCTATCCCGCTGCATGTTACCTGGCTCACGCTGGTGTCCGCCAGGTCTTCAGGTGGAGGTGGCCCGGATGTGGTGTGGGCGCCATCTTGCTCTTCCTCCTCCTCGCTTTCCTCCACCTGGACGGGGACTCCTGACCCCCCAGGAGACCCACCGGCCATGGCCCTGAACCGGTCCTCGTTCTGCAGCTTCTCCTGGAAGGGGCCGCTGCCGGCCATGATGGTACTTCGCCGGTCCTCCAGGGCCCGAATCTCCCCTTTCAGCCGCTTGACCGTGGCGGTGACCTCCGCTCTCTTTGAGGCAGGGAGCCTGTTTTTACTGATGACCCGGGCTCCCTCCAACTCCCCCCGGAGTCTCCTGAGCTGCTTGCCGGCCTCCTCATACTCGGAGAGGTGGGCATGAATGCGGGAGGCGTAGGTGGTAGCTGGCTCTCCCGCAACCTTGGAGCCCCAGATGTTAAGGGGGGGCCCCGCCTCACCTCGGCCGGCTGCTGCACCTCCGTGGGAAGGGCCCGCCACAGCCTTCACTTCGGGGGTCCCGGACCCTGGAGCCTTGCGGCCCCCTGGGGTCCGCTTTTTCCCCATCCCTGGGACTGTCTGGCTGTGCCTTGGGCCTCCTGGTGGTGGATGAGGCCCCCCACCCCCAGCTGGCTTGCCGGAGGGTGGGAGCCAGGGGCACAGCCCCGGCGCTCAGTCCCAGGGAGAGTCCTCTTTCCTGGGAAGGGGGCAGATGGAAAGTCCTTGCAGGAAAAAAAACCCCAGCCTGCAGACGCTCAGCCCAGACGCTCCTCCTCTTCTGGGGTGTGTCCAGAGCTGCACTCAGTATCCTGCTGGTGCAGTCACTGTGTACATACATTACAATACTGATCCTGAGTTACCTCCTGTATTATACTCCAGAGCTGCACTCACTATTCTGCTGGTGCAGTCACTGTGTACATACATTACTGATCCTGAGTTATATCCTGTATTATACTCCAGAGCTGCACTCACTATTCTGCTGGTGCAGTCACTGTGTACATACATTACTGATCCTGAGTTACCACCTGTATTATACTCCAGAGCTGCACTCACTATTCTGCTGGTGCAGTCACTGTGTACATACATTACTTATCGTGAGTTACATCCTGTATTATACTCCAGAGCTGCACTCACTATTCTGCTGGTGCAGTCACTGTGTACATACATTACATTACTGATTCTGAGTTACCTCCTGTATTATACTCCAGAGCTGCACTCACTATTCTGCTGGTGCAGTCACTGTGTACATACATTATATTACTGATCCTGAGTTACCTCGTGTATTATACCCTAGAGCTGCACTCACTATTCTGCTGGTGCAGTCACTGTGTACATACATTACATTACTGATCCTGAGTTACCTCCTGTATTATACTCCAGAGCTGCACTCACTAGTCTGCTGGTGCAGTCACTGTGTAGATACATTACTGATCCTGAGTTACATCCTGTATTATACTCCACAGCTGCACTCACTATTCTGCTGGTGGAGTCACTGTGTACATACATTACTGATCCTGAGTTACCTCCTGTATTATACTCCAGAGCTGCACTCACTATTCTGCTGGTGCAGTCACTGTGCACATACATTACTGATCCTGAGTTACCTCCTGTATTATACTCCAGAGCTGCACTCACTATTCTGCTGGTGCAGTCACTGTGTACATACATTATATTACTGATCCTGAGTTACCTCCTGTATTATACCCTAGAGCTGCACTCACTATTCTGCTGGTGCAGTCACTGTGTACATTACATTACTGATCCTGAGTTACCTCCTGTATTATACTCCAGAGCTGCACTCACTATTCTGCTGGTGCAGTCACTGTGTACATACATTACATTACTGATCCTGAGTTACCTCCTGTATTATACTCCAGAGCTGCACTCACTATTCTGCTGGTGCAGTCACTGTGTACATACATTACTGATCCTGAGTTACATCCTGTATTATACCCCAGAGCTGCACTCACTATTCTGCTGGTGCAGTCACTGTGCACATACATTACTGATCCTGAGTTACATCCTGTATTATACTCCAGAGCTGCACTCACTATTCTGCTGGTGCTGTCAATGTGTACATACATTACTGATCCTGAGTTACCTCCTGTATTATACTCCAGAGCTGCACTCACTATTCTGCTGGTGCAGTCAATGTGTACATACATTACTGATCCTGAGTTACCTCCTGTATTATACTCCAGAGCTGCACTCACTATTCTGCTGGTGCAGTCACTGTGTACATACATTACTGATCCTGAGTTACCTCCTGTATTATACCCTAGAGCTGCACTCACTATTCTGCTGGTGCAGTCACTGTGTACATACATTACTGTTCCTGAGTTACATCCTGTATTATACCCCAGAGCTGCACTCACTATTCTGCTGGTGCAGTCACTGTGTACATACATTACTGATCCTGAGTTACATCCTGTATTATACCCCAGAGCTGCACTCACTATTCTGCTGGTGCAGTCACTGTGTACATACATTACTGATCCTGAGTTACCTCCTGTATTATACCCCAGAGCTGCACTCACTATTCTGCTGGTGCAGTCACTGTGTACATACATTACATTACTGATCCTGAGTTACATCCTGTATTATACTCCAGAGCTGCACTCACTATTCTGCTGGTGCAGTCACTGTGTACATTACATTACTGATCCTGAGTTACATCCTGTATTATACTCCAGAGCTGCACTCACTATTCTGCTGGTGCAGTCACTGTGTACATACATTACATTACTGATCCTGAGTTACATCCTGTATTATACTCCAGAGCTGCACTCACTATTCTGCTGGTGCAGTCACTGTGTACATACATTACATTACTGATCCTGACTTACATCCTGTATTATACTCCAGAGCTGCACTCACTATTCTGCTGGTGCAGTCACTGTGTACATACATTACTGATGCTGAGTTACATCCTGTATTATACTCCAGAGCTGCACTCACTATTCTGCTGGTGCAGTCACTGTGCACATACATTACTGATCCTGAGTTACATCCTGTATTATACTCCAGAGCTGCACTCACTATTCTGCTGGTGCAGTCACTGTGTACATACATTACATTACTGATCCTGAGTTACCTCCTGTATTATACTCCAGAGCTGCACTCACTATTCTGCTGGTGCAGTCACTGTGTACATACATTACATTACTGATCCTGAGTTACCTCCTGTATTATACTCCAGAGCTGCACTCACTATTCTGCTGGTGCAGTCACTGTGTACATACATTACTGATCCTGAGTTACATCCTGTATTATACCCCAGAGCTGCACTCACTATTCTGCTGGTGCAGTCACTGTGCACATACATTACTGATCCTGAGTTACATCCTGTATTATACTCCAGAGCTGCACTCACTATTCTGCTGGTGCAGTCACTGTGTACATACATTACTGATCCTGAGTTACCTCCTGTATTATACTCCAGAGCTGCACTCACTATTCTGCTGGTGCAGTCACTGTGTACATACATTATATTACTGATCCTGAGTTACCTCCTGTATTATACCCCAGAGCTGCACTCACTATTCTGCTGGTGCAGTCACTGTGCACATACATTACTGATCCTGAGTTACATCCTGTATTATACTCCAGAGCTGCACTCACTATTCTGCTGGTGCAGTCACTGTGTACATTACATTACTGATCCTGAGTTACCTCCTGTATTATACTCCAGAGCTGCACTCACTATTCTGCTGGTGCAGTCACTGTGTACATACATTACATTACTGATCCTGAGTTACCTCCTGTATTATACTCCAGAGCTGCACTCACTATTCTGCTGGTGCAGTCACTGTGTACATACATTACTGATCCTGAGTTACCCCCTGTATTATACTCCAGAGCTGCACTCACTATTCTGCTGGTGCAGTCAATGTGTACATACATTACTGATCCTGAGTTACCTCCTGTATTATACTCCAGAGCTGCACTCACTATTCTGCTGGTGCAGTCAATGTGTACATACATTACTGATCCTGAGTTACCTCCTGTATTATACTCCAGAGCTGCACTCACTATTCTGCTGGTGCAGTCACTGTGTACATACATTACTGATCCTGAGTTACCTCCTGTATTATACTCCAGAGCTGCACTCACTATTCTGCTGGTGCAGTCAATGTGTACATTACATTACTGATCCTGAGTTACATCCTGTATTATACTCCAGAGCTGCACTCACTATTCTGCTGGTGCAGTCAATGTATACATACATTACTGATCCTGAGTTACCTCCTGTATTATACTCCAGAGCTGCACTCACTATTCTGCTGGTGCTGTCAATGTGTACATACATTACTGATCCTGAGTTACCTCCTGTATTATACTCCAGAGCTGCACTCACTATTCTGCTGGTGCAGTCAATGTGTACATACATTACTGATCCTGAGTTACCTCCTGTATTATACTCCAGAGCTGCACTCACTATTCTGCTGGTGCAGTCACTGTGTACATACATTACTGATCCTGAGTTACCTCCTGTATTATACCCTAGAGCTGCACTCACTATTCTGCTGGTGCAGTCACTGTGTACATACATTACTGTTCCTGAGTTACATCCTGTATTATACCCCAGAGCTGCACTCACTATTCTGCTGGTGCAGTCACTGTGTACATACATTACTGATCCTGAGTTACATCCTGTATTATACCCCAGAGCTGCACTCACTATTCTGCTGGTGCAGTCACTGTGTACATACATTACTGATCCTGAGTTACCTCCTGTATTATACCCCAGAGCTGCACTCACTATTCTGCTGGTGCAGTCACTGTGTACATACATTACATTACTGATCCTGAGTTACATCCTGTATTATACTCCAGAGCTGCACTCACTATTCTGCTGGTGCAGTCACTGTGTACATTACATTACTGATCCTGAGTTACATCCTGTATTATACTCCAGAGCTGCACTCACTATTCTGCTGGTGCAGTCACTGTGTACATACATTACATTACTGATCCTGAGTTACATCCTGTATTATACTCCAGAGCTGCACTCACTATTCTGCTGGTGCAGTCACTGTGTACATACATTACATTACTGATCCTGACTTACATCCTGTATTATACTCCAGAGCTGCACTCACTATTCTGCTGGTGCAGTCACTGTGTACATACATTACTGATGCTGAGTTACATCCTGTATTATACTCCAGAGCTGCACTCACTATTCTGCTGGTGCAGTCACTGTGTACATACATTACATTACTGATCCTGAGTTACATCCTGTATTATACTCCAGAGCTGCACTCACTATTCTGCTGGTGCAGTCACTGTGTACATACATTACATTACTGATCCTGTCTTACATCCTGTATTATACTCCAGAGCTGCACTCACTATTCTGCTGGTGCAGTCACTGTGTACATACATTACTGATGCTGAGTTACATCCTGTATTATACTCCAGAGCAGCACTCACTATTCTGCTGGTGATTCGGGAGGACGCTCTCCGGTCCCCAGCCTCCCTCCATCTGGTGCACTCATTCCATCTTACGTGTCGCCGGTACGAGTATGATCCTGTGCGGTCACCGGTGTGTATGGCTCAGATGACGTCTTGTTGTTCCGGTGCCCAGGAGGAGCTTCTGTTACCTAAGCACCGTCCGTTTTATCCTAAGGTCGGCAGGAATGGATTTTATGGATATGCCGCACTTTTTACATCCTGCTCAGTTATCAATCACTGATAACAGATAATCTTTACCTGTGTAGCAGCATCTTCAGCGCGGTGCACTATTTGTTATATATTCTGCACCTATCATCATTGCCAGTTATTGGCACCTGCAGCTTCAGTGGGTACTGCTGGGGGCGCCGGTGTATTGTGATTATGTATCTAAATAAGGCCACAAGATCAAGTCAGGCACAAGGACCCTTCACCATCATGTCCACCCTTGGGCCTTATTGTTAAAGGAGTTGTCCAGGTTTGAGAGCAAAGTCTGTGACTGCAGAGTTTCGAATTATGACAGCATGTGTGAATCGTGATCCCTGGCATGCGATTGAGTGGTTATATGACGGCATGTAGGAGATTTGCATAGACATAGACTTTGGCTCTCAATCTTGGACAACTCCATTAATATCTGATTTGTAAGGATCCTACTCCCATCAACCTCACTAGGGATAAGGGCATCTATGCTGTGCGGGGGATCCATATTGTGCTTTACACCAGTGCAGTGCTGGATTTATCCTTCACTTTTGTTTCAACAAACCTTGCAAAACTCCATTGTACAGGCTAATATGACAAACATTCTAATGTCTTATTAGAAAAATATGATTTGTTTCTCCACTTATAAGACAGAGTGAGAGAGTCGCAAAAAATAGTGATGTTGCTTGCTAGTGTTTTCCTCACCACAGTGCTGGATTCACAGTCACACTGTTCAGTACTGCCATATGATCTTATCTTTGGCCAGTGTGGCAGTGGTGCGGTGGGCTCTGTGCTGACCCAGGAAGGCTGATGGGCACATGTATCTGGCGACAAGGAATGAATAGTCTTCTGGAATGGCCACCAGGATAGGAGCAGTATTATAGTAGTTATATTCTTGTACATAGGGGTAGTATTATAGTAGTTATATTCTTGTACATAGGGGGCAGTATTATAGTAGTTATATTCTTGTACATAGGGGGCAGTATTATAGTAGTTATATTCTTGTACATAGGGGCAGTATTATAGTAGTTATATTCTTGTACATAGGGAGCAGTATTATAGTAGTTATATTCTTGTACATAGGGGGCAGTATTATAGTAGTTATATTCTTGTACATAGGAGCAGTATTATAGTAGTTATATTCTTGTACATAGGAGCAGTATTATAGTAGTTATATTCTTGTACATAGGAGCAGTATTGTAGTAGTTATATTCTTGTACATAGGAGCAGTATTATAGTAGTTATATTCTTGTACATAGGGGGCAGTATTATAGTAGTTATATTCTTGTACATAGGGGCAGTATTATAGTAGTTATATTCTTGTACATAGGGAGCAGTATTATAGTAGTTATATTCTTGTACATAGGGGGCAGTATTATAGTAGTTATATTCTTGTACATAGGAGCAGTATTATAGTAGTTATATTCTTGTACATAGGGGCAGTATTATAGTAGTTATATTCTTGTACATAGGAGCAGTATTGTAGTAGTTATATTCTTGTACATAGGAGCAGTATTATAGTAGTTATATTCTTGTACATAGGGGGCAGTATTATAGTAGTTATATTCTTGTACATAGGGGCAGTAGTATAGTAGCTATATTCTTGTACATAGGAGGCAGTATTATAGTAGTTATATTCTTGTACATAGGGGGCAGTGTTATAGTAGTTATATTCTTGTACATAGGAGCAGTATTATAGTAGTTATATTCTTGTACATAGGGAGCAGTATTATAGTAGTTATATTCTTGTACATAGGGGGCAGTATTATAGTAGTTATATTCTTGTACATAGGAGCAGTATTATAGTAGTTATATTCTTGTACATAGGGAGCAGTATTATAGTACTTATATTCTTGTACATAGGAGCAGTATTGTAGTAGTTATATTCTTGTAGATAGGAGCAGTATTATAGTAGTTATATTCTTGTACATAGGAGCAGTATTATAGTAGTTATATTCTTGTACATAGGGAGCAGTATTATAGTAGTTATATTCTAGTACATAGGGGCAGTATTATAGTAGTTATATTCTTGTACATAGGAGCAGTATTATAGTAGTTATATTCTTGTACATAGGGGGCAGTATTATAGTAGTTATATTCTTGTACATAGGGAGCAGTATTATAGTAGTTATATTCTTGTACATAGGAGCAGTATTATAGTAGTTATATTCTTGTACATAGGAGGCAGTATTATAGTAGTTATATTCTTGTACATAGAGAGCAGTATTATAGTAGTTATATTCTTGTACATAGGAGCAGTATTATAGTAGTTATATTCTTGTACATAGGGGCAGTATTATAGTAGTTATATTTTTGTACATAGGAGCAGTATTATAGTAGTTATATTCTTGTACATAGGGAGCAGTATTATAGTAGTTATATTCTTGTACATAGGAGTAGTATTATAGTAGTTATATTCTTGTACATAGGAGCAGTATTATAGTAGTTATATTCTTGTACATAGGAGCAGTATTATAGTAGTTATATTCTTGTACATAGGGAGCAGTATTATAGTAGTTATATTCTTGTACATAGGAGCAGTATTATAGTAGTTATATTCTTGTACATAGGGGCAGTATTATAGTAGTTACATTCTTGTACATAGGAGCAGTATTATAGTAGTTATATTCTTGTACATAGTGAGCAGTATTATAGTAGTTATATTCTTGTACATAGGAGCAGTATTATAGTAGTTATATTCTTGTACATAGGGGCAGTATTATAGTGGTTATATTCTTGTACATAGTGGGGAGTATTATAGTAGTTATATTCTTGTACATAGGAGCAGTATTATAGTAGTTATATTCTTGTACATAGTGAGCAGTATTATAGTAGTTATATTCTTGTACATAGGAGCAGTATTATAGTAGTTATATTCTTGTACATATGAGCAGTATTATAGTGGTTATATTCTTGTACATAGTGGGCAGTATTATATTAGTTATATTCTTGTACATAGGAGCAGTATTATAGTAGTTATATTCTTGTACATAGGGGGCAGTATTATAGTAGTTATATTCTTGTACATAGGGAGCAGTATTATAGTAGTTATATTCTTGTACATAGGGGCAGTATTATAGTAGTTATATTCTTGTACATAGGAGCAGTATTATAGTAGTTATATTCTTGTACATATGGGGCAGTATTATAGTAGTTATATTCTTGCACATAGGAGCAGTATTATAGTAGTTATATTCTTGTACATAGGAGGCAGTATTATAGTAGTTATATTCTTGTACATAGGAGGCAGTATTATAGTAGTTATATTCTTGTACATAGGAGCAGTGTTATAGTAGTTATATTCTTGTACATAGGAGGCAGTATTATAGTAGTTATATTCTTGTACATAGGAGGCAGTATTATAGTAGTTATATTCTTGTACATAGGAGGCAGTATTATAGTAGTTATATTCTTGCACATAGGAGCAGTATTATAGTAGTTATATTCTTGTACATAGGAGGCAGTATTATAGTAGTTATATTCTTGTACATAGGGGGAAGTATTATAGTAGTTATATTCTTGTACATAGGAGCAGTATTATAGTAGTTATATTCTTGTACATAGGAGCAGTATTATAGTAGTTATATTCTTGCACATAGGAGCAGTATTATAGTAGTTATATTCTTGTACATAGGAGCAGTATTATAGTAGTTATATTCTTGTACATAGGGGGCAGTATTATAGTAGTTATATTCTTGTACATAGGAGCAGTATTATAGTAGTTATATTCTTGTATATAGGGAGCAGTATTATAGTAGTTATATTCTTGTACATAGGAGCAGTATTATAGTAGTTATATTCTTGCACATAGGAGCAGTATTATAGTAGTTATATTCTTGTACATAGGGGCAGTATTATAGTAGTTATATTCTTGTACATAGGGGGCAGTATTATAGTAGTTATATTCTTGTACATAGGAGCAGTATTATAGTAGTTATATTCTTGTATATAGGGAGCAGTATTATAGTAGTTATATTCTTGTACATAGGGGCAATTTTTATTGTAAAAACCAAACAAATCCAAATAACATTCCTCCAATAATACAAAACTGAATTCACTAGGATTGTACATACATTCATTACATATCCAGGTTATACATATCAAATTAACTTAGAGTCCATACTCCTAGTTTGAGGAGGGAAAAAAAACAAAAAACAAAAAAAAAAAAAAAAAACACACTTTGCAAACAGAGCTCATCATGTTCCTACCCAGTGACTCATCCTTCTCTATCTTAACATTTCCTAATTTCTCCTAATGATTTTCCCTATCTGAGTTGGACATTATCTGGTTGACAGCGTCACAGATCTGAGTCGGAGTTATTCTTTTCACCACCGGTCTCCATCTCAGACTCTACCTGAGTGCCCTCAGGTAAGGGCTTCCGCTTTGGCGGAGGACAATCCTCTACATAACTATCACACTCTGCGTCAATTCTCTTAAGGTCATCTTCAAAATCGCCGTCAGACTCAGACAGAACATCAAACCTGTTAGATACGACCATTACACCTGCAGAACTCTGGAATTTCTTCCCGGCTCCTTGGCCAGTGTCATACCCCTCAGGTTTACGGGAGGCCTTGTCCTTTTTCTTCCTTTTCTGATTATTGCTATACTCTTCAGACACAGATGGTAGCACTGAAGTAATGCCTTCCTGTGACCGCTGCCCCTGAGGTACAACCTCCATACTCCCCTGTTCTCTCCCTGAACCCTGCTGCTCTGGTGTTAGCTGAGTAGACCCCTGGTGGACCTCTGGTCTGGTCAGTATTTCCCCTGACAGTAAAGCTGCCTCCTCCAGAATCTCTGCCCCTGCCACCAAGTCCTCGTCAGGAAAGTCCTTACAGATATTGTGCCAGGCGTCTGGACAGTCCCTGTGAGGGTGACCGATCTTCCCACAGAGGTTGCACCTGATGTTCTGGCAGTCTGCAGCTAGATGGCCGACCTCCCCACACAGGCTGCACTTCACCACAGTACAGGTATTTGCCAGGTGACCTGCCTTGCCACATTTAAAGCACTTACGAGGCTGCCCAGGATAGAAACACACACCCCTCTCCCTCCCAATAAAGAAGGAGTTGGGTAAGTGGGCAGTGATGTTATTGCATTGGCGCAGATTCACCAAAACCCGCCACCCTCCCGTCCAGATCCTATCACTGTCTCTGCTTTTGGTGAGGTCAGAGACCAGGTCACAATGCCTCCGGAGCCACACCACAATGTCCTGCGGGGGAACAGACTCATTCCAGAAGATGACATTTACGGTGACAGTATCTGGCTTAGAGATAGGAATAAAGCTGAACTTACTCCAGCCCTCCGTGTCTCTAAAGTTGGGGAAACTAGACCAGAATCTGTCCAGGTCAGACATGAGCTTAAAGCTGACATCATAGCCCTGCCTGTCTGGAAGATTAATCACTGCCAGGATGCTGACTGGCACAAACCCCATCTGGTGGCACAAGAACTCCCTGATGACAAACCTCCCGTCTGGCAGGTCCTCCTTGGCACCTCTGTGCCGGAAACACACGACCTTTCTCTGTTTAAACGCCTGGCCTGTATAATTGGTACCAGAGGTAAAAGACGGAGCACCATGACTCCAGGCATTACTGGGGGGACCGTGCGGGGTCACATTGGGTTGACTGACGGGGTGAAGGTCTGCAGCAGGAGGAGCAGCCACACCTTGTGTGCTCGAAATTAAAGGGGGAAAATCACAGACATTATCATGCACATTGTTATCATCAGCATCAATGTCATTATCAGACTGTGCAGCATCCACCAAAGATACTGTGCTCCCCCAAGCCCCCAGCCCCCCAGATACAGCGCGGTTATCCCCAGCATCAGAGCCCTGCTGGGCACCATCAGTAATGACCGGCACATGTCCACTGCCCAACTGTTGTGCTTGGCATTCTGAGACTTGTAGTCCCTCTGCTGGAAAGTGCAGTCCATGCTGCTGCTTGGAATCTGCTGCAGGCTGCTGTGCTGGGCATTCTGAGACTTGTGGTACACCTGCTGGAATCTGCATAACATGCTGCTGCTTGGGGTCTGACGCAGGCTGCTGCGGCTGCAGTATCTGACCCTTTTGGAAGCAGAAACTTGCAGGCTGCAGCACTGGCCGCACCGGCTTCTGTGGCCCACCTGGGACATTGTCTGAGCTGGAACCTGCAGAGTCCTGCTTGTGTGCCATAAACAGTTCCTGGTTCCTATAAGTCTCTGCCAGGGGCCCCATCTTCTCTAGGACACAGTCCATGTCCGTCACCACTTTTGCCAGCTGTATGCCAAGCATATTCAGAGTCTGATCACAAAAGGTGTGATCCCCACCAGGATTAGCAGCCTTTACATTATAGCCCATGTCTATCTGTTTCTGCAGCAAGTCTTTGTGCTGCTGTAACTCACCGAGCCTCTTGACCAGTCCTGGGATCTCCTCTGCGACCTGAAGCTCAGGTGCACATGGCGTCTCCTCCTGGGATCCTGCTTTCAGCAATGTCCCTGGATGCTTGAAACCAGACGTCTCCTTAACTTTCACCACCGCTGGTTTCGTGGCTCCAGGCTCCACAGCACTTTTACTGCTGCCACCTGACTGCGACCTTGTGCGCCCAGAGCTCGCCATGCTGGCCACCACATGCTGCTGCTGCAGGTTCTCCTGGAGCGTCTGTCTCTCCAGTGAGGTTCTCCTCTGTCTGCTGGGAGTCAGCTGCACACCTGAAGATGGTGATGGCACCTCCTGAGTTGCAGGCTGCTTTCCTCCATTCAGCTTCTCACCAGTAGATTTCTTCTGGATTTCTCCTAGTTGTCCTTCACTCTGCTTGCCTTGGCTGGCCGACTGCTTAACTGGAACTTTCTTACCCACAGCCATGGCTTTTCCTTGTTCCGTTACTTTACGTACTTTCACAGCTTCATCTTTCTTGCTGCTGCTGCTTCCATTCTGAGCTTTCTTTCCCTCAGAAACAACTTTGGGACTTGCATCCGCCTTAGACACAACTTCGGTGTTACTTCCAAGTGTAGGCCTGGAAGCCTGGGCCTTGCTTGGGGAGTTACCACCGCCCAGGGTGGCCTCCACCTGGGCTTGCTCCAGACATCAGGAGAGCTACAAACACACAACCTCACAGCTAGGAGGCAGTATTATAGTAGTTACATTCTTGTATTTAGGGGCAGTATTATAGTAGTTATATTCCTGTAAATAGGGGGCAGTATTATAGTAGCTATATTCTTGTACATAGGAGCAGTATTATAGTAGTTATATTCTAGTACATAGGGAGCAGTATTATAGTAGTTATATTCTTGTACATAGGGGGCAGTATTATAGTAGTTATATTCTTGTACATAGGGGGCAGTATTATAGTAGTTATATTCTTGTACATAGGGGGCAGTATTATAGTAGTTATATTCTTGTACATAGGGGGCAGTATTATAGTAGTTATATTCTTGTACATAGGGGCAGTATTATAGTAGTTATATTCTTGTACATAGGGAGCAGTATTATAGTAGTTATATACTTGTACATAGGGGGCAGTATTATAGTAGTTATATTCTTGTACATAGGAGCAGTATTATAGTAGTTATATTCTTGTACATAGGAGCAATATTATAGTAGTTATATTCTTGTACATAGGGAGCAGTATTATAGTAGTTATATTCTTGTACATAGGGGGCAGTATTATAGTAGTTATATTCTAGTACATAGGGGCAGTATTATAGTAGTTACTGTATATTCTTGTACATAGGAGCAGTATTATAGTAGTTATATTCTTGTACATAGGGGGCAGTATTATAGTAGTTATATTCTTGTACATAGGGGGCAGTATTATAGTAGTTATATTCTTGTACATAGGAGGCAGTATTATAGTAGTTATATTCTTGTACATAGGAGGCAGTATTATAGTAGTTATATTCTTGTACATAGGAGCAGTATTATAGTAGTTATATTCTTGTACATAGGAGCAGTATTATAGCAGTTATATTCTTGTACATAGGGAGCAGTATTATAGTAGTTATATTCTTGTACATAGGGAGCAGTATTATAGTAGTTATATTCTTGTACATAGGAGGCAGTATTATAGTAGTTATATTCTTGTACATAGGAGCAGTATTATAGTAGTTATATTCTTGTACATAGGGGGCAGTATTATAGTAGTTATATTCTTGTACATAGGAGCAGTATTATAGTAGTTATATTCTTGTACATAGGAGCAGTATTATAGTAGTTATATTCTTGTACATAGGGAGCAGTATTATAGTAGTTATATTCTTGTACATAGGGGGCAGTATTATAGTAGTTATATTCTAGTACATAGGGGCAGTATTATAGTAGTTACAGTATATTCTTGTACATAGGAGCAGTATTATAGTAGTTATATTCTTGTACATAGGGGGCAGTATTATAGTAGTTATATTCTTGTACATAGGGGCAGTATTATAGTAGTTATATTCTTGTACATAGGAGCAGTATTATAGTAGTTATATTCTTGTACATAGGGGCAGTATTATAGTAGTTATATTCTTGTACATAGGGGGCAGTATTATAGTAGTTATATTCTTGTACATAGGGGCAGTATTATAGTAGTTATATTCTTGTACATAGGGGACAGTATTATAGTAGTTATATTCTTGTACATAGGGGCAGTATTATAGTAGTTATATTCTTGTACATAGGAGCAGTATTATAGTAGTTATATTCTTGTACATAGGGGGCAGTATTATAGTAGTTATATTCTTGTACATAGGGGGAAGTATTATAGTAGTTATATTCTTGTACATAGGAGCAGTATTATAGTAGTTATATTCTTGTACATAGGGGACAGTATTATAGTAGTTATATTCTTGTACATAGGGGCAGTATTATAGTAGTTATATTCTTGTATATAGGGGCAGTATTATAGTAGTTATATTCCTGTAAATAGGGGGCAGTATTATAGTAGCTATATTCTTGTACATAGGAGCAGTATTATAGTAGTTATATTCTAGTACATAGGGAGCAGTATTATAGTAGTTATATTCTTGTACATAGGGGGCAGTATTATAGTAGTTATATTCTTGTACATAGGGGCAGTATTATAGTAGTTATATTCTTGTACATAGGGGGCAGTATTATAGTAGTTATATTCTTGTACATAGGGGCAGTATTATAGTAGTTATATTCTTGTACATAGGAGCAGTATTATAGTAGTTATATTCTTGTACATAGGGGCAGAATTATAGTAGTTATATTCTTGTACATAGGAGCAGTATTATAGTAGTTATATTCTTGTATATAGGGGCAGTATTATAGTAGTTATATTCCTGTAAATAGGGGGCAGTATTATATTAGCTATATTCTTGTACATAGGAGCAGTATTATAGTAGTTATATTCTAGTACATAGGGAGCAGTATTATAGTAGTTATATTCTTGTACATAGGGGGCAGTATTATAGTAGTTATATTCTTGTACATAGGGGGCAGTATTATAGTAGTTATATTCTTGTACATAGGAGCCAGTATTATAGTAGTTATATTCTTGTACATAGGGGGCAGTATTATAGTAGTTATATTCTTGTACATAGGGGCAGTATTATAGTAGTTATATTCTTGTACCTAGGAGCAGTATTATAGTAGTTATATAATTGTACATAGGGGGCAGTATTATAGTAGTTATATTCTTGTACATAGGAGCAGTATTATAGTAGTTATATTCTTGTACATAGGAGCAGTATTATAGTAGTTATATTCTTGTACATAGGGAGCAGTATTATAGTAGTTATATTCTTGTACATAGGAGCAGTATTATAGTAGTTATATAATTGTACATAGGGGGCAGTATTATAGTAGTTATATTCTTGTACATAGGAGCAGTATTATAGTAGTTATATTCTTGTACATAGGAGCAGTATTATAGTAGTTATATTCTTGTACATAGGGAGCAGTATTATAGTAGTTATATTCTTGTACATAGGGGCAGTATTATAGTAGTTATATTCTAGTACATAGGGGCAGTATTATAGTAGTTACTGTATATTCTTGTACATAGGAGCAGTATTATAGTAGTTATATTCTTGTACATAGGGGCAGTATTATAGTAGTTATATTCTTGTACATAGGGGGCAGTATTATAGTAGTTATATTCTTGTACATAGGAGGCAGTATTATAGTAGTTATATTCTTGTACATAGGAGGCAGTATTATAGTAGTTATATTCTTGTACATAGGAGCAGTATTATAGTAGTTATATTCTTGTACATAGGAGCAGTATTATAGCAGTTATATTCTTGTACATAGGGAGCAGTATTATAGTAGTTATATTCTTGTACATAGGGAGCAGTATTATAGTAGTTATATTCTTGTACATAGGAGGCAGTATTATAGTAGTTATATTCTTGTACATAGGAGCAGTATTATAGTAGTTATATTCTTGTACATAGGGGGCAGTATTATAGTAGTTATATTCTTGTACATAGGGGGCAGTATTATAGTAGTTATATTCTTGTACATAGGAGCAGTATTATAGTAGTTATATTTTTGTACATAGGAGCAGTATTATAGTAGTTATATTCTTGTACAGAGGGGGCAGTATTATAGTAGTTATATTCTTGTACATAGGGAGCAGTATTATAGTAGTTATATTCTTGTACATAGGGGGCAGTATTATAGTAGTTATATTCTTGTACATAGGGAGCAGTATTATCGTAGTTATATTCTAGTACATAGGGGCAATTTTTATTGTAAAAACAAAACAAATACAAATAACATTCCTCCAATAATACAAAACTGAATTCACTAGGATTGTACATACATTCATTACATATCCAGTTTATACATATCAAATTAACTTAGAGTCCATACTCCTAGTTTGAGGAGAAAAAAAAAGAAAAAACACTTTACAAACAGAGCTCATCATGTTCCTACCCAGTGACTCATCTTTCCATATCTTAACATTTCCTAATTTCTCCTAATGATTTTCCCTGAGTTCGGACATTATCTGGTTGACAGCGTCACAGATCTGAGTCGGAGTTATTCTGTTCACCACCGGTCTCCATCTCAGACTCTACTCGAGTGCCCTCAGGTAAGGGCTTCCGCTTTGGCGGAGGACAGTCCTCTACGTCCCTATCACACTCTGCGTCAATTCTTTTAAAGTCATCTTCAAAATCGCCGTCAGACTCAGACAGAACATCAAACCTGTTAGATACGACCATTACACCTGCAGAACTCTGGAATTTCTTCCCGGCTCCTTGGCCAGTGTCATACCCCTCAGGTTTACGGGAGGCCTTGTCCTTTTTCTTCCTTTTCTGATTATTGCTATACTCGTCAGACACAGATGGTAGCACTGAAGTAATGCCTTCCTGTGACCGCTGCCCCTGAGGTACAACCTCCATACTCCCCTGTTCTCTCTCTGAGCCCTGCTGCTCTGGTGTTAGCTGAGTAGACCCCTGGTGGACCTCTGGTCTGGTCAGTATTTCCCCTGACAGTAAATCTGCCTCCTCCAGAATCTCTGCCCCTGCCACCAAGTCCTCGTCAGGAAAGTCCTTACAGATATTGTGCCAGGCGTCTGGACAGTCCCTGTGAGGGTGGCCGACCTCCCCACACAGGCTGCACTTCACCACAGTACAGGTATTTGCCAGGTGACCTGCCTTGCCACATTTAAAGCACTTACGAGGCTGCCCAGGATAGAAACACACACCCCTCTCCCTCCCAATAAAGAAGGAGTTGGGTAAGTGGGCAGTGATGTTATTGTATTGGCGCAGTTTCACCAAAACCCGCCACCCTCCCGTCAGATACCATCACTGTCTCTGCTTTTGGTGAGGTCCGAGACCAGGTCACAATGCCTCCGGAGCCACACCACAATGTCCTGCGGGGGAACAGCCTCATTCCAGAAGATGACATTTACGGTGACAGTATCTGGCTTAGAGATAGGAATAAAGCTGAACTTACTCCAGCCCTCCGTGTCTCTAAACTTGGGGAAACTAGACCAGAATCTGTCCAGGTCAGACTGAGCTTAGAGCTGACATCATAGCCCTGCCTGTCTGGAAGATTAATCACTGCCAGGATGCTGACTGGCACAAACCCCATCTGGTGGCACAAGAGCTCCCTGACGACAAACCTCCTTTCCGGCAGATCCTCCTTGGCACCTCTGTGCCGGAAACGCACGACGTTTCTCCGTTTAAACGCCTGGCCTGTATAATTGGTACCAGAGGTAAAGGACGGAGCACAACGACTCCAGGCATTACTGGGGGGACTGTGCGGGGTCACATTGGGTTGACTGACGGGGTGAAGGTCTGCAGCAGGAGGGGCAGCCACACCTTGTGTGCTCGAATTTAAAGGGGGGAAATCACAGACATTATCATGCACATTGTTATCATCAGCATCAATGTCATTATCACACTGTGCAGCATCCACCAAAGATACTGTGCTCCCCCAAGCCCCCGACCCCACAGATACAGTGCGGTTATCCCCAGCATCAGAGCCCTGCTGGGCACCATCAGTAATGACCGGCACATGTCCACTGCCCAACTGTTGTGCTTGGCATTCTGAGACTTGTAGTCCCTCTGCTGGAAAGTGCAGTCCATGCTGCTGCTTGGAATCTGCTGCAGGCTGCTGTGCTGGGCATTCTGAGACTTGTGGTACACCTGCTGGAATCTGCATAACATGCTGCTGCTTGGGATCTGCCGCAGGTTGCTGCGGCTGCAGTATTTGACCCTTTTGGAAGCAGAAACTTGCAGGCTGCAGCACTGGCCGCACCAGCTTCTGGGGCTCACCTGGGACAATGTCTGAGCTGGAACCTGCAGAGTCCTGCTTGTGTGCCATAAACAGTTCCTGGTTCCTATAAGTCTCTGCCAGGGGCCCCATCCTCTCTAGGACACAGTCCATGTCTGTCACCACTTTTGCCAGCTGTATACCAAGCATGTTCAGAGTCTGATCATAAAAGGTGTGATCCCCACCAGGATTAGCAGCCTTTACATTATAGCCCATTTATATTTGCTTCTGCAGCAAGTCTTTGTGCTGCTGTAACTCACCGAACCTCTTGACCAGTCCTGGGATCTCCTCTGCGACCTGAAGCTCAGGTGCACATGGCGTCTCCTCCTGGGATCCTGCTTTCAGCAATGTCCCTGGATGCTTGAAACCAGACGTCTCCTTAACTTTCACCACCGCTGGTTTTGTGGTTCCAGGCTCCACAGCACTTTTAATGCTGCCACCTGACTGCGACCTTGTGCGCCCAGAGCTCGCCATGCTGGCCACCACATGCTTCTGCTGCAGGTTCTCCTGGATCGACTGTCTCTCCAGTGAGGTTCTCCTCTGTCTGCTGGGAGTCAGCTGCACACCTGAAGATGGTGATGGCACCTCCAGAGCTGCAGGCTGCTTTCCTCCATTCAACTTCTCACCAGTAGATTTCTTCTGGATTTCTCCTAGTTGTCCTTCACTCTGCTTGCCTTGGCTGGCCGACTGCTTAACTGTAACTTTCTTACCCACAGCCATGGCTTTTCCTTGTTCCGTTACTTTATGTACTTTCACAGCTTCATCTTTCTTGCTGCTGCTGCTGCTACTTCCATTCTGAGCTTTCTTTCCCTCAGAAACAACTTTGGGACTTGCATCCGTCTTAGACACAACTTGAGTGTTACTTCCAAGTGTAGGCCTGGAAGCCTGGGCCTTGCTTGGGGAGTTACCCCGCCCAGGGTGGCCTCCCCCTGGGCTTGCTCCAGACATCAGGAGAGCTACAAACACACAACCTCACAGCTAGGAGGCAGTATTATAGTAGTTATATTCTTGTATATAGGGGCAGTATTATAGTAGTTATATTCCTGTAAATAGGGGGCAGTATTATAGTAGTTACACGTATATTCTTGTACATAGGGGCAGTATTATAGTAGTTATATTCTTGTACATAGGAGCAGTATTATAGTAGTTATATTCTTGTACATAGGAGCAGTATTATAGTAGTTATATTCTTGTACATAGGGGGCAGTATGATAGTAGTTATATTCTTGTACATAGAGGGCAGTATTATAGTAGTTATATTCTTGTACATAGGGAGCAGTATTATAGTAGTTATATTCTTGTACATAGAGAGCAGTATTATAGTAGTTATATTCTTGTACATAGGAGCAGTATTATAGTAGTTATATTCTTGTACATAGGAGCAGTATTATAGTAGTTATATTCTTGTACATAGGGAGCAGTATTATAGTAGTTATATTCTTGTACATAGGGAGCATTATTATAGTAGTTATATTCTTGTACATAGGGAGCAGTATTATAGTAGTTATATTCTTGTACATAGGGAGCAGTATTATAGTAGTTATATTCTTGTACATAGGGAGCAGTATTATAGTAGTTATATTCTTGTACATAGGGAGCAGTATTATAGTAGTTATATTCTTGTACATAGGAGCAGTATTATAGTAGTTATATTCTTGTACATAGGGGGCAGTATTATAGTAGTTATATTCTTGTACATAGGGGCAGTATTATAGTAGTTATATTCTTGTCCATAGGGGCAGTATTATAGTAGTTATATTCTTGTACATAGGGGCAGTATTATAGTAGTTATATTCTTGTACATAGGGGCAGTATTATAGTAGTTATATTCTTGTACATAGGGGCAGTATTATAGTAGTTATATTCTTGTACATAGGGGCAGTATTATAGTAGTTATATTCTTGTACATAGGGGCAGTATTATAGTAGTTATATTCTTGTACATAGGGGGCAGTATTATACTAGTTATATTCTTGTACATAGGGGGCAGTATTATACTAGTTATATTCTTGTACATAGGGGACAGTATTATAGTAGTTATATTCTTGTACATAGGGGCAGTATTATATTAGTTATATTCTTGTACATAGGAGCAGTATTATAGTAGTTATATTCTTGTACATAGGGGCAGTATTATAGTAGTTATATTCTTGTACATAGGAGCAGTATTATAGTAGTTATATTCTTGTACATAGGGGCAGTATTATAGTAGTTATATTCTTGTACATAGGGGCAGTATTATAGTAGTTATATTCTTGTACATAGGGGCAGTATTATAGTAGTTATATTCTTGTACATAGGGGCAGTATTATAGTAGTTATAGTCTTGTACATAGGAGCAGTATTATAGTAGTTATATTCTTGTACATAGGGGTAGTATTATAGTAGTTATATTCTTGTACATAGGGGCAGTATTATAGTAGTTATATTCTTGTACATAGGGGCAGTATTATAGTAGTTATATCCTTATACATAGAGGCAGTATTATAGTAGTTATATTCTTGTACATAGGAGCTGTATTATAGTAGCTATATTCTTGTACATAGGAGCAGTATTATAGTAGTTATATTCTTGTACATAGGAGCAGTATTATAGTAGTTACATTCTTGTACATAGGGGCAGTATTATAGTAGTTATATTCTTATACATAGGGGCAGTATTATAGTAGTTATTGTCTTGTACATAGAAGCAGTATTATAGTAGTTATATTCTTGTACATAGGGGCAGTATTATAGTAGTTATAGTCTTGTACATAGGAGCAGTATTATAGTAGTTATATTCTTGTACATAGGGGCAGTATTATAGTAGTTATATTCTTGTACATAGGAGCAGTATTATAGTAGTTATATTCTTGTACATAGGGGCAGTATTATAGTAGTTATATTCTTGTACATAGGGGCAGTATTATAGTAGTTATATTCTTGTACATAGGAGCAGTATTATAGTAGTTATATTCTTGTACATAGGAGTAGTATTATAGTAGTTATATTCTTGTACATAGGGGCAGTATTATAGTAGTTATATTCTTGTACATAGGAGCAGTATTATAGTAGTTATATTCTTGTACATAGGGAGCAGTATTATAGTAGTTATATTCTTGTACATAGGAGCAGTATTATAGTAGTTATATTCTTGTACATAGGGGCAGTATTATAGTGGTTATATTCTTGTACATAGTGGGCAGTATTATAGTAGTTATATTCTTGTACATAGGAGCAGTATTATAGTAGTTATATTCTTGTACATAGTGAGCAGTATTATAGTAGTTATATTCTTGTACATAGGAGCAGTATTATAGTAGTTATATTCTTGTACATAGGAGCAGTATTATAGTGGTTATATTCTTGTACATAGTGGGCAGTATTATATTAGTTATATTCTTGTACATAGGAGCAGTATTATAGTAGTTATATTCTTGTACATAGGGGGCAGTATTATAGTAGTTATATTCTTGTACATAGGGAGCAGTATTATAGTAGTTATATTCTTGTACATAGGGGCAGTATTATAGTAGTTATATTCTTGTACATAGGAGCAGTATTATAGTAGTTATATTCTTGTACATATGGGGCAGTATTATAGTAGTTATATTCTTGCACATAGGAGCAGTATTATAGTAGTTATATTCTTGTACATAGGAGGCAGTATTATAGTAGTTATATTCTTGTACATAGGAGCAGTATTATAGTAGTTATATTCTTGTACATAGGAGCAGTATTATAGTAGTTATATTCTTGTATATAGGGAGCAGTATTATAGTAGTTATATTCTTGTACATAGGGGCAATTTGTATTGTAAAAACCAAACAAATCCAAATAACATTCCTCCAATAATACAAAACTGAATTCACTAGGATTGTACATACATTCATTACATATCCAGGTTATACATATCAAATTAACTTAGAGTCCATACTCCTAGTTTGAGGAGGGAAAAAAAACAAAAAACAAAAAAAAAAAAAAACACACTTTGCAAACAGAGCTCATCATGTTCCTACCCAGTGACTCATCCTTCACTATCTTAACATTTCCTAATTTCTCCTAATGATTTTCCCTATCTGAGTTCGGACATTATCTGGTTGACAGCGTCACAGATCTGAGTCGGAGTTATTCTGTTCACCACCGGTCTCCATCTCAGACTCTACCTGAGTGCCCTCAGGTAAGGGCTTCCGCTTTGGCGGAGGACAATCCTCTACGTCCCTATCACACTCTGCGTCAATTCTCTTAAGGTCATCTTCAAAATCGCCGTCAGACTCAGACAGAACATCAAACCTGTTAGATACCTGTTAAGGTCAAAACGTTCATACAAATCATCCCACCACCTGCTTTTTCTGTTTTTTCTCCTTTTAATAGTTGCAGGTGACATCTCCCCCAACCCTGGGCCTCCCTCCACCAGCATACATTACTCTCCTCCAGCTGCATATAGAAACCCTGCTAATCTTATTAACATTCAGTGCATGCCTTCTCCTCTCACTTTCCAATGTGCTCTCTGGAATGCACGGTCTGTGTGTAACAAACTGACTTACATTCACGATCTTTTTCTCTCTAATTCCCTTAACCTTCTGGCTATTACAGAAACCTGGATCCAGCATTCAGACACCACTGCTGCTGCCGCTCTCTCGTTTGGTGGGCTGAAATTTTCACATACCCCCAGACCTGAGAACAGACAGGGTGGAGGTGTTGGTTTGCTCCTTTCATCACAATGTGCTTTCCAGGTCATCCCCCCGGTTCCATCACTTACATTTCCTTCCTTTGAAGTCCACGCCGTCAGACTCTTTAAGCCCTTCTCCTTACGAGTGGCGGTCGTTTATCGCCCTCCAGGCTCCTCCCGCCAGTTTCTAGACCACTTCACCACCTGGCTTACTCACTTTCTGTCCTGTGACATCCCCACCCTCATCATGGGAGACTTTAACATCCCCATCAATGATCCGCTCTCCCAGTCTGCCTCTCATCTTCTTTCTCTAACTTCTTCATTCGGCCTCTCACAGTTTACTAATTCTCCTACACATGAGGACGGGAATACTCTGGACCTGGTTTTCTCCCGTCCCGGCTCGCTGCACAACTTTACTAATTCACCTCTCCCGCTCTCGGACCACAACCTTCTTTCCTTCTCTGTCAAGAATTGTCTCCTCACCCGGGACACCCCCACTTACCACACTTATCGGAATACACGTACCATTAATACCCAACAGCTTAGGGACAATCTCCACACATCTTTAGCCCCCATCTCCACCCTCTCCTGTCCAGACATAGCATTGTCACACTTCAATAATACACTGAAGAATGCCCTAGATGAAGCAGCACCTTCTATATGCAGAAAGACCCGACACAGACAAAAGCAGCCCTGGCACACAACGCAAACACGCTCTCTTCAGCGCTGCTCGAGGTGTGCAGAGCGGCAGTGGAGAAAATCTCTCTTAGCAGAAGACTTCATCCACTATAAGTTCATGCTCAAAACCTATAACTCTGCCCTTCATCTGGCCAAACAATCCTACTTCACCACCCTCATCACCTCACTATCCAACAACCCAAGACGACTTTTTGAAACCTTAAACTCCCTCCTGAAACCTAAAGTACAGGCCCCCATCACCAACCTCAGCGGTGAGGATCTGGCCACTTATTTCCTAGAAAAAATCAACCACATCCATCAGGATATCTCAGCCCTATCTCCTCAGTGCCTGGATCCCCTTCCCTGCCGCACCTCAAGCTCACTAGACATCTTTGAGCCTGTTTCAGAAGAAGAAGTTTCCAAGCTCCTCGCTTCTGCTCGGCCTACAACCTGCAACAGTGACCCTATTCCTTCACAGCTCCTGCAGTCTCTCTCACCAGTGGTCACCACTCACCTGACTAAAATATTTAACCTCTCTCTTTCTTCAGGTATATTTCCCTCCTCATTTAAACATGCCATCATAACCCCTTTACTTAAAAAGCCATCCCTGGACCAGAACTGCACTGCTAACTACAGACCTGTCTCTAACCTTCCCTTCATCTCTAAACTCCTGGAACGCCTGGTCCACTCCCGTCTAATCCGCTATCTCTCGGATAACTCTCTTCTCGACCCCTTACAATCTGGTTTCCGCTCTTTACACTCTACTGAAACTGCCCTCACTAAAGTCTCTAATGATTTAATAACAGCTAAATCGAAAGGTCATTGCTCCCTGCTGATTCTCCTGGATCTCTCTGCCGCATTTGACACTGTGGATCACCAGCTCCTCCTCACTATGCTCCGCTCTATAGGCCTCAAGGACACAGCCCTCTCCTGGTTCTCCTCCTACCTCTCTGACCGCTCCTTCACTGTATCTTTTTCCGGCTCCTCTTCCTCTTCTCGTCCCCTTACTATCGGGGTCCCGCAGGGCTCAGTCCTAGGCCCCCTCCTCTTCTCTTTATACACTGCCCCTATTGGACAAACAATCAGCAGATTTGGGTTCCAGTATCATCTCTATGCTGATGACACCCAATTATACACTTCTTCCCCTGACATCACCCCTACCCTAATTCAAAATACCAAGGATTGTCTGTCTGCTGTCTCTAGCATCATGTCCTCCCTCTATCTGAAACTAAATCTCTCTAAAACTGAACTTCTTGTGTTTCTCCCCTCTACTAACCTCACTCTACCTAACATCGAAATAACCCTGGAGGGTTCAACCATAACTCCCAAGCAGCATGCCCGCTGTCTTGGGGTCATATTCGACACTGAACTTTCCTTTACTCCGTACATCCGATCACTCAGTCGCTCTTGTCACCTGCATCTTAAAAACATCTCCAGAATCCGACCTTTTCTCACCTTTGAAACTGCTAAGACTCTTACTGTCGCTCTTATTCATTCTCGTCTGGACTACTGCAACTCTCTTCTGATCGGTCTCCCTCTTACCAAACTTTCTCCTCTCCAATCCATCTTGAATGCGGCAGCCAGGGTCATATTTCTGTCCAGCCGCTTCACCGATGCCTCCATCTTGTGCCAGTCATTACACTGGCTACCTATTCGCTACAGGGTCCAGTATAAACTCATCTCTCTCACCCACAAAGCTCTCCACTGTTCTGCACCGCCTTATATCTCCTCTCTCATCTCTGTCTATCGCCCTACACGTGCCCTCCGTTCTACAAATGACCTAAGACTAACATCCCCCGTAATCCGAACCTCGCACCTCCGTCTCCAAGACTTCTCTCGTGCTGCTCCAGCTCTCTGGAATGCACTTCCCCAGACGATCAGACTGATACCTAGCCCTGACCTATTCAAGCGCGCTTTGAAAACCCATCTCTTCAAAGAAGCCTATCACATCAACTACTCAGCAAGCTAACTTTGCCCTGTTCCCTCCTTCCAAATATTATTCTGAATCTGCACCCTACTATTCATCTGTCTCCACACCCTTCATGCACATGATAACTGCACTTGATACTTGTCTATTGCACTTAAACACACGGGCTGATGACCGGATCATGCAGCTTTATATGAAAATCCCTATTATAATTGCCAGACCTGAATTAACAAGCATTTCTCACCTACTGTGTCCCCCCATTTCCTTGTAGATTGTAAGCTTGCGAGCAGGGACCTCACTCCTAATGTCACTGTTTGAATTGTCTTAACTTGTATTGAATTTATTGTCTGTACATGTCCCCGCTTAATTGTAAAGTGCTGCGGAATATGTTGGCGCTATATAAATAAAAATTATTATTATTATTATTATTATACGACCATTACACCTGCAGAACTCTGGAATTTCTTCCCGGCTCCTTGGCCAGTGTCATACCCCTCAGGTTTACGGGAGGCCTTGTCCTTTTTCTTCCTTTTCTGATTATTACTATACTCTTCAGACACAGATGGTAGCACTGAAGTAATGCCTTCCTGTGACCGCTGCCCCTGAGGTACAACCTCCATACTCCCCTGTTCTCTCTCTGAGCCCTGCTGCTCTGGTGTTAGCTGAGTAGACCCCTGGTGGACCTCTGGTCTGGTCAGTATTTCCCCTGACAGTAAAGCTGCCTCCTCCAGAATCTCTGCCCCTGCCACCAAGTCCTCGTCAGGAAAGTCCTTACAGATATTGTGCCAGGCGTCTGGACAGTCCCTGTGAGGGTGACCGATCTTCCCACAGAGGTTGCACCTGATGTTCTGGCAGTCTGCAGCTAGATGGCCGACCTCCCCACACAGGTTGCACTTCACCACAGTACAGGTATTTGCCAGGTGACCTGCCTTGCCACATATAAAGCACTTACGAGGCTGCCCAGGATAGAAACACACACCCCTCTCCCTCCCAATAAAGAAGGAGTTGGGTAAGTGGGCAGTGATGTTATTGCATTGGCGCAGTTTCACCAAAACCCGCCACCCTCCTGTCCAGATCCTATCACTGTCTCTGCTTTTGGTGAGGTCAGAGACCAGGTCACAATGCCTCCGGAGCCACACCACAATGTCCTGCGGGGGAACAGCCTCATTCCAGAAGATGACACTAACAGTAACGGTATCTGGCTTAGAGATAGGAATAAAGCTGAACTTACTCCAGCCCTCCGTGTCTCTAAACTTGGAGAAACTAGACCAGAATCTGTCCAGGTCAGACATGAGCTTAAAGCTGACATCATAGCCCTGCCTGTCTGGAAGATTAATCACTGCCAGGATGCTGACTGGCACAAACCCCATCTGGTGGCACAAGAACTCCCTGACGACAAACCTCCTTTCCGGCAGATCCTCCTTGGCACCTCTGTGCCGGAAACGCACGACCTTTCTCCGTTTAAACGCCTGGCCTGTATAATTGGTACCAGAGGTAAAGGATGGAGCACCACGACTCCAGGCATTACTGGGGGGACCGTGCGGGGTCACATTGGGTTGACTGACGGGGTGAAGGTCTGCAGCAGGAGGGGCAGCCACACCTTGTGTGCTTGAAATTAAAGGGGGAAAATCACAGACATTATCATGCACATTGTTATCATCAGCATCAATGTCATTATCAGACTGTGCAGCATCCACCAAAGATACTGTGCTCCCCCAAGCCCCCGACCCCCCAGATACAGTGCGGTTATCCCCAGCATCAGAGCCCTGCTGGGCACCATCAGTAATGACCGGCACATGTCCACTGCCCAACTGTTGTGCTTGGCATTCTGAGACTTGTAGTCCCTCTGCTGGAAAGTGCAGTCCATGCTGCTGCTTGGAATCTGCTGCAGGCTGCTGTGCTGGGCATTCTGAGACTTGTGGTACACCTGCTGGAATCTGCATAACATGCTGCTTGGGATCTGCCGCTGGTTGCTGCGGCTGCAGTATTTGACCCTTTTGGAAGCAGAAACTTGCAGGCTGCAGCACTGGCCGCACCGGCTTCTGTGGCCCACCTGGGACATTGTCTGAGCTGGAACCTGCAGAGTCCTGCTTGTGTGACATAAACAGTTCCTGGTTCCTATAAGTCTCTGCCAGGGGCCCCATCTTTTTTAGGACACAGTCCATGTCAGTCACCACTTTTGCCAGCTGTATACCAAGCATATTCAGAGTCTGATCACAAAAGGTGTGATCCCCACCAGGATTAGCAGCCTTTACATTATAGCCCATGTCTATCTGTTTCTGCAGCAAGTCTTTGTGCTGCTGTAACTCACCGAGCCTCTTGACCAGTCCTGGGATCTCCTCTGCGACCTGAAGCTCAGGTGCACATGGCGTCTCCTCCTGGGATCCTGCTTTCAGCAATGTCCCTGGATGCTTGAAACCAGACGTCTCCTTAACTTTCACCACCGCTGGTTTCGTGGCTCCAGGCTCCACAGCACTTTTACTGCTGCCACCTGACTGCGACGTTGTGCGCCCAGAGCTCGCCATGCTGGCCACCACATGCTGCTGCTGCAGGTTCTCCTGGAGCGTCTGTCTCTCCAGTGAGGTTCTCCTCTGCCTGCTGGGAGTCAGCTGCACACCTGAAGATGGTGATGGCACCTCCTGAGTTGCAGGCTGCTTTCCTCCATTCAGCTTCTCACCAGTAGATTTCTTCTGGATTTCTCCTAGTTGTCCTTCACTCTGCTTGCCTTGGCTGGCCGACTGCTTAACTGGAACTTTCTTACCCACAGCCATGGCTTTTCCTTGTTCCGTTACTTTACGTACTTTCACAGCTTCATCTTTCTTGCTGCTGCTGCTTCCATTCTGAGCTTTCTTTCCCTCAGAAACAACTTTGGGACTTGCATCCGCCTTAGACACAACTTCGGTGTTACTTCCAAGTGTAGGCCTGGAAGCCTGGGCCTTGCTTGGGGAGTTACCCCGCCCAGGGTGGCCTCCACCTGGGCTTGCTCCAGACATCAGGAGAGCTACAAACACACAACCTCACAGCTAGGAGGCAGTATTATAGTAGTTACATTCTTGTATTTAGGGGCAGTATTATAGTAGTTATATTCTAGTACATAGGGAGCAGTATTATAGTAGCTATATTCTTGTACATAGGGGGCAGTATTATAGTAGTTATATTCTTGTCCATAGGGGGCAGTATTATAGTAGTTATATTCTTGTCCATAGGGGGCAGTATTATAGTAGTTATATTCTTGTACATAGGGGGCAGTATTATAGTAGTTATATTCTTGTACATAGGGGGCAGTATTATAGTAGTTATATTCTTGTACATAGGGGCAGTATTATAGTAGTTATATTCTTGTACATAGGGAGCAGTATTATAGTAGTTATATACTTGTACATAGGGGGCAGTATTATAGTAGTTATATTCTTGTACATAGGAGCAGTATTATAGTAGTTATATTCTTGTACATAGGAGCAGTATTATAGTAGTTATATTCTTGTACATAGGGAGCAGTATTATAGTAGTTATATTCTTGTACATAGGGGGCAGTATTATAGTAGTTATATTCTAGCACATAGGGGCAGTATTATAGTAGTTACTGTATATTCTTGTACATAGGAGCAGTATTATAGTAGTTATATTCTTGTACATAGGGGGCAGTATTATAGTAGTTATATTCTTGTACATAGGGGGCAGTATTATAGTAGTTATATTCTTGTACATAGGAGGCAGTATTATAGTAGTTATATTCTTGTACATAGGAGGCAGTATTATAGTAGTTATATTCTTGTACATAGGAGCAGTATTATAGTAGTTATATTCTTGTACATAGGAGCAGTATTATAGCAGTTATATTCTTGTACATAGGGAGCAGTATTATAGTAGTTATATTCTTGTACATAGGGAGCAGTATTATAGTAGTTATATTCTTGTACATAGGAGGCAGTATTATAGTAGTTATATTCTTGTACATAGGAGCAGTATTATAGTAGTTATATTCTTGTACATAGGGGGCAGTATTATAGTAGTTATATTCTTGTACATAGGAGCAGTATTATAGTAGTTATATTCTTGTACATAGGAGCAGTATTATAGTAGTTATATTCTTGTACATAGGGAGCAGTATTATAGTAGTTATATTCTTGTACATAGGGGGCAGTATTATAGTAGTTATATTCTAGTACATAGGGGCAGTATTATAGTAGTTACAGTATATTCTTGTACATAGGAGCAGTATTATAGTAGTTATATTCTTGTACATAGGGGGCAGTATTATAGTAGTTATATTCTTGTACATAGGGGCAGTATTATAGTAGTTATATTTTTGTACATAGGAGCAGTATTATAGTAGTTATATTCTTGTACATAGGGGCAGTATTATAGTAGTTATATTCTTGTACATAGGGGGCAGTATTATAGTAGTTATATTCTTGTACATAGGGGCAGTATTATAGTAGTTATATTCTTGTACATAGGGGACAGTATTATAGTAGTTATATTCTTGTACATAGGGGCAGTATTATAGTAGTTATATTCTTGTACATAGGAGCAGTATTATAGTAGTTATATTCTTGTACATAGAGGGCAGTATTATAGTAGTTATATTCTTGTACATAGGGGGAAGTATTATAGTATTTATATTCTTGTACATAGGAGCAGTATTATAGTAGTTATATTCTTGTACATAGGGGACAGTATTATAGTAGTTATATTCTTGTACATAGGGGCAGTATTATAGTAGTTATATTCTTGTATATAGGGGCAGTATTATAGTAGTTATATTCCTGTAAATAGGGGGCAGTATTATAGTAGCTATATTCTTGTACATAGGAGCAGTATTATAGTAGTTATATTCTAGTACATAGGGAGCAGTATTATAGTAGTTATATTCTTGTACATAGGGGGCAGTATTATAGTAGTTATATTCTTGTACATAGGATCAGTATTATAGTAGTTATATTCTTGTACATAGGGGCAGTATTATAGTAGTTATATTCTTGTACATAGGGGGCAGTATTATAGTAGTTATATTCTTGTACATAGGGGCAGTATTATAGTAGTTATATTCTTGTACATAGGAGCAGTATTATAGTAGTTATATTCTTGTACATAGGGGCAGAATTATAGTAGTTATATTCTTGTACATAGGAGCAGTATTATAGTAGTTATATTCTTGTATATAGGGGCAGTATTATAGTAGTTATATTCCTGTAAATAGGGGGCAGTATTATAGTAGCTATATTCTTGTACATAGGAGCAGTATTATAGTAGTTATATTCTAGTACATAGGGAGCAGTATTATAGTAGTTATATTCTTGTACATAGGGGGCAGTATTATAGTAGTTATATTCTTGTACATAGGGGGCAGTATTATAGTAGTTATATTCTTGTACATAGGAGGCAGTATTATAGTAGTTATATTCTTGTACATAGGGGGCAGTATTATAGTAGTTATATTCTTGTACATAGGGGCAGTATTATAGTAGTTATATTCTTGTACCTAGGGAGCAGTATTATAGTAGTTATATACTTGTACATAGGGGGCAGTATTATAGTAGTTATATTCTTGTACATAGGAGCAGTATTATAGTAGTTATATTCTTGTACATAGGAGCAGTATTATAGTAGTTATATTCTTGTACATAGGGAGCAGTATTATAGTAGTTATATTCTTGTACATAGGGGCAGTATTATAGTAGTTATATTCTAGTACATAGGGGCAGTATTATAGTAGTTACTGTATATTCTTGTACATAGGAGCAGTATTATAGTAGTTATATTCTTGTACATAGGGGCAGTATTATAGTAGTTATATTCTTGTACATAGGGGGCAGTATTATAGTAGTTATATTCTTGTACATAGGAGGCAGTATTATAGTAGTTATATTCTTGTACATAGGAGGCAGTATTATAGTAGTTATATTCTTGTACATAGGAGCAGTATTATAGTAGTTATATTCTTGTACATAGGAGCAGTATTATAGCAGTTATATTCTTGTACATAGGGAGCAGTATTATAGTAGTTATATTCTTGTACATAGGGAGCAGTATTATAGTAGTTATATTCTTGTACATAGGAGGCAGTATTATAGTAGTTATATTCTTGTACATAGGAGCAGTATTATAGTAGTTATATTCTTGTACATAGGGGGCAGTATTATAGTAGTTATATTCTTGTACATAGGGAGCAGTATTATAGTAGTTATATTCTTGTACATAGGGGGCAGTATTATAGTAGTTATATTCTTGTACATAGGAGCAGTATTATAGTAGTTATATTTTTGTACATAGGAGCAGTATTATAGTAGTTATATTCTTGTACAGAGGGGGCAGTATTATAGTAGTTATATTCTTGTACATAGGGAGCAGTATTATAGTAGTTATATTCTTGTACATAGGGAGCAGTATTATAGTAGTTATATTCTTGTACATAGGGGGCACTATTATAGTAGTTATATTCTTGTACATAGGGAGCAGTATTATCGTAGTTATATTCTAGTACATAGGGGCAATTTTTATTGTAAAAACAAAACAAATACAAATAACATTCCTCCAATAATACAAAACTGAATTCACTAGGATTGTACATACATTCATTACATATCCAGTTTATACATATCAAATTAACTTAGAGTCCATACTCCTAGTTTGAGGAGAAAAAAAAAGAAAAAACACTTTACAAACAGAGCTCATCATGTTCCTACCCAGTGACTCATCTTTCCATATCTTAACATTTCCTAATTTCTCCTAATGATTTTCCCTATCTGAGTTTGGACATTATCTGGTTGACAGCGTCACAGATCTGAGTCGGAGTTATTCTGTTCACCACCAGTCTCCATCTCAGACTCTACTCGAGTGCCCTCAGGTAAGGGCTTCCGCTTTGGCGGAGGACAATCCTCTACGTCCCTATCACACTCTGCGTCAATTCTTTTAAGGTCATCTTCAAAATCGCCGTCAGACTCAGACAGAACATCAAACCTGTTAGATACGACCATTACACCTGCAGAACTCTGGAATTTCTTCCCGGCTCCTTGGCCAGTGTCATACCCCTCAGGTTTACGGGAGGCCTTGTCCTTTTTCTTCCTTTTCTGATTATTGCTATACTCGTCAGACACAGATGGTAGCAGTGAAGTAATGCCTTCCTGTGACTGCTGCCCCTGAGGTACAACCTCCATACTCCCCTGTTCTCTCTCTGAGCCCTGCTGCTCTGGTGTTAGCTGAGTAGACCCCTGGTGGACCTCTGGTCTGGTCAGTATTTCCCCTGACAGTAAAGCTGCCTCCTCCAGAATCTCTGCCCCTGCCACCAAGTCCTCGTCAGGAAAGTCCTTACAGATATTGTGCCAGGCGTCTGGACAGTCCCTGTGAGGGTGGCCGACCTCCCCACACAGGCTGCACTTCACCACAGTACAGGTATTTGCCAGGTGACCTGCCTTGCCACATTTAAAGCACTTACGAGGCTGCCCAGGATAGAAACACACACCCCTCTCCCTCCCAATAAAGAAGGAGTTGGGTAAGTGGGCAGTGATGTTATTGTATTGGCGCAGTTTCACCAAAACCCGCCACCCTCCCGTCAGATACCATCACTGTCTCTGCTTTTGGTGAGGTCCGAGACCAGGTCACAATGCCTCCGGAGCCACACCACAATGTCCTGCGGGGGAACAGCCTCATTCCAGAAGATGACATTTACAGTGACAGTATCTGGCTTAGAGATAGGAATAAAGCTGAACTTACTCCAGCCCTCCGTGTCTCTAAACTTGGGGAAACTAGACCAGAATCTGTCCAGGTCAGACTGAGCTTAAAGCTGACATCATAGCCCTGCCTGTCTGGAAGATTAATCACTGCCAGGATGCTGACTGGCACAAACCCCATCTGGTGGCACAAGAGCTCCCTGACGACAAACCTCCTTTCCGGCAGATCCTCCTTGGCACCTCTGTGCCGAAAACGCACAACGTTTCTCCGTTTAAACGCCTGGCCTGTATAATTGGTACCAGAGGTAAAGGACGGAGCACCACGACTCCAGGCATTACTGGGGGGACTGTGCGGGGTCACATTGGGTTGACTGACGGGGTGAAGGTCTGCAGCAGGAGGGGCAGCCACACCTTGTGTGCTCGAATTTAAAGGGGGGAAATCACAGACATTATCATGCACATTGTTATCATCAGCATCAATGTCATTATCACACTGTGCAGCGTCCACCAAATATACTGTGCTCCCCCAAGCCCCCGACCCCACAGACACAGTGCGGTTATCCCCAGCATCAGAGCCCTGCTGGGCACCATCAGTAATGACTAGCACATGTCCACTGCCCAACTGTTGTGCTTGGCATTCTGAGACTTGTAGTCCCTCTGCTGGAAAGTGCAGTCCATGCTGCTGCTTGGAATCTGCTGCAGGCTGCTGTGCTGGGCATTCTGAGACTTGTGGTACACCTGCTGGAATCTGCATAACATGCTGCTGCTTGGGATCTGCCGCAGGTTGCTGCGGCTGCAGTATTTGACCCTTTTGGAAGCAGAAACTTGCAGGCTGCAGCACTGGCCGCACCGGCTTCTGGGGCTCACCTGGGACAATGTCTGAGCTGGAACCTGCAGAGTCCTGCTTGTGTGACATAAACAGTTCCTGGTTCCTATAAGTCTCTGCCAGGGGCCCCATCCTCTCTAGGACACAGTCCATGTCTGTCACCACTTTTGCCAGCTGTATGCCAAGCATGTTCAGAGTCTGATCACAAAAGGTGTGATCCCCACCAGGATTAGCAGCCTTTACATTATAGCCCATTTCTATTTGCTTCTGCAGCAAGTCTTTGTGCTGCTGTAACTCACCGAGCCTCTTGACCAGTCCTGGGATCTCCTCTGCGACCTGAAGCTCAGGTGCGTGTGGCGTCTCCTCCTGGGATCCTGCTTTCAGCAATGTCCCTGGATGCTTGAAACCAGACGTCTCCTTAACTTTCACCACCGCTGGTTTCGTGGCTCCAGGCTCCACAGCACTTTTACTGCTGCCACCTGACTGCGACCTTGTGCGCCCAGAGCTCGCCATGCTGGCCACCACATGCTTCTGCTGCAGGTTCTCCTGGAGCGTCTGTCTCTCCAGTGAGGTTCTCCTCTGTCTGCTGGGAGTCAGCTGCACACCTGAAGATGGTGATGGCACCTCCTGAGTTGCAGGCTGCTTTCCTCCATTCAACTTCTCACCAGTAGATTTCTTCTGGATTTCTCCTAGTTGTCCTTCACTCTGCTTGCCTTGGCTGGCCGACTGCTTAACTGGAACTTTCTTACCCACAGCCATGGCTTTTCCTTGTTCCGTTACTTTTTGCACTTTCACAGCTTCATCTTTCTTGCTGCTGGTGCTGCTACTTCCATTCTGAGCTTTCTTTCCCTCAGAAACAACTTTGGGACTTGCATCCGTCTTAGACACAACTTGAGTGTTACTTCCAAGTGTAGGCCTGGAAGCCTGGGCCTTGCTTGGGGAGTTACCCCGCCCAGGGTGGCCTCCCCCTGGGCTTGCTCCAGACATCAGGAGAGCTACAAACACACAACCTCACAGCTAGGAGGCAGTATTATAGTAGTTATATTCTTGTATATAGGGGCAGTATTATAGTAGTTATATTCCTGTAAATAGGGGGCAGTATTATAGTAGTTACACGTATATTCTTGTACATAGGGGCAGTATTATAGTAGTTATATTCTTGTACATAGGAGCAGTATTATAGTAGTTATATTCTTGTACATAGGAGCAGTATTATAGTAGTTATATTCTTGTACATAGGGGGCAGTATGATAGTAGTTATATTCTTGTACATAGAGGGCAGTATTATAGTAGTTATATTCTTGTACATAGGGAGCAGTATTATAGTAGTTATATTCTTGTACATAGGAGCAGTATTATAGTAGTTATATTCTTGTACATAGGAGCAGTATTATAGTAGTTATATTCTTGTACATAGGGAGCAGTATTATAGTAGTTATATTCTTGTACATAGGGAGCATTATTATAGTAGTTATATTCTTGTACATAGGGAGCAGTATTATAGTAGTTATATTCTTGTACATAGGGAGCAGTATTATAGTAGTTATATTCTTGTACATAGGGAGCAGTATTATAGTAGTTATATTCTTGTACATAGGGGGCAGTATTATAGTAGTTATATTCTTGTACATAGGAGCAGTATTATAGTAGTTATATTCTTGTACATAGGGGGCAGTATTATAGTAGTTATATTCTTGTACATAGGGGCAGTATTATAGTAGTTATATTCTTGTCCATAGGGGCAGTATTATAGTAGTTATATTCTTGTACATAGGGGCAGTATTATAGTAGTTATATTCTTGTACATAGGGGCAGTATTATAGTAGTTATATTCTTGTACATAGGGGCAGTATTATAGTAGTTATATTCTTGTACATAGGGGCAGTATTATAGTAGTTATATTCTTGTACATGGGGCAGTATTATAGTAGTTATATTCTTGTACATAGGGGGCACTATTATACCAGTTATATTCTTGTACATAGGGGGCAGTATTATACTAGTTATATTCTTGTACATAGGGGGCAGTATTATAGTAGTTATATTCTTGTACATAGGGGCAGTATTATATTAGTTATATTCTTGTACATAGGAGCAGTATTATAGTAGTTATATTCTTGTACATAGGGGCAGTATTATAGTAGTTATATTCTTGTACATAGGAGCAGTATTATAGTAGTTATATTCTTGTACATAGGGGCAGTATTATAGTAGTTATATTCTTGTATATAGGGGCAGTATTATAGTAGTTATATTCTTGTACATAGGGGCAGTATTATAGTAGTTATATTCTTGTACATAGGGGCAGTATTATAGTAGTTATAGTCTTGTACATAGGAGCAGTATTATAGTAGTTATATTCTTGTACATAGGGGTAGTATTATAGTAGTTATATTCTTGTACATAGGGGCAGTATTATAGTAGTTATATTCTTGTACATAGGGGCAGTATTATAGTAGTTATATCCTTATACATAGAGGCAGTATTATAGTAGTTATATTCTTGTACATAGGAGCTGTATTATAGTAGCTATATTCTTGTACATAGGAGCAGTATTATAGTAGTTATATTCTTGTACATAGGAGCAGTATTATAGTAGTTACATTCTTGTACATAGGGGCAGTATTATAGTAGTTATATTCTTATACATAGGGGCAGTATTATAGTAGTTATTGTCTTGTACATAGAAGCAGTATTATAGTAGTTATATTCTTGTACATAGGGGCAGTATTATAGTAGTTATAGTCTTGTACATAGGAGCAGTATTATAGTAGTTATATTCTTGTACATAGGGGCAGTATTATAGTAGTTATATTCTTGTACATAGGAGCAGTATTATAGTAGTTATATTCTTGTACATAGGGGCAGTATTATAGTAGTTATATTCTTGTACATAGGGGCAGTATTATAGTAGTTATATTCTTGTACATAGGAGTAGTATTATAGTAGTTATATTCTTGTACATAGGGGCAGTATTATAGTAGTTATATTCTTGTACATAGGAGCAGTATTATAGTAGTTATATTCTTGTACATAGGGACAGTATTATAGTAGTTAATTTATTGTACATAGGGGGCAGTATTATAGTAGTTATATTCTTGGAGATAGGGACAGTATTATAGTAGTTATATTCTTGTACATAGGGGGCAGTATTATAGTAGTTATATTCTTGTACATAGGAGCAGTATTATAGTAGTTATATTCTTGTACATAGGTGCAGTATTATAGTAGTTATATTCTTGTACATAGGGGGCAGTATTAAATTCAGATGTCAATGTCATTAATATCATGTTGAACAGAAGTTAGTTCTGCAAATCTGGTGATAGACCTTAATCTCTGTGACCAGGTGTGCTCTCTCCTAGTGCTCTAATTACACCACCGCACACTCACAATGCTGGGGAGAAGCAGAGGTGCACAGCACAACCCCAATACGTGAGTGACCATTTGGCCCTATACATTCATTGCGCCCCTTCTCTTTTTTTTTTTTTTTACATGTTGGGCATTAAAGAATGTTGAAACACAGCCGGCCCTGCGGCAACGTTGATGCGCATCCTGCCAAATTAGTTTGGCCTACGCTTGTATTTTTAAGAATCTTTGCGTGAGTTGTAAGAGAAGGCATCATAATGAAGAGAGTAAAGGAGAGCGGCGCGGCGTTCCATAGAAAGAAAAAAGCCAAAGAAGAGGAGGCAACAAAGAATAAAGGCGCGCTATTAAAGTTCATCCGAAGGACAGCTACGCCTACAGCCGAAGTGGCGGAAACAAAAGACGACATTCATGCTGAGACAGAAGATGAAGTTGATATTGCTAATGTTCATACTGCCGAAGGCGCCATTGACAGTGTCGATGCTGCGGAGACAGTCGGTGATGCGCGTGAAGTTGAAGCATTGGAAGGGCAACCACTAGTCCATCTGAAAACAGACATAGCAACTGATTTTACTGATGTTGGTAAGTGGTCTGTTAAGATTGACCATGAAATTCGCGCTATGATTGTCCGGCAGGAATATGCTGCAGTGCAGCACCTCGAACGTGAATTCAAGGAAGTAACGTGACCAGGAACTAAAACAAAAAGGTGACACGAGGAAACTAACAAAAACTTGGTTTTTTCGTGCTTTGCAGAACGGAGAGAAAAGTTTGAGAACATGGATGGTGTATTCTCCTTTGAAAGAGGCCCTGTTCTGCTTTTGCTGCAGACTTTTTTCAACTGGGCTGTCCAGTTTTTCTGCTGCTGAGGGCTTCAGGAACTGGTGGAAATTAAATCCTAAAGTACACGAAGTTAGCACATCACATGCTCAGGCATTCCTCAACTGGAAGGAGCTAGAGATCCGGCTTGCTGAAGGAAAGACAATTAACAAAGCTATGGAAGGCGTTATTGAGAAGGAGACTAAGAAGAGGTGAGTAGTGTTGAGTGATACCACCCGATACTGAAAAATATCGGATCGGAATGGATCGGCCGATCTAAAAAAGTATCGGGTATCGCCGATTCCGATCCCAGAAGTCCCATTCAAGTCAATGGAACAGAAATATCGGAATTAAAAAGAGCCCTTTCTTTCCCTGTTGGTTAATTCTACATGGAGAAAATCAACTAATAATAATGTAGAATGTATTATGGGAGGTGTAGGAGACATTAACCCCTTAACGACCAGGGGTATTTTTGGTTTTACATTTTCATTTTTCCCTCCCCTTCTTTCCAGAGCCATAACTTTTTTATTTTTCCATTTATATGGCCATGTGAGGGCTTATTTTTTGCGGGACGAGTTGTACTTTTAAATGACATCATTGGTTTTACCATATCCTGTACTCGAAAACGGGAAAAAAATTCCAAGTGCGGTGAAATTGCAAAAAAAGTGCAATCCCACACTTGTTTTTTGCTTGGCTTTTTTATTAGGTTCACTAGATGCTAAATCTGACCTGCCATTATGATTCTCCAGGTCATTACGAGTTCATAGACACCAAACATATCTATGTCCTCTTTTATCTAAGTGGTGAAAAAAAATTCCAAAGTTTGCTAAAAAAAAAAAAAAAAAATGTGTGCAATTTTCCGAGACCCGTAGCGTCTCCATTTTTCATGATCTGGGGTCGGGTGAGGGCTTATTTTTTCCGTGCTAGACTGACATTTTTAATGATACCACTTTTGTGCAGATACATTCTTTTGATCTCCCGTTACTGCATTTAAATGCAATGTCTTGGTGATCAAAAAAACGTAATTCTGGCGTTTTGAATTTTTTTCTCGCTACGCCGTTTAGCGATCGGGTTAGTGCTTTTTTTTATTGATAGATCGGGCGATTCTGAACTCGGCGATGCCTAATATGTGTATGTGGGATTTTTTTTTTACTGTTTTATTTTGATTGGGGCGAAAGGGGGGTGATTTGAACTTTTAGGTTTTTTTTATTTTTTTTTACTTTTAAACATTTTTTTTTTACTTTTGGCATGCTTCAATAGCCTCCATAGGAGGCTAGAAGCTTGCGCAACCCGATCGACTCTGCTACAGATGGGCGATGAGCAGATCGCCCATATGTAGCAGATTTACTGCTGTGCTTTAAGTGCCGACCACTGGGTGGCGCTGAAAGCCATATGCCTGGAACAACCATAGAGGTCTCATAGAGACCTCTGGTTGTCCAGGCAACTTGACGCCGACCCCCGATCCCGTGACGGGGTCAGCGATGAGGTCTTTTCCGGCCCGGCAGCCGGAAATGCTATTTAAAGGCCCGCTGTCAGCTTTGACAGCGGCATTTAACTAGTTAATAGGCGCGGGTGGACGGCGATTCCACTCGCGCCTATTGCGGGCACATGTCAGCTGTTCATAACAGCTGACATGCCCCGGCTTTGAGGCGGGCTCAGCGCCGGAGCCCTCATCAAAGCAGGGGAAATGTCTGATGACGGACTGTGTCCGTCATTGTACATTAAGGGGTTAAAGCCATAGAGCTTTAGCCCAATCAAATGGAATCGCAGTATTTTTTTTTTTTTAAAGACGTTCGTAGTTACAAAGATATTGACTATGTTAAAGTCTTTTATTTTTGGTCAGATATGTATGTTTCACTACTTCCATGCTCTTCACCTTCTTTTTTACTTATCCCACACTTTCTCTTTCATCATCTTCAGCAGCAGTAGTATCTTCTTCTTCTTCTTCTTCTATTATTCTTCTTTTATTCTTCTTTATCTTCTACTTCTTCATCTTCTACTTCTTCATCTTCTTCCTATTCTTCTTCTTCATCATATTCTTATTTGTGTCAGGCATTCCTGTAGTTGTTATCTATAAAAGTTTGAAGATTACACCTTCCATTCAGCCTGTCACAAAAGATTTAAAGCAGGATTTGTCCACGTTCAGTTTGGCCTGCAGCAGCAGGCCTTTTCCAGGGGCACCACGATGAGGAACGGACTCACCCCCATACACTGCTTAGTCTTCTTCTGCTTATAAATTAGATAATATCATTTGCTCTGATTGTTAGTCTTATGCTTCATGTTCTTCTGCTTTTGGTTTTTATGCTTCTTGGTCTTCTGTCTCTTGTTGTTCTGCATCTTGGTGGTTGTCTTCCTGTTCTTTGTCCTCTTGGTCATCTTCTTCAGGGTCATCTTTTAGGTATTCTTCTGTGTGGTCTTCAGGGTCGTCGTCTTCAGGGTCATTGTCAGGGAGATCCAGAGAGAGAATCAAAAACCATTTCCACAAGCTTGAACTTGGAAAAGTAACAGAAGGTACAAGAAGGCTGAGGAACTGCCGAGAACCAGCTGACGGTACTGGAACCCTGAGAGGCAGCAGAAGTAACAAGATCCAATGGCACAACCGTGGACCAGCTGACGTTGCTGGAACACGGTTACTAAGCAGGAGGTACCTGTGCTCCAAAGCACTACCAAGGACCAGCAGACGTTGCTGGAACTCGGATACCAAGAAGGAGGCACCTAGGCCAAAGGCACTGCCGAGAACCAGCTGACGGTGCTGGAACCCGGATGGGTAGCAGAAGCTGCAAGAGCAAATGACACTAGCGAGGACCAGCTGACGGTGCTGGAACCCGGTGGGGCAGCAGAAGGAGCAAGAGCCAATGGGAGAACCGTGGAGCAGCTGACGGTGCTGTAACACGGTTTCTAAGCAGGAGGTACCTGTGCTACAAAGCACTACCAAGGACCAGCTAACGTTGATGGAACTCGGATACCATGAAGGAGGCACCTAGGCCAAAGGCTCTGCCGAGAACCAGCTGACGGTGCTGGAACCCGGATGGGTAGCAGAAGGTACCCAGGAAAAAAACAAAGTTGCAAGGCCGTGAGCCGGCCGCAGTTACCGAAACCCACAGTCCTACAGGGGGTGCTTGTGCTATTGGCACTACTTAACCAGCCTTTATTACCAGAACCCGCAGCCCACATAGGAAGCACCGAAACTGCAGGCACCATAGACTCGGCTAACCCAACCGCAACACGACAGGACAACGTATCGGTGGCAAAGTGACGTTGACACTACCTGGAAACAGCAGGCGTGCTGGAACCAGGCTGGGCAGGAGGGAGTGCTCGTGCCAAAGACACTTCCGAGAACCAGCTGACGGTGCTGGAACCCGGATGGGTAGCATTAGCTACAAGAGTCAATGGAACTACCGAGAACCAGCTGACGGTGCTGGAACTCGGAGGGGCAGCAGAAGGAACAGCCAATGGCACAACCGTGGACCAGCTGACGGTGCTGGAACATGGTTACTAAGCAGGAGGTACCTGTGCTCCAAAGCACTACCAAGGACCAGCAGACATTGCTGGAACTCGGATACCGAGAAGGAGGCACCTAGGCCAAAGGCTCTGCTGAGAGCCAGCTGACGGTGCTGGAACCCGGATGGGTAGCAGAAGCTGCAAGAGCAAATGACACTAGCGAGGACCAGCTGATGGTGCTGGAACATGGAGGGGCAGCAGAAGGAGCAAGAGCCAATGGGACAACCGTGGACCAGCTGACGGTGCTGTAACACGGTTTCAAAGCAGGAGGTACCTGTGCTAAAAAGCACTACCAAGGACCAGCAGATGTTGCTGGAACTCGTATACCATGAAGGAGTCACCTAGGCCAAAGGCTCTGCCAAGAACCAGCTGACGGTGCTGGAACCCGGATGAGTAGCATTAGCTACAAGAGTCAATGGAACTACCGAGAACCAGCTGACGGTGCTGGAACCCGGAGGGGCAGCAAAAGGAACAACAGCCAATGGCACAAACGTGGACCAGCTGGCGTTGCTGGAACACCGTTACTAAGCAGGAGGTACCTGTGCTCCAAAGCACTACCAAGGACCAGCAGAAGTTGCTGGAACTCGGATACCGAGAAGGAGGCACTAGGCCAAAGGCACTGCCGGGAACCAGCTGACGGTGCTGGAACCCGGAGGGGCAGCAAAAGGAACAAGAGCCAATGGGACAACCGGGGACCAGCTGACGTTGCTGGAGCACGGTTACTAAGCAGAAGGTACCTGTGCTAAAAAGCACTACCAAGGACCAGCAGATGTTGCTGGAACTCGGATACCATGAAGGAGGCACCTAGGCCAAAGGCTCTGGCGAGAAACAGCTGACGTTGCTGGAAACCGGCTGGGCAGGAGGGAGTACCCATGGCAAACACACTTCTGAGCAGCAACATGCGATGTTGAAGCCCAGGGGTTAATCAGGCAGCAGGCTGAGGCCAACTTGGAGCGAGTTTTATATTGGTTATACATAACTACTGATTGTAACCGTGATCCACTTTGGCTTCTGGCTCTACTGTCTCTAGTATTTCCCCTGGCCTCCAACCACGGCAGTTGCTGCTCTGCAGAGTTGTCTGAACAATCCAGACTTTTTCCTGAGTTACTGGAGCTCCGTCACGTCAGTTGATCCCCTGATGTGTATCCAGCAAGGTGTCCTGCTCTGTCCACATTCCCACAACTATTAATGGGAATCGGGACAGAGCAGGAGACATTGCCGGACACACCACAGGGGATCAACTGATGTGACTGAGCCCCAGTAACACAGGAACAAGTGTGGATTGTGCAGACGGCACATCAGAGCAGCAACTGGCGGGGTTGGAGGCCAGGGGAAATAGTAGAGACAGTAAAGCCAGAGGCCTAAGTGGACCACGGTTAAAAGTCAGTAGTAGTGTGATGTTGGAGGCAGCAGGAGACTTTGCCATCCGCACAGCAGGGGAACAGCTGGCATTGCTGAACCCCACTAACACAGGAGCTAGTGTGTGTTTCTCTTTTAAGACGGCACTTCTGAACACCAACTGGCTTTGTTGGAGCCCAGGATGAGGCATGGAGTTGGCTGAGGCCAACTTCCAGCATGTTTTATAGAGGTTGTAGACTACTACTGATTGAAACCGTGCTCCACTTAGGCCTCTGGCTCCACTGTCTCTAGTATTTCCCCTGGCCTCCATCCCCGCCAGTGACAGCTCTGAATTGGCTTCAGCACAATCCACACTTGTTCCTGTGTTACTTGGCCTCAGTCCCGTCAGTTGATCCCCCGATGTGTGTCCGGCAAGGTCTCCTGCTCTATCCTCATTCACACTACTAGTAATGGGAATGTGGACAGAGCAGGAGACCTTGCAGGACACACATCAGGGGATCAACTGACGTGACTGAGGCCAAGTAACACAGGAACAAGTGTGGATTGTGCTGACGCCACTTCAGAGCTGTCACTCATGGGGTTGGAGGCCAGGGGAAATACTACAGACAGTGGAGCCAGAGGCCTAAGTGGAGCAGGGTTAAAAATCAGTTGTAGTTTGAATGTGGATGGAGCAGGAGACTTTGCCGTCCACACAGCAGGGGAGCAGCTGGCATTACTGAACCCCACTAACACAGGAGCGAGTGTTTCTATCTGTGCGGACGGCACTTCCAGGCTACAACTGGCTGTGTTGTAGCCCAGGATCAATGCTCCAAGCAGGCTGAGGCCTACTTGTAGCGAGGAGAAATAGCGTTGTAGTGTGAGTTTGGAGGCAGCTGGAGACTTTGCCGTCCACACAGCAGGGGAACAGCTGGCGATACTGAACCCCACTAACACAGGAGCGTGTGTTTCTATCTGTGTGGACGGCACTTCCAGGCTACAACTGGCTGTGTTGTAGCCCAGGATGAAGCATGCAGCAGGCGGAGGACAACTTCCAGCTGGTTTTATAGAGGTTGTAGACTACTATTGATTGTCACCGTGCTCCACTATGGCCTCCGGCTCCACTGTCTCTAGCATTTCCCCAGGCCAACAACCCCGCCAGTTACAGCTGTGAAGTGGTGTCTGCACAATCCACACTTGTTCCTGTGTAACTGTGGCTCAGTCCCGTCTGTTGATCCCCTGATGTGTGTCTGCCAAGCTCTTCTGCTCATTCCTCATTCACACAACTAGTAATGTGAATGTGGACAGAGCAGGAGACCTTGCCGGACACACATCATGGGATCGACTGACGGGACTGAGCCACAGTAACTCAGGAACAAGTGTGGATTGTGCAGACGCCACTTCACAGCTGTAACTGGCGTGGTTGTTTTCCAGGGGAAATAATAGAGACAGTGGAGCCAGAGGCCTAAGTTGACCAAAGTTACAAATCTGTAGTAGTTTGCATGTGGAGGCAGCAGGAGACTTTGCCGTCCACACAGCAGGGGAACAGCTGACGTTACTGAACCCCACTAACACAGGAGCTAGTGTGTTTTTCTCTGCGGAGACGGCACTTCTGAACACCAACTGGCGTTGTTGGAGCCCAGGATCAAGCATGGAGCAGGCTGAGGCCTGATGGTTTTTGAATGTGGAGGCAGTAGGAGACTTTGTCGTCCACACAGCAGGGGAACAGCTGACGTTACTGAACACCACTAACACAGGAGCTAGTGTGTTTTTCTCTGCGGAGACGGCACTTCTAAACACCAACAGGCTTTGTTGGAGCCCAGGATGAGGCATGGAGCAGGCTGAGGCCTGATGGTGTTGGCATGTGCATAGAACAGGAGACATTGCCGTCTACACAGCAGGGGAACAGCTGGCATTACTGAACCCCATCAGGAGCTAGAGTGTTTTTCTCTGCGGAGACGGCACTTCTGAATACCAACTGGCATTGTTGGAGCCCAGGATGAGGCATGGATCAGGCTGAGGCCTGATGGTGTTGGCATGTGGAGGCAGCAGGAGACATTGCCATCTACACAGCAGGGAAACAGCTGGCATTACTGAACCCCACTGACACAGGAGCTAGAGTGTTTTTCTCTGCGAAGACGGCACTTCTGAACACTAGAGTTGAGTGACTTTTGTTTTTTTAGGGTCGAGTTTCGTTTCATGAAACCCGACTTTTTTAAAAGTCGGGTCGAGCAAAATCGGCCTACTACAGGGAAAAGTCGGGGGTCCGACCGAAACACGAAACCCAATGTAAGTTAATGGGGAATTAAAGGCAGCAGTGAGAGGAGGACAGGAAACACACCTACAGTGTCCATTTGAATGCCAAAAGCATCAATTCTTATTACTTAAGCTTGTCAACCTTAATTTACTTATTAATACTAGCTACGCACTGAAAAATGGAGGTTATTTGGCTACAGTTGTGGGGGGGTAGGGCTGGCTCCAGGTTTTCGTGGGCCGAGGGCCAAAGAGCGCCCCTTTAACACATACCACAACTCATGATGCTCCGATACGGCAGAGAAATAGCAGTATAGTACACTGAAAAATACTTCAATTCTTACATCTCATGACTGATATCCATTTTAAATTCTCCAATACCTCCAAAAACGGACAGTATATAACTCCATACAGTATTATTGCCAGCGCTTAGTGCGCTATACAGAGTAATCAGGCCCATATATTTCTCCATATGGAATCATTGATCCCATATACTGTTTCAAACCGTATATGATGAGCTCCACATAATGCTATAGTATATGTTGGTCCCCATGGATGAAGCTCCACTGTCTTATGGGCCCAAATAATGCTCCATATATAATGGGCCCCATTTCTACTGCTCTATTGTATAATGGGCCCTGTAAATGCTGCTCCAGTGTCTGATGTCCACCTTTGGAATGCTCCAGTGTATGGTGGGCCCCATATATCATTCACCAGAGTATAGTGCTCCCCAAAAATTGCTGTCCCAACATTGAAAACAATTACATAAGTCTCCTTGCTAGAGAATCCCTGCACTACTCTGAACTCCTTGTCGTCCCCATCTTCCATCTCACTGCACTTGGCTGTTTAGGCCCTCCCACTGGCAGAAACACTTTTGCGTACTATGTGGTGCCCTGTGCCAGTTCCATCGCCCATGAGTATGCCCCCCCACCTGCTCAAGGAACCTGCACTTTCATCTGCACCTTCCTCTTTGTCACCGTGTAAGGTGGTATAGTATGTGGGAAGGGGAACCTGAGTTTCCTCTGGGTCAGATTCTGGCAGTGTAGAGTGCGAGGGGAATGTAGTGGTCTGGGTCAATGTACCAGCAGCATCATCCGGTGGCTGGGCCTCAGTGCACTTATGGCATCCCCAAGAGTACGGTCGCCACTGTGGCATTACCTTCCTCCTAGGGAGTGTGTTGTCAAGCTTGGGAGCAACGAAGGATCTCTCTAGCAGTGAAACCAACACACAACACATTTCCCACTCCAGGCTAGCAGGTAGACCTCTGAACCTGACTGCTGAGGAGCTGCTCTCTGTGGTCGGGAGGAGGTAAGTTAGGGCACTCTGTACAGGGAAGGGGAAGTCTGTGGACGTGAGAAGGGGAGCTGGAGGATGAGCATAGTTAAGGCTCACTCCTAGCTGGAGCGCATGGTCCCGATTCCGGTCTCCGAGTTTGTAGGGACACTGACGTTCCTGCAGCAGAAACCGGGGGAAGTAGCAGCTATAAATGCTCTGTACCCAACTAAGGCTCAGAGGCCCCAGCATCGACGTTTGGAAGCCAGAAGGAAAAGGCTACAGCTGTCTGCCATACAAGTAAAGTCTAAGGAACATCTGTTAGACAGGAGGCGCTTCAGTGAACCACGGTCCTGTGAGTGCTTCCCCCACAAGCACTAGAAAGGAGATGTTCAGGAAGGTACATGTTGGCGGAGTGTTGGAAGGGAGCTTTCCATTCTGGTCCCGGAGGTTGGCTGAGGTCCTGACCCGGAGGACACAGCACTGAGGCAGGCATCTGTGTAACCTGCAGACTGTGAGTAAAGCTTTGGAACTGCACGCTCTGGTGTCCTACAGTTATTCCAGCACCGCTACATCTGGGTACCAGCACCTACACCGCCTGTGCCTTTCCCCCATCACTACATCTACACTTCCTTGGGACTCTAGCTCCACCTGTGGGGAGCTTCACCATCTTTGCTGCACAACACCATCAGTCCCAGAGGATCTGCATGCAGCGTCGGCCTAACATCTATGTTGCCGAACACCACAGGTGGCGTCAAACTATCTATATAAACTCTTTACCATTATACCACGCCATTTACATGGGCGCTCAGGGCCACCGTCCGGGTCACCGCTGCTGTGACACATCCCACTGACACCGCCCGGTACCGAGTACCCCACAGCCCTGGGAGGGCGACCCATATGCCGACTGCTGATCGGGCGGCGTTATTCCCACGAACCTCCAAACAGCGTCCATGAAGGCAAAGTTTTTGGTTTCCGGTGGCAGTATGATTGCAAAGCTGAACCTTAAAGGAATGTCCAAAAGGGCACCACCAGGAGTGGAGCCTGTGGCTTAATTGGACTCCACCCGGGAAACCACAACCATGTCACCTAAAGAAAAGATGCACACTTTGAAAGCTTTGTCGATTCTGTGTGTGGTGTGGTATGTGTGTCTGTAGTTGTGCTAGCGATTTCTCAGCTTTTTTCTGTTAACAACGAGACTCCGGCATGCCCCCGTGGTACACGTCAAGCTTACTAGAGGGATACGCGAGGCTCTGGCACGTGAGATCGAGCAATAACAGGTCTAGCATTCCCGTACATGTCCAGGGCTGCATGCACGCTACACTGAAAGGACCAGCTTTTGTCGCTTACAGGTGCAGATAACCTGCTGAACTCCATTAGTGATGAGGATCTGGGATTCTGATCATTCCCCGCGAACGATGATTTCCCAGTAAGTTCAGGTCAACCACAATTCCGGAGTCAGGCCTAACCGTCATTCCTGAAAAAATTACGTGTCCAAACCACAGGTGCTGTAGCTCGCTTAACAGCTCGGCAGCCATTCTCAGGCCCAGTATGGATTCAACAACATTGTAGAAAGTTGATAAAGGGTACAGTTTCACCGGATAACACGTATATATGTAGCCTAGTTTACACATTAAAAATATATGTCTATAGATCAGGAGGCAGGCTCAGATATTCTCAGGCCCAGTATGGATTTGACCAGATTGTACAAAGTTGAGAAAGGGTACTTTATCACTGGATAGCAGGTATATATAGCATAGTTTAAACATGTATAATCTCCATGTTCTCAGTATGGATTACACAGCAATCTAAAAAGTGGAAAAAAGGAAATGCATTTGAGGCGTACACAACTATATATTTTTGGTGTTATTGTTAAATCTTCATATATATTTCTGTCTCAGTAATACAGTCCAGCCTCTCCTCAATAGGAAATGAGATGCATACAATTACTGACATAAAGGCTAGTGATTGCAGAAATCTAGGAATTACTATACACGGGAAAAACTTCCGTCACAATTCTCATAGGTGATGCTGACCCTCAATTAATTTGTGTGTTGAGACAGTGAAAACATTTTTTTGTGAATAAAGTCTTGCTGTATCACACTTCCATTGATTCCATCACTGTTACTCATCTCAATCAAATTTTTATCACAGGGAGTGATGTAAACATGGTGCTCACTGGCTATCATGATCTGTCACGTAACTTTGGAGTGCAAAAGACAGAAGCCACAGGCCGTAGGTGATTCTATTTGATTGGCATGAGAGGGCACATTTTAAAATGTCACACGTTTGTGAGTAGGAAAACTGTGAAAGCTGATGATAAACCACCACTGCATGTCATTGTGAGTTGACGTCCATAAGAAATGGAAGCCATTGATCATCTGGAGCTGGAGCCCGGCCAATAGAACAGTGCATAGCTACATCTTAACCATCATCTTTCAGTTCAATCAATTTGTAGAGGCACTCCCAGTGAAGGATTTGACAGCCCAGACTACACAGCGGAGGAGCAGGGAGAGGTAAACATTGCAAATGCTGGGGCCCTGCCCAAGCAAGCGGGGCACATTCATGGGAGTCGGTACTGGCACTGGGCCCCTCATAGTACGGCGGTCTGTCTGATGGCGGGTGTGCACCACCACCATCAGAGACACTTGATTGCACTAGGAGGGACCATGTGCCAGTGCCCGCGCCCAAGAGTCGGCCTACCCACCTGTCCAGGGCAACGGCACTCGCACGGTTTCATGCGCTAGGTGGTGACCCCGGTCATGGGGGGGCAGTCCAGTTAGGGCGGTTTACAAAGTGGCATATGTTGATGTGGGACATTCAGCTGCTGCAAAAGGCGAAATAGGTCAAGTTTGCAGAATAGGAGGAGGACCAAAGCGAGTCATTTTTCTGGCAACCTATGTGTCATCAAGGGAAGGTGGGAAAAAATCCTTGTAAACCCTTGCATGGTTCATTTTAATGAAGGTTAGATCATTCACATTTTGGGTTGACAGACGGTTCCTTTTTTCTGTCAGGATTGATCCAGCTGCACTAAAGACTCTTTCCGATAGCACACATGCAGCTGGGCAAGCGAGCTCCTGTAAGGCATATTGTGCCAATTCAGGCCAGGTGTCCAGTTTAGCGGCCCAATAGTCAAAGGGGAATGACCTGTGCGGGAGAACATCGATATGGGAGGAAAAGTAGTTTGTAACCATAGTTGACACCTGATGTCTCCTGTCTCTTTCCATCGATGCAGTATTACCAGTTGTGTGAGCGGTACTTGAAAAATCAGTCCACAACATTGTCATGAAACCCGTCTCCAACGCCACTTCTGCTGTGTGCACCACGAACACCTCTGCCAAGCTGCCCAGGCCCGTACGGCTCATGTGAGAACCATCACCGCTGCTGTGTGCTGGGAATGCCTCAACCAACTGGTTTACCAGAGTTGCTTGTTTATTAGCCAATATTAGGTCAAGGTTCTCCTGTGGCATGATATTTTGTAATTTGCCTTTATAGCGTGGATCCAGGATGCTGGCCAACCAGTAGTCGTCATCGTTCATCATTTTGGCAATGTGGGTGTCCCTTTTTAGGATCTGCAAGGCATAATCTGACAAGTGGGCCAATGTTCCCGGTGTCAATGATGCACTGCGAGTGCTGGTTGGAGGAGCACTTTCTGGCAAATCCACATCCCTCCAGTCACACACAAACCCTGTACCAGACCTTGCCACGCCAACATTTTCACTTGCCCCACGAGATGCATCCTCCTCCCCTAAGTAATCATCCTCATCGTCATCCTCCTCCTCCTCTTCTTCCTCCACCTCGTCCAGGAGAGGTCCCTGAGCAGACAATGGCTGAATGTCATCAAGGATTCCCTCCTCCTCTTCCTCCTCGTCAACATTGGCTGCAGACGCCTGCTCCTTAAGGTGCGTCAAAGTTTGCATGAGCAAACGCATAAGTGGGATGCTCATGCTTAGGATGGCGTCGTCTGCGCTTACCAGCCGTGTGCATTCCTCAAAACACTGAAGGACTTTACAGAGGTCTTTCAGCTTCGACCACTGCACCTATCAACTACATGTCTGCTCTCAAAGTGCCTGGCCGTGTATCCTCCCTCAAGTGCATTATGGCCTGCCTCTGCTCGCACAGCCGCTCCACCATGTGCAGGGTGGAGTTCCACCATGTTGCAATGTCGATAATGAGGCGGTGGTTGGGAAGGTGGAGCAATCGCTGCAGCTTCTGCATACGAATGGAGTGTACAGGCGACCGGCGGATGTGCGCGCACAGTCTTCGCACCTTCTGGAGCAGGGCTGTTAACTCTGGATAATTGCTGAGGAAGCACTGCACCATCAGGTTCAAGGTGTGAGCCAAGCAAGGTATGTGGCTGAGTTTTGAAAGGGCTATGGCTGCCACAAAATTACGGCCGTTATCACTAACTACTTTACCTGCCTCAAGATGTACAGTGCCCAGCCATGACTCAGTTTGTCGCTGAAAGTACTCGGCCAGCACCTCGGCGGTGTGTCTGTCGCCCAAACACATCATCTGCAACACAGCATGCTGACACTTTCCACTAGCTGCTCGATAGGGGGACACCTCGTGTGCAACAGTGGCAGCTGCAGATGGAGTGCTTGTACGACTGCGCTCTGTGGACAAGCTTTCGCTTCTGGAGGAGGAGGAGGAGGGTGGAACGTCTACAGCCAACTGTTTCCTATACCGTGGGCTAGGCAGCACTGTCCCACCACCGCTGTCCCCTGTGGACCCTGCATCCACCACATTAACCCAGTGCGCAGTGATGGACACGTAACGGCCCTGGCCATGCCGACTGGACCATGTATCTGTTGTGAGGTGCACCTTTCTACTCACTGACTGCTTGAGTGCATGGACAATGCGGTCTTTCACATGATGGTGGAGGGCTGGGATGGCTTTGCGAGAGAAGAAGTGGCGACTGGGTAGGTCATAGCATGGTACTGCATAGGCCATGAGTTCACGGAAAGCTGCGCTTTCCACCAACCGATAGGGCATCATCTCTAACGAGATTAGTTTGGCAATGTGGGCGTTCAAACCAAGTGTACGCGGATGAGAGACTGAGTACTTTCTTGACCTACTCATAGCCTCTGGGAGGGTGAGCTGGACTTGAGAGCTGCATATGGTGGAACTAGCGGTGGACAGGGCGAACTGTGATATAACAGTGGGATTCCCTGACTGCTTTGGCCTTGCAACGACACCTCAACATTTGCTGCTGTGCTAACCGGTGGGCTTACAGTGGGGGAAACAATGTAGCGTTGCTGACTACCTTCTTTGTGATCAGTTGCACATGTGGTACTTGAGGTTTGGTGTTGTGTCCACGCTTGCAAGTGCTTGCTGGTTAAATGTCTAAGCATGCAACTGGTATTCAAATTTTTCAGATTTTTCCCTCGGCTAAAGGTCCTTGCGCACTTCTTACAAATAACCTTGGCCTGATCATGAGGATTTTGTTCAAAAAAGTGCCACACTGCACTCTTCCTATTTTGGAAGACATTTTGTGGCCTAGCACGCTGTGCTATTTTGACCGTCTGGACAAGCTGTCCAGCAACTCTTTTGATTTTTGGAACCTGTCTTTGGAGTGCTCCGGGCCTGCCAGATAACAGCTGTTGAGATGTCGATGTCTGCTGTGGATGCTCCTCCTCCTCATCTGCGCGATTGGAAGCAGCACCCTCTTCCCCCAATGGACGTCAATCTTGGTCAACAACTGGGTCATCCATCACCTCCTCTTCAATGTCATGTGCAACTTCCTCTGTGTCACCGTGTATGGTGGTATAGTATGCGGGAAGGGGCACCTGAGTCTCATCAAGGTCAGAATCTGGCTCATTACACTGCGAGGACAATGTAGTGCTCTGAGTGAATGTACCAGCAGAATCATCTATCAGTGGCTGTGCATCAGTGCACTCCATGTCAGATTCATCTTGGCCTGGGTAATTCACCATTTCACTTGACAACCCAGGCATGGTATGTGAAAACAGCTCCAAGGAGTAATCAGTTGTATGGCCTGCGTCATCCTTCAATCTTGGTTGGGGTGAAGGACACAAGGAAAGGTGTGGTTCATGAACATGAGCCTCCAATGACGACGCAGTGCTTTTATTTTTTACAACTTCAGAAGAGGAGGCGATAGAGCTGGAGGCTGAGTCAGCAATGTAAGCCAAAACTTTTTCCTGAAGCTCTGGCTTTCAAAGCGGTTTGCCAACTCCTAGAAAACTAAGCCTTCGAGGCCATGTGGAGCCAGATGATGACGCAGGCTCAACACCTCCTGCATTCGGTCCTATTTTGCTTTTGCCACTACCATCAGATCCACTACCAACACCATCATTTCCAGCTGGCAACCCCTGCCCAATTCCACGGCCTCTTCCACCAGCCTTCCTCATTTTTGTTAAAAATGTACACAAAATCCCACAAACTATATAGTAATGTAAAACAAGGTACAAGGTGTATATAGGACAGGGGAGATGTAGAATTTCTGAACACACTTGTGGACACTGTTGGATTGTCTGAGGCTCAGTGAATATCACACCGCTATGTCACAGTCTCAATGTCGCAGGTGTGAAAAATTTCACTATAGGACAGGGGAGATGTAGAATTTCTGAACACACTTGTGGACACTGTTGGATTGTGTGAGGCCCAGTGAATATCACACCGTTATGTCACAGGCAGAAATTGGCTAGTGTATGACAAACTACAAGGTGTATATAGAATTGGGCAGAATAGGAATCTCCCTAGAGTATAGGTCTGTAAGAACGGAACAAGTCCTCAACTTATTCTTACAGAGTCACACACAGATAGCTTCACTGTGGCTGTGATAACAGCCGTTACACGGTACTGTGTGAGGAGGGTACACCGCTGTATGGTGTGAAAAAATGCACACTCAGTACCTCACCAGGACAAAAATAAAAAATTTGGATTGCTTTTAAAAAAGCAGTTTGCAGAGCAGTGGTAAAACAGCAATGCAGCTATCAGGAAGCCTTATAAGGCAGCCTAATAACCAACCAGCTGATCCAGCAAAATATAGCCTCCACTTGCACTGCACACACAGTGACTGGTGTGTTGTACAGGCAAAATCGCTAGCAGCAGAAGCAGTTTTTGGTGTCTTCTTCCCTGCCTAACGCTCTCCCTACAGAATCAGCAGCAGCTCTCCCTATTCTGAGATCAGCATGAGTAACATGGCGGTTGGCGTGCACGCCCTTTTATACCCCCTGTGACGCCCCCCAAAGCAAGCAAATCACTTGCATGCCCTTCTCAAAGATGGTGGTGACCCCTGCCTATGTCATCATGTTGCCCACAGTGTCCGTGGATCCTGATTGGCTGAAAAAGGGCGGAAAACAAATTTTTGAAATGTGACTTTGGCACTAAAGTCGCCGAGCTCGTGGATGACCTCACCCTAGGGTCGGGTTTCGTTTCATGAAACCCGACTTTACCAAAAGTCGGCGACTTTTGACATTTTTCGACCCGTTTCGCTCAACTCTACTGAACACAAACTGACGTTGTTGGAGCCCAGGATGAGGCCTGGAGCAGGCTGAGGCCTGATGGTGTTGGCATGTGGAGGCAGCAGGAGACATTGCCGTCCACACAGCAGGGGAACAGCTGGCATTACTGAACCCCACTGACACAGGAGCTAGAGTGTTTTTCTCTGTGAAGACAGCATTTCTGAACACCAACTGGCGTTGTTGGAGACCAGGATGAGGCATGGAGGAGGCTGAGGTCTGCTGTTTTTTGAATGTGGAGGCAGCAGGAGACATTGCCGTCCACACAGCAGGGGAACAGCTGACATTACTGAACCCCACTAACACAGGAGCTAGTGTGTTTTTCTCTGTGAAGACAGCATTTCTGAACACCAACTGGCGTTGTTGGAGACCAGGATGAGGCATGGAGGAGGCTGAGGCCTGCTGTTTTTTGAATGTGGAGGCAGCAGGAGACATTGCCGTCCACACAGCAGGGGAACAGCTGGCGTTACTGAACCCCACTAACACCGGAGTGAGTGTTTCTATCTGTGCAGACGGCACTTCCAGGCTACAGCTGGCTGTGTTGTAGCCCAGGATGAAGCATGCAGCAGGCGGAGGAGAACTTGCAGCTGGTCTTATAGAGGTTGTAGACTACTACTGATTGTCGTCGTGCTCCACTATCTCTAGTATTTCCCCAGGCCAAAAACCCCGCCAGTTACAGCTGTGAAGTGGCGTCTGCACAATCCACACTTGTTCCTGTGTAACTGTGGCTCAGTCCCATCTGTTGAACCCCTGATGTGTGTCTGGCAAGCTCTCCTGCTCAGTCCTCATTCACACTACTAGTAATGTGAATGTGGACAGAACAAGAGACCTTGCCGAACACACATCAGGGGATCAACTGACGGGACTGAGCCACAGTAACTCAGGAACAAGTGTGGATTGTGCAGACGCCACTTCACAGCTGTAACTGGCATGGTTGTTGGCCAGGGGAAATACTAGAGACAGTGGAGCCAGAGGCCTAAGTTGACCAAAGTTACAAATCTGTAGTAGTTTGCATGTGGAGGCAGCAGGAGACTTTGCCGTCTACACAGCAGGGGAACAGCTGGCATTACTGAACCCCACTGACACAGGAGCTAGAGTGTTTTTCTCTGTGAAGACAGCACTTCTGAACACCAACTGGCATTGTTGGAGCCCAGGATGAGGCATGGAGCAGGCTGAGGCCTGATGGTGTTGGCATGTGGAGGCAGCAGGAGACTTTGCCGTCCACACAGCAGGGGTACAGCTGACGTTACTGAACCCCACTAACACAGGAGCTAGTGTGTTTTTCTCTGTGAAGACGGAACTTCTGAACACCAACTGATGTTGTTGGAGCCCAGGATGAGGCCTGGAGCAGGCTGAGGCCTGATGGTGTTGGCATGTGGAGGCAGCAGGAGACTTTGCCGTCCACACAGCAGGGGAACAGCTAGCATTACTGAACCCCACCAACACAGGAGCTAGTGTGTTTTTCTCTGTGAAGACAGCACTTCTGAACAGCAACTGACGTTGTTGGAGCCCAGGATGAGTCATGGAGCTGATGAGGCCAACTTGCAGCACGTTTTATAGAGGTTATAAACTACAACTGATTGTAACCGTGCTCCACTATGGCCTCCGGCTCCACTGTCTCTATTATTTCCCCTGGCCTCCAACCCCGCCAGTAACAGCTCTAAAGTGGCGTCAGCACAATCCAACTTGTTCCTGTGTTACTTGGGCTCAGTCCCATCAGTTGATCCCATGATGTGTGTCCGGCACGGTCTCCTGCTCTGTCCTCATTCACACTACTAGTAATGGGAATGTGGACAGAGCAGGAGACCTTGCAGGACACACATCAGGGGATCAACTGACGTGACTGAAGCAAAGTAACACTGGAACAAGTGTGGATTATGCAGACGCCACTTAAGAGCTGTCACTGGCAGGGTTTGAGGCCAGGGGAAATACTAGAGACAGTGGAGCCAGAGGCCTAAGTGGAGCATGGTTAAAAATCAGTAGTAGTATGAATGTGGATGGAGCAGGAGACTTTGCCGTCCACACAGCAGGGGAGCAGCTGGCGTTACTGAACCCCAGTAACACAGGAGCTAGTGTTTTTCTCTGTGCAGATGACACATCTGAGCAACAACTGGCTGTGTTGAAGCCCAGGGATTATAGTACAGGTGGTAGAAACATGAACACAACAGGAGACCCAGATACAGTTGCCAACCAATTATTTAGTCGGGAAGAGGACTGGCAAATTCTGGGGAGATCCAGACCTTGTTCATTTTCAGAAAAGTAAGCCGGTCGACGTTATCGGAAGAAAGTTGCGTGCGACGGTCTGTTAGTACACCACCTGCGGCACTAAAGACGTGTTCCGATAATACACTGGCAGCAGGGCAAGCCAGCACCTCCAATGCATACTGGCTAAGCTCTGGCCATGTATCCAGCTTAGAGACCCAAAACTTGAACGGGGAAGAGCCATCTGGGAGTACACTGACAGGGCAAGATATGTAGTCTGTCACCATCTGACGGAAACGTTGCCTCCTGCTGATTGGAGCCGTCAGTGATGGTGTAGACAATTGTGACGGACACACAAAACTTTGCCACATTTGGGCCATAGTGGTCTTGCCTTGTGCTGAGGCGCTGCCTCTGCTGCCTCTTTGTGCCGAGTTTCCTCCACTGGGTCGACGCACAGAGGTGCTTTACCACTGCTGTAGGGTGGAAAGGAAAACATGATGGCCTGCACCAGTGTGTCTTGGTACTCCCGCAGTTTACGCTCCCGGTTCAACGTTGGTATGAGGGTTTGCATGTTGTCCCGGTAGCGAGGATCTAGGAGGGTGTACACCCAATAATCAGCCATGTACAGAATGTGGGCAATGCGGCGGTCGTTTCTCAGGCACTGCAGCATGAAATCAACCATGTGCTGCAGACTCCCAACTGCCAAAGAACCGCTGTCCCCTGCTTGAGGCGTGATCTCTGCATCACCCCACCCTCGCTGTACATACTGACTAGAGCTTTGTGTACCTCCCTCCTGTGGAGAGATGTCTTCCTCCTCCATTGACTCCTCCTCACAAAGTGTCCCCTGCCTAGGCCTTTGTGAGGAAGCACGTAGCGCAGACTGTCTAGAAGCAGATGGCATTTGTGACTCCTCATCCTCCATCTCTTCCAAAACCTCGTCCCTTAGTGCTTGCAGTGTTTTTTTAAGCAGGCAGATAAGGGGACAGTCATGCTGACTAGTGCATCATCTGCACTCGCCATCTGCGTGAAATCATTGAAGGCACGCAAAACGAAGCAGATGTCCTTCATAGAGACCCACTCAGTGGTGCTGAAGTGTGACCGGTGCACATTGCGACTTGTTTGCACCTGATGCAGCTGGTACTCCATGACTGCTGCCTGCTGCTCACACAACCGCTCCAACATATGTAATGTTGAATTCCACCTGGTGGGTTGGTCACATATGATGCAATGTTCCAGAAGGCGTAATCGGCGCTGCAGAGCAGCAAGGCGCGATCTTGCCGTGCTGGAACGCCGCAAGTGAGCGCACTGTATGCGGACCTTGTGCAGCAGTGCATCAAGATCCAGATGGTCGTGCAGAGCTTTCTGAGGGACTAAGTTGAGCACATGTGCCAGACATGGGATGTGAGTAGAGTTGAGCGATACCGTCCGATACTTCAAAGTATCGGATCGGAATGGATCGGCCGATCTTTAAAAAAAGTATCGGTATCGCCGATTCCGATACCGGAAGTCCCATTCAAGTCTATGGGACTTCCGGTATCGGAATAAGAAAAACCCTGTTTTTGCCTTGTACAGCCTCTCTGGGGTCTGTACGGGCCTTTCGGGGGGCTGTGCCGGCCTGCCAGGGGGTCTGTGCAGGCTCCGGTGGTCTGTGCCGGCCTGCCGGGGGGGCTGTGCCGGCCTGCCGGTGGTCTGTGCAGGCTCCGGTGGGCTGTGCCGGCCTGCCGGGGGGCTGTGCCGGCCTGCCGGGGGGCTGTGCAGGCTCCGGGGGGCTGTGCCGGCCTGCCGGGGGGCTGTGCCGGCCTGCCGGTGGTCTGTGCAGGCTCCGGGGGGCTGTGCCGGCCTGCCGGTGGTCTGTGCAGGCTTCGGGGGTCTGTGCAGGCATCGTCCGATGGGACTACAAGTCCCATCGGGCGATGCCTGCTACCATGACAGTGATTGACACATTAGCCAATGATGGGACAGCAGTAGTCCCATCATCCGGCTAATGTGTTGAATGTAAAAAAAAAAAAAAAAAAATTACATGCTACATACATGCTACATACATACAACATGCATACTACATACATGCTACATTCATACTACATACTACATACATGCTACATTCATACTACATAAATACTACATGCAACATACATACTACATATATACTACATACATACTACATATATACTACATGCATGCTACATACATACTACATGCTACATACTACATATATACTACATGCATGCTACATACATTCTACATGCTACATACATACTACATATATACTACATGCATGCTACATACATACTACATGCTACATACATACTACATATATACTACATGCATGCTACATACATACTACATGCTACATACATACTACATATATACTACATGCATGCTACATACATACTACATGCTACATACATACTACATATATACTACATGCATGCTACATACTACATGCTACATACATACTACATATATACTACATGCATACAATACATTCATACAATACATACAGTCATGGCCAAAAGTATTGACACCCCTGCAATTCTGTCAGATAATACTCAGTTTCTTCCTGAAAATGATTGCAAACACAAATTCTTTGGTATTATTATCTTCATTTAATTTGTCTTAAATGAAAAAACACAAAAAGAATTGTCCTAAAGCCAAACTCGATATAATTCCACACCAAACATAAAAAAGAGGGTGGACAAAAGTATTGGCACTGTGCGAAAAATCATGTGATGCTTCTCTAATTTGTGTAATTAACAGCACCTGTAACTTACCTGTGGCACCTAACAGGTATTGGCAATAACTAAATCACACTTGCAGCCAGTTGACATGGATTAAAGTTGAATCTACCTCTGTCCTGTGTCTTTGTGTGTACCACATTGAGCATGGAGAAAAGAAAGAAGACCAAAGAACTGTCTGAGGACTTGAGAAACCAAATTGTGAGGAAGCATGAGCAATCTCAAGGCTACAAGTCCATCTCCAAAGACCTGAATGTTCCTGTGTCTACCGTGCGCAGTGTCATCAAGAAGTTTAAAGCCCACGGCACTGTGGCTAACCTCCCTAGATGTGGCCGGAAAAGAAAAATTGACAAGAGATTTCAACGCAAGATTGTGCAGATGTTGGATAAAGAACCTCCACTAACATCCAAACAAGTTCAAGCTGCCCTGCAGTCCAAGGGTACAACAGTGTCAACCTGTACTATCTGTCGGCATCTGAATGAAAAGGGACTGTATGGTAGGAGACCCAGGAAGACTCCACTTCTTACCCCGAGACATAAAAAAGCCAGGCTGGAGTTTGCCAAAACTTACCTGAAAAAGCCTAAAACATTTTGGAAGAATGTTCTTTGGTCAGATGAGACAAAAGTAGAGCTTTTAGGGCAAAAGCATCAACATAGAGTTTACAGGAGAAAAAAGAGGCATTCAAAGAAAAGTACACAGTCCCTACAGTCAAACATGGCGGAGGTTCCCTGATGTTTTGGGGTTGCTTTGCTGCCTCTGGCACTGGACTGCTTGACCGTGTGCATGGCATTATGAAGTCAGAAGACTACCAACAAATTTTGCAGCATAATTTAGGGCCCGTGTGAGAAAGCTGGGTCTACCTCAGAGGTCATGGGTCTTCCAGCAGGACAATAACCCAAAACACACTTCAAAAAGCACTAGAAAATGGTTTGAGAGAAAGCACTGGAGACTTCTAAGGTGGCCAGCAATGAGTCCAGACCTGAATCCCATAGAACACCTGTGGAGAGATCTAAAAATGGCAGTTTGGAGAAGGCACCCTTCAAATATCAGGGACCTGGAGTAGTTTGCCAAAGAAGAATGGTCTAAAATTCCAGCAGAGCATTGTAAGAAACTCATTGATGGTTACCGGAAGCGGTTGGTCGCAGTTATTTTGGCTAAAGGTTGTGCAACCAAGTATTAGGCTGAGGGTGCCAATACTTTTGTCCGGCCCATTTTTGGAGTTTTGTGTGAAATGATCAATGTTTTGCTTTTTGCTTCATTCTCTTTTGTGTTTTTTCATTTAAGACAAATTAAATGAAGATAATAATACCAAAGAATTTGTGTTTGCAATCATTTTCAGGAAGAAACTGAGTATTATCTGACAGAATTGCAGGGGTGTCAATACTTTTGGCCATGACTGTACATAGACATACAGTACATATAACATAGAGTAACATACTTACCAATACTTGTCACATTGTTCCCCGAAGCCATTGTCTTTTCCGGAATAAATATTAACATAACAAACCACAAAAATACTCACCCACGATCCGAAGCAGTCCACGAGTGTGTCCCACGACGATCTTGGGTAGAGAACTGCAGCATCAGCTGATGCTGCCATTCTCTATGGGCTGCAGGAATCCAATGACGGAAGGTAGGTATCCTTCCGCACTGTATTCCTCCGCCACTTAAAAAAAAAAAAGTCCCTAGTCTCACTTTATGCCATTGCATCTGATGCTGCAGTTCTCTACCCAAGATCGTCGTGGGACACACTCGTGGACTGCTTCAGATCGTGGGTGAGTATTTTTGTGGTTTGTTATGTTAATATTTATTCCGGAAAAGACAATGGCTTCGGGGAACAATGTGACAAGTATTGGTAAGTATGTTACTCTATGTTATATGTACTGTATGTCTATGTATGTATTGTATGAATGTATTGTATGTATGTAGTATATATGTGGTATGTATGTAGCATGTAGTATGTATGTAGTATGTATGTAGCATGCATGTAGTATATATGTAGTATGTATGTAGCATGCATGTAGTATATATGTAGTATGTATGTAGCATGTAGCATGTATGTAGTATGTATGTGGTATGTATGTAGCATGTAGTATGTATGTAGCATGCATGTAGTATATATGTAGTATGTATGTAGCATGTAGTATGTATGTAGTATGTATGTAGTATGTATGTGGTATGTATGTAGCATGTAGTATGCATGTAGCATGCATGTAGCATGCATGTAGCATGCATGTAGTATGTATGTAGTATGTATGTAGTATGTATGTAGCATGCATGTAGTATGTATGTAGTATGTATGTAGTATGTATGTAGCATGCAGTATGTATGTAGCATGTATGTAGCATGTATGTAGCATGTATGTAGTATGTATGTAGTATATATGTAGTAAGTATGTAGCATGTAGTATGTATGTAGCATGTAGTATGTATGTAGCATGCATGTAGTATATATGTAGTATGTATGTAGCATGTAGTATGTATGTAGCATGCATGTAGTATATATGTAGTATGTATGTAGCATGTAGTATGTATGTAGCATGTAGTATGTATGTAGCATGCATGTAGTATGTATGTAGTATGTATGTAGTATTTTTTTTTAACATTTAACACATTAGCCGGATGATGGGACTACTACTGTCCCATCATTGGCTAATGTGTCAATCACTGTCATGGTAGCAGGCATCGCCAGATGGGACTTGTAGTCCCATCGGACGATGCTTGCACAGACCCCCGGACATCAGCACAGCCCCCCGGAAGGCCGGCACAGCCCCCCGGCAGGCCGGTACAGACCCCCACAGGGTGCACAGACCACCGGCAGGCCGGCACAGCCCCCCGGCAGGCCGGTACAGACCCCCACAGGGTGCACAGACCACCGGCAGGCCGGCACAGCCCCCCGGCAGGCCGGTACAGACCCCCACAGGGTGCACAGACCACCGGCAGGCCGGCACAGCCCCCCGGCAGGCCGGTACAGACCCCGGGCAGTCCACACAGCCCCCCGGCAGGCCGGCAGAGACCCCCGGAAGGCCCGAAATGACGGCGCATCATGATGCGCACACACCGCGCATCATGATGACGTCAGGCTGTCAATCAACTTTGAACTTCCGATTCCGATGCCGAATTCCGATATTGAAAAAATATCGGAAGTCGGTATCGGAATTCCGATACAGCAACTATCGGCCGATACCCGATACTTGCGGTATCGGAATGCTCAACACTAGATGTGAGTGAGGTTGCAAAGTCCAAGAGCTGCCACCAGATTTCTGCCATTGTCACACACTACCAAGCCCGGCTGGAGATTCGCTGGCAGAAACCACACGTCGCTCTCCTGCTTGATGGCAATCAAGAGCTCCTGCGCTGTGTGGCTTCGATTCCCCAATGAAATCAATTTCAGTACGGCCTGTTGACGTTTGGCCATGGCTGTGCTCATATCGGTCGTAACAGGCTCCTGCTGCGCTCTTTCAGAGGAACTGGAGTAGGAGGAGGAGTCAATGTGTACAGACTGGATTCCTGCAATCCGTGGAGCTGGCAGAACACGTAGAGCGCCACTCTCCAGATCTGTACCCGACTCCACAACATTGACCCAATGGGCAGTGAGGGAAAGGTATCGTCCCTGTCCATGGTTACTGGTCCACGCATCGGTGGTCAGGTGGACCTTGCTACTGATGGTGTTTAGTAGCACATGTTTTATGTTTGCCTCCACATGTTTCTGCAGGGCAGGGACGGCTCACCTGCTTAAATAAAAGTGGCTGGGCACAGTGTATTGTGGGACTGCCAATGCCATGAAGTCCCGGAAGGTGTCAGTCTCCACCAGCCTGAATGAGAGCATTTCAAGGGCCAGTAGTTTGGCAATGCCAGCATTCAGAGCCTGTGCTTGGGGATGGTTTGCCGAGTATGGCTGCCTTTTCTCCCATGCCTGTGCTACCGATGGCTGCCAAGTGGCCTGGGAGTGTGAGGATGACTTGGAACGTGGTGCTGTGGCTGGAATGTCACAGGGTCTCCGAACAACAGTGCCAGAGGTTCTTCCTTGGCGATCCTGTGAGGAAGCCAAACCAGCTGTGTGTGAGCTGGAGGAAGAGGCCCCAACACGAGCTGAAGAGGTGGTAGGTGGTGCTGTACGTTGCCCTATGTCTTCAGTGTGTCTGTGTAACTCCAGCTCATGCTTGGTCCGCACATGTTTCCACATATTAGTGGTATTGAGGTTGCTGACATTTTTCCCCTCTTTTGACGCTCTGATGACACAGCTTGCATTTGACAAAGCAAATGTCATCTGCAACTGTGTCAAAAAAGGAACACGCACTGCAAGTCTTGGGAGCACCCTTTTTGCCTTTTGAAAGTGGAATGCTCCTAACGGGTGCAGAAGTGGAGGCTACAGGCAACCAAGTCTGCCCCCTCCCTCTCTCTCCGGTTTTGGCCGTTCGGGGAATCTCTTCCTCAGAGCTGCTCCCACCACCTTCCTGTTCCTCATGCCATGATGGGTCAAGGACCTCATCATCTACACTCCCCTCTTCAAACACCTGCTTCTCCTGGGTTGTCTCACCAGCACCGTATGCACCAGAAAGTGGTAACTGAGTCTCGTCGTCATCTGATGCGTACTGAGGTGTGCTGACCATAGGCACTGGCCCACCCGCCTCTTCAGATTCAGAGGGACAAAGAAGTTGCGCAACACTGCATACTCCCACTTCTTCACTTTCTGGAATCCTGCTTGGCTGGCCCCCTCTTTCCAAACCAACAGATTCCGAGAACAGAAGTAGAGACTGTGATGGCTCCTGTCCAGGGGTCTCTGACTGCTTGGGCACTTTGGCAGGTGGTGAAGAGACAGATGGTTGCTCTTCGGTGCTCTGGCCCTGAGAGGATGTGGAAGTAATTGAAGTCGATGCGTTAGCTGCCATCCATCCGACAACGGCTTCAATTTGTTCCTCCCGCAGCAGTGGTGTACGGTGAGGTCCTACAAAGCTGCGCACAAAGGACTGTTGCCTGCTAAAACTGGGGGATGCTGACTCACTGGTGCCAACAGCAGTCACATAATCCCCACATTTTCTCCCTGCAGAATCCCCACGTTCTCTCCCTGCTGAAACTAAACGCCCACGGCCACGTGCCTTACTCCCTGCCTTCTTCATCTTGCTAGACTGAGAAAGATAGGCAGAAAAGTACAAAGGGGGGCCTTAGTGTGCTTATTCCTGAACAGCTGGTTACAGGTATAAGAAACACTAATTTTATGAAGTGTGTGTGTCGACTATACTTTAATGGGAGCTAATGTGGCCTACACAACTTTCAAATGTAGTGTTTGGTGAACTTTGTTGTTTTTTTTTTTTTGGGGGGGGAAACTAAAAGGTTGTGACCAAAGATTTGAAAGTCAGAGTATCACCAACTTTCTGGAGCTATTACAATGCAGGCAGGTAACCTACAATGCAAAAGATGAGGCTCCAAAAAAATTGGGTAATACTAATCTGGCTGCAGCTGAAGGGCACAAGCCAGAAAAAAGGCTCCTCTATCTACTCCTATATAGTGTTTGCAACCAACCAATGTAGATGGATATGGATGGATGCATACTAATAGGAGAAGAAAAAATGAGCTGCAATTAAAGAAAAATATGTGTGAGGCAGTGACGCACGCTGAGCAGCCTACAACCAGACGTAGCTGCAGGATACTACTCAGCGTGAGCTGCACTCACACACAGTCAGAGACCTCTCAGACAGCCATGAACATTGCTGATAAGTGGGCACTAGCACTGACAGGCTGCAGAAAGGCTCCACTGTCTACTACTAGTGTTTGAAACCTATGTATTTGGATACGGATGGAAGCACACTAGATAGATTTTTTTTTTAAAATAAGCAGCTCAAAAAGAAAAATATGTATGAGGCAGCAGTGAGGCACGCTGGGCGGCCTACAACCAGACGTGGCTGCAGGACCCACTCCACAGCGTGAGCTGCACTCACACAGCCCTAGCAGACAGCTGTGAACACTGCTACTAGGGAAAAGAAAGCTACAGTGGTGGTTTATGTAGCCTGGGTAAAGCACAATATTTTTTTGAGAATCGCTATTTCTAACTGTCCCTCACAGTCTTCAACAACAGCCTGTCCCTAACTGAATTCACAGCAGAGTGACCAGAAATGGCGGCGGCGGTGGCTTTTATAGTGCATCATGACATCATTTCAGCAGCCAATCACAGCCATGCCAATAGTTAACATGCCTACATGCCTAACAGGATGTGCCCACACTTCTGAGGAATCCCATTGGCTGAATTAAAGCGAGCGGGCTGATAGCATTATGGGAACTTCCAATTCCGGTATCCGATATGAAAAAAGTATCGGAAGTCAGTATCGGAATTCCGATACAGCTTATATCGGCCGATACCCGATACTTGCGGTATCGGAAAGCTCAACACTAGTGGTGAGAAATTCTAGCTAGATTACTGGATATCATCAGATTTCTCTCCAAGCAGAATCTGGCACTATGGGGTCACCGTGAAGACATCCACAAAGATGAAGAAGGCCAGGAAAATAGAGGTAATTTTTTGGAATTGATTCATTTGTTGGCCAAGTATGATCCTGTGCTCCGTGAACATTTGGTAAAAGTTAAGCTGGGAAAGAAAATCGTTACTTCTTATCTGTCACCAAAAGTTCAAAATGAATTTGTGAGCATTTTGGCAGAGCATGTGAGAAAGAAAATCATCGCACAGATAACGGAAAGCAAGTATTTTTGCATAATTTTTGACAGCACTCTGGATATATCTCACAAGGACCAGATGAGCGAGGTGTTGCGCTACGTGAAACTGGAAGGAAATGAAGTGAAGGTGCACGGTCATTTCTCCGCTTCATCGAGACAAAGGGTAAAAGCGCAGAGGAAATTTCCAGACTGATATTGGCAGAACTGGAGAACAATGGGCTTCCGATAGATGATTGCCATGGCCAGGCATATGACAATGCTGCTGTTATGGCAGGCCATTGATCAGGTGTCCAGAAACGCATCTCCGAAATCAACCCGAAAGCTCTGTTTGTGCCATGCTCAAACCATTCCCTGAATCTGGCTTGTGTACATGCAGCTTCTGTGTCGATTTACTCTGTGACATGTTTCGGCACACTGGACCGGTTGTTTTCGTTCTTTTCAGCATCTACGCATCGCTGGGATGTTTGATTCAGGTGACTGGTCTAAGCATCAAACGGCTTGTGGAGACTAGATGGAGCAGTCGAGCAGATGCTATAAATGTTGTGGCGAACAAATTATCAGAAGTCGTCACGGCCCTAGAACAGCTCACAGAAGAAGGAGAAAATGTGACTACAAGAACAGATGCATCTTTAATTCTCACCTCATTACTGTCATTTCCGTTTCTGTGCCTTTGGAAATCTGTTCTGCCAGAAATCAATGATGCCCAGAAGTATCTTCAAACAAAAGGGCTGGATCTGCACCAAAGTTCTGTCAAGCTCACAGAGTTGAGAGATTACCTCCTTCAGAATAGGGAAGCAATGGCGGACAGTGAAATGCACGAATCCAAGAAGCTCTGCTCTGAAATGGGGATAAGCATGGAGCGTAGAATTCACAAAAAGAAAGGAATGGATGGTGACGGATCGACTGATGCAGTGATGACATTTGATGCTGAGTTGAGACGGGAAATGCTGTCTGTCATAGACATGCTGACTGAAGAAATATACAGCAGATTTCAACAAGTTCATGATCGTGCAAAGAAATACGCTGTCCTTGCACCGTCAAATCTGCTTGATGATAGTTATGATTGCCAGCTCAGCGAAGTTGATGACGAGGTGGAAAAAAGCCAGATTACTTACCGGTAATGCTCTTTTAATGAGTCCACGACAGCACCCACTTGGAGAGAGGGATCCGCCCATAGGAACAGGAAACCTACAAAGATAAAAGAGGGCGGTCCGCCTCTCCTCCTCAGTTGGATTTCAGAGTACCCGGAGGACCGCCAATTATTAGGCCATTATATTATCCAATATTCTAAATTTATTAACTTTACAACTAAGGTGGTGTATATACATTATGTTAACTTCTAGGGAGGGTTAGTGAACGGGTGCTGTCGTGGACTCATTAAAAGAGCATTACAGGTAAGTAATCCTGCTTTTTACTCTTCGCCACGACAGCACCCACTTGGAGAGACTTTCAGAGACCTTCACCTGGGAGGGACCACCGTGCCGAGGACCGCTCTACCAAAGGCTAGGTCAGATGAGCATGATAAAGCAAGCCTATAGTGGTTCTAAAAGGTAGAGGGTGTAGACCAGGTTGCAGCCTTACATATAGACTCGATTGCGACGTCTCCCCTCTCTGCCCAAGAGGAAGCCATAGCTCTGGCGGAATGTGCCCTGATACCCTCCGGAGGATCTTCATTGCTCTCGGAGTATGCTAGACCAATTGTGTCTCTGATCCACAGAGACAGAGTACCCCTTGTGATCTCATGTCCCTTCTTTTGGCCCTGGAAGGAAACAAATAGAGCCCTACTCTTCCTCCAGCTGCTAGACCTCTCAATGTATTGTAATACTGCTCTTCTAGCGTCTAGTGTATGGAACTTTTCTTCCTCTGGAGTAGAAGGGTTACTAAAAAATGAAGGGAGGTGGATCTCTTGTGATCTATGAAACTTCCCTGATACCTTTGGTAGGTATGAGGGGTCTGGTTTTAATATTAGCTGATCCTGGAATGTCAACAGAAAAGGGGGTTCTATTGAAAGTGCTTGTATGTCGCTAACTCTTCTGGCTGAGGTTAGTGCAACTAGCAGTACTGTTTTAAGAGATAGGTGCTTAAGGGATATTGAGTCTAACGGTTCAAAAGGCGGACGTGTTAGGGCCTCCAGCACCAGATTCAAGTCCCAAGGAGGAACTCTGGGTAGGTGTACCGGTTCGCTCCGCTCACAGGCCGAGATTAATCTAGCTATCCATCTATTGCCTGCCACGTCATAACTATAGAGGGCCCCTAGAGCCGACACATGGACTTTTAGTGTGTTAACCGATAGTCCTAAATCTTTCCCTTTCTGTAGAAACTCTACGATTGCTGTTATAGGAATTTCTCTGGAATCAGGAGCTGTGTGTAACTCCAAGAATTTTCTCCATACCCTGGTGTAAATTTTTGTCGTAGCCAATTTTCTGCTTTGCAAGATAGTATTGACTAACCCCTCCGAGAATCCTCTTGCTCAACATTTCCCTTTCAAGTTCCAAGCCGTCAATTGGAGATTGTCCACTTGAGGATGGAAGAATGGCCCCTGAGAGAGGAGCTTGGGGGTTGAAGGAAGCACCCAAGGGTCTGTCACTGACATTGCTTGCAGGCATGAAAACCATGGCCTCCTGGGCCAGAATGGCGCTATTAAGATTATTCGTGCTTTCTCTGTCCTGATCTTCCTGATCACCTGTGGTAGTAGTATGATTGGGGGAAATGCATATGCCAGTTTGAACCGCCATGGGACTGAAGGGCATCCAGAATTTCCGGATTGTCTGCCATTTTTAAAGAGGCAAATCTTCACAGCTGCCTGTTCTCCCTGGTGGCGAAGAGATCTATCTCGGGAAGACCCCATAACAACACAATGCATGTGAATATTTGTTGGCTCAGGCACCACTCTCCTTGCCGAAGTGTATGGCGGCTTAGAAAGTCTGCCTCTGAATTGTCTCTCCCTCTTATGTGGAGGGCCGAGAGAGACGAAAAATGTTTTTCGGCTAAAGACAATATCTCTCTTGCGGAAGACATTAATGCGACTGATCGAGTCCCGCCTTGCCTGTTCAGATATGTGACCACTGTGGTGTTGTCTGACAGGATCCTCACGTTTTCTCCTTGTAACTGCGGAAGAAAATGATATAATGCATGACTAACTGCCTTTAGTTCTTTCAAGTTTGATGAATCCTGATTCTCACTTATATCCCATAGGCCTTGGGCGAAGGTACTTCCCATATGAGCTCCCCATCCTGTGGGGCTGGCATCAGTAGTAATTATACGGGAGGGTGTTTCCACCCATGGTACTCCCCCCCGATAGGTTAGTCTCCTCTAGCCACCATGCTAGGGAGGTTAGGACCCTCTGAGATAAAGTGATCTTTTTCCCAAAATTTCCACGGTCCTGAGTTTCCTCTAAGAGAATTTGATGCTGTAATTCTCTCGTGTGGAATTGAGCCCACCGAACTGCCGGGATGCAGGAAGTAAGGGACCCTAGGAGGGACATTGCTTCCCTTAAGGATATGTGTGGCTTGTCTATTGTTGACCTGACCTTCGTTTTAATTGCTGTAATTTTTACCTGTGGCAGCAGACATTTTTGGCTTATGGAGTCTAGTTGGAGACCCAGGAAGGACTGAACTGACTGTGGCTCGATTCTGGACTTTTTGAAGTTTATTATCCAACCAAGAGCCTGTAGGGATAAGATTGCATCAGCCACTCGCTTATTACATTGTCTAGCTGAGTTCCCTATTATCAAAAAATCATCCAAATAGGGAACTATCAGTGTGTCCTTCTGTCGTAAGAAAGCCATTACTTCCAGCATCACCTTTGTAAAGACTCTTGGTGCGATGGAAAGGCCGAATGGCATGGCTGTGAACTGGAGGTGTCGTATGGTGCTCTCGAGGAAGACCACCACTCTGAGGTATTTCTGGAATCTGTAATGGATGGGAAGATGATAATAGGCATCCTTCAGATCCAGGCCTGCCATCATACAATTGGGAAAAAGGAGTTTAATTGCCGATCTAATGGACTCCATTTTAAATTTATGATTTACTACAAATGAATTTAGTTTCCTCAGGTTAATTATCGTCCTGAATGAGCCATCTGGTTTAGGTATCAGAAAGAGAGGGGAGTAAAATCCTCTCCCTTCCTGTCCTTTAGGTACCTGGACCAAAACTTTTTTGTCCAGCAGACTGACAATCTCCTCCTCTAAGGCCCGCTGTTGGACTGGTGAGCTGAGGGATGTTACAATGACTGAATTACGGGGTACGTGATGGAACTCTAATTTTAATCCTTCCCCAATAATGCCTAGGACCCAAGGGCTGGCCGTGATTTTTTCCCATTCCTGAAGAAAAAATTTTAGTCTCCCCCCTACTGGAGGGACCGGCTCCTTAGTTCCGATCTCTGCGGAAGGAGGATCCTCTAAACATAGCACCTTTGCCTTTTTCTTCCTTCGTGGCCCAGTGATTTTGATTCTCTGCTGGTCTTCCCCGCCAAATGGTCGTCTCCTAAACGCCCTCCTATAAAATGGGAGAGAGGGGTTAGGGAACCCTTTTTTCCTTTCTTTTGCTTTTGTAAGGATTTCATCTAAGGTTTTCCCAAACAAAAACTCACCCTCACAAGGTATGGCACATAGCTTTGCCTTGGATTGGGTGTCACTTTTCCAGCTCTTAAGCCACAGGCTACGTCAGGCGTTATTAAGCAAGCCTGCTGTTCTGGCTGCCATGCGTAAGTAATCGGCTGAAGCATCCGTCATATATGCCGCTGCGCCCCGAATTAGTGGTATCGCAGCTCGTAGCTTGTCTCTGGAGACTTTTTGTTCTATCTGCTGGTCCAGCTGATCAATCCAGACCAGCATAGAGCGAGCTGTGCACGTACTGGCTATTGCCGGTTTAAATGTGCCCGTAGCTGCCTCCCATGCCCTTTTTAGTGAGGCATCAGCTTTCCGGTCCAGTGGGTCTTTTAGAATCCCTTCGTCTTCCACTGGTAAGGCCGACTGTTTTGAGGCGGAGGCGACTGCTGCATCGACCTTCGGGACCTTAGACCACATTGACAATTCCTCGTCGCTGAAGGGGTACCTTCTTTTTGACGCTGAGGGAAGATAACCTCTCTGGTCCTGCTTCTCCCATTCCTTTTTCACTAAGGCTTTTATAGCTGGTATAACGGGAAAAGCTCTCCTCCTCCTCCTATCTGTTAATCCCGCAAACATAATCTCTTGTGTCGTTTGCGGTTCCTTAGTCTCTGTGCATCCCATGGTGTTTCTCACAGATTTCACCAAGTTGTCCATGTTATCTAACGGAAAACATGAATGCCCCTCGATATCAGAGGAAGATGATGATGTGGACGCATTGGAACTGTCCGAGACTACTGCTTCGTCCTCATCCGTATCTAAGCTAACTGTTGCTGGCTTGTTAGTCTTAGTTTTCTTAGGTAGGTCACCCGACTGGGTTAGGACCTGTAATTCCTCCCTTATTATAGCCCTTATATCTGTGGCTGATGTTGAAGCCTGCTTTGCGGTTTTGTTAATGCATTTTTTGCACAGCCTCTTTGTATAAGAGTCCGGTAAGGGAAGTGTACAGAGGGCACATTCCTTATTTTTTGATTTCTCCTTCCTCTTAGCCTACAGTGGACATAGCAGAGGAGAGAGAGAGAGAGAAAGAAAGAAAGAAAGAATATATTTAACAGCTTGATAGGCAGAGAGTCGTCCACTCACCCAGAGAAGCTGTAGGTACCGGCTCAGGCTGAGAAGGGGCTCTGCTGGCATGGCTTCTGTGGCTTCTATCCGAGGAGCCACGATGTGAGTGATCTTTAGCTGCCACTGTATCACCTGCTTGGGGATGCGTGTCCTGTCTTGGGGAAGACATGCTTGCACGCTCTATCCCTATCCCCACAGGTTTATATAGCCCCTTTCAATACCTGGTACTTCCCCCCCTCCCAGGTGCGCATGCTTGCGGCGCAGCTAATTAACATGCGACCGGCCTAAAATACAGCCGCCGTCGCCGCCATATTAAACATCTCTCCTCTTTTTTTTTTTTTCTCGGAGGGGGCGGGGAGTGCTGCTCCAAGCTCTAATCTTGCGCGGCTCTGTGAGACCGCGCATGCGCTGTACACTGAGGAACCTCCGGTAACCCGGAAGTTCCTCCTTACCTCCTGGCAGCGCCGCCCATGCATCCTCCTGGACGCTGAAGCCCCGGGAACGCCAGAGATCACAGGTTCCTCTCGGCTCCGCACTCCCACACAGACCGGGATGGCTATCCTCCAAGATCCCGGTGGCGTGTATGACATTAGAAAACCCCCGGTCGGCCTCACCCGGAACCGGTGTTTCTCATCGCGCTGCCCGTCTCAGTCGAGGAGGGACCCGGACTCCAGCATTCCCCCGTCACTGCCTCTGGACCGGAACCCCTGCTGTTCACGCAGACACTGAACAGGCGGTTCCTTGGCCTAGGTATGTCTTCTGTAGAAAATCGTGCGGTTCCCATAGAACAGGAAACCAACTGAGGAGGAGAGGCGGACCGCCCTCTTTTATCTCTGTAGGTTTCCTGTTCCTATGGGCGGATCCCTCTCTGCAAGTGGGTGCTGTCGTGGTGAAGAGTAAAAGAGGAATTCTTGGTCGAAAGGAGAAGATTGAAGTATTTTGTGGAAGCTTCAGGAAACGACGGACCTTTAGAAGTTTTGAGCTTCATACAGAGATATCGCCTTGGAGATTCTGTCCCTAATATTGTTATCTTGCTGCACATCTTCCTTATCCGAGCTATTAGCGTTGCCAGCTCCGAGCGCTTCTTTTCCAAATTGAAGCTCATAAAGAACTATCTTCAATCTACAATGAGTCAAACAAGGCTTACAGACTTGGCAGTCCTCTCCATAGAGAGGGAGCTTGCTGATGGTCTCAATTTTGATACTGTTATCAAAAACTTTGCCGAAAGGAAAGCACGAAGAGTTTGTAAATTTTGCATTGAGTTCATGCATTGCAGCAGTTCTTTTTGTAGTTGAATTAGCTATTGTGAACATGGCCTGAATAATGAATCATAATTGTTTGTGAGTGTTATGTGACTGTTACAAATAAAACAACTTTACCCAAGTTTCGAAAATAATTTGTACTTTATGTTTTCTTTTCAGTCACATTATTAAAAATTATTATTAAAAAAGCCATTAGGTCTTCATCCAGCATCATCAAGCTAATATATATATATATATACACTCGCTTCGGGGAACAATGTGACAAGTGATGGTGAGTATGTACTCTATGTTATATGTACTGCATGTCTATGTATGTATTGTATGAATGTATTGTATGTAGCATGTATGTTGTATGAATGTATTATATATGTAGTATGTATGTAGTATGTACTGTATGTCTGTAGCATGTTGTATGTATGTAGTATGTATGTAGTATATATGTAGTATGTATGTAGTATGTATATAGTATGTATGTATGTTGTATGAATGTAGTGTATATGTAGTATGTATGTAGTATGTATATAGTATGTATGTATGTTGTATGAATGTAGTATGAATGTAGTATGTATATAGTATGTATGTATGTTGTATGAATGTAGTATGAATGTAGTATGTATGTAGTATGTACTGTATGTCTGTAGCATGTTGTATGTATGTAGTATGTATGTTGTATATATGTAGTATGTATGTAGTATATATGTAGTATGTATGTATGTATGTTGTATGAATGTAGTGTATATGTAGTATGTATGTAGTATGTATATAGTATGTATGTATGTTGTATGAATGTAGTATGAATGTAGTATATATGTAGTATGTAGTATGTACTGTATGTCTGTAGCATGTTGTATGTATGTAGCATGTATGCAGTATGCATGTAGTATATATGTAGTATGTACAGTCATGGCCAAAAGTATTGACACCCCTGCAATTCTGTCAGATAATACTCAGTTTCTTCCTGAAAATGATTGCAAACACAAATTCTTTGGTATTATTATCTTCATTTAATTTGTCTTAAATGAAAAAACACAAAAATAATTGTCCTAAAGCCAAATTGGATATAATTCCACACCAAACATAACAAAGAGGGTGGACAAAAGTATTGGCACTGTTCGAAAAATCATGTGATGCTTATTTAATTTGTGTAATTAACAGCACCTATAACTTACCTGTGGCACCTAACAGGTATTGGCAATAACTAAATCACACTTGCAGCCAGTTGACATGGATTAAAGTTGACTCAACCTCTGTCCTGTGTCCTTGTGTGTACCACATTGAGCATGGAGAAAAGAAAGAAGACCAAAGAACTGTCTGAGGACTTGAGAAACCAAATTGTGAGGAAGCATGAGCAATATCAAGGCTACAAGTCCATCTCCAAAGACCTGAATGTTCCTGTGTCTACCGTGCGCAGTGTCATCAAGAAGTTTAAAGCCCATGGCACTGTGGCTAACCTCTCTAGATGTGGCCAGAAAAGAAAAATTGACAAGAGATTTCAATGCAAGATTGTGCAGATGTTGGATAAAGAACCTCCACTAACATCCAAACAAGTTCAAGCTGCCCTGCTGTCCGAGGGTACAACGGTGTCAACCCGTACTATCCGTCGGCATCTGAATGAAAAGGGATTGTATGGTAGGAGACCCAGGAAGACTCCACTTCTTACCCCGAGACATAAAAAAGCCAGGCTGGAGTTTGCCAAAACTTACCTGAAAAAGCCTAAAACATTTTGGAAGAATGTTCTCTGGTCAGATGAGACAAAAGTAAAACTTTTAGGGCAAAAGCATCAACATAGAGTTTACAGGAGAAAAAATAGGCATTCAAAGAAAAGTACACGGTCCCTACAGTCAAACATGGCAGAGGTTCCCTGATGTTTTGGGGTTGCTTTGCTGCCTCTGGCACTGGACTGCTTGACCGTGTGCATGGCATTATGAAGTCAGAAGACTACCAACAAATTTTGCAGCATAATTTAGGGCCCAGTGTGAGAAAGCTGGGTCTACCTCAGAGGTCATGGGTCTTCCAGCAGGACAATGACCCAAAACACACTTCAAAAAGCACTAGAAAATGGTTTGAGAGAAAGCACTGGAGACTTCCAAGGTGGCCAGCAATGAGTCCAGACCTGAATCCCATAGAACACCTGTGGAGAGATCTAAAAATGGCAGTTTGGAGAAGGCACCCTTCTAATATCAGGGACCTGGAGCAGTTTGCCAAAGAAGAATGGTCTAAAATTCCAGCAGAGCATTGTAAGAAACTCATTGATGGTTACCGGAAGCAGTTGGTCCCAGTTATTTTGGCTAAAGGTTGTGCAACCAAGTATTAGGCTGAGGGTGCCAATACTTTTGTCCGGCCCATTTTTGGAGTTTTGTGTGAAATGATCAATGTTTTGCTTTTTGCTTCATTCTCTTTTGTGTTTTTCCATTTAAGACAAATTAAATGAAGATACTAATACCAAAGAATTTGTGTTTGCAATCATTTTCAGGAAGAAACTGAGTATTATCTGACAGAATTGCAGGGGTGTCAATACTTTTGGCCATGACTGTATGTAGTATGTACTGTATGTCTGTAGCATGTTGTATGTATGTAGCATGTATGCAGTATGCATGTAGTATATATGTAGTATGTGTGTATATATATATATATATATATTGTTTTACATTCAACACATTAGCTGGATGATGGGTCTACTACTGTCCCATCATTGGCTAATGTGTCAATCACTGTCATTGTAGCAGGCATCGCCCGGTGGGACTTGTAGTCCCATCGGATGATGCCTGCACACACACAAGACGCCCAGTAGGCCCGCACAGACCCCCAGCAGCCGGCACAGGCACCCGGCAGGCCCGTACAGACCCCCGGCAGCTAGCACAAGCCCCCGGCAGGCCCGTACAGACCCCCGGCAGCTGGCACAGGCCTCCGGCAGGCCCATACAGACCCCCGACAGCCGGCACAAGCCCCCGGCAGGCCCGTACAGACCCCCGGCAGCTGGCACAAGCCCCCGGCAGGCCCGTACAGACCCCCGACAGCGGGCACAGGCCCCCAGCAGGCCCGTACAGGCCCCCCGCAGTCGGTACAGGCCCCCCACAGTCGGCACAGACCGCGCATCATGATGCGCACAGACCACGCATCATGATGACATCATTTCAGCAGCCAATCACAGCTACAACAGTGGCTCATTGCATTATGGGGACTTCCGATTCTGGTATCCGATATTGAAAAAATATAAGTACTCGGTATCGGAATTCCGATACAGCGAATATCGGCCGATACCCGATATTTGCAGTATCGGAATGCTCAACACTACCTATTACCTCATTGGCATCCTCTCTGTTCACTCACTTCTCGCACTGAGAGTCTCCCTACCCTGACAGCACAGTACAGTCTGCGAGTGCCTCAAGTATCTGCGTTTCGTCACAATCGCCTCCACGCCCCGGGTCTAACATCTGTTGATGAGGGTTTTGATTCTGCTTTGACCCTACTTAATTTAGGCATCATTGCAGATGATTTCCTTCTCTTGACTTTAAGAAGCTTTGGAAAACACTTCCTAGGCCCATGGCATAGAATGTGTAAACAGATCTGCAGACTCAGCCATCTGTGGTTCCCAACAGTCAGTTGGTTGATTGGAGAGTTGTGACATGGGGGAAAGCAAGGGTAACTGGGGTGCCACCTCTGGGGACTGTAGTGTGTGAGATGTTAAGGTGAAGGAAGAGGAGCACAACCTACTTGATGCATCGTTTTCCATCTACTGGAGCACATGTTCTTTCTGGCCCTCATATACAAAGTTAACCATTGTGCGAATGTCAAAGAAAGGGAGTGGAGTACCCCCTCCAGTAACAGAAATTGTAAAAATGCTGCACAATTGCTCATTGCAGCAAAACAAACCGACTTCTCATACCTGTCTCACAACTCTAAACAGCTATTCAGTGCCTTACAATTTGCCCTACTTCTATCAGCTCCTCCTCCTTCTCCTCTAATCTCAGTTGAAGACTTAGCCTCAACACCTTGTCCCAATAGTGTCCCACCTCATTGCAAACCTTACCATAGTCTTCATGCCAAGCCTAACCCACTTCTTCAACCTGTCACTAACAATTGGTATCTTCTTCACCATATTCAAACATACCTCGATCCCACTCATCCTCAAAATAACTGGGTGACACCTTATGTTTAAGGCTTCCCATTCAATATGGAGGGGTCTGAGCAACGTTTTTAGTTTGCCTTGCATGTTGCCATGTTCCCCTAGGTCTGCCCGTCTACCCTGTACCTGTTTAAGGAATTGGGTATCTCCCACTGCACAGGATAAATCCTGAGCCATGCCTTCTGTGGTCTCTTATTCACTCCCGGCCACAGAGGAGACAGCTTAGCAAAGAAGTCGATCCCGCCACCTTGCTCAAGCTAGTGCTGTCAGGTTGGTTGCTGCTGCCATCCCTGGATCAGCTATAGCAGCCTGCACTAGCCAGCGGCGAGCAGCTCCTGGGACTAAGTCCCTCTTTCACTCCACTGAGCATGCCCGAGGCTCAACCTCTCTTTAGAGTTCAGGGGTCACATGCTCAGGTCCCGTGCCTGTTCCGATTGGACCACAGGGAAGGTCCCAGATGGTCACCACTATAAAAGACTTGCATGGCTGCTTGGTCATGCACTAGTTTAGACTCAGATGGCTAGTTGTGTGTGTGATGATGGATGCTTGTGAACCGATGATTGACTCATTAAGACTCCCTCCCTCTGGTTGTTCTTGTTTATAGGGTCAAGGTGTAGAGTCAGTGTCGAGTAGTGGCACTGCCTAGCGCCGCAGTGCTCCCAGCTCCTCTCACATGTTAGCACCAGTGTGTGCCATTCTACACAAGGCACCACTGTACCGCTTATACAGCAGCATCCGTCAGTGCGGCACCTTGCGCAGATAGTGCACTTTCCAGCTCTAGCTTAGGCTGGTTAGTGGCATCTGTCAGGGCAGCGCTGCATGCTGTTGGAGCGGTATCGCTAGTCACTTTGCCCAGGCATCGCAGTTGCAGTGCTGAACGCTAGTTCGACTAGAGGGACTCTAACCATGTGCCCTTGGAGCAGAGTCCTGTGTCTGTGTTTACACTAGCACTCCCCTTGCCGGGCTCTGTGAGCGTAACAGGCTCCGGCGTTTATGTTATGTCAACGGGGGGCCTCTGGACCCCCAGGCTTCCCCGGGTACTTGGCATGGAACGCCTGAACCAGGCGATCCGCATGTACCGAGCGAGCAGGGACCCATGAGCGCTCTTCTGGTCCATATCCCTTCCAGTGGACCAGGTACTGCAAAGAGCGGCGCACCCGCCGAGAGTCCACAATATATCCGACCTCATGCTCCAATTGACCCTCCACCAGCACTGGAGGAACAACAGTCTCAGAGTTCTCTTTGACAGATCCTGCTGGTTTCAACAGAGACTTATGGAACACATTAGATATTTTTAAGGAGGCGGGGAGACGCAACCTATATGCCACAGGATTGACTATCTCCATAATCTCATACGGACCAATGAACTTTGGTCCCAACTTAACCGATGGTACCTTTAAGTTGATGTTACGCGTGGAGAGCCAAACCTTCTCTCCCACCTGAAACATGTCTCCCTAGGCTCTCTTTTTGTCCGCAAAATATTTGTATCTCCCCTGGGCCCGAGAGATATTACGCCGGACTTCAGCCCAGAGGTTTTTTAACCGTTGAACGGACCCTTCTGCTCCTGGACAACCGGAATCCACCCGAGAAAACTCCCCAAAATGCGGATTAAAGCCATAGTTAATCAGGAATGGGGGACATGTTGGTGGACTGACTCACCCGGTTGTTAAAAGTGAATTCAGCCAACGGTAACGCATCACACCAATCCTCCTGTCTGGCGGAGGTCAGACACCTGAGAATTTGTTCCAGGGATTGATTGTTGCGTTCTGTCTGACCATTGCTCTCCGGGTGATATGCTGACGAGAAGGAGAGTGAGATGCCCAATTTCATACAGAACGCCCTCCAAAATTTGGCCACAAACTGCACACCTCTGTCAGACACAACATTCAGGGGTACCCCATGCAATCGGACCACATGCTGCACAAACAACCTTGACAATGTTTCTGCTGAAGGTAATGCTGCCAAGGGAATGAAATGGGCCTGTTTAGAAAACCTATCCACCACCACCCAGATCACGGTATTGCCCCTGGAAGGCGGAAGGCCAGTAATAAAATCCATGGAAAGATGAATCCATGGCCTATCAGGAACCGGTAAAGGTCTGAGTTCCCCAGCCGGTCGGTTATGCGAGCTTTTGGAACGGGCACACATGCCACAAGCAGAAACAAATTCCTTGACATCGGACCTTAATGAAGGCCACCAAAAACCCCTGGCTACTGCCTCTCTAGTGGCCATGATACCCGGATGAGCACTCAGCCTAGAATCATGAAACTCCTGCAGAAGTCTAGGCCGCAATGAATCTGGAACAAACAGTTTATCGCTTGGCCTGGTTGCCGGAGCTAGGGCCTGAGCCCTTAGGATTTCTTGTTCCAACTCAGTTGAGACCCCCGCCACTACCACCCCTGGGGGAAGAATGGAGGACGGCTCAGGGGGAGACACTGGATCAAAACTTCTGGACAGGGCATCCGCTTTAACGTTTTTGGACCCTGGTCGAAAAGTAATTGAGAACTGAAATCGTGAAAAAAAAGTGACCAACGGGCCTGTCTAGGAGTAAGCCTCTTAGCAGATTCAAGGTATGCCAAATTTTTGTGATCCGTGACAACCGTGATAGGGTGAGCCGCCCCATCCAAAAAGTGCCTCCATTCCTCAAACGCCAGCTTGACCGCAAGAAGTTCTCTATTGCCTACATCATAGTTTTTCTCAGCTGAAGAGAACTTCTTGGAGAAGAAGGCACAGGGTTTGAGATTGGTAAGGGTGGCCGGACCCTGGGACAGCACAGCCCCCACCCCCCCTTCAGAAGCATCCACCTCCACAATGAATGGTTTGGACGGATCAGGTTGCACCAACATCGGGGCAGACATAAAACATTTCTTAATCGCTGAGAAGGATTCCTTAGCGAGTACAGACCAATTTTTTACATCAGCTCCCTTCTGGGTAAGATCCGTGAGTGGTTTAACCACTTGTGAGAAACCTTTAATGAATCTCCGGTAATAGTTCGCAAATCCTAAGAAGCGCTGGAGCCCCTTGAGATCTCGAGGCTGAACCCAGTCAGCGATCGCCAGCACCTTCTTAGAATCCATACGAAACCCCTCACAGGACACAATCAACCCCAAAAAAGACAGCTCCTGTACAAAAAAATGAACATTTTTCCAATTTGGCGAACAATTGGTTCTCCCTAAGTCTCTGGAGAACTGTCTTTAGATGTTGCAAGTGAGATTGACTGTCCGGGGAATACACCAAAATATCATCCAAATAAATAATAACAAAACGGCCTATCAGATCAGAAAACACAACATTGATGAAATTTTGGAAAATAGCGGGTACATTAGTTAACCCAAATGGCATTACCAGGTTCTCAAAGAGTCCCTCTGATGTGAGGAATGCCATTTTCCACTCGTCCCCTTCCCGAACCCTTATCAGATTGTAGGCCCCCCGCAGATCTAACTTGGAGAACCATTGGGCCCCAGCTAACTGGTTACATAAGTCTGGGATGAGGGGAAGCGGGTAAGAGTTCCTAACCGTTATCTTGTTCAGTTCCCGAAAGTCGAGGCACGGCCGCAAACCACCATCTTTTTTCTTCACAAAGAAGAACCCTGCTGCCACAGGTGACACAGAAGGCCTGATATGCCCTTTGCGGAGACTCTCAGCTATGTACTCCTTCATGGCTTGGCGCTCAGGCCCAGACAAATTGAACAATCGAGCCTTAGTTAACTTGGCTCCGGGTACTTATTCAATGGCACAATCATAGGGTCTATGTGGTGGCAGCGCCTCAGCCTCACTTTCGGAAAAAACGTCTTCGAAATCTTTCAGGTACTCCGGAATACCTTCCAGATCGACAGACGACACAGACACGGATTTAACAGCGTTAACAAGATGTCCCCGGTTACCACATTTATTATTGCATCCCCATTGAGTGATTTAGAATCATAGAATCATAGAATCGTAGAGTTGGAAGGGACCTCCTGGGCCATCTGGTCCAACCCCCTGCTCAAAGCAGGATTCACTAAATCATCCCAGTTAGATGTCTGTCCAGCCTATGTTTGAAGACTTCCATTGAAGGAGAACTCACCACTTCTCGTGGCAGCCTGTTCCACTCATTGATCACTCTAACTGTCAAAAAGTTTTTTCTAATATCTAATCTGTGTCTCCTTCCATTCAGTTTTATCCCATTGCTTCTAGTCTTTCCTTGTGCAAATGAGAATAAAGTTGATCCTTCTACAATGTGACAGCCCTTTAGATATTTGTAGACAGCTATTAAGTCTCCTCTCAGACTTCTCTTTTGCAAACTAAACATTCCCAAATCCTGCAACCTTTCCTCATAAGACAGGGTTTGCAGACCGGTCACCATTCTGGTCGCTCTCTTCTGAACTTGCTCCAGTTTGTTGATATCTTTTTTAAAATGTGGTGCCCAAAACTGGACACAATATTCCAGATGAGGTCTGACCAAAGAGGAGTAGAGGGAAATAATGACTTCACGTGATCTAGACTGTATGCTTCTGTTAATACATCCTAGAATTGCATTTGCCTTTTTTGCTGCTGCATCACACTGTTGACTCATATTCAGTCTGTGATCTATTAGTATACCCAAGTCTTTTTCACATGTGCTGTCACTTAGCCCTATTCCTCCCATTCTATATATGCTTTTTTCATTTTTATTGCCCAGATGTAGTACTTTGCATTTCTCCCTATTAAAAACCATTCTGTTAGTTGCTGCCCACTTCTCCAGTTTATTTAAATCTTTTTGAATCCTCTCTCTCTCTTCTCTAGTATTAGCTATCCCTCCTAGCTTTGTGTCATCAGCAAATTTAATCAGTTTACCCTCAATTCCTTCATCTAAATCGTTGATAAAGATGTTGAACAATACAGGGCCCAGGACAGAGCCCTGTGGTACCCCACTTGAGACATTCTTCCAACTGGATGTGCAGCCATTTATGACCACTCTTTGGGTCCGATCACTAAGCCAGTTATGAATCCACCTAACAGTTGCCTTGTCCATTCCATACTTAGTCATTTTTTCAATAAGGATTGTATGAGAGACTTTGTCAAATGCTTTGCTGAAGTCAAGATATACTATATCTACAGCATTTCCCCTGTAACCCAATCAATGGTAGGATTATGGCGTTGAAGCCAAGGCATCCCCAGTACCAGTCCTGCAGTCAATTTATCTAGCACCAGACAACTTAGTTTCTCCACATGAGTGGAACCCACTTTTAGAGAAAAAAGTTCAGACCTGCAACAGATACCGTCTTGGGTAAGAGGAGATGAGTCAATTGCCACAAGTTTAACAGAATCATGAAGCCTGACTGTCCCTATCTTATTAAGAGTCATAACCTTGGTATCAATCAGGTTCACAGCCGAACTGCAGTCAATAAAAGCAGTAGTCTCAACAGGACCATAACCAAGTTCCAGTTCCACCTGCAGCACCATTTTTGCACATGAGGAAAATTGTACCTGAAGGTCTGGGTAGCCTCCTCGATTACTACCCAGACCTAGTCGTTTCCCGCCATCTTGGAGGATGACGGACAGGAGGAGCAGTCGTTCTTCCAATGTCCAGATTTCCCACAATAGAAACACAACTGCTTTTCCCGGCGGCGTCTTCTTTCCTTTCCCTCACAGGTGACAGCGCTCACCTCCATAGCCATAGGAAGAGTCTGGGTCTCATCTCCACTGAAGAATAAGGGCGTTTCCCGTTGCATAATGCCTCTAGCCCGCAGCCTGCGATCCATGCGAACCGCTTGGACCATGGCATCCTCCAGGATCCAGGGAGTCAGGCGGAGAATGAAGTGCCAAAGCATCCTTCAGACGTTCACACAGGCCTCTGTGGAACAGCCCCCGAAGGGCGGCATCACTCCAGGAAATCTCCGCTGCCCAACGTCTGAATTCAGTACAGAACCTTTTGGCCGAGTGCTCCCCCTGACAGACACTCATCACTTTGTCCTCAGCCAACCGCACTCTATCAGGCTCATCATAAATAAGCCCTAAGGCTTCAAAAAATGCATCCACAGACATTCTATCAGGGGCAGAAGAGGAAAGCGAGAGTGCCCAGGCTTGTGGGGACCCCCTAAGCAGGGACATCACTACCCCACCCTCTGTTTCTCATCCCCAGAGGAGCGGGGTCTCAAAGAAAAAAAAAATTTACAGCCCTCCTTAAATGCACTGAAATCATCCTTGTTACCAAAAAATATATCTGGCAATTTAACCGGGGATTCAGGTGGGACTAAAATGACATCTCTATTCCCCACCTGCTGGAAGCCTGCGGAAAGTACCCCCTGAACTGAGTCCTCAACCCGCCGTTGGGACTGGGCCAGAGCTTGGTGTTCCAAACTAAGCTTCTGCAGTGACTGAGTCAAGCTTTTCACCTGCTCAGATAAAGCACACATTGGGTCCATGCTGCAGAAGTGAGGAGAGAGAAAAAAAAATTGTAGGCCAGTTATAATGTCAAAGACACCGCACTGAACTTGCTCACTGAGCCAGTGTGCGGGTCTTGAGTAAAGCAAAAGCGTGCTCAAAGCTACCTGTGGAGCGGGCAGCAACCAAATAGATGCGTACTTCAGAGCCGCAGGACCTGAAGCACGTGACTGCTAGAGGCGTGGCCTAAACTCCACAGAGCTAGGAGCTGCAAGACAATTCCTAGCAGAGTAACTGTGAGACAAAGTTACCAAGGGGCATAGACAGTGAGAATAGTCAGGACGTAGCCAATGAGTCATAGACAGAGATAGCTGCAAGGTACAAGAGGGCGAGCAGAGAGTAGTCAGGTCACAGGCAATGAGTCATACACAGATAGCTGCAAGGTACAAGAGGGGTGAGCAGAGAGTGGTCAGGTCACAGGCCATGAGTCATACACAGATAATAACGCAGTACAAAATCAACAGGCAAACTCACAATGGGAAACAGAGCCAGGTCAGAACCATATAAACAAGCTATAGCAACAAACAGGCACACGGGGGTCAGCACACTAGGCCAAAGGCAAAAGTATAACTGGCAGGGATTGAAGCTACCCAGGGGTTTAAGAAGCTCTCCCAGAACCAGAAAGAGGCCACAATCATTAACCCCCGGTGTGCAGCTCAAAAACCTGCACTGGGATCATGACACTCAGGAGCCTCATGCCAGAGCAGCCATCTCTCGGCGCTCCTCCTCCTTCCTCCTCCTCCTCTATTCGCTCATCTCCAGTCTCCACACTCTGTAATGTCTGATATTATTTGTACATGTACCACTGAATTATAAAGAGCAGTGAATTTTATTGGTGCCATATAAATAAAATCATTATTTTCCGTTTTGCTTATTTCAATCACTTTCTCCTTTATATACTGGATGAATAAAGAACCAATATTGATGTTTCCATATGTAACAGATAACTTTACATGGGGAATCTTTCCTTTCTCTAGTGACTCCACAGAACATGAGATGATGGTGTAGAAGGTGTGCTGTGCTTACTAAGATTACTGATTTATCTCACATATTACAGACATTATTAGAGAATAATTATTCCACCATATTACAACACTTGTACTAAAGAAATACAGAGAGTGTCCAGTACCTGAGGGTATCCGTATAATCCAAGGATTTGTGCTGCTGCCATAGTGGGAGATGAGTGCTGATCACCAACAACACCAAACAGCCGACCACGGCCCATAGAAGAGTAATTCGGTATTATCCCACCCGGTCCAGACAGAAAATGTAACACATGTCGTGCTGCCAGTCGTCCATTAGAGCACGAGTCATAAAGATGATATCCCAGAGTAATATTGGGCAAAATGTCAGGATTCTTGTTGATATTTTCAATGGCAAAAAGAAAAATCAGATAAGATAATTTTCCCAGTAAGCTTTGCCTATAAAAAGATAAAATTTTATATATATATATACACAGTGCTTTGCAAAAGTATTCCTTTCCTGTGAACTTTTAAACACTTTCTCACGTCAAACATAAAGCGTAACCTTTGTTGTAATTTTTATTTCCTCAATCAATAGTAGATGTGAAAATAAGCGGCTTTGTAAGATATCTAATCCAAGGAGGCCACTTCTTTCTCTTCCAGCACTGATCAGAGTTTATTAAAGGGGATCTGTCACCCCATTTTCGGCCTATAAGCTGCAGCCACCGCCATCAGGGGCTGATCTACAGCATTCTGTAATGCATTCTGTAATGCTGTAGATAAGCCCCCGATGTAACCTGAAAGATAAGAAAAAAGAGTTAGATTATACTCACCCGGGCGTCCGGCCCGATGAGTGTCGCGATCCAGTCCGCCGCCTCCCATCTTCATACGATGATGTCCTCTTTCTTACTTCTGCCACGGCTCCTGCGCAGGCGCACTACACTGCCCTATTGAGGGCAGAGTAAAGTACTGCAGGCGCCGGACCTCTCTGACCTTTCCCGGCACCTGCGCACTGCAGTACTTTCTTTTTGCCATTGAAAATAAAAAAACAAGAATCCTGACATTTTGCCCAATATTACACTGGGATATCATCTTTATGACTCAATAGGGCAGATAAAGTACGACTGCGCAGGAGCCACGGCAGAAGTAAGAAGGAGTATGTCATCGATAGAAGATGAGAGGCGCGGACCCGGACCGCTACACCGAAGGAACCGGACCGCGCCCCCAGGTGATTGTAATCTAACTCGTTTTTCTTCTCTTTCAGGTCACATCGGGGGATTATCTACAGCACTACAGAATGCATTACAGAATGCTGTAGATCAGCTCCTGATGGCGGTGGTCGCAGTTCATAGGCCGAAAATGGGGTGACAGATTCCCTTTAAAGTTCTCATCTCTAAGGTAACACTGGAGATCAGTGAAGACTTTCCCATTCCTGAGATAGGAGATGGCAGTAACGGACTGACTGTGACTGTCTAATTCAGAGCGTGTGCGCAGCGCAGACAGTGATTGTTGCACATCTGTATTACTAGTTACATTTTACCTCCGTAATCACCGCGCCAATACACGGTCTTCTAGCAGGTCCTGGTTTATGGTATATTCCTTCAATTTCTTATTTTTACATCTACCTGTGATAGTGTGGTGCAGATGAATGTGGGGGGTGGTGTGTATAATACTAGGGGCAGGGAGCTTAGATTAGTAGCAGCACTCCAGCGCTGCCATAAAAAATGCTGGAGTGTTGCTTTAATTGGAGAATGATACACACCACACCTATATTTCATACTGGTGCCACAATCTGTTTTCTATATGTACAGTTGTGTGAAAAAGTGTTTGCCCCCTTCCTGATTTCCTATTCTTCTGCATGTTTGTCGCACTGAAATGTTTCAGATCACCAAACAAATGTAAATATTAGACAACGATAACACAAGTAATCACAGAATGCAGTTTTTAAATTAAGGTCTTTTTTATTAACGGAAAAAAAAATCCAAACCTACAGGGCCCTGTGTGAAAAAGTGTTCCCCCTTCCTTAATGCATAATTTATCTGTGGCCTATCACATCTTTGGGAAAGGAAGCTGCTTTCACATTCCTTAGGCTGGTTTCACATTTGCGTTTTTTAGCGCTGGAAAAAAACGCTAACCTGCGCATGCGTTTTTTCCCCTATATTTAACATGGGTGCGCATACCTGCGCGCTGCCATGCGCATGTATGCGATTTTCATGCGCTGCGTTTTTTTGGGGTATGCGTTGGTATTTTCCAGACGCAGCATGTTGCATTTTTTGGCCCTGCAAAAAAGCGCATGCGCACATATGCGCACGTTTTGCGCTAAAAATGGCCATTATAGCCTATGGGTGCGCATATGTGCGCATTGGCATGCTTATGTATGCGTTTTTTTGCACCAGCGGTTTTTTTTTTAACCATGGAATCGAGGGGTTTGGGTTAGAGTTAGGGTTAGTTAAGGGGGTTTAGGGTTAGGGTTAGGGTCAGGGTCAGGGCTAGGGTTGGGGTTTGGGTCAGGGTTAGGGTTAAGTAAGGTTTGGTAAAGGGTTAGGGTCAGGGTTAGGGTCAGGATTAGGGTTAAGTATGGTTTTGTTAAGGGTTAGGGTCAGGGTTAGGGTTAGGGTTAGGGTCAGGGTCAGGGTTAGGGTTAGGGTTAGGGTCAGGGTTAGGGTTAGGGTCAGGGTTAGGGTTAAGTATGGTTTTGTTAAGGATTAGGGTCAGGGTTAGGGTCAGGATTAGGGTTAAGTATGGTTTGGTTAAGGGTTAGGGTCAGGGTTAGGGTTAGGGTTAGGGTCAGGGTTAGGGTTAGGGTTAGGGTCAGGGTTAGGGTTAGGGTCAGGGTTAGGGTTAAGTATGGTTTTGTTAAGGGTTAGGGTCAGGGTTAGGGTCAGGATTAGGGTTAAGTATGGTTTTGTTAAGGGTTAGGGTCAGGGTTAGGGTTAGGGTTAGGGTTAGGGTCAGGGTTAGGGTCAGGATTAGGGTTAAGTATGGTTTGGTTAAGGGTTAGGGTCAGGGTTAGGGTTAGGGTTAGGGTTAGGGTCAGGGTTAGGGTTAAGTATGGTTTTGTTAAGGGTTAGGGTCAGGGTTAGGGTTAGGGTTAGGGTCAGGGTTAGGGTTAGGGTTAGGGTTAGGGTCAGGGTTAGGGTTAGGGTTGGGGTCAGGGTTAGGGTTAGGGTTAGGGTTAGTTAGGGTTTAGGGTTTGGGTTAGGGTTAAGTATGATTTGGTTAAGGGTTAGGGTCAGGGTTAGGGTTAGGGTTAGGGTCAGGGTTAGGGTTAGGGTTAGGGTCAGGGTTAGGGTTAGTAAAGTCATGGTTTGGGTAGTGTGAGGGGCCACCTAAAAATGTTGGAAAAAAACGCAAACGCGGTAAAAACGCACTAAAAACGCATACAAACGCTTAAAAACGCTGCGTTTTTTTCATGCATGCTCATAAAAATGCTTGAAAAAAACGCAGCAGTTGTATGCTTTTGTATGCGTTTTTTCAATGCGTTTTTTTGCGGGAAAAACGCGCTGCAAAAAAAAGCAAGTGTGAAACTAGCCTTAGCCACACCCAGGCCTGATTACTGCCAGACATTTTCTTAATCAAGAAGTCGTTTAAATAGGACCTGCCTGAGGAAGTGAAGTAGACCAAATGCTCCTCAAAAGCCAGAAAAGTGAGAAACAAAGTAACTGAGATCTATTGAGCTAGAAAAGGTTATAAAGCAATTTCTCAAGCTTTGGGACTCCAGCGAACCACAATGAGAGCCATTATCCACAAACTGAAAAAACAGTGCTGAATCTTCCCAGGAGTGGCCGGCCAACCAAAGTTACCCCAAAAGCACAGCGAAAATTCATCAAAGATATCACAAAAGACCCAATATTTAAAGAACTGCAGGCCTCACTCAACTCAGTTAAGGTCAGTGTTCATAACTCCACCATAAGAAAGAGACTGGGCAAATATGGCTGCATGGCAGAGTTCCAAGACAAATATCACTGCTGAGTAGAGATGAGCGACTTTGCCTGTTCCTTAATGTGCGTCAAACTTTGCATAAGCAGACGCATAAGTGGGATGCTCATGATAATGATGGCATCATCTGTGCTTACCAGCCGTGTGCATTCCTCAAAACACTGAAGGACTTTACAGAGGTCTTTCAACTTTGACCACTGCACACCCAACAATTCCATGTCTGCCGGCAAACCGCCTGACTGTGTATCCTCCCACAAATGAATTACAGCCTGCCTCTGTTCGCACAGCCTCTCAACCATGTGCAGGGTGGAGTTCCACCTTGTCTATAATTAGGTGGTGATTGGGGAGGTGGAGCAATCGCTGCAGCTTCTGCATACGACTGGAGTGTACGGCCGAGTGACGGATGTGCGAGCACAGTATTTGCACCTTATGGAGCGGGGATATTAACTCCGGATAATTATTAAGGAAGCACTGCACCACCAGGTTCAAAGTATGAGCCAGGCAAGGTATGTGTGTGAGTTTTCCAAGGCCTCTGGCTGCCACAAAATTACGGCCGTTATCACTGACTACCTTGTCTGGCTCAAGATGTAGACTGCCCAGCCATGACTCAGTTTGTCGCAGCAAGTAGTCGGACAGTACCTCCGCGGTGTGTCTGTTGTTGCCCAAAGACATCATCTTTAACACAGCCTGCTGACGCTTACCACTAGCTGTTCGATAGTGGGACACCTCATGTGCAACACTGAAAGCTGCAGATGGAGTGCTCGTGCGACTGCGCTCTGTGGACGAGCTTTCGCTTATAGAGGAGGAGGAGGCTGTTTTCTATACCGTGGGCTAGGCAGCACTGTTCCACCGTTGCTGTGCCCTGTGGAGCCTGCATCGACCACATTAACCCAGTGTGCAGTGATGGACACGTAATGGCTCTGGCCATGCCTACTGGACCATGCATCTGTTGTGAGGTGCATCTTTCCACTCACTGATTGCTTGAGTGCATGGACAATGTGGTCTTTCACATGCAGGTGGAGGGCTGGGATGGCTTTTCAAAAAAAGAATTGCCGACTGGGTAGGTCATAGCGTGGGACAGCATAGGCCAGGAGCTCGCGGAAAGCTTCGCTTTCAACAAAACGGTAGGGCATCATCTCTAACGAGATTATTTTGGCAATGAAGGCGTTCAAACACAGTGTATGCGGATGAGAGGATGAGTAGTTTCTTGTCCTAATCAGAGTGTCTGGTAGGGTGAGCTGTACTGGAGAGCTGCATATGGGGGAACTAGCGGTGGAGCGGACGGAGTGAGAGGGGGTTGGTGATGTATTGGTGGTGATGGCCTAGATTCAGTGTTGTGTTGCAAAACCATTGTGATTCCCTGAGTGCTTTGGCCTTGCGACGACACCTCAACATTTAGTGCTGGTGGTGTGCTTAATGGTGGCAGTGGTGTTACAGTGGGGGAAGTGATGGAGCGTTGCTGGCTACCTTCGGTCAGAGCAGGTGCACATGTGCTAACCGAAGTTTTGCAGTCCGTCCACGCTTGCAAATGCATGTTGGTTAAATGTCTAAGCATGCAACTGTGTTATGATTGAGTCACCGTAGGAGGCAGACACAAAAATAGAAGCTACGTCCAGAAAACCAGAGAAGTTGGCAACTATCAGATTGCAGACCCCTGAACCTATCAACACAACTAGCAGTAGTCGTGGGGGGTTCCTACGGTGCCCAAGACCCCTCGATCACAGCCGGAGAGCTAAATAGCCTAAAGACAGAAAAGGAAATCTAAACTGCCCCAGAGCAGACCCCAAAGTAAAAGGCAGCCCCCAACATATAATGACGGTGAAGCAAGATGAAAAAACACTCACACAGATAGAAAGATAGGCTGAGCAAACGATGGGGCCCAAGCTAACTAAACAGAACAGGAAAGGAAGGTTGCTGTCTGCAATTTGCCAAAACCCTATCAAAGACATAAGCCAACAAGCTGATATGGAAAAAGACCGTGAAGCAGCTAGGCTTCAAAAACTAAATCAGCACTCAGGTATTTTCAGAAGACAGAGCTAAAGGAGTTCAGCTCACCCCAGCAGGAAATGGCAGAAATCCAGAAAAACAAAGCAAAACAAATTCAAAGCACAAATGCAAAAAGCTGAGCAGAAAACTTAGCTTTAGAAGAGCAGGAATTCAGACTGGTCTCCAAGGATCCCACAGAGAAATCACCCGCAGGGCAGAAGGGCGTTGGCAGCCTTATATCCAGTCAGTAACTCCACTCAGCCAGTCATTATCATTAGGCTCAGGTGTTTGATAATCAGGCTCACTACCTTTCTTTACCAGAAGAGGGAGTTCCTGGGGCCTCAGTAGTGAAGGGGAAAATGAACTCACAACACAACTGGTATTCAAATTTCTGAGTTGTTTACCTTGGCTAAAGGTCTTTCCCCACTTCTTAAAGGTAACCTTTGCCTCATCAGTAGGATTTTGGTCAAAGAAGTGCCACACTGCACTCTTCCTACTTTGGTAGACATTGTTGCCCTTACACGCTCTGCTAACTTGACCGTCCGGCCAAGCTGTCTTGCAGCTCTTCTACTTTTTGGTCCACATTTTTGGACAGCTATGGACCTGCCAGATAACTGCTGCTGTGATGTCAATGCCTGCTGCAGATCCTTCTCCTTATCTGAACTATTGCCAGCGCCACCCTCATCCCCCAACGGATGCCAATTCGGGTCAAGAACTGGGTCATCCATCACCTCCTCTTCAAAGTCATCTGCACCTTCCTCTTTACCTTCCTCTGTGTCACAGTGTAAGGTGGTATAGTATGCGGGAAGGGGCACCTGAGTTTCAGCTGTGTCAGATTCTGGCTCGTTAAACTGCGAGGGCAATGTAGTGCTCTGGGTCAATGTACCAGCAGAATCGTGGCTGTGCATCAGTGCACTCCATGTCAGATTCATCTTGGACTGGGGAATTCTGCATTTGACTGGTAACCCAGGCATGGTATGTGAAAAGAGCTCCATAGAGTAATCTGAAGTGTCGGCTGCCGCATCCTTCACTTTTGGTGGGGGTGGAAGGACACAAGGAAAGGTGTTTTTCCTGACCAGAAACCTGCACTGACGACTCTGTGCTTGCAGCTTTGGAACGTTCAGAAGAGGAGGCAATAGAGCTGATGGCTGTTTTGGCAATGTACGCCAAAACCTGTTCCTGATGCTCTGGCTTTAAAAGCGGTTTTCCTACTCCAAGAAAAGGGAACCTTACAGGCCTTCTTGGGCCAGACGATGATGCAGGCTCAACACCTCCTGCCTTACCTGCTATTGTGCTTTTGCCAGAACCAGCCGATGCACCACCACCATCAGTACCAGCCGCGCCCCCTTGCCCACGTCCGCTGCCTCTTCCACCAAACTTCCTGATGTTTGGAAAAATGTACCCAAAATACCAGCAGAGAGATGGTACTTTATGAGGAGTGTCCAGCTTTGTAAGGTGTATTAAAAAAATTAAATCTACGTATATTTTTTGTTAGTCACAGACGCTCTGACAGTATGTATTTGACCATAATAAAACAAGCAGATATACGGTACTATATCAGAAGTGTACAGCTGGATATGTTTTTGTGTAACTAACAATCTCCGTATAAATATTTACGGAATGTCACACACACACGCTGACTCTGCATAGATGTGACTGTAATGCGAACAGCAGATATACAATACTGTTTGAGAATCAGACAGCTCAATACAGTGTAGGTTTGGAAAAATGGAAAATCTCCTCTTTTTTTTCCAGAAAAACACACAGATAGCTTGTATTTGTCTGTGATACTAGCCGGTACACGTTAGTGTGTGAGGAGCGTATACCGCTATACGGTGTCTGCATGGAAAATTGTAAATCTCAGGCTATGTTTATACGTTGTGACACACGCTGTCTCTGTATAGTTTGGACCGTTATCAAACAGCAGATATACTAAACTGTTTGAAAAGTCAACAGCTCTATACGGTGTAGGTCTGGAAAAATGGAAAATCTCGTTTTTTTTTTTCCAGAAAAGCACACAGATATCTTGTATTTGTCCGTGATACCAGCCGGTACACGGTAGTGTGTGAGGAGCGTACACCGCTATACGGTGTCTGCATGGAAAATTGTAAATCTCCGTCTATTTTTATATGGAGTGACACACGCTGTCTCTGTAGTTTGAACCATGATCAAACAGCAGATATACTAAACTGTTTGAAAAGCTGACAGCTCTATATGGTGTAGGTCTGGAAAAATGGAAAATCTCCTCGGCTTGTTTTTCCAGAGTCACGCACAGATAGGTTCACTGTTTGAAAAGCTGACAGCTCTATACAGTGTAGGTCTGTAAAAATGGAAAATCTCCTCGTTGTTTTTTCCAGAGTCACACACAGATAGCTTGTATTTGTCCGTGATACCAGCCGGTACACGGTAGTTTGAGGAGCGTACACTGCTATACGGTGTGTGAAAAAATGAATGCTCGGTAACTGAGCAGAACAAAATAATAAAAGTTGAAGTGCTTTGAAAAAAAGCAGTTTGAACAGCAGTGTGCACACAGCAATGCAGCTATCAGGTAGCCTTAAAAGGCAGCCTAATCACCACCAGCGCTGCTGCACACAACAAAAATCCTCCACTTTCACTGCACACTAACTGTAAAGTGAAAAGTGCTATCAGCAGAAGCTATTTTTTTTCCCTTCTTCCTGCCTAACGCTCTCCCTGTTCAGAATCAGCAGCAGCACCTCTCCCTGTGCTAAGATCGGCAGAAGTTAGATGGCGGTCAGTGGTCACGGCCTTTTATAGCCCCTGTGACGCCACACAAAGCCAGCGAATCACTTCAATGCCCTTCTCTAAGATGGTGGTAGCCGATGCCTATGTCATCACGTTGCCCACAGTTTGCATCCTCCATCATTGGCTGCAAAAAGGACGCTGGAAGCATCATTTGAAATGCGACTTAGGCGAGCGGGTCGACGACCTCATGGCCGACGTCACACTATGGTCAGGTTTCGTTTCATGAAACCCGACTTTAGCGAAAGTCAGCGATTTTTGAATTTGGCCAACCCGTTTCACTCAACTCTACTGCTGAGCAATATGAGCTGTGGTACAGTAAAGGGTATTTTACTAGATGGGAGATACATTTCTCCCAGCAGATTAATGTTTGGCCAGGTGTTTCCCTAAAGACAGGACCTGCGATGATGTCATGGTCACGTGATCAGCCCATGTGATGTCTACCTCACCGGTGGGAGGGGTTATGGGCTATGTAATGAAATCTCTTTAACAATAACAATATGGAAGGGGCCAGGAGCCATTTGGTGAGCTGCATTTCTTGCTACATGTTCACAGACTTATCAACCAAAGTCCGGTATAATAAAGGGCACTTCACTTCAGAACATAACACTAATCCCATATACCGCTACACAGGATAACGAAGAGGTCCCAAATATGTTATTAAATAATTTTTATTTCGAATGATTGAAATAAACATTATAAAAAGGGAAAAAGCCATGTATAGGAAACGCCCGAGCACAAAGTTACAAAAATAGGAATTCCCTTTGAGATATGGAGGGTTGATGTTATTCACATGCAATTCTAGTTTATTTTTCTAGGTAGTCTGGATTTTCTTTGGTGATATAGTGGGTCCATGTTACCTTACATGTGACTCTTGTTTATTGATTTATTTATTTCCCTTCCACCTTGAATCCACTGACAGTTCCCTTGGTCATAGTTATAAAGCACCTTTTTTATGGTATTTTCCACCAAACTCCATACATTTATGGGCAATTCTTCTGAGATATATACATACAGGTTATGCAGTGTTCCGAAAACATAGCACTATGTGATGGTATTAGCTCATTGGAGCAAATGTTATTGTACATGCGTTCTGCAGTATATACCAGTTTTTGCATTGCTGTTTCTATATACTCTTAATATTATTAGTATATTTATTGCCTGTATAGATCTCAACTCTGTTTTCATGTGTTATGGAGTGATAATGATATAAGTGCTTTATTTCTGTATTTTTGTAACTTTGTGCTCGGGCGTTTCCTATACACGGCATTTTGCTTTTTTATAATGTTTATTTTAATCATTCGAAATAAAAATTATTTTATAACATATTTGGGACCTCTTCGTTATCCTGTGTAGCGGTATATGGGATTAGTGTTATGTTCACAGACCTATCAGTGGAAAAGCCAAACTTCACATGCCACAAATGCAAGAGTGTGTCCCTGTTGGAGGAAAAGTTGCAAAATCTCGAAGAGAGGTTAGCTACATTGAAGATCATTAAGGAAGGTGAAGAGTTCTGAGACAGAGCAGAATTATCTCTTCATGTTACAGAAAGAGAAGAAATGCGAAGTGCACCTGAAGAAACAGAGGAATGGAGACATGTGACCCAGAGAAGCAGGAGGATCAGGAGGCAGTCAGCACCCATACTGCTCAGGAACCAGTACCAGGCTCTCACGCAGGAAAACGATGAAGAAATACATCAGGATAAGACTTTGCCCACAGTCAGCAACCTTGTACGCCTTCAGAGTCCTCCTGGATGGTGAAAGAAAAATGTTATGAAGAAGAAACGGAGAGTGGTGGTCATGGGGGATTCCCTGTTGAGAGGAACAGAGGCCGCTATCTGCAGACCGGATATAACTTCAAGAGAAATGTGCTGTCTTCCAGGTGCAAAAATTAAAGATGTGTCTGACAGGATATCAGGACTCTTCAGACCTACAGATGACCTCCCATTCCTGCTTATACATGTGGGGACAAATGAGACCACGAGAAGCGACCTTGAAATAATCTGCAATGACTTTGAAGACTTAGGTAAGAAAGTGAAAGAACTGGGAGCGCAAGTGATCTTCTCTTCCATCCTCCCAGTGGAAGGCCATGGAACAAGGAGGTGGAATAAGATTCTGCAGGTGAACAACTGGCTACGTCGATGGTGCCATCAGCAATGATTTGGATTTCTGGATCACGGAGTGAATTACCTATACGATGGACTACTTGCTAGTAGAGTTGAGCGAAATGGGTCGGTCAAATTCAAAAGTCGGCGACTTTCGCTGAAGTTGCGTTTCATGAAACGAAACCCGACCATAGCGTGAGGTCGGCCACGAGGTCGGCGACCAGAGCGCCAAAGTCGCGTTTTAAATGATGCTTCCATCGCCCTTTTTCAGCCAATGATGGAGGACGCACACTGTGGGCAACGCGATGACATAGGTATTGTTCACCACCATCTTTGAAAAGGGCGTGCAAGTGATTGGCTTGCTTTGTGTGGCATCACAGGGGCTTTAAAAGGGCATGAATGCCGACCGCCATCTTCTGCAGATTAGCATTAGGGAGAGGTGTTGCTGTTGCTGATTCAGAATAAGGGAGAGCGTTAGGCAGGGAAGAAGAACAAATTTACAGCGTCTGCTGGTAGCGATTTCCACTTACAACACAACGCTATATTTTTGTGCATCAGCTCTGTTGGTTATTAGGCCTCTTTCACACTTCAGTTATTTGCATCAGTTAAAATCCGCCAAAAAGGCGGACTAGCGGATCCGTTCTCAACTGATGGCACCCAGATAGATTTTGGAGTTAATTTAGTGTCTGGAGGATCCGCCAGCTAAAAAAACCTTGCAAGCTCCGTTCAGAAATCTTTGAGGATGTTGACGGAGTCTAACATTGTGGCGGATCCTCACAAAAACGGATGCAACGGAAGGCAATCAGTCAGGATCCGCCAATAATGAAAGTCAATGGGGAAAAAAACGAATCCGCAAAGAAAAATGGCGGATCCGTTTTTTTCAAAATTGGCGGATCTTGACTGATTGTCAAAAACGGAAGTGTGAAAGAGGCCTTAGGCTTGCATTATAAGGCTCCCTGATAGCTGCATTGCTGTTTGCACACTGCTGTGCAAACTGCTTTTTTAAAAGCAAAAATACTTTTCTTCCTCTTTTCTGCACAGTTACCAAACCTTCATTTTTCCACACTTTCGTGTGCCGCAGTCCTGCTTATTAGGCTGCCTGCATCCATATTAGGACTGAGAGCATCATTGTCAGCCTCCTAAAATCTGTAGTGAAATCCAAATTCTCACCACCCTCCACCTTGTCATACACCATCCAATTTCATCCTGTTACATTGAGGTGTAATCTCTACTGGGCCTGAGGCAATAGTTCAGCGTCCTCAAATTTCTAGTGAGATTCAAATTCTCACCAATACTATATACACATTCTACCTTGTTTTACAGTACCTTATAGCTGGTGGTATTTTGGGTATATTTTCACAAAAATGAGGAAGTATGGTATAAGAGGCCATGGAAGTGGGCGGGGGTTGCCAGCTGGTCCTGCTGGTGGTAGTGCATCTGTTGGTAGTGGCAAAAGCATAATAGCACCTAAGGCAGGAGGTGTTGAACCTGCGTCATCATCGGGCTCCACAAGGCCTCAAAGGCTCCCTTTTCTAGGAGTAGGTAAACCGCTTTTAAAGCCGGAGCTTCAGGAACAAGTTTTGGCTTACATTGCTGACACAGCCTCCAGCACTCTCGCCTCCTCTTCTGAAGTTTCAAAAAATAAAAGCGCTGAGTCATCAGTGGAGGCTCCTGGTCAGGAACAACACCTTTCCTTGTGTCCTTCACCCCTACCAAAAGTGAAGGATGCGGCAGGCCACACTACAGATTACTCCATGGAGCTCTTTTCACATACCATGCCTGGCTTATCAAGTCAAATCGTGAATTCCCCAGTCCAAGATGAATCTGACATGGAGTGCACTGAGGCACAGCCACTGCTAGATTTTTCTGCTTGGTACATTCACTCAGAGCACTACATTGTCCTTGCAGTGTACTGAGGCAGAATCAGACCCTGATGAAACTCAGGTGCCCCTTTCTGCATAGTATACAACCTTACACGGTGACACAGAGGAAGGTGCATAAGAAATTGAAGAGGAGGTGATGGATGACCCAGTTGTTGACCCAGATTGGCATCCATTGTGGGAAGAGGGTGCCGCTGAAAATAACTCAGAAGAGGAGGAGGAGGATTCGCAGCAGGCAAAGACATCGCCACAGCTGTTATCTGGCAGGACAGTACCAGTCTAAAAACGGGTTACAAAAAACAAAAGAGTTGCAGGACAGCTTGGCCAGATGGTCAAATTAGCACAGCTTGCAAGGCCTCAAAATGTCTTCCATAGTAGGAAGAGTGCAGTGTGGCACTTTTTTGAACAAAATCCTAATGATCAGGCAAAAGTTATCTGTAAGAAGTGCGCAAAGACATTTAGCCGAGGGAAAAATCTGAGAAATTTGAATACCAGTTGCATGCTTAGACATTTAACCACCATGCACTTGCAAGCGTGGTCGGACTACCAAACCTCACATACCACATGTGCACCTGCTCCGAATGAAGGTAGTCAGCAATGCTACATTGCTTCCCCCACTGTAAGCCCACTGGTTAGCACACCACCAGCAGCAAATGTCGAGGTGTCGTCGCAATCAGTCATAGAATCATAATTTTATTGCTACAAAAGACTGAATCTAGGCCATCAGAAAGAACACCAACTCCATCACCATAATCAACCCTCTCTCAGTCCGCCATGTCCACCATATGCAGCTCTCAAGTACATCTCACCCTACCAGAGACTCTGAGTAGGACAAGAAAGTACTCATCCTCTCATCCGCGTACACTGGCTTTGAACGGCCACATTGCCAAACTAATCTCGTTAGAGATGATGCCCTACCGGTTGGTTGAAAGCAAAGCTTTCCACGAGTTCATGGCCTATGCAGTATCACGCTATGACCTACCCAGTCGGCACTTCTTTTCGCAAAAAGCCATCCCAGCCCTCCACCATCATGTGAAAGACGGCATTGTCCATGCACTCAAGCAAGCAGTGAGTGGAAAGGTGCACCTCACAACAGATTCATGGTCCAGTAGGCATGGCCAGGGCCGTTAGGTGTCCATCACTTGCGCACTGGTTTAATGTGGTGGATGCAGGGTCCACAGGGGACAGTGGCGGTGGGACAGTGCTGCCTAGCCCACGGTTTAGGAAACAGTTGCCTGTAGGCATTCGACCCTCCTCCTCCTCCAGAAGCGAAAGCTCGTCCACAGAGCGCAGTCGCACGAGCACTCCATCCGCAGCTGCCAGTGTTGCACACAAGGTTTCCCACTATCGAACAGTTAGAGGTAAGCGTCAGCAGGCTGTGCTGAACATGATGTGCTTGGGCGACAACAGACACATCGCGGAGGTACTGGCCGACTACTTGCAGCGACAAACTGAATCATGGCTGGGCAGTCTACATCTTGAGGCAGGCAAGGCAGTTAGTGATAACGGCCGGAATTTTGTGGCAGCCATAGCCCTTTCAAAACTCAGACACATACCTTGCCTGGCTCACATCTTGAACCTGGTGGTGCAATGCTTCCTCAATAATTATCTGGAGTTAACATCCCTGCTCCATAAGGTGCAAAGACTTTGCTTGCACATCCGCCAGTCGCCCGTACACTCCAGTCGTATGCAGAAGCTGCAGCGATTGCTCCACCTCCCCAAGCACCGCCTAATTATCGACGTTGCAACAAAGTGGAACTCCACCCTGCACATGGTTCAGAAGCTGTGTGAACAGAGGCAGGCTGTAATTCATTTGTGGGCGGATACACGGTCAGGCGGTTTGTGGGCAGACATGGAGTTGTCTGGTGTGCAGTGGTCGAACCTGAAAGACATATTTAAAGTCCTTCAGTGTTTTGAGGAATGCACATGGCTGGTAAGCGCAGACGACGTCATCATAAGCATGAGCATCCCACTTATGTGTCTGCTCATGCAAACTTTGACTTACATTAAGGAGCAGGCGTCTGCAGCCGAGGAGGAGGGAAGCCTTGATGACAGTCAGCCATTGTCTGCTCAGGGAAGTCTCGTGGACGAGGTGGAGGAAGAAGAGGAAGAGGAGAAGGAGGATGTTGGGGATGATTATTTAGGGGAGGAGGATGCTTCTCAGGGGGCAAGGCAAAATGTTGGCATGGCCGGGTCAGGTACAGGGTTTGTGCTTGACTGGAGGGATGTTGATTTGCCAGAAAGTGCTCCTCCACCCAGCACTCGCAGTGCATCATTGACACCTGGAACATTGGCCCACATGTCTGATTATGCCTTGCAGATCCTAAAACGGAACCCCCGCATTGCCAAAATGATGAACGATGACGACTACTGGTTGGCCAGCATCCTGGATCCACGCTATAAAGGCAAATTCCAAAACATCATGCCACAGGAGAACCTAGAACTAATATTGGCTAACAAACAAGCAACTCTGGTAAACCGCTTGTTTGAGGCATTCCCAGCACACAGTGGCGGTGATGTTTCTCCCACGAGCCGTAGGGGGCAACATGGAAGAGGTGTTCGTGGTGCACACAGCCAAAGTGGCGTTGGACACAGGGGTTTCATGACCATGTTGTGGACGGATTTTTCAAGTACCGCTCACACGACTGGTAATACTGCATCGATTGAAAGTGATAGGAGACATCAGTTGTCAACTATGGTAACAAACTACTTCTCCTCCCATATCGATGTTCTCCCTCACCGGTTATTCCACTTTGACTATTGGGTCAGTAAACTTGACACCTGGCCTGAATTGGCACAATATGCCCTATAGGAGCTCGCTTGCCCTGCTGCTAGTGTGCTATCTGAAAGAGTCTTCAGTGCTGCTTGAACAATCCTGACAGAAAAAAGGACCCGTCTATCGACCCAAAATGTTGATGATCTAACCTTCATTAAAATGAACCATGCATGGATTTCAAAGGATTTTGTCCCACCCTCCCCTGCTGACACGTAGGTTGCCAGAAAAATGGCTCGCTTTTGTCCTCCTCTTCCGCGGACTTCTCCAATTGCTCCATTTGCAGCTGCTGAATGTCCAACATCAACAAATGCCATTTTTTCCACCTCCCTAACTGGGCTGCCTCCCCCCACAAGGCCGGCGTCACCACATGGCGCATGCACCCATGCGAGTGCCGTTGCCCTGGACAGGTGGGTGGGCCCACTCTTGGGCAACGGCACTGGCACAGGGTCTCTCATAGTACAATCAAGTGTCTCTGATGGTGGGGGTGCACACCTGCCGTCAGACACACCGGCATACTATGAGGGGCCCTGTGCCAGTGCCGTCGCCAACGAGTGGGCCCCCCTGCTTGCTCAGGATCACAGCACTTGCAAAGTTGAAATACTTACCCTGCTCCACCGCCGTGACGTCTTCCTTGTTTCCTGACAGTGACATTCTGGTCAGAGAGCGCGATGACATCACGTCTGTACTCTGTCTAAACAGTCCAAGTGCAGTGAGATGGAAGATGGGGATGACGAGGAGTCCAGACTAGTACAGGGATTCCTTAGCGAGGAGACTTATGTAATTGTTTTCAATATTGGGACAGCAATTTTTGCGGAGCACTATACTCTGGAGAATGATATATGAGGCCCACCATACACTGGAGCATTCCAAAGGTGGACATCAGACACTGGAGCAGCATTTACAGGGCCCATTATACACTAGAGCATTAGAAATGGGGCCCATTATATATGGAGCATTATTTGGGCCCATAAGACAGTGGAGCTTCATCCATGGGGACCAACATATACTGTAGCATTATGTGGAGCTCATCATATACTGTATGGAACATTTATGGGACGAATGATTCTGTATGGAGAAATATATGGGCCTCATCCTCATTACTCTGTATAGCGCACTATGCGGTGCCCATAATACTATATGGAGTTATATACTGTCCGTTTTTGGAGCTATTGGAGAATTTAAAATGGATATCAGTAATGTGATGTAAGAAGTGAAGTATTTTTCGTTGTACTATACCACTATTTCTCTGCCATATCAGAGGATCATGAATTGTGGCATGTGTTAAAGGAGCCCAGTGACACTCTTTGGCCCAGGGCCCACGAAAATCTGGAGCCAGCCCCCCCCCACTACTTTAGCCAAATAACCCCCAGTTTTCAATGCCTAACTATTATTATAAAGTAAATTAAGGCTGACAAGCTTAAGTAATAAGAATTGATGTTTTTGGCATTAAAATGGGCACTGTAGGTGTGTTTCCTGTCCTCCACTCACTGCCGACCTTGGTTCCCCTTGACTTGCATTGGGTTTCGTGTTTCAGTCGGCCTTCGACTTTTCACGATAATCAGTCGATTGCGTTCGACCCGACTGTTGAGAATGTCGGGTTTCATGAAACCCGACTCGATCCAAAACAAGGCAAAGTCGCTCATCCCTACTTGCTAGAGATGGGGTGCACCTTACGAAGACTGGAAAGCATGTATTTGGAAGCTGCCTTGCTACACTCATTAGGAGAGCTTTAAACTAGAACGATGTGGGAAGGGAAGCAAAAGGCCAGAAAAAGCCATACACCTGACAAGTGCTATTGAGAACTCTGCTATTAGAAGTGGAAAGGAAGAACTAAGGCTGGTTTCACACTTGCGTTTTTTGCGCTGCTTTTTAACGCAAAGAAAGCATGCGTTTTTCCTCCTATACTTTAACATGGGTGCGCATATGTGCGCATACATATGCGCATGTACGCGTTTGTATGCGCATGCGTTTTTTTGCAGTGTGCGCTCGGTCGCACAAAATGCATCCTTTTGAATTTTTTGTGCATCCGACTTGCCCCAAAAAACCGCATGCGCACGCAATGCATTTTTTTTTACAGCAAAACACCCATTAAAGTCTATGGGTGCGCATAAGTGCGCATTGCAATGTGCACGTATGCGCAAAAAACGCATGCAGTTTTTTTTAAAAAAATGCACCAAAACCCGCAAAAAACTGCACACAAACGCATGATGCATTTTTTTCATGCGTTTGTGTGCGCAAAAAACGTGCAGCAAAAAACGCAAGTGTGAAAGTAGTGTAAGACAAAAGAATGTAAATAATAAAAATATTGGAGAAAGAGAAACCAATCACAAACTAAAATGTTTCTATACTAATGCACAAAGCATGGGCAACAAACAAGGAGAATTAGAACTACTAACACAGGAAAAGAAATATGATGTCATTGGAATCACTGAAACTTGGTGGAACGATACACATGATTGGAATACAAGACTAGAAGGATACAACTTATTTGCTAGTAACAGACTTGATAAACGAGGAGGAGGTGTCGCATTGTATGTTAGAAATGTGTATATCTGCACAGAGATCCAAGCTTCAGAGACTGGGAGTTCTGTGGAAACTGTTTGGGTAAGAATACAAGGACAGAACAATGGAAAGGACACCATTGTAGGCATTTACTACAGGCTGCCTGTGCAAGCTGAAGATATGGATGAACTCTTTATGCATCAAATGGCCAAGTTCTCCAAAAAATATGACATATTTGTCATGGGAGATTTCAACTATCCTGACATTTGTTGGGAATCTCTCTGAGGCAAAACTAACAGGTCAAGGAAATTCTTATCCTCTCTTGCTGACAACTTTATCTTCCAAAAGGTAGGGGAGAAAACAAGGGGAACTGCTACTTTGGATCTAATCCTTATAAACAGGGAGGAAATGGTCGAGGAGGTAAAAGTGGCTGGGACCCTAGGAGGAAGCGACCATGCTATTTTAGAATTTTGGATAACTAGAGGAGGAAGACCTGTGAAAACTCAGACATCAAGGATAGATTTCAGAAAGGCAGATTTTAAGGGATTCAGAAAGAGAATTGGAGGGATCCAATGGCTGGATATCCTTAAGGGCAAAAATGTCCAGGAAGGATGGGAAACCTTTAAAAATGAAATTCTCAAAGCACAATTGTTATCAATTCCGAAAAGAAGAATAGGAAGCATTGAAGGAAACCAGGATGGATGAACACAGAACTTAAGCACATGCTAAAAAGGAAGAAAGAAATGTTTATCAAATGGAAAGAGGGAGGCATATCTAAAGAAGAATATAATGCTGTCTGCAGAACTTGCAGGGCACAAATCAGATTAATAAAGCTGACAATGAATTGAGGCTTGCAAGAGACATCAAAAGCAATAATAAAGGATTTTGGGGATATGTCAAAAGTAGTGTCGAGCATTCGGGTATCGGCCGATATTTGCGGTATTGGAATTCCGATACTGAGTTCCGATAATTTTTGCACATCGAATACCGGAATCGAAAGTTCCCATAATGCTATGAGCCAGTTTGATTTGATTCAGCCAATGAGGAATCCTAAGAAGTGTGGGCACATCCTGCTAGGCATGTAGGCATGTTAATTAATGGCATGGCTGTGATTGGCTGCTGAAATGATGTCATGATGCGCTATAAAAGCCGCCGCTGCCATTTTGGGTTCACTCTGTTGTGAATTCAGTTAGGGACAGGACGCTGCTGTTCTGACTCTGAGGGACAGTTAGAGATAGCGATTTTCTATATAGTGCTTTACCCAGGCTACTTTATCAACCGCTGTAGCTTTCTTTTGCCTTGCAGTGCTGTTCACACCTGTCTGCAAGGTCTGTGTGTGAGTGCAGCTCACGCTGTAGTGTTCTGCAGCCACCTCTGGTTGTAGTCCGCTCAGCATGTGTCACTGCCTCATACATTGTCCTTTTTTGCTGTAGTGCTGCTTATTTTTCCTGAATTTCTCCTATTAGTGTGCTTCCATCTGTATCCAGCTAGATTGGTTGCAAACACTATATAGGAGTAGATAGAGGAGCTTTTTTTCTGGCTTGTGCCCTGCAGCCCCAGCCAGATTAGTATTAACCTATTTTTTGGAGCCTTATGTATTGCATTGTAGGTTACCTTCCTGCATTGTAATAGCTTCAAAAAGTTTGTGATACTATCGCTTTTACATCTTTGGTCACATCCTTTTTGTTTTTTTAAAAAAAAACACGTAAATAAAGTTCACCAAACACTCCACTTTACAGTTGTGTAGGCCACATTAGCTCACATTAAAGTGTAGTCTGCACTTTATAAAATTAGTGTTTCTTATACCTGTTAGCAGCTGTTCAGGAATAAGCACACTAAGGCTGGTTTCACACTTGCGTTTTTTTGCGCTGGATTTTAGCGCTAAAAAACGCATGCGTTTTTTCCCCTATATTTTGCATGGGATGCGCTTATGTGCGCATACACATGCGTTTGTATGCGTTTTTCCGCGCATGCGTTTTTTTGCGGTATGCACTCGGGCGCACAAAATGCATCCTGTTGCATTTTTGGGGTGTCCGACTTGCCTCAAAAAAACGCATGCGCGCAATGCGTTTTTTTACAGCAAGACACCCATTATAAGTCTATGGGTGTGCATATGTGCGCATTGGCATGCTTATGTATGCGTTTTTTTGGGCATGCGTTTTTTTTTAACATTAGTTAGACAATGGAATTTAGGGGTTTGGGTTATAGCTAGGGTTAGTTAAGGGGGTTTAGGGTTTGGGTTAGGGTCAGGGTTAGGGTCAGGGTTAGGGTTCGGATCAGGGTATGGTTTGGTTAAGGGTTAGGGTTAGGGTTAGTATGGTTTGGTTAAGGGTTAGGGTCAGGGTTAGGGTCAGGGTTAGGGTTAGGGTTAGGATCAGGGTATGGTTTGGTTAAGGGTTAGGGTTATGATGGTTTGGTTAAGGGTCAGGGTCAGGGTTAGGGTTAGGGTCAGGGTTAGGGTCAGGGTTAGGATCAGGGTATGGTTTGGTTAAGGGTTAGGGTTAGGGTTAGTATGGTTTGGTTAAGGGTTAGGGTCAGGGTCAGGGTTAGGGTTAGGGTCAGGGTTAGGGTCAGGGTTAGGGTTAGTAAAGTCCTGGTTTGGGTTAGTGTGAGGGGCCACCTAATGTTGGAAAAAAACGCAAATGCGGTAAAAACGCACTAAAAACGCATACAAACGCATAAAAAGGCTACATTTTTTTCATGCATGCTCATAAAAATGCTTGAAAAAAACGCAGCATTTGTATGCTTTTGTATGCGTTTTTCAATGCGTTTTTTTGCGGGGAAAAATGCGCTGCAAAAAAAAGCAACTGTGAAAGTAGCCTTAGCCCTTAGTACTTTTCTGCCTATCTTTATCAGTCTACCAAGATGAAGAAGGCAGGGAGTAAGGGACGTGGTCGTGGGCGTGGAGTTTCAGCAGGGAGAGGACATGGGGATTCTGTGCCTGCTGCGGGCACCAGTGACTCAGCATCCCCCAGTTTTACCAGGGAACAGTCCTTTATACGCAGCTTTGTAGAATCTTGCCATACCCCACTGCTGCGGGAGGAACAAATTGAAGCCGTTGTCGGGTGGATGGCAGCTAGCGCATCGACTTAAATTAGTTCCACATCCTCTCAGGTCCAGAGCACTGAAGAGCAACCATCTGTCTCTTCACCACCTGCCAAATTGCTCAGTCAGTCAGTGAGCCCGGGATAGGAGCCATCTCTACTTCTGTTCTCTGAATCTCTTGGCTTGGAAATAGGGGGCCAGCCAAGCAGCATTCTAGAATGTGAAGAAGAGGTAGTATGCAATGATGCGCAACAGCTTTGTCTCTCTGAATCTGAAGAGGCGGGTGGGTCAGTGCCTATGGTCAGCATACCTCAGTATGCATCTGATGATGAGACTCAGGTGCCACTTTCTGGTGCGTTCTGTGCTGGTGAGACTACCTAGGAGAAGCAGGTGTTTGAAGAGGGTAGTGTAGATGATGAGGTCCTTGACCCATCATGACGTGAGGAACAGGAAGTTGGTGGGAGCAGCTCTGAGGAAGAGATTCTCCGAATGGCCAAAACAGGAGGGAGAGGGAGGGGGCAGACTCGGCTGTCTGTAGCCTCCACTTCGGCACCCATTAGGAGCATTCCTTTTTCCAAAACCCAAAACGGGCGCTCCCAGGACTTGCAGTGTGTGGTCCTTTTTTGACACAGTTGCAGATGACATTTGCTTTGTCAAATGCAAGCTATGTAATCAGAAAGTCAAAAGAGGGAAAAATGTCAGAAACCTCAATACCACAAGTATGTGGAAACATGTGCGGACCAATCACGTGGTGGAGTTACAAAGACACACTGAAGATGTAGGCCAAGCTACAGCACCACCTACCACCTCTTCAGCTCGTGTTGTAGCCTCTTCCTCCAGCTCACACACAGCTGGTTCAGCTTCCTCACAGGATCGCCATGGAAGAATCTCTGGCACTGTTGTACAGAGACACAGTGTAATTCCACCCACAGCACCACGTTCCCTGTCATCCTCACACTGCCAGGCCACTCTACAGCCATCGGTAGCACAGGCATGGGAGAAAAGGCGGCCATACTCGGCAAACCATCCCCGAGCACAGGCTCTGAATGCTGGCATTGCAAAACTACTGACCCTTGAAATGCGCTCATTCAGGCTGGTGGAGACTGACACCTTCCATAACTTCATGGCATTGGCAGTCCCACAATACAATGTGCCCAGCCGCTTTTATTTCAGCAGGCAAGCTGTCCCTGCCCTGCAAAAGCATGTGGAGGGAAAAATTAAACATGTGCTACTAAACGCCGTCAGTAGCAAGATCCACCTGACCACTGATGCGTGGACCAGTAACCATGGACAGGGACAACACCTTTCCCTCACTGCCCATTGGGTAAATGTTGTGGAGCCGGGTACAGATCTTGAGAGCGGTGCTGTACGTGTTCTGCCAACTCCAAGGATTGCAGGAATCCAGTCTGTACACATTGACTCCTCCTCATAATCCAGTTCCTCTGAATCAGCGCTGCAGGAGACGTCACGGTCTACCTCCACATGGACCCATGAACGCTTACCTGTTACAACTGATATGAGCACAGCCATGGCCAAACGTCAACAGGCCTACTGAAATAAATTTCTTTGGGGGATCGAAGCCACACAGCGCAGGAGCTCTGGAAAGCCATCAAGCAGGAGAGCGACGTGTGGTTTGTGCCAGTGAATCTCCAGCTAGGCTTGGTAGTGTGTGACAATGGCCGAAATCTGGTGGCAGCTCTGGGCATAGGCAAACTCACATCCCATGTCTGGCACATGTGCTCAACTTGGTCGTTGATGCACTGCTGCACAAGGTCTGCATAAAGTGCACTCACTTACGGCGTTCCAGCATGGCAAGATCGCGCATTGCAGCTCTGCAGCACCGATTCCGCCTTCCGGAACATCGCATCATATGTGACCTACCCACCAGGTGGAATTCTATGTTACATATGTTGGAGCAGTTGTGTGAGCAGCAGGCGCAGTACCATGGAGTAACAGCTGCATCAGGCGCAAACAAGTCGCACTGCGTTCCGTTCACACTTCACCACCACTGAGTGGGCCTCTATGAAGGACATCTGCCACGTTTTGCGTGCCTTCGATAATTCCACGTGGATGACGGGTGCAGATAATGCACTAGTCAGCATGACTGTCCCCCTTATCTGCCTGCTTGAAAAAACACTGCAAGCACTAAGGGAGGAGGTTGTGGAAGAGGTGGAGGATGAGGAGTCACAAATGCCATCTGCTTCTGGATAGTCTGCGCAATGTGGTTCCTCAGGCAGGAACACTTTGGCCTAGACAGGGGACACTTTGTGAAGAGGATGAGGAGGAGTCAATGGAGAAGGAAGACATCTCTCCAGAGGAGGGAGGTACACAATGCTCTAGTAGTCAGTATGTAGAGCGAGGGTGGGGTGATGCAGAGCAGGCAGAGATAACGCCTCAAGCAGGGGACAGCGTTTCTTGGCCAGTTGGGAGTCTACAGCACATGGTTGGTTTCATGCTGCAGTGCCTGAGAAATGACCGCCGCATCGCCCACATTCTCAACACGGCTGATTATTGGGTGTACACCCTCCTAGATCCTCGCTACCGGGACAACTTACAAAGCCTCAACACCGTTGAAACGGGGGGAAAAAATGCGGGAGTAACAAGACACACTGGTGCATTCCTTCATGTTCTCCATTCCACCCGAGAGCAGTGTTGCAAGTGCTTTACAAAGCATCTCTGTGCGTCGAGGCAGTGGAGGAAGCTCTGCACAAAGAGGGAGCAGAATCAGCGCCTCAGCACAAGGCAAGACCAGTATGGCCCAAATGTGGCAAAGTTTTGTGTCCCCGCCACAAATGTCTACACCATCACAGACGGTTCCAGTCAGCAGGAGGTAACGTTTCCGTCAGACGTTGACACACTACATGTCTTGCCCTCTCAGTGTACTTCCAGACTGCTCTTCCCCCTTCAAGTTTTGGGTCTCTAAGCTGGATACATGGCCAGAGCTTAGCCAGTATGCATTAGAGGTGCTGGCTTGCCCTGCTGCTAGTGTATTATCGGAACGTGTCTTTAGTGCCGCAGGTGGTGTACTAACAGACCGTCGCATGCGACTATCCTCCGATAACTTTGACTGGCTTACTTTTTGGAAAATGAACAAGGCCTAGAACTCGCCGGAATTTGCCAGTCCTCTTCCAGATTAAAGAATTGGTTGGCAACAGTATCCAGGTCTCCTGTTGTGTTCATGTTTCTACCACCTGAACTGTAATCCCTGGGCTCCAACATTGCCAGTTGCTGGTTAGAAGTGCCGTCTGCACAGAGAAAAACATTAGCTCCTGTGTTAGTGGGGTTCAGTATTGTCAGCTGCTCCCCTGCTGTGTGTCTGGCAATATCTCCTGCTCCCTCCACATTCACACAACATCAGATATTAAACTTGCTCTAATTAGGCCTCAGCCTACACCCTGATTGACCATGGGCTCCAACACCGCCAGTTGCTGCTCAGAAGTGCCGGCTGCACAGAGAAAAACACTAACTCCTGTGTTAGTGGGGTTCAGTAACGCCAACTGCTCCCCTGCTGTGTGTCCGGCAATATCTCCTGCTCCCTCCACATTCACAAAACATCAGATATTAAACTTGCTCCAATTAGGCCTCAGCCTACACCCTGATTGACCCTGGGCTCCAACACCACCAGTTGCTGCTCAGAAGTGCCATCTGCACAGAGAAAAACACTAGCTCCTGTGTTAGTGGGGTTCAGTAATGCCAGCTGCTCCCCTGCTGTGTGTCCGGCAATATCTCCTGCTCCCTCCACATTCACACAACATCAGATATTAAACTTGCTCTATTTAGGCCTCAGCCTACACCCTGATTGACCCTGGGCTCCAACACCGCCAGTTGCTGCTCAGAAGTGCCTTCTGCACAGAGAAAAATACTAACTCCTGTGTTAGTGGGGTTCAGTAACGCCAGCTGCTCCCCTGCTGTGTGTCCGGCAATATCTCCTGCTCCCTCCACATTCACACAACATCAGATATTAAACTTGCTCCAATTAGGCCTCAGCCTACACCCTGATTGACCCTGGGCTCCAACACTGCCAGTTGCTGCTCAGACCTGCCTTCTGCACAGAGAAAAACACTAGCTCCTGTGTTAGTGGGGTTCAGTAACACCAGCTGCTCCCCTGCTGTGTGTCCGGCAATATCTCCTGCTCCCTCCACATTCACACAACATCAGATATTAAACTTGCTCCAGTTAGGCCTCAGCCTACACCCTGATTGACCCTGGGCTCCAACACCGCCAGTTGTTGCTCAGAAGTGCCGTCTGCACAGTCAACATATGCTCCAGTGTTATTGGGGTTCTGTTATTTCAGCTGATTACCAGCTGTGTGTCCTGCAATTTCTCCTGCTCTGTCCACACTCACAAAACTACAGATTTTAATCTTGCTCCAATTAGGCCTCTGTCTCTACTCTGTTTGTAGTATTTACCCTGGGTTCCAGCACCGCCAACTGGTTCCCGGCAGTGTCTTTGGCACGGGTACTCCCTCCTGCCCAGCCTGGTTCCAGCACGCCAGCTGTTTCCGGGTAGTGTCAATGTCACTTTGCCTTCAAAACTTTGTCCTGTCGTGTTGCGGTCGAGCTAGCTGACTCTATGGTGCCTGCAGTTTCGGTGCTTCCTATGTGGGCTGCGGGTTCTGGTAATAAAGACTGGTTCCGTAGTGCCAATAGAACAAGCACCCCCTGTTGGACTGTGGGTTTCGGTAACTGCGTCCTGCTCGCGGCCTTGCAACTTTGTTGATTATGGGTACCTTGTGCTACCCATCCGGGTTCCTGTACCGTCAGCTGGTTCTCAGCAGTGCCTTTGGCTTAGGTGCCTCCTTCTCGGTATCCGAGTTCCAGCAACGTCTGCTGGCCCTTGGTAGTGCTTTCTAGCACAGGTACCTCCTGCTTAGTAACCGGGTTCCAGTACCATCAGCTGGTCCTCGGTAGTGCCATTGGCTCTTGTTCCTTCTGCTACCCATCCGGGTTCCAGTACTGTCAGCTGGTTCTCGGCAGTTCCTCAGCCTTCTTGTACCTTCTGCTACATTTCCAAGTTCAAGCTTTTTGAAATGGTTTTTGGTATTCACTCTGGATCTCCCTGACGACGACCTTGAAGACGACCCCGAAGAAGACGACGACCCTGAAGATGATGACCCTGAAGACGACCCTGAAGACCACCCCGAAGAAGACGACGAGCCCAAAGACGACGACACTGAAGACGACGACCCTGAAGAACACCCCAAAGAAGACCAAAAAGATGACCCTGAAGAAGATGACCAAGAGGACAAAGAACATGAAGGCAGCCACCAAGATACAGAACAACAAGAGACAGAACAACAAGAGACAGAAGACCAAGAAGCAGAAGAACAAAAAGCAGAAGAAAAAAAAAGCAAAAGAACATTAAGCATAAGACTAAAAATCAGAGCAAAAGATATTATCTAAATTATATGCAGAAGATGACTAAGCAGTGTATGGGGGTGAGTCTGTTCCTCCTCGTGGTGCCCCTGGAAAATGCCAGCTGTTGCAGGCCAAACTGAACGTGGACAAATCCTGTTGTAAATCTTTTGTGACAAGCAGAACGGAAGGTGTCATCTTCAAACTTTTACAGATAACAACTACAGGAATGCCTGTCACATATAAGAATATGATGAAGAAGAAGAATAGGAAGAAGATGAAGAAGTAGAATATGAAGAAGAATAATAGTTGAATAAGAAAAATTTGAAGAATGTAAAAAAAAAAGAATAATAGGAAGAAGGTGAAGAAAAAGAAGATGAATAAGGTGAAGAAGAAGTTTATGAAAAAGTTGCTGCTCCTGCTGAGGATCATGAAGGAAAAAGTGTGGGAGAAGTAAAAAAGAAGGTGAAGAGCATGGAAGTAGTAAAACATACATATCTGACAAAATATAAAAAAGTTAACATAGTCAATATCTTTGTAACTCCGAACGTCTTAAAAAAAATTAATTCCTGCTATTCCATTTGATTGGGCTAAACCTCTATGCCTTTAATGTCTCCTCCACCTCCCCAATACATTCTGCATTATTCTTAGTTGTTTTCCTTCATGTAGAATGAACCTACAAGGAAAGGAAGGGTTTATTTTAATTCCGATATTTCTGTCCCATTGACTTGCATTGGTTTCCGGTATAGGAATCGGCGATATCCGATACTTTTTGGGTATCGGTCCGATCCAATCTGATCCGATATTTCCAGATATTGGAAGGTATCACTCAACACTAGTCAAAAGTAAAAGAAAAGTCAAAGATGCTATAGGATTTTTACAGGATGAAAATGATGAAATGGTAAGACAGGATGTTGAGAAGGCCGAACTTTTAAATTCCTATTTTGCATCTGCTTTCTCTCAGAAAGCAAATGTAACATCAACTGTTCTTCACTGTCCTATTAAGGGAATAGAAGAATCTAGGATATCTATAAAGAGAAATATAGTGAGAAAACACTTAGCTAACCTAAATGAATTCAAGTCTCCAGGTCCAGATGAATTACACCCCAGAGTACTGAAGGACATAGCAGAAGAAATTGTTGAACCCCTTTCGATAATCATTGAAAATTCATGGAGAACAGAAGTCCCAGAAGACTGGAGAAGAGCAAATGTTGTTCCTATCTTCAAAAAGAGGAAGAAGGTGGACCCAGGCAACTATAGGCCGGTGAGTCTGACTTCTATACCAGGAAAGATCTTTGAACAAATTATTAAACAACATGCATGTAAGTACCTGGATAACAATGAAGTGATTAAACAGAGTCAGCATGGGTTTATAACTAACAAGTCATGTCAGACTAACTTAATTTCCTTCTATGAAAGAATCACGGATTGGATGGATCAGGGAAATACTGTAGATATAATATATCTTGACTTCAGCAAAGCATTTGACAAAGTATCTCACACAATCCTTATTGAAAAAATGGCTAAGTATGGAATGGACAAGGCAACTGTAAGGTGGATTCATAACTGGCTTAGTGATCGGACCCAAAGAGTGGTCGTAAAAGGCTGCACATCCAGTTGGAAGAATGTTTCAAGTGGGGTACCACAGGGCTCTGTCCTGGGCCCTGTATTGTTCAACATCTTTATCAATGATTTAGATGAAGGAATTGAGGGTAAACTGATTAAATTTACTGATGACACAAAGCTAGGATGGATAGCTAATATTAGAGAAGAGAGAGAGGATTCAAAAAGATATAAATAAACTGGAGCAGTGGGCAGCAACTAACAGAATGGTTTTTAACAGGGAAAAAAGGAAAGTTCTACATCTGGGCAATAAAAATGAAAAAAGCATATACAGAATGGGAGGAATAGAGCTAAGCAACAGCACATGTAAAAAAGACTTGGGTATACTAATAGATCACAGATTGAATATGAGTCAACAGTGTGATGCAGCAGCAAAAACGGCAAATGCAATTCTAGGATGTATTAACAGAAGCATTCAGTCTAGATCACGTAAAGTCATTATTGCCCTCTACTCCTCTTTGGTCAGACCTCATCTGGAATATTGTGTCACATTTTAAAAAAGTCATCAATAGTGTTGAGCATTCCGATACCGCAAGTATCGGGTATCGGCCGATATTAGCTGTATCGGAATTCCGATACTTACTTCCGATACTTTTTTCATATCGAATACCGGAATCGGAAGTTCCCATAATGCTAGGAGCCCGCTCGATTTGATTCAGCCAATGGGGATCCTCAGAAGTGTGGGCACATCCTGTTAGGCATGTAGGCATGTTAACTACTGGCATGGCTGTGATTGGCTGCTGAAATGATGTCATGATGCACTATAAAAACCGCTGCAGCCGCCATTTCTGGTCACTCTGCTGTGAATTCAGTTAGGGACAGGCTGCTGTTGAAGACTGTGAGGGACAGTTAGAAATAGCGATCATCTAAAATATCTATTGCTCTACCCAGGCTACATAATCCACCACTGTAGCATTTTTGTAGCCCAGCAGCGCTGTTTTAATAGCTGTCTGCAAGGGCTGTGTGAGTGCAGACCCACGCTGTGTAGTGTGTCCTGCAGGCATGTCTGCTTGTAGGCCGCCTAGCGTGTGTCTCTGCCTCATACACATTTTTATTTTATTGCTGCTTTTTTTTTCTCCTCTATAGTGTGCTTCCATACGTATCCATATACGTTGGTTGCAAACACTAAAGGAGTGGACAGCGGAGCCTTTCAGCAGCCTTTCAGTGCTATAGCCCATTTCTCTGCACTGTGTTTGGCTGTCTGATAGGTTTCTCTGTGTGTGAGTGCAGCTCACGTTGCAGTGTGTTCTACAGCCACCGCTAGCTGTAGTCCGCTCAGCGTGCGTCACTGCCTCATACATAGTCCTTTTTTTGCAGCTAATTTATCCAGATTTTTGTTCCTATATTAGTGTGCTTCCATCCGCATCCATTGTCATTGGTTGGTTGCAAACACTATATAGGATTAGATAGAGGAGCCTTTTTGCTGGCTTGTGCCCTTCAGGGCCAGCCAGACTAGTATCACCCTATTTTTTGGAGCCTCATCAATTGCATTGTAGGTTAGCTTCCTGCATTGTAATCGCTCCAAAAAGTTTGTGATACTAAAGCTTTCAAACTTTGGTCACATCCTTTTCTTTCCCCCCCAAAAAAAAAATAAGGAAATAAAGTTCACCAAACACTCCACTTTACAGTTGTGTAGGCCACATTAGACCATATTAAAGTGTAGTCCACACACTCTTAGCCAAACTAGTGTTTCTTATACTGGTTAGCAGGTGTTCAGGAATAAGAACACTAAGCCACCCCTTTTTTACTTTTCTGCCTATCTTTATCAGTCTACCAAGATGAAGAAGGCAGGGAGTAAGGCACGTGGTCGTGGCCGTTGAGTTTCAGCAGGGAGAGGACGGGGGGATTCAGCAGGGAGAGGACGTGGGGATTCGGTGTCTGCTGCAGCCACCAGTGACCCGGCATCCCCCACTTTTACCAGGCAACAGTCCTTCATGCGCAGCTTTGTACGACCTCGCCGTACCCCACTGCTGCGTGACGAACAAATTGAAGCCGTTGTCGGATGGATGGCAGCTAACGCATCCACTTCAATGACTTCCGCATCCTCCCAGGGCCATAGCACTGAAGAGCAACCATCTGTCTCTTCACCACCTGCCAAATTGCCCAGGCAGTCTGAGAGCCCTGTACAGGAGCCATCTCAATCTTTACTTCTGTTCTCAGAATCTGTTGGCTTGGAAAGAGGTGGCCAGCCAAGCAGCATTCTAGAGCGTGAAGAAGAGGGAGTATGCAGTGATGCGCAACTGCTTTGTCCCTCTGAATCTGAAGAGGCAGGTGGGCCAGTGCCTATTGTCAGCACACCTCAGTGCTCATCTGATGATGATGATGAGACTCAGTTGCCAATTTCTGGTGCGTACGGTGCTGGCGAGACAACCCAGGACCAGCTGGTGCTTGAAGAGGGGAGTGGAGATGATGAGGTCCTTGACTTGCTGTGATAAATGGAACCATGAATTCTGCTGCCTACCAAAAAATCCTGAAGGAGAATGTTTGGCCATCTGTTCATGACCTGAAGCTGAAGTACACTTGTGATATGCAGCAGGACAATGATCCAAAACATCGCAGCAAGTCCATCTCTGAATGGCTTATGAAAAACAAAATTAAGACTTTGGAGTGACCTAGTCAAAGTCCTGTCCTTAATCTGATTGAGATGCTTTGGCATGACTTTAAAAATGTGGTTCATGCTTGGAAACCCTGTAATATGGCTGAATTACAACAATTCTGCATAGATGAGTGGCCAAAATACCTCCAGAAGGTTGTAAAAGACTCATTGCCAGTTATTGCAAACGCTTGATTGCAGTTGTTACTGCTAATGGCAGCCCAAATAGTTATTAGTAGAGTTGAGCGAAAAAGGTAGGTCAGATTAAAAAATGGCCGACTTTTACCAAAGTCGGGTTTCGCCGATCGAAACCCGACCCTAGCGTGAGGTCGACCATGAGGTCGCCGATCAGCGTGCCATAGTCACGTTTCAAATGATGCTTTCAGCGCCTTTTCTCACCCAATGATGGAGGACACACACTGTGGGCAATGCGATGACATGCACAGCGGCCAGCACCATCTTAGAGAAGGGCATTGAAGTGATTGGCTGGCTTTGTGTGGCGTCACAGTGGGTATAAAAGGCTGTGAACGCCAACCGCCATCTTACTTCTGCCAATGTTACAATAGGGAGAGGTGCTGCTGCTGATTCTGAACAGGGAGAGCGTTAGGCAGGGAAGAAGAAAAAAAACTGTTTCTGCTGATAGCGCTTTTCACTGTCCAGTTAGTGTGCAGTGAAAGCGGAGGATTTTTGTTGTGTGCAGCAGCGATGGTGGTATTTAGTGTCATGAATGGGTCACCGAGGAGGAAAAAACAGCACAAGCCAAGTCTCAGAATACCAGAGAGGTTGGTAACTATGCACATTGCAGATCCCTGATCTTACCACACAACTAGCAGCAGTCGTGGAGCGTACCTACGATGATCCTAGATGCCTCGTCACAACCGGAGAGCTACATAAGCCTAAAGCAGAAAAAGAGGAAAACTAACTGCCCCAGAGCAGACCCCAAAGGAAAGACAGCCACCCACATGTATTGACGGTGAAACAAGATGAAAACACAAAGGCAGAAAAATAGGCTGAGCAAATGATGGGGCCCGACTAACTAGAAAGGACAGGAAAGGAAAGACACTGTCTGCAATCTGCCAAAACCCTACCAAAATAATGTCCATCACTTCTGATAGCAAAATTAACCCTGAAGTCACTAGACTTCTCCCACTATATCAGCACTCTGAAATATTCTGAGACAGAGCAAAAAGAGGCCAATCTAATAAGGGACAAAAAAGGCAAATACAGATAAATAGGAGTGGAAATTCAGCACAACCCCAGCAGGGACTGGCTGACCACAAGAAACTGAATTGACCAACAAGAGCAAGTGTGAACAATAGCAAAAACAAACTTAACTTGAGAAGACTGGAACAGAGCTGAAGTCCAAGACCAGAGAAGCAGAATGAATCACCAGCACCAGGATAGGGCGTCGGCTGTCTTATATCCACTCTGATACTCCAGAGATCCAATCGTTATTCTCCTCATCAGGTGGCAGATCACTACCAATTAAACCAACCTCACTACCTCCTGTCACCACCAGAGGGAGAACGGAAGGAGAACTCTCAACTGTTGGAGCAGAAAATGAGTTCACAACAGTACCCCCACTTGAGGAGGGGTCACCGAACCCTCATCCATGCCACCAGGCCGATCAGGATGGGCTCGGTGAAAAGCATGAACCAATTTATTGGCATGAATATCAGAGGCAGAGACCCAAGAATTATCCTCCTGGCCATAACCCTTCCATTTGACCAATTACTGGAGTCTCCGTCTAACCAAACGAGAATCCAATATTTTCTCTACCTCATATTCCACATTGCCTTTAACCAATACAGGTGCCGCCACAGGAACTACTGCCTCAACAAACCTCTTCAACAGTGACTTGTGAAATACGTTATGGATTTTGAACGTAACTGGAAGAGCCAATCGAAAAGAAACAAGATTAAAAACCTCCAAAATCTTATAAGGTCCAATAAATCTTGGCTTAAATTTTGGAGATGCAACCTTCATAGGAATATTCTTAGACGACAACCAAACCATATCACCCTCTTTAAACCGGGGACCAATGGTCCTATGCCGGTTGGAAAAACGCTGAGCCTTTTCCTGAGAAAGTGACAACTTATCCACCACTTGGTCCCATATCTGCTGCATTCTCACAACCACAGTGTACACACCTGGGCAGGATGAAGATTTTACTTGCCCTGAAGAGAATCGAGGATGAAACCCAAAATTATAGAAAAAGGGTGACATCAAAGTGGCAGAACTAGCTCTATTGTTCAGCGCAAATTCGGCCAAGGGCAAAAATGAGACCCAATCATCTTGATCAGCAGATATAAAACATCTTAAATAAGACTCCAGGGTCTGGTTTGTTCTCTCAGTCTGCTCATTGGTCTGGGGATGAAACGCGGAGGAGAAGGATAACTAAATTCCCAGATTGGAACAAAAGGCTTTCCAGAATCTGGAAACAAACTGGACCCCTCTATCGGACACAATGTTCTCAGGAATCCCGTGTAACCGAACCACCTGTTGTAAAAACAAGGGTACCAACTCAGCAGAAGATGGCAACTTTGGGAGTGGTACAAGATGGACCATGTTCGAAAATCTATCACAAATCACCCAGATAACAGTCATTCTCTGAGAGGCAGGAATATCAGAAATAAAATCCACTGAGATATGGGTCCATGGCCTCTTGGGCACCGGCAGGGGCATCAGCAACTCACTAGAACGAGAACAGGGTTTAGACCGAGAACAAGTTCCACAGGACTGTACAAAATTCCTGACATCACGAGAAAAGGCAGGCCACCAAAACGACCGACTCAACCAAATCTCTATTACCAAAAATACCTGGATGACCAGCCAATGCGGAGCAATGGACTTCAGACATCACTCTCTTTCTCCACTGGTCAGGAACATACAATCTTCCCATAGGGCAACGCTCAGGCCTATCCTACTGAAATTCCTCCAGAGCGCGTCTCAAATCCGGCGAAATGGCAGAAATATCTACCCCCTCACCTAGGATAGTAGTAGGCTCGGTCACATTAAGAGAATCAGCAAAGAAACTCCTAGAAAGGGCGTCTGCCTTAACATTCTTAGTGCCCGGAAGAAAAGAGACCACAAAATTAAAACGCGTGAAAAACAAGGCCCATCTACCCTGTCTAGGATTCAAGCATTTGGTCGACTCCAGATAAATCAGATTCTTGTGATCGATGAGGACCACAAATTGATGTCTAGCTCCCTCCAACCAATGTCTCCACTCCTCAAATGCCCATTTCATGGCCAGCAATTTCCGATTCCCCACGTCATAGTTGCGTTCACATGGGGAAAACTTTCGAGAAAAGAAGGCACAGGGATTCATCTTAGAAGTCACAGGGTGTTTTTGGGACAAAACAACTCCTGCACCAATCTCAGAAGCGCCTACCTCCACTTGAAATGGAAGTGAGATATCATGTTGCCGTAAAACTGGAGCTGAAGTAAATCTCTGCTTAAGCTCCTGAAATGCTGAGACAGTCTCAGGAGACCAATTCAGCACATCAGCTCCCTTCTTGGTCAGATCAGTCAGTGGTTTGACAAAACTAGAAAAATTACCTATAAATTTACGATAGAAATTAGCAAAACCCAAAAACTTCTGGAGAGCCTGCAAAGAAGCAGGCTGAACCCAATCATAAATGGCCTGTACCTTGGCCGCGTCCATTTCATTAGTCAATGGAGATAAGATAAATCCCAAAAATGAAATCCTCTGTACACCAAAGAGGCATTTTGATCCCTTAACAAACAGGGAATTCTCCCTCAAAATCCGGAACACAGTCTGGACATGTTCCACATGGGAATCCCAATCACTAGAAAAGATCAAAATATCATCCAGATAGATGATCAAAAACTTATCCACAAAGTCTCGGAAAATATCATTCATAAAGGACTGGAAGACAGAAGGGGCATTAGAGAGCCCAAAAGGCATCACCAGGTACTCAAAATTTCCCTCCGGAGTATTAAACGCCATCTTCCTTTCATCCCCGTGCTTGATGCAAATAAGATTATACGCCCCCCTGAGGTCAAGCTTAGTAAACCAGCAGGCACTCTTAACTCTGGAGAATAAATCAGACATCAGAGGTAACGGGTACTGATATTTAACCGTCATCTTGTTAAGGGAACGATAATCAATACACGGTCTTAATGAACCATCTTTCTTGGCCACAAAAAAAACAGCGCCTAAAGGTGACGAGGATGGTCTAATATGACCCTTCTCCAACGACTCCTTAATATAGGATCGCATGGCATCATGTTCGGGTACAGATAAGTTGAAAAGCCGACCCTTGGGAAATTTACACCCAGGCATCAACTCAATTGCACAGTCATAACTCCTATGAGGAGGCCAAGACGCAGACTTACTCTCACTAAATACATCAGAGATATCAGCCAGATAATCAGGAATATCATAAGACTGAGGAGAGGTTGAGAAAACAGACACAGATTTCCAATCCAAAACTGATTTATAAGTTTGCAACCAGGGGAAACCCAGAACAATAGTATCATGCAAATTATGCAGCACCAAAAATTTACAATTTTCTTGGTGGTCTGGGGAAACTCGAATTATCACCTGGGTCCAATACTGAGGTTTATTCTCCACCAAAGGAGTGGCATCAATACCCCTCAAAGGAATAGGCATCTGCAGAGGCATCATGGACAAACCACAACGTTTAGCAAAGTCCAAATCCATCAGATTCAGAGCTGCTCCTGAATCCACAAAAGCCTTAGTGGAAAATGTGGACAAGGAGCAGATCAGAGTAATTGCCAAAAGGAACTTAGGTTGTACACTGCCCACAGCAAATGTGTGTGCAAAACATTTCTCTCATTTAGGGCAGACAGAAATAGTATGAGAGGCGTCTCCACAGAAAAAACACAGCTTATTACGCCTTCTAAACTCCTGATGTTGTGCCCTAGACAAAACCCCATCACATTGCACAGGTTCAGACATTTGTTCAGAAGGTGGCAGCGCCTCCCGTGTAGTTTTACGTTCACGTAAACGCCGATCAACTTGAATGGCTAATGACATAGAGTCATCCAGACCAGAGGGAACAGGAAATCCCACCAAAACATATTTTACTGTCTTTGATAAACCTTTCCGAAAGAGAGCTGCCAATGCATCATTCCATGTAGCAAGGACCGCCCACTTTCGGAATTTTTGATAGTATGACTCTGCAGGATCCTGACCCTGGTCTAATGCCAACAGAGTTCTCTCAGCTGGATCAACGGCATTAGGTTCATCATACAACAACCCCAAGGCTTGAAAAATGCATCCACATTAGTCAGAATAGGATTTTCAGGTGTTAGAGAAAAAGCCCAATCCTGGGGATCGCCGCGCAGCAAGGAGATGACAATTTTAACCTGCTGCACAGAGCTCCCCGATGAGTTAGGCTTCAAGGCAAGAAATAATTTACAATTATACTTAAAATTCAGAAATTTAGACCGATTCCCAGAAAACACATCAGGAGTAGGAATCTTGGGTTCAGCAGCATGTGACTGAATGAGATAGGTGGAAATTCCCTGTACTTCAGCAGCAAGTTGCTCCACACGATCAGACAGTTGCTTAATCTCCATTAGGAGAGGAAAAAAAAAATCCTCCTACAGCCCCAGAGAAAAAGGGTAAGAAAAAAATAAAAATTCTGACACTTTTTTTTTCCTTTTTAAACAATTTTCTCCTGCATTTGAGTACCCTAGAATCTGCGGTATGGCTGGTGATTCTGTTATGAATGGGTCACCGAGGAGGAAAAAACAACACAAGCCAAGTCTCAGAAAACCAGAGAGGTTTGTAACTATGCAGACTGCAGATCCCTGATCTTACCACACAACCAGCAGCAGTCGTGGAGCGTACCTACGATGATCCTAGACGCCTCGTCACAACCGGAGAGCTACATAAGCCTAAAGCAGGAAGAGAGGAAAACTAACTGCCCCAGAGCAGACCCCAAAGGAAAGACAGCCCCCCACATGTATTGACGGTGAAACAAGATGAAAACACAAACAAAGGCAGAAATATAGGCTGAGCAATCCATGGGGCCCAACTAACTAGAAAGGACAGGAAAGGAAAGACACTATCTGGAATCTGCCAAAAACCCTACCAAAATAATGTCCAACACTTCTGATAGCAAAATTAGCCCTGAAGTCGCTAGCCTTCTCCCACTATATCAGCACTCTGAAATATTCTGAGACAGAGCAAAAAGAGGACAATCTAATAAGGGACCAAAAGGCAAATACAGATAAATAGGAGTGGAAATTCAGCACAACCCCAGGAGGGCCTGGCTGACCACAAAAAACTGAATTGACCAACAAGAGCAAGTGTGAACAATAGCAAAAACAAACTTAACTTGAGAAGTCTGGAACAGAGCAGAAGTCCAAGACCTGAGAAGCAGACTGAATCACCAGCATAGGGCGTCGGCTGTCTTATATCCACTCTGATACTCCAGAGATCCAATCGTTATTCTCCTCATCAGGTGGCAGATTACTACCAATTAAACCAGCCTCACTACCTCCTGTCACCACCAGAGGGAGAACGGAAGGAGAACTCTCAACTGGTGGAGCAGAAAATGAGTTCACATCAGATTAGGCTGCCTTTTAAGGCTACCTGCTAGCTGCATTGCTGTGTGCACAAAGCTGTTCAAACTGCTTTTTTCAAAGCACTCCAATTTTTATTATTTTTTCCTGGTGAGTTACTGAGCATTCATTTTTTCACACACTGTCTAGCGGTGTACGCTCCTCACACACTACCGTGTACTGGCTGATATCACTGACAAATAGAAGCTATCTGGGTGTGACTCTGGAAGAAAAAGCTGAGGAGTTTGTCTATTTTTCCAGACCTACACCTTAGAGTTGTGTCCGTTTTTCAAACAGTTTCGTATATCTGCTCTTTTATTACAGTCAAAAATAGACAGAGATAGCATGTGTCAGTCCGTATACAAATACACGGACCTTGACAATTTTACATACACACACTGTACAGCGGTGTACACTCCTCACAAACTACCGTGTACCGCTTTCTAGCATGGACAAATAGAAGCTACCTGTGTGTGACTCTGAAAAAAAAAACGAGGAGTTTTTCCAGACCTACACCTTAGAGTCGTGTCTGTTTTTCAAACATTGTCGTATATCTGCTGTTTGATTATGGTCCAAACCTGATGCCTAACATTACCCCCCTACTAGGGCCCCTTCCTCTCTGAGCCTTCCAATCCACCACCCTGTGCTCATCAGAGGCATAGGCCTCAGACTCGTTCGAAGGCAAGTCTGATGTCCCGGTAGGTGACACGGAAAACCGGGACAAGTGGAAGGTATCCCAAGTGGCAAGATCGCCAGGTTTAAGAAGGGACACGTGGGAAACAACGGGAGCGGCAAAACCGCCCGGAGCATAAGTCGAAGTGGGACGCCGTGGTGTGTCGGCGGAGGTCTCCACTCTCTGTTTAAGGAAGCTTACCCGAGCACACGAGGCGCATGCCTGAATATATTTCTTAATATCCCAAGCCCTGTGCGGCCACCAATACGACCCTGCCAGGAGTTTTGTGGTCTTCATGTAGCCACAGAGACCACCTGCCCTGGACGCCTGTGCCCACGCGAGAACCTTCGACTGAAGGCAAGGGGGGACAAAGGTCTTGCCCGGCGGCACAGAGTTTGGCCATTGTGGGGCCCCATTATCCTGGTGAACAGAGTGCTGACAGTGGCAACCGCAAGTAGAGCTTAGTGTCAGACGCGCCTCGAGACTGGCGCGAGACACCTCCATGGGCTCTGGGAGTGAATACTCTGGCTCGGGTGATTCCAGAGGTTCAAAGAGGTTTGGAGCCGGAGTAACCTTCCGTCTTTATTTAGCACGCTCCAGCCCCGCTCCGAAAAACAGAGATCAATACGGGTGGCAATGGCAATAAGCTCCTCCAGATTTGCAGGAACCTCTCTGGTAGAAAGAGTATGCTTAACATGCTCAGCTAAACCTCTCCAAGACACAGGGATGAGGGCTTTGTCAGACCACTCCAGCTCGGAAGCCAGTGTCTGAAAACGAACGGCATACTGACTAACCGAGATGGATCCCTGAGTCAAAGCCAGTAGCTGTAGAGAGGTGTCATGCGTGACCCGTGGTCCCAGGAAGACCTGCTTAATAGCTGTTAAAAACTGAGCAGCGATCCGAACCTCTGGGTCACCATGCTCCCATAGTGGCACAGCCCAGTCCAACGCCTTGCCCGACAGAAGGGAAACAATAAACCCCATCTTGGCCCATTCTGGAATCGCGCAGCCAGTAACTCCAGCTGGATAGAGCACTGGCTGACGAAACCCCTACAGGAGGCGCCATCGCCAGAAAATTTATCGGGCAACGGGAGGCGGGTAACTGTTGGCGTGTGGGAGGACGTGGACATACGGGAAACCGCCTCGGCGATCGCCTGTACAGCAGCCTCCGAAGACTTCGCTGCTGCGATGACACTCTCAAGAGTAGCCAACCAGCCCTCTAGCTGGCGAATGCACTGAAGGAGTTGCTGCTGATCTGCCATCACTAGCCAGACCCTGGCGCTAGTATAATGTTAGGAACGGCGGAGCGCACTAAATAAAATAATAGTAAAGTGCATTCGCAGCTCGGGGTCCACCGTGCAGTAGTGGTATAACTGCTGCTAAGTGGTGGCAGACAAGCAATATGGTGGTATGATGCACACGGGTTAAACTTCACCCAGAGTGCACAGAGCGGCCTCTATTCACAAACAGAGGTGCCGCAACAAAAAACATACAAACGCTGAACCTATTAGTGACACAGGCTTCAGGTAAATGCACACACGCACACACATATCTGGTCACAGGAGCAGGACTCAAGATAGAGGAGCTGCGTCCCTTTAGACCTACCGTGTGTGCGGCGTTGCTTCTGTGGACGCCAAGGAGGGCTGCAACTGCAGCTCGGCGTAGGACACTGCCGCTCGACGACAAAGCAGAAAGCAAGCGCGATGTCGGACGCTAGCGTAGCGGTGCGGTGAGCACAGTGGCTTAAGGCTTGCCACTGACTGGCGCTGACTGCAAAACTAATTCCCTATCCACATGCGTATTATCAGAGGGAAGGGGTTTCAAATGAGTCAGTCACCAGAATCATGCATCTGTCACCATTCACCCATAGCAGTATAGTCTATACTAGCGCGTGGCGGAACGGCCATGCGCGCTTTTTATAGCCATGTGGGACCTTCCAGATCTCTGAGATGGACCAATGTGATCTGGAACAGGACCTGGGCACATGACTCCCGATCTCCAATGGGAGATCGTCTCATGAGCATGCTTAGTAGGAGCACAGAGGGACTTAGTCTCTGGAGCGGTCTGCTGCAAAGCAATCTCCTCTGCAGTAGAAAGACAGCATGAGACCGCAGAATGTGAGGCTCTGGATTCCTGCAGAGCAGACGCAGAAACCTGACGCCTAACAGACAGCGTGTGTCAGTCCGTATACAAATACACGAAGCTTGACAATTTTACATACACACACCGTACAGCGGTGTACACTACTCACACACTACCGTGTACCGCCTTCTAGCACGGACAAATAGAAGCTACCTGTGTGTGACTCCGGAAAAAAAAAACGAGTTTTTCCGTTTTTCCAGACCTACACCTTAGAGTCCTGTCCGGTTTTCAAACATTTTGGTATATCTGCTGTTTGATTACTGTCTAAACTAGAGAGAGTCAGCGTGTGTCAACCCGTATACAAATACACGGAGCTTGACAATTTTCCTTACACACATCGTGTAGAGCTGTCCGATTCTCAAACACTATTGTATATCTGCCGCTCGCATTACAGTCACTTTTATACCTAGTCAGCATGTGTATGTGACACTCCGTAAATACATATACGGAGATAGTTGCACAAAAATCGTATACAGCTGTATACTTCTGATACAGTTCCATATATTTGCTTGTTGGATTACGGTCCAATACATACTGTGAGAGCGTCTGTGACTAACATAATATATACGTTGATTTAATTTGTTTAATACACCTTACACAGCTGGACGCTCCTCATATAGTACCATCAATCTGCTGGCATTTTTGATACATTTTCCCAAACATGAGGAAGTATGGTGGAAGAGGCCGCAGACATGGGCAGGGGGGAGCAGCTGGTACTGATGATGGTGGTGCATCGGCTGGTTCCTTTCAAAAGCACAATAGCAGCTAAGGCAGGAGGTGTTGAGCCTGCGTCATCCTCTAGCCCAAGAAGGCCTGTAAGGTTGCCTTTTCTTGGAGTAGGAAAACCGCTTTTAAAGCCGGAGCATCAGGAACAGGTTTTGGCGTACATTGCCGAAACAGCCACCAGCTCTATTGCCTCCTCTTCTGAATGGTCGAAACCTGCAAACATGGAGTCGTCAGTGCAGGGTTCTGGTCATAAAAACCCTTTCCTTTAGGATGCCGCAGCCCACACTACAGATTACTCTCTGGAGCGCTTTTCACATACCATGCCTGGGTTATCCAGTCAAGCCCTGCATTCCCCAGTCCAAGATGAATCTTACATGGAGTGCACTGATGCACAGCCACTGCTAGATGATTCTGCTGGTACATTGACCCACAGAACTACATTGCCCTCGCAGTCTATTGAGCCAGAATCTGAACCTGATGAAACCCAGGTGCCCCCTCCTGCATACTATATCACCTTACACGGTGACACAGAGGAAGGTGCAGAAGACTTTGAAGAGGAGGTGATGGATGACCCAGTTCTGGACCCGGATTGGCATCCATTGGGGGAGGAGGGTGGCGCTGGCAATAGTTCAGATAAGGAGAAGGATCGTCAGCAGGCATTGACATCGCAGCAGCAGTTATCTAGCAGGCCCGTAGCTGTCCTAATACATTGGAAAAAAACTAAAAGAGTTGCAGGACAGCTTGACCAGACAGTCATCTTAGCACAGCGTGCAAGGCCAGAAAATGTTTACCATAGTAGGAAGAGTGCAGTGTGGCACTACCTTTTCCAAAATCCTGCTGATGAGGCAAAGGTTACCTGTAAGAAGTGCGGAAGGACCTTTAGCCGAGGTAAACAACTCAGAAATTTGAATACCAGTTGCATGCTTAGACATTTAATCAACATGCACTTGCAAGCGTGGATGGACTACAAAACCTCAGGTAGCACATGTGCACCTGCTTCGACTGAAGGTAGCCAACAATGCTCCATCGCTACAACCACTGTAAGACCACCGCCACCATTAAGCACACCACCAGCACTAAATGTGGAGGTGTCGTCGCAAGGCCAAAGCACTCGGAATCACAATGGTTTTGCAACACAACACTGAATCTAGGCCATCACCACCAATACCATCACCTACCCCCTCTCACGCCATCTGGTCCACCGCTACTTCCCCCATATGCAGCTCTCCAATCCAACTCACCCTACCAGACACTCTGAGTAGGACAAGAAAGTACTCATCCTCTCATCCGCATACATTGTGTTTGAACGCCTACATTGCCAAACTAATCTCATTAGAGATGATGCCCATTTGGTTGAAAGCGAAGCGTTCCGCGATCTTATGGCCTACGCTGTCCCACACTATGACCTACCCAGTCGGCACTTCTTTTCTCAAAAAGTCATCCCTGCACACCACCGGCATGTGAAACACCACATTGTCCATGCACTAAAACAGTCAGTGAGTGGAAAGGTGCACCTCACAACAGATGCATGGTCCAGTAGGCATGGCCAGGGCCGTTACGTGTCCACCACTGTGCACTGGGTTAATGTGGTGGATGCAGGCTCCACTGGGGACAGCGGTGGTGGATCAGTGCTGCCTAGCCCATGGTTTAGGAAACAGTTGGCTGTAGGCTTTCCTTCCTCCTCCTCCTCGTCTATCAGCGAAAGCTCGTCCACAGAGCGCAGTCGCATGAGCACTACATCCGCAGCTGGCAGTGTGGCACACGAGGTGTCCCAATATCGAACAGCTAGTGGTAAGCGTCAGCAGGCTGTGTTAAAGATGATGTCTTTGGGCGACAACAGACACACCGCGGAGGTACTGGTCGACTACTTACAATGACAAACAGAGTCATGGCTGGGCAGTCTACATCTTGAGGCAGTCAAGGTAGTCAGTGATAACGGCCGTAATTTTGTGGCAGCCATAGCCCGTGCAAAACTCACACACATACTTTGCCTGGCTCACACTTTGAACCTGGTGGTGAAGTACTTCCTTAATAATTATCCGGAGTTAACATCCCTGCTCCATATGGTGCGAAGACTGTGCTTGTACATCCATCGCTTGGCCGTACACTCCAGTTGTATGCAGAAGCTGCAGCGATTGCTCCACCTCCCCAAGCACCGCCTAATCATAGACATTGCAAGAAGGTGGAACTCCACCCTGCACATGGTTCAGAGGCTGCGCAAATAGAGGCATGCTGTAATGCATTTGTGGGAGGATACACGAGCAGGCAGTTTGAGGGAAGACATGGAATTGTTGGGTGTTCAGTGGTCCAAGCTGAAAAACCTCTGTAAAGTCCTTCAGTGTTTTGAGGAATGCACATGGCTGGTAAGCGCAGATGACGCCATCAATAGCATGAGCATCCCACTTATGCGTCTGCTCATACAAAGTTTGACGCACATTAAGGATCAGGCATCTGCAGCGGAGGAGGAGGAGGAGGGAAGCCTTGATGACAGTCAGCCATTGTCTGGTCAGGGAACTGTCCTGGACGAGGTGGAGGAAGAAGAGGAAGAGGAGGAGGATGAGGATGAGTGAGATAAATATTTTGGGCAGGAGGATGTTTCTCAGGGGGCAAAAGAAAATCTTGGCATTCCAAGGTCAGGGACAGTGTTTGTGCGTGACTGTAGGGATGTGGATTTGCCAGAAACTGCTCCTCCACCCACCACGGGCAGTGCATCATTGACACTGGGAACATTGGCCCACATGTGCGATAATGCCTTGCGGATCGTAAAAAGGGACCCCCGCATTGCCAAAATGATGAAGGATGACGACTACTGACTGGCCAGCATACTTGATCCACGCTACAAATGCAAATTACACATCATTATGCCACAGGAGAACCTAGAGATAATATTGGCAAACAAACAAGCAACTCTGGTAAACAGTTTGTTTGAGGCTTTCCCAGCACACAGCAGCAGTGCTGGTTCTCCCACAAGCCATAGTGGGCACAATGGAAGAAATGTTCATGGTGCACACAGCAGAAGTGTCGTTGGAGACAGGGGTTTAATGACCATGTTGTGGGATGATTGCTCAAGTACCGCTAACACGACTGCTATTACTGCATCGATTAAAAGTGACAGGAGGCAGCAGTTGTCAACTATGGTTACAAACTACTTTTCCTCCCATATTGATGTTCTCCCTCACAGGTCATTCCCCTTTGACTATTGGGCCTCTAAACTGGACACCTGGCCTGAATTGGCACAATATGCCTTACAGGAGCTCGCTTGCCCTGCTGCTAGTGTGTTATCTGAAAGAGTCTTCAGTGCTGCTGGATCAATCCTGACAGAGAAAAGGACCCGTCGGTCGACCCAAAACGTTGATGATCTAACCTTCATTAAAATGAACCATGCATGGGTTTCAAAGGATTTTGTCCCAGCTTCCCCTGATGATACATAGGTTACCAGAAAAGTGCCTTGATTTTTTCCTCCTCTTCCTCGGACTTGTCCAATTCCGCCCTTTGCAGCAGCTGAATTTCCAGCCAACACATCTACATATGCCAATTTTTAAACCTCCCTAACTGGGCTCCCCACCCCTCCCCCAACAGCTGGGGTCAAGACCTGGCACACCCGGGCAAGTGCCGTTGCTCTGAACAGGTGGATGGGCCCACTGATGGCCAACGGCAATGGCACATAGTACAATACAGTGTCTCAGATGTTGGGAGGGCCCACTCGCTGTCAGACACAAAAGTGTACTATGAGGGGCCCTGTGACAGTACCGTCGACCACGATTGTGCCCCCCCTGCTTGGTCATGGCCACAGCACTTGCAAGTTGCAACACTTACCTCTCCCTGCTCCACCGCTGTGTAGTCTGGGCAGTTAAATCCTTCACAGGGACGGCCACTGGAAATTTGGTGTATTGGTCAATGATGGTTAAGATGTAGCTATGGCCTGTTTTGCTGGCCTCTACCTTCAGATGATCAATGGCTACCATTTGAAATGGACATCAACTTACAAGCGGATGCAGTGGTGGTTTATGATCACCTTTCACAGTTGTGATAGTCACAAAATTGCCTACGCCCTGTGGCTTCTGTCTTTTGCACTCCAAAATGACCAGACACATCATGATAGGCAGTGAGGACCATGTCTACATCTCTCCCTGTGATCACAATTTGATGGAGATGAGTAACGGTGATGTGATCCACGCTACTGCGATAAAGCAATCCTTTCTTCACAAAGAACCTTTTTCGCTTTCTCCACAGACACAGTAATTGAGGGTCTGCATCGCCACTGCATCATCTACCGGGAGATTTTCCCGCAATGAGTAATTACAAAAATTCTGCTAACACTCGACTTTGCATCTATACTTGTATCCATGTAGTTTCCAGTAGCGGAGATTCTGGACAGGCATACTGAGATTGAAATCTATACGAAGATTTAAAAGTACCACAACACTGTATACTGGTGTACGCTATGAATACCTTTCCCTTTTTCTACTTTTTTAATTCTGGTGTAATACATAGTGAGCCTGTGAGTGTCTGTGTCTGACTCCGGAAGTATAGACGGAAATTTATCCCTAGACTGGACACACCTGGTATATGCTGATACAGTACCTTGTTTCAAAAATTTGTATTAAGGTATCATCTGTAGGATAACCAACTGTGGGGGGGGGGACCCTCTTCTTGCCGCAGACAAACAGGAAACTGAGACAGAGTTTGTATTGAACAGGTACGTTTTTAGTGCCCATCCTTCTGTCAACAAGAGCAATTCACCACAGCCGTTTCACACTTCTCTGTACACAGGCCCCGGTACCTTAACTTCCTTTGTAACTATAATCATGGCATCATCTGTGGCTCTTCCACTGTGTCTGTCCTAGGCCCAACCACCACAGGGCTGCACCAGTCTGAGCACACCGTCCATATGATAGCCCCAGGCCGTCTTCGTCTGCGGCTACAGTCCTCTGGCCCACCCCCCGTGACCGCCTCAACTGTCAGTCCTCTCTGCAGCTTTCCTCTGTCTCTATTTCCTCAGAAGAACTTCCTCTTTACTGTGCTCCCTTCGCTGACTGACTCTTCCAGAACCTTTCCTCAGCCTTTTATACTTCCATTTCTGGTAACTCTGCCCACCATCACCTAACAGTTTCTCTGACCAATGGCAGTTATTCAGTCCCACTCCTACACTCTCCACTGCCCTCCAATGGGCAAGCTAAAACACTGCACCCTTTCTCTTTATCTTAGCGGTTTCACATCTGCACTGCGCTACACCTCTGCTTCTCACTACAGGCTGGTTTGTCTGTCAGTCCACCTTCCCTACATCATCCATAGTGAGTGAGCATGTGTGGGTTACGCCTTCTATATATACGGTGAATCGGAGAAACAAATTTTTACACTATACTCGATACAGCTTTTATCTTGTTATACAGTACCTTTGTTCGACATTTAGCATTACAGTCAAATCCATACTGTGTCTCAGACATCTGAGAGTGACTACGGGACTATTTATATGGAGATTTCAATTGTAACCTAAAAAATATATACTTGCTAGCTTGTTATTCAGGACCTTTTTTACAACATTTTTTATTATGGTCAAAACCAAACTGAGTGAGCGTCTGAGGGTGACTATTGAAATATATACCGATATTTTCAATTTGGCCAACACTGTATACAGCAGAACGCTTCTGATACAGTAACCTTTTCAGCTATTTAGATTCTGGTGTAATCCATAATGAGCCTGTAAACGTCTGTCTGTTACTCCGGCAATATATTTGGAACTTTAAGATTACCCCAACACTGTATACAGCTGTACGCTTGTGTTACATTACCCTTTTACAGCTTTTCATATTCTTGTGTAATCCATACTGGGCCTGAGAGCGTTTGTGTCTGCCTCCTGAAATTTATACAGAGAATCAGAATGTTTACACTATACTATATATACCTTGTATCTGGTGATACTGTACCCTTTTTCAACTTGTTATTTTATTGGGTAATCCATACTGAGCCTGTGAGCATCTGTATATGCCTCATGAAATATATATGGAGATTTACTGTTATCCATAGACTGTATAGAGCTGTACCCTTCTGATACAGTATCATATATCTGCTGGTATTTTGGGTCCATTTTCAAAAACATGAGGAAGTATGGTGGAAGAGGACACGGAAGTGGGCGTGGAGGGCCACCTGGTAATGATGGTGGTGGTGCATCTGCTGGTAGTGCCAAAAACACAATAGCAGCTAAGGCAGGAGGTGTTGAGCCAGCGTCATGGTGTAGCTCTGGAAGGCCTGAAAGGCTCCCTTTTCTGGGAGTAGGTAGACTGCTTTTAAAGCCGGAGTATCAGGAATTGTTTGTGGCTTACATTGCTGAAACAGACTCCAGCTCTATCGCCTCCTCTTCTGAAGTCGTAAAAAATGCAAACACTGAGTCGTAACTGCAGGCTTCTGGTCAGGAGCAACCCCTTTCCTTATGTCCTTCACCCACACCAAAAGTGAAGGATGTGGAAGCACACACATCAGATTACCTCATGGAGCTTTTTTTCCATACCATGCCTGGGTTAATTAAAAATAGGGTCCATCATGTACTGGAGAAATGTAAATGGGGAAGATCAGACACTGGAGCAGCATCTAAGCGGCACATTATACACTGGAGCATTACAAATGGGGCCCATTATATATGGAGCATTATTGGAGCCCATCATACACTGGAGCTTCATACATGAGGCCCATCATGTACTGGAGCAATGTAAATGGGGCAGATCAGACACTGGAGCAGCATCTAAGGGGCCCATTATACACTGGAGCATTACAAATGGCTCCCATTATATGGAGCATTATTGGAGCCCTTCATACACTGGAGCATCATCCATGAGGCCCATCATGTACTTGAGCATTGTAAATGGAGAAGATCAGACACTGGATCAGCATCTAAGGGGCACATTATACACTGGAGCATTACAAGTGGGGCCCATCATATATGGAGCATTATGTGGAGCTCATCAGATACTGTATGTAACATTATATGTGACTAATTATTTGGTATGGAGAAATATATGGGGCTCATAATTCTGTATGGCGCACAATGTAGTGGCCATAACACTGAATGGAGTAATATACTGTCCTGTTTTTGAGCTATTGTACAATTTAAAATAGATCAGTCATGTCATGCAAGCTGTGAAGTATGTGTCATTGTACTATACCTATATTTCTGTGGCGTATCGGAGCATCATGAGTTGTGGTATGTGTTAAAGGGGTGCACTGACACTCTTTGGCCTAGGGCACACGAAAACCTGGAGACAGCCCAACCCCCCCCCCCCCCCACAACTTTAGCCAAATAACCCCCAGTTTTCAAAGCGCAACTATTATTAGGAAGTAAATTAAGGTTGACAAGCTTCAGTTATAAGAATTGATGTTTTTGGCATTGAAATGGGCACTGTAGGTGTGTTTACTGTCTTCCACTCCCTGCCGACCTTGCTTCCCCATTGACTTGCATTGGGTTTTTCATGAAACCCGACTCGACCCGAAAAAAGGCAAAGTCGCTCATCTCTAGTTATTTGGTTTAGGCGGAAATCACTTTTTTACACAGGGCCCTGTGGGTTTGGATTTCTTTTTCCCTTAATAATAAAGACCTTCATTTACGTACAAGACTGCATTTTGTGATTACTTGCGTTATCTTTGTATAATATTTTCATTTGTTTGGTGATTGTAATGTCCACACGGTATAAGGAATTCAAGAGAGAACACTTTAACTGTACTTTATTCTTCTCCTTCTTCCTCGAGCGCACAGCATTACATTTTTCTCATTAGGCTAAACTGAAACTAAAACTCCCTCAACCCACTTCCTGTCTCTAACCTCTAAGTCACAAGATTTCCTTTCTTAAAGAGACAGGTCAAATTATTATACATTACATCATCCCTCTTTCTTTCTTTTTTTTTTTTAACATATTACCAACCTCAAAAACAAGGCATCAACACGAAAAGAAGAAAGAAAAAAACAAAACAAAAAAAAGAAACATCCAAGAAAAGACATATGTCTGTATTGTCTTATTTGTTCAATTCCAAATCAGGCATTTTAATTACATCTCTTCAATAAGTCTCGATGGAGCCCTTCTTTCACATGTAGGTTAATGTCTGGGTTCATTGGGGGAGTCCATTGCTGTCAGATAAACTACCCCCTGTTGGCCCTCTCCACCGTCGGGTACCAAATCTTCCACCGGTGGGAGTTCATTACCATTGCTCGGCGGTATGATTTTAAAATGTGAGGAATTTCGGGTTATAGAGTGTCCATCTCGCTCAGCCTTGACCATGTTGCCCCTTCTCTCAGTAACATTATATCTTGCTGGACTATATACAGCTTAGGTTTTGTTGGTTGATCTTTGACGCACAACAACGACATCACCTCATTTGAAGGCACTTGGCTGTGCCCTTCGCCTTCTGTCTGCATAATGCTTCATGGCTTGCTTGTTAGAGAAATCTGTTGATCGCACTGAAGAGTCACTTGGTAGGGGATGGCTGGTCACCTCAGGGATCCATATATGAAGAGTTCTGCTGAACATTAGATGCGATGGAGCAGCATTAGTTTTGGAATGTGCCGTATTGTGGTAATTGCGCAAGAACATGTATAGTGACTGTATCAGTGGGGTGTGCTCCAGACTGGCTGCCTTGATTAATTTTCCCTTAGTGCACATGAAACGTTCTACAATTCCATTGGCTTGCGGCCAGCAAGGTGTGATTTTCCTGTGGCTGAACCCTAAGTATTTAGAAAACTGTGTAAATATATGTCCATTGAATGGAGGTCCATTGTCTGTTTTAATCTTGGAATGCCATAAGCAGAGAATATGTCGTCCAGTTCTATTAGCAGACATTGAAGAGATGAATGAAATAACAGGGTATCTAGAATATTCTTCAATTGTTACTAGAATGTATTGGCCACTTGGTAATGGCCCATATATGTCGATGGCCACTTCCTCCCAGAGAGCAGTGGGTAATGGAGACATTTGTAGTGGCTCTAACTTTGATGATGGCCTAATTAATTGACAATTGGAGCAATGTCTAATCTTCTCTTCCACCAATTCATCCATATTTGGGAACCACACTTTTTCTGAGTAACTTTTTTGTATCAACAATTCCCAGATGACCTTCGTGTGCTATCTGTATGACTAAGTTGTGCAAGGCCTTAGGTACAACCAGTTTGGTACCTCGAAGGATGAGATGCTCTTCAGTGACTGACAATTCCTCACGTACATTTGAAAATAGTTTTAATTCCTTCAGATCAATCCCAGAAACAGGAAATTTTTCCTTTTGAATTTCATGCCACCTTCGATTTTGGACGATTTGTATTAAGGCACAGAGTGTCTTGTCACTTGTTGTTGTATTCAAAAACTGATCAACAGAAAGTGCTTTTGGCACGGCGTGAGCTGCAACAAATCGTATGTATTCTTCCATGGAGGAATGCCCAGGTATATCATCATTCACAGGATGTATTGAGAGATAATCAGCTGGATTGCTATATTTTCCAGGCTTGTGAACAATTTTGTAATTGTAGTCCTGTAGACGTAGACCCCATCGCTCGATCCGTGCAGGCATTTTAGCTCGGGGATTTCCAAAAATTGTAAGGAGAGCTTGATGATCTGTGACAATGGTGAAGGGAGCTCCATAGAGAAATAAGTGAAAGTATTCACATCCTCAGACAACTGCCAAGGATTCCTTTTCAGGTTGTGAATATTTTCTTTCAGTACTTGTTAAGCTTTTGCGTGCATAAGAAATGATGTGGGGACTTTGATTGTCATCCTTGTATTGCGCTAAAATAGTACCCAGTCCCACAGGACTGGCATCCAGAATCAGTTCATTTTGAAGAGCTGGATCAAAATAGGCCAGAGTTCATTTTTAATTGTGTCAAAAGAGACCTGACAGTCCTGGGACCATTCAAAGACACAACTTTGTTTTGTAAGTTCTCTTAGCGGAGTGCTGATTGTTGAAAAATTTGGAATGTATCTAGCACAGTAGCTGGCCATTCCAAGAAAAGAGCGCACTTCACTGGCATTCTGTGGAATTGAGGCTGCTCTGATGGATTCCACTTTCTTGGGATCAGGTCGTACTCCTTCCGCTGAGAAGATGTGACCATAGAACTCCAATGAACTTTTATCAAATTCACATTTCTCTTTGCTTAAAGTGAGTCCAGCAGAGAGCAGGCATTCGAAGATGGCATATAGAGCACGATTGTGTTCAGCTTGAGTTCCTCATCCATGAACAATTGGAGTTCCTTTTCTACCTTCTTTCTCAGGTGAAATGGAATGTGCCTGTGAGCCTGGACTACTGGACGAACACTGTCATCTACATGAAGATGCACTTGAGAGTTCTTTAGTTTTCCTAAACCACTAAATAAGTAGGAAAAGCTGTTCACCATGGCCTGTAAATCCAGATCCGCTGGGTCAGTTATAGTATGAATAATCTGGATGAGTCCTAGCTTCAGGGCAGTGTGATAGCTGAGAAGACAGCCTCCTGGTCCTTGTATTGGGTGAAAAGTGGTTTTCTGCCTATTTTCTTTACAGCTAAGTTAATAATAATAATAATAATAATAATTTTTATTTATATAGCGCCAACATATTCCGCAGCACTTTACAATTAAGCGGGGATATGTACAGACAATAAATTCAATACAAGTTAAGACAATTCAAACAGTGACATTAGGAGTGAGGTCCCTGCTCGCAAGCTTACACTCTGCAAGGAAATGGAGGGGACACAGTAGGTGAAAAGTGCTTGTTAATTCAGGTCTGGCAATTATAATAAATAGGGATTTTCATATAAAGCTGCCTGATCCCGTCATCAGCCCGTGTGTTTAAGTGCAAGTCAAGTATCAAGTGCAGTTATCATGTGCATGGAGGGTGTGGAGACAGATGAATAGTAGGGTGCAGATTCAGAATAATATTTGGAAGGAGGGAACAGGGCAAAGTTAGTGTACTGAGTAGTTGATGTGGTAGGCTTGTTTGAAGAGATGGGTTTTCAAAGCGCGCTTGAATAGGTCGGGGCTAGGTATCAGTCTGATCATCTGGGAAAGTGCATTCCAGAGAACTGGCACAGCACTAGAGAAGTCTTTGAGATGGAATGTGCAAGGTACGGATTATGGGGGATGTTAGTCTTAGGTCATTTGTAGAATGGAGGGCACGTGTAGGGCGATAGACAGAGATGAGAGAGGCGATATAAGGCGGTGCAGAACTGTAGAGAGATTTGTGGGAGAGAGATGAGTTTATACTGGACCCTGTGGCGAATAGGTAGCCAGTGTAATGACTGGCACAAAATGGAGGCATCGGTGAAGCGGCTGGACAGAAATATGTGGCGCCCCTGAGGCTCAGTCGCCACAGAGGTACTGCACCTTCTCCTAAGGTGTAGTGCCCCACCACCTAGGTAAGTTGAGAACTCCTTTCCACACTCCAACACCTGCACCCACACACAGGATAGTTCAGCAATGGACCAGATTGCGGCTCCATGCTTAGAGGGTAGCAGAGCAGCTTTCGTGGGTCCTTGCTTTGTAACACAAGATGTGCTGGGAGGTGGGTGGAGTTGAGATATATAAAAGGTTGGGAAGGTTTGGAATTACAGGTCAGTCTGACGGGAGGTCATGCGGGAGAAGGACAGTCACTCAGGAGAGACTGAGGACGGGTCCGAGAGAGAGAGGAAGGAGTGCTGCAGCTGCCTCAGTGACCTGAGCCAGCTGGCACGGGAAAGGAACAGAAGGAGAAAGACGTAGAGCTGCAACCTAAGCTTCCATAAGAGAGAGAAGGAACAGCGCGGAACGAAGTAGTAGGAGAACAGAGAGGAGTTATAGGTTGGAAGAGGAACCCTGACTATAGGTTCTCAGTGCAAGGCCAGGGCCCGGTCCCCGAGGTTGTATGGACACTTATGGTTTTGCAGCAGACACCAGTGGAGTAGTTGGCTGTAAATGCACTACTACCATACAAGACTTGGGGCACAACAGCAACTGAATAGAGAGCCAGGACTCTGGAGAAAGGCAGATTTTAAGGGATTCAGAAGGAGAATTGGAGGGATCCAATGGCTGGATATCCTTAAAGACAAAAATGTCAAGGAAGGATGGGAAATCTTGAAAAATGAAATTCTCAAAGCACAATTGTTAACAATTCCGAAAAGAGGGAAGAATAGGAAGCATTTAAGGAAACCAGGATGGATAAACACAGAACTTAAGCACATGCTAAAAAGGTAGAAAAAAATGTTTATAAAATGGAAAGAGGGAGGCATATCTAAAGAAGAATATAATGCTGTCTGCAGAACCTGCAGGGCACAAATCAGATTAACTAAAGCTGAAAATGAATTGAGGCTTGCAAGAGATGTCAAAAGCAATAATAAAGGATTTTGGGGATATGTCAAAAGTAAAAGAAAAGTCAAAGATGCTATAGGATTTTTACAGGATGAAAATGATCAAATGGTAAGACAGGATGTTGAGAAGGCCGAACTTTTAAATTCCTATTTTGCATCTGTTTTCTCTCAGAAAGGAAATGTAACATCAACTGTTCTTCACTGTCCTATTAAGGGAATAGAAGAATCCAGGATATCTATAAACAAAGATAGTGAGGAAACACTTAGCTAACCTAAATGAATTCAAGTCTCCAGGTCCAGATGAATTACACCCTAGAGTAGTGAAGGAGATAGCAGAAGAAATTTTTGAACCCCTCTCCATAATCTTTGAAAATTCTTGGAGAACAGGAGAAGTCTCAGAAGACTGGAGAAGAGCAAATGTTGTTCCTATATTCAAAAAGGGGAAGAAGGTGGACCCAGGCAACTATAAGCCGGTGAGTATGACTTCTATACCAGGAAAGATCTTTGAACAAATTATTAAACAACATGTATGTCAGTACCTGGATAAGAATGAAGTGATTAAACAGAGTCAGCATGGGTTTGTAACTAATAAGTCATGTCAGACTAACTTAATTTCCTTCTATGACGGAATCACTGAATGGGTGGATCAAGGAAATGCTGTAGATATAGTATATCTTGACTTCAGCAAAGCATTTGACAAAGTATCTCATACAATCCTTATTGAAAAAATGACTAAGTATGGAATGGACAAGGCAACTGTTAGGTGGATTCATAACTGGCTAGTGATCGGACCCAAAGAGTGGTCATAAATGGCTGCACATCCAGTTGGAAGAATGTCTCAAGTGGGGTACTACAGGGCTCTGTCCTGGGCCCTGTATTGTTCAACATTTTTAGCAACGATTTAGATGAAGGAATTGAGGGTAAACGGATTAAATTTGCTGATGACACAAAGCTAGGAGGGATAGCTAATACTAGAGAAGAGAGAGAGAGGATTCAAAAAGATATAAATAAACTGGAGAAGTGGGCAGCAACTAACAGAATGGTTTTTAATAGGGAAAAATGCAAAGTACTACATCTGGGCAATAAAAATGAAAAAAGCATATACAGAATGGGAGTAATAGGGCTAAGCAACAGCACATGTGAAAAAGACTTGGGTATACTAATAGATCACAGACTGAATATGAGTCAACAGTGTGATGCAGCAGCAAAAAAGCCAAATACAGTTCTAGGATGTATTAACAGAAGCATACAGTCTAGATCACGTGAAGTCATTATTTCCCTCTACTCCTCTTTGGTCAGACCTCATCTGGAATATTGTGTCCAGTTTTGGGCACCACATTTTAAAAAAGACATCAACAAACTGGGGCAAGTTCAGAAAAGAGCGACCAGAATGGTGACCGGTCTGCAAACCCTGTCTTATGAGGAAAGGTTGCAGGATTTGGGAATGTTTAGTTTGCAAAAGAGAAGACTGAGAGGAGACTTAATAGCTGTCTACAAATATCTAAAGGGCTGTCACATTGTAGAAGGATCAACTTTATTCTCATTTTCACAAGGAAAGACTAGAAGCAATGGGATGACACTGAATGGGAGGAAACACAGATTAGATATTAGAAAAAACTTTTTGACAGAGTGATCAATGAGTGGAACAAGCTGCCACGAGCAGTGGTGAGTTCTCCTTCAATGGAAGTCTTCAAACAGAGGCTGGACAGACATCTGACTGGGATGATTTAGCGAATCCTGCTTTGAGCAGGGGGTTGGACCAGATGGCCAGGAGGTCCCTTCCAACTCTACGATTCTATGATTCTATGATTCTTTGAGTCCCTGATAGAGGCTACAGCTGTCTGTCATACAAGTAGAGTTGTTAGGAACATCTGACAGGAGGAACTTCAGAGTAACATAGTACTGGAGCTCTTCACACTAAAAGGCGCAATAGAGAAGTCATTCAGGAAAGGTACATGTTGGTGGAGTGTTGGAGAGGAAAACCCTGACTTGCCCGGGAGGTTGATTGAGTCTCTGTCCCGGAGGACACGGCACGGAGGCAGGCACCAGTGTGTACCACGAACTGTGAGTAAAGCTTTGCAACTGCAAGCCCTGGTGTCTTCCATACACTTGTGCGCCAACACCGTCAGCACAAGTGATGTGCTACATCTGGGTACCAACATTCCTCTCACTGCCTGCTCCTATACACTGCCCTGGGGTTACAGCTTCACCTGTGGGGAGCTATACCATCTATGCTGCAACACACCATCAGCCCCAGAGGATCTGCACGCAGCGTTGGCTTAACATCTTGCTTGCCAAACACCACAGGTGGTGTCACAAACTATTCCACTTCATTAACTACACACCACCATTGATTTGGGCGCCCAGGGCCATGGACCGGGTCACCGCCGCTGTGACACCTTTCCCCCTGACACCGGCCTGGTACCGAGTACCCTACAGCCCTTGAAGGGCGACCCAATTTTGGCATCACAAACAGGATGATGAGACCCGATACCATCGGGTTCTGTGCGCCTGAAATTTGTCAGACTTTGAACTTTTGAAAATGTGCAGAAGACCTGATTTAATAGACTGTAAAATGGACATTAGAAATGGCCGCTGGCGTGGAGAAGAAGGGCGTGAAGAGATGGGAGGTCCTAGAAAAAGACAGTGAAGAGTATTGGGCCTTCCCTGCCTGAATTACTATGTGACAGATGCATGGCTCACCCCCCGAGGGGTTCATATACTTGCTTGGTATGGAGGCGCTGGAAGAAGACGCTGGCCCCGGAAGGGGGGGGGCAGAAGAAGCCAGTGGCGGGAAAGGGGCTGAGGCAGGAAGAATAATGCGAGAATGCCATTTTGGAGAGTGAGGGAAGGAAGCCTGCGGAGCACGAGGAAATGGATCTCCCTGGCGCCATGGCTGACAGCTCCAACCTGAACTCCGGAATGGACCGCCAGCAACTAGAAGACGATATTGTTGAACTGACCACCCATCTGCAACTGAGGCAGGAGGCCTTGGAGCAGCTGAGATGGCAGCAGGCCCTGGAGGGGCCTACGCCTACGGTACCCGCTATACCGGTACCTGCTGCCACTGCACCGGACTGTCCTACCTACGGCAGCGCTGATTTTACCCCCACGCTGTCTGTGCGGCTGAGTGCACCGGAGGACCCGAGACCAGAGACCATGCACCTGCCCGCACCTGTTGCGGCTGCGCAGGTCCCGATCGAAACCCCCGTGGACCCAGAGCTGCCATTGGCCTCACCACCACTGCCGCCCGGACCAGCCATTCCGGTGGATATCCCTGCAGCTTCCCACCGTCATGAGCCTGCAACAGAGCAGAGACCGCACCGCCAGGAGGCCTCAGATACGTCAGATGTTCCTCCACCTGGGAAGGCCCTGGGGTGCACCAAGGCTGCTGCAGCTGGCCAGGTCGTGCTAGACCTGGTCTGGGACCGGGATGACTGTCCCCAGGGGGAAACATCTGGACCCCTAACGGTGGTGCCGTGGGCCGCAGTGGAGCCAGTCCCGGGAAGAGCGGGAAGATGAAGAGAACTGGGCAGGATGCCGGGCCACCATCCGGCAGCTGGCAGCGGAGTATCGGGAGAGAGAGCAGCGAAAAATGGCTGTGTTGGGCCCGGATCTGGCCCGGAAGGAGAGGGCCTGTGCAGGGCATTACAGCCCCCGGGATGCAGCTGGATGGGGACAAGTGCTGAATGTGAACAAGGAGAGGGGTTTTGGATTTATTGCGGACCCCAAGTGAATTAGTGACTTGTTCTTCAGCAGGAGAGATGTCGAGTCACATCTGAGGAAGGGACATCCTGACAGAGACCTGCAGCCTGGGGAGTATGTGACATTCACCCGGCATGAGGGGCTCATGGGGTGGTATGCCCTGAATGTACGTCGTATTCCGGAAGAGCTTATTGAAAGGTACAAGCCAAAGCCATCTGTCGCTGCCCCTCCACCCACCGTTGCTACCCAGACTGCTCAGGTACCTGCTCCCAGGAACCAGGCTGCTCTTGCATAAGCTCCAGCCCTGCAGCCCAGAGCAAAGATCCCTGGCTTGACACCTTGGGAAGAGGAGTACTTGATGGCAAATGAGTACCTCGCACCTGGTAGCAGTTCCAGTTCAGCTTCCAGAACCCCAGGAGGGGAACACAAGTAAACACTTACAAAATCTCGTTACCCAGTAGGGTTTGTTTGCACCAGTTGTGCCTTTTTGTTATCATCTTTTTCTGGTAGCACTTTTGTTGCCTAGTTTTTGCAATGGCAGCGTTTTCTAATTTTGAACTAGCGATCATGAACTTGGAGTGATCCAAAAACTCTCACCTGTAAATAGTTGCGCCTCTTTAGGTGCCCTCTCTTGGTTTTACATAAAAAGACACTTTGCGAAGATAATGTTTTTGCATGGACACTTTTCGAAGTTGATGTCTATCTCAAAGGACACTGCAAGAAATCCCAGCTGGGAGTGGTGTCCAGCACTTACAAGAATAATTGTTGAATGTTTTACTGTGAAGTATTTGATAATGTGTTTTATAAGAGTATTAGTAACTGAGAAATGGCTTTTATAGAAGAATTAGGAATGTCTGATATAGAGATGAGTGATATGAATAAAGAATTGAAAGTGATAGGTGATGGACAGGTACTTGCGGTCAGCGTCTTGCATCTAGAGGAAGAGAGAAAAATGTGTTACAGAGAATAGCACTTTGAATTGAGAATTGCACTTAGAATTAAAAATTTTAGATAGAATTTAAGATAGAATTGTTTGTAACGTTCAAGATGAGTACCTCCTATACTAGGAAGATTAGTATAAGAAAAGTTTGTTATGCATTACAAAATTTTTTCTATGTTTCTTTGCTGTCAACTTTGTTATCTTGCAGCCCGCGGACGTGCTGTGGTTAACAGGGGGGTATGTGGTGCCCCTGAGGCTCAGTCACCACAGAGGTACTACACCTTCTCCTAAGGTGTAGTGCCCCACCACCTAGGCAAGTCGGGAACTCCTTTCCACACTCCAACACCTGCACCCACACACAGGATAGTTCAGCAATGGACCAGATGGCGGCTCCATGCTTAGAGGGTATCAGATCACCTTTCGTGGGTCCTTGCTTTGTAACACGAGATGTGCTGGGAGGTGGGTGGAGTTGAGATATATAAAAGGTTGGGAAGGTTTGGAATTACAGGTCAGTCTGACGGGAGGTCAGGCGGGAGAAGGACAGTCAGTCAGGAGAGACTGAGGACGGGTCCGAGAGAGAGGAAGGAGTGCTGCAGCTGCCTCAGTGACCTGAGCCAGCTGGCACGGGAAAGGAACAGAAGGAGAAAGACGTAGAACTGCAACCTAAGCTTCCATAAGAGAGAGAAGGAACAGCGCGGAACAAAGGAGTAGGAGAACAGAGAGGAGTTGTGGGTTGGAAGAAGAACCCTGCCTATAGGTTCTCAGCGCAAGGCCGAGGCCTGGTCCCCGAGGTTGTATGGACACTTATGGTTCCGCAGCAGACACCAGTGGAGTAGTTGGCTGTAAATGCACTACTCCCATCCAAGACTTGGGGTACAATGGCAACTGAATAGAGAGCCAGGACTCTGGAGAAAGGATACCCCGATAGAGGCTACAGCTGTCTGTCATACAAGTAGAGTTGTTAGGAACATCTGACAGGAGGAACTTCAGAGTACCATGGTACTGGAGCTCTTCACACTAAAAGGAGCAATAGAGGAGTCGTTCAGGAAAGGTACATGTTGGTGGAGTGTTGGAGAGGAGAATCCTGACTTGCTCGGGAGGTTGATTGAGTCTCTGCCCCGGAGGACACGGCATGGAGGCAGGCACCAGTGTATACCATGAACTATGAGTAAAGCTTTGGAACTGCAAGCCCTGGTGTCTTCCATTCACTTGTGCGCCAACACCGTCAGCACTGCTACATCTGGGTACCAACATTCCTCACACCGCCTGCGCTTATACACTGCCCTGGGGTTACAGCTTCACCTGTGGGGAGCTATACCATCTATGCTGCAACACACCATCAGCCCCAGAGGATCTACACACAGAGTTGGCTTAACATCTTGCTTGCCAAACACCACAGGTGGCGTCACGAACTATTCCACTTCATTAACTACAAACCACCATTGATTTGGGTGCCCAGGGCCATGGACCGGGTCAAAGCCGCTGTGACACCTTTCCCCCTGACACTGGCCCGGTACCGAGTGCCCCACAGCCCTTGGAGGGTGACCCAAATATGACCCTGGCTGCCGCATTCAAGATGGATTGGAGAGGAGAAAGTTTGGTAAGAGTGAGACCGATCAGAAGAGAATTGCAGTAGTCCAGACAAGAATGGATAAGAGCGACAGTAAGAGCCTTAGCAGTTTCAAAGGTGAGAAAAGGTCGGATTCTGGAGATGTTTTTAAGATGCAGGTGACAAGAGCGAGTGAGTGATCGGATATAGGGAGTAAAGGAAAGTTCGGTGTCGAATATGACCCCAAGACAGAGGGCATGCTGCTTTGGAGTTATGGTTGAACCCTCCAGGGTTATTTCGATGTTAGGTAGAGTGAGGTTAGTAGAGGGGAGAAACACAAGAAGTTCGGTTTTGGAGAGATTTAGTTTCAGATAGAGGGAGGACATGATGTTAGAGACAGCAGACAGACAATACTTGGTATTTTGAATTAGGGTAAGGGTGATGTCAAGGGAAGAAGTGTATAATTGGGTGTTATCAGCATAGAGATGATACTGGAACCCAAATCTCCTGTTTGTCCAATAGGGGCAGTGTATAGAGAGAAGATGAGGGGGCCTAGGACTGAGCCCCGATAGTAAGGGGACGAGGAGAGGAAGAGGAGTCGGCAAAAGATACAATGAAGGAGCGGTCAGAGAGGTAGGAGGAGAACCAAGGAGAGGGCTTTGTCCTTGAGGCCTATAGATCGGAGCATAGTGAGGAGGAGCTGGTGATCACTAGGGGTCAAAAGCGGCAGAGAGATCCAGGAGAATCAGCAGGGAGCAATGACCTTTCGATTTAGTTCAGCATCAAATTGTCCCATTGTACCTAGAGGTATTTTAGAGCCATATGGAAAGATTTTAGTATGCACTTGCTGTAAGACTGGCTTTGTTTTCAATTGTTCATATGCATTGCTGTCTATGATATCCACTGAAGCTCCCATATCTATTGTAAAGGTGATATCCGTGTGACAGATGGTGAGCGTGATACAGGGAGCCTGCACTGAGCCAGTGACAGAGGTCGTGAACACGTAGTTCTCAGCCACAGACATTTCTTCGGTATCCTGATTTATCATTTTTATATTCGCCGACTTTGTCATAGACAGAGGAGACTTGTTGTGCGCTGACTTGCAGACAGCTGCAAAATGGTTCCCTTTTCCACATTTACTGCATGTTTGTCCTATAGCTGGACATTTGTTCAGGTGGTGAGGGAAATCTTGCCCACATCTATGGCATTTCTTCTGTTTCTGGGCTTGCTTGTCTTGTGCACTTTTATGTTCGAGATTATGCACATGTAGATTATCCCCATTCTCCATTGCGGTGGCCTGATGATCTGCTATCTCTATAGCATGGGCCATCTTGAGTAAATCATGCAGAGAGATCCTGCTGCAGAGCTTTACGCCTTAGGTTATTAGACGAGCAGGTGACAATTACTTGAGTTAGGATTTCATCATCTACATCCATAAATGCACATCCATGAGCTAGCTCTTTTAGACTTGTGACATAGGTGTCTATGGATTCTTCTGGAAGCTGCTTAGCAATCCTCAACTTGTATCTTTCACATCTGATGTTGTTTGGGGTTTAAATAGTCAGTGAGAGCTTTGGTGCAGTTGCTGTACATGTCTGTCTCTCCTGCAGGTAATGTGCTGTATATGTCATATACTCCTATGACGACAGTGCAAGAACACGGCTCTCTTTCTTTTCTCCTCTTTTATGTCCATAGCTTCCAGGAAGTTCTCAAACTGGTTTAGCCATTTTCTCCAGGTATGGGAGAGATTAATGATATCAGTCATATCAAACTGTGGAAACGTGTGCAAGTAGTCAGCCATGATGGAGTCTCTCAGTGGCCCTGGCATGTGAAGCGGTAAAGCAGGGGTTAGTACTCACAGCTGCAGGTGATTGCACCCCATCCTCGTCGCCAGTTGTAATGTCCACAAGGTATAAGAAATTCAAGAGAGAACGCTTTAACTGTATTTTATTCTTCTCCTTCTTCCTCCAGCACACAGCATCACATTTCCCTCATCAGGCTAAACTGAAACTGAAACTCCTCCAACCCACTTCCTGTCTATAACCTTCCAGTCACAAGATTTTCTTTCTTAAAGACACAGGTCAAATCATTATAGATTACAGTGCTCTGATACATTTAAGTTTGATAAAAGTGCAAAAAAATATGAAATCAGGAAGAGGGAAACACTTTTTCACACAACTGTGTATCTACTTCAATAGCATTTTGCAAGGGTTGAAATTTGGAGTTGAAATTATTGCCAAAAGTTAATTATTGTGTTGTACAAAATGTATGGTAAAAGAAAAGAGTCAATAGAACACTAGAAAAAACCCTGTACAACGACTAAAAGTGTGTGACCCACAGAACCCCGACGACCACTGGCACCAGCCGCCCGGGCATTAGTACTGCCAAACAGACTGCACTTGGCTCATTTGCCTCCGGTAAGTGTATTGTGGGGAACTAGCGGAGGCCATTATGGTAAAGACGGCTCATCACTCATCTCTCACAGCAGGATTATGTTACATCTAATGGGAAAAATGTGATTTTGAGTCAGTGATCTGCAGAGAACTGGATGTCTGATCGCAAACAGCTAATTTAACCCCTTTCCTACATTAGACGTACTATTCCATCCATGTGACCTGGGACTTAAGTCCCAAGGACCGAATAGTACGTCATAGCGATCAGAGGCGCCCCACTTGGGGAGCGCCGCTGATCGCGGCTGGGTGTCAGCTTCTTATCACAGCTGACACTCAGCACTATGTTCACAGTGTACCGGGGGTTTAGGGAAGCATCGGCATGGAGGGGGCTCCCTCCGTGCTTCCCTGCGACCCCCACAGAAGCGCGATGTGCAGCGATGCTGCGGGGGCCTCCTTCCCTGCAGGTCCCCGGATCCAATATGGCGGCGGGGACCTTTGGGGGCCTGCAGGGAGCCGGCTTCCTCACTGACCGCAGAGGGCAGGCATGAGGAAGCCTGTGCAGTGCCTGTGTCAGATCGCTGATCTGTCACATAACAGTGATGTCCCACCTGGGACAGTGTAATAAAGTTAAAAAAAAAGTGTAAAAATAATTTATAAAAAATCGCTAAATAAATAAAAAAAAAATATTCCCTAATAAATCCATTTTTTGAAAATAGAAAAAAAACAATAAAAGTGCACATATTTGGTATCGCCGCATCCGTAACGATGTGCCCTATAAAACTGTCCCCTTAGTTAACCCCTTTTGCGAACCCCTTAAAAATAAAAATTAAAAACGAAGCAAAAAATATTGCATTTATCATCATACTGCCGAACAAGAAGTGCAATAACGCGCGATCAAAAAGACGGATATAAATAAACATGGTACCGCTGAAAACGTCATCTTGTCCAGCAAAAAATGAGCTGCCTTACAGCATCATCAGTGAAAAAATAAAAAAGTTATAGCTTGCAGAATAAAGCGATGCAAAATAATTATTTTTTATATTAAATTGTTTTTATTGTATAAAAGCGCCAAAACATAAAAAAAGACATAAAAGAGGTGTCACTGTAAACGTACTGCCCCGAAGAATAAAACCGCCTTATCGATTTTACCACATGCGGAATGGTGTAAACGCCCCCCCCCAAAAGAAATTCATGAAATGTTGGTATTTGTTCATTCTGCATCCCAAACATCGGAATAAAAAGCGATCAAAAAAGTCACGTGCCCAAAAATGTTACCAATAAAAATGTCAACTCGTCCCGCAAAAAAAACCTCATATCACTCAGTGGGTCAAAATACGGAAAAATTATAGCTCTCAAAATGTGGTGATGCAAAAACTATTCTTACAATAAAAAGCGTCTTTTAGCGTGCGACAGCTGCCAAACATAAAAACCGCCACAAATAGTAAATCAAACCCCCCGTTATCACTGTTAAATATTAATAATCCGTTAATTTCTTATAAGACTCAGTTCTGTACATTGCTTTAGCTTACACGACATAGGCTATTTTTAAGCTTGGCTCATGGTAGAAAGACAGCTCCATATATGTAGAGACCACGTGCTTTAGGAGACGTATATAATTCATGGCTAACTGTAGAGGTCGCTCCTTCTTCCCTCACCATCATGAGAGACAGACACGAAGATGTCTTCTGTGCTGGGCCATGACATGACATAACAGCTGGTATGTTACTTTAGTACGAAGAAGCCTAAGAGAGACAGACGCCATTTGCCATGTGAGATCTCGGAGAGAAAGAAGAATACATGTTGCTTTTGCCATGTGGGATTTCAGAGTATGAACTATGGACAATTTCTCTTTCACCTATTTTTATTCACCTGTTTTTCTGTAATAACCTTTCTTTGATGGAAGAATCCAAATAAACTACTATATTTTTATCTGGTAACTAGTCCTGAGTATTTTACAGGATATGCATTATTTTACATTGGAGAGCCAGCCAGATCTGAATTTTTGTACTTTTTTCCGGATTTCCCTCAACTTGCCCACAAGGGGGATTGGACTTTGCTAACGTCAAATCATATGTGCAAGTTATCGGGAATTCCACTACTTACAAGAATCACACAGAACCTAGAAGTAAGAATTGCCAGATAGATTGAGAAGTACTACAAGTGCCAAAGTGCCAGACGTGCTGAAACCAAGACAAGAGCCCAGCGTTGTCTATCAAAGGAACAAGCTGAGAAATTTCAAGGTAAGAGAAATGGATGTAATTAATTCTTATGCTAAGCAGAGTAGATTGAAATTTAAGTCTGTAGACAATTCTAATTCAGAAGTTTTATGGTTAAGTTTATATGCCGAGTGTGAACTCGAGAATCAAAGGTTAGATTCTAAGTTTTTCAATAGAGAAAGAGAGAGATTAAAAAATATTCTACAGATGGTAGATATATTTCATAGATCTGTGTCAGAGAAATCTAAAAATGATTGTGTAGAGGATAGTGATATTCCCGAGATTTACTGTAATGTGGAGAAACAGTTACAAGTAGCAGCAGCCATGGAAGGTGACCTTGCAGACGTGGAACAAGATGGAGAAGTAGGAGGAGACTTCAGAACTGACGTAGAGGACGTCCAAGGGAAAGACGTACCACTAAAAATAGACGACTCACAGGCCCAAACCCGAAAGAAAGTAAGAAAAATTTTGCTTAAGATATGCGAAATAATTCCTGCATATGAAAACAAAATAGATGTTTGTAGAAACTCTGAGGTTTTTGAAAGTTGTGTTGATAAATTTGATTTATCTAACGAGGAGAAGAATCAGTTGTTCAAAATGTGGATCCCTGTAAACTTTGCTAGGAGATTGACTTTAAAGTTATCTGGTGAAACACATGAGAATTTAACTGATAAAGACAGATTAAAAATTCTCATTTTTTGTTCATCAAATGAAAATCATCCAGATATTGATATTCTTCAAAAATTAAGGATTGGTCGGAAGGAATGTATTTTTACGTTCATGTCCATATATGAACGTTTGTACAAAATCCTGAATGAGAATGTCAAAACACCGTCCCTCATAAGGAGTTTTGTAGGCAAATTTTGGTTTCTAAATCCTGCATCTCGTGTTATTGCGTCACAAAAAGATTCTTTGTTTGAATGTGCGCAATCCCTTGATTTTGCCAGAAAACACGAGAATCGTGAAAGGAAAGTAAATTGTGCTAATTTTGTAAAGACAGGCAGAGTAAAATCTTATCAGAAGCCTGTATTAGCAAAGCCTTCTAAAATGAGTTTTCCCCAAATATATGAAGTACAAAGGAGATCACATGTTTGTTATAAGCCATATGGAATGATGCAAAGGAACACCGAAAAGACACAAATGGAATTAAGAAAAATGATGAGTTCTGATTTTCTTTCTGTAACAAAGATGGCCGAATTTAACAGACAGAAACAGGTGGTGAGTGACATCATGGCCTGTAAACTGAATACTCTGCTCCAAGAATCTATCAGCTTTAAAATGGCAAGAACCTTTCAGGATATTTTTTGCAGAGAAATAAGTATGGGTGTAGGAATTGGCTAGAAAAAGTAATTATATATATATATATTGTGTAACAGTGTTATACAATTAGTGAGTTATATGTAATTATTTTATAGAGTATAATCCTATAGTTTTATGGTTTGTGGATATATACATAGTCATACAGTATATATAGAGTGTTTGTAGAAGTAGAAATAGTAGAACTGTATTTTTTAATGAAAATTAAAATCTACATCAGTAATAATATTTAGAATATGAATATGATATTAACCTTATTTTTTATGTTTCCTTAGAATTTTCATTTCAAAGCAGGACATAATGCGGGAAAAATTCTCTTACAAGGATTTATGCCTTTATTTACACAGGAAGTTGCAATAATAAGTATACCAGACCAGTATACTATGTCCCTGTTCCTTAGGGAAAGAATTTTTAAAGGGGTCTCAGCTTTTGCAAAGCAATGGAATTTTTTTTCAGGCCTAAATGTCAAGTATAGCTATACATATACATATATTTATGTCATGTGGGGAATATTCAAAGAAATATTAAGAGACTAAATTTAAATAGTTTACAATGCATTGATAATTAGGATAATTTGGGTTAAAATACGTGTATTCATCACACCTCTGTATGTGAGGTATTTGGTTTAAACTTAATATGTGACACAGTCTGACTGACAGTGACTGAGTGTATGAGCAGCTGCTGAGCGAGTAATGTGATATGTTTGTGAGGCCTCAGGATCCTGAATGCATAAGAGAGAAAAAAAAAACCCCAAAAGCTTTTACCTTTAGGAGAAATATGCAGATCAGATAAATTATTAGAATATTAGGATACATAATGAAATATTATCTATACAACATATATTTCTATATTTCTATAGTAATTATTATTTCTTGATTTAGTTAATAGTGGATAAGTGCAAAGTGCAATCGCACATCAAAATGGTTTATGCAAATTAATTTTTCCAAAGGATAATTTTATGATATTCAAATTAATTTTGATGGTTACACATCTTCAGACAAATAATGGTATAAGCAAGTATAAATTCACATAATTTATACATTAATTATTTTTAATTTTGGTTTTGATAAATGAATTATTTCATGAAACAATATTTTTTGGTATTAAGGGGGAAAATATGTTTTTGATCCTGACTACATCATCACATTTGATTAATACCTCTTCTTCACACATTTTAATAGAAAAAAATATTAATAAGGTACAATGGTATAAGTATTGGGTATAATAACAAGTATTATAAAGAGTCATTTCTTTACACTAAGAGGAATTACATGCAAAGTTGCATAATTTGAATATTTTGATAACACAAGTTTATGACAATTATGAAATAATCCAGATCATGGAAATATTAAGGGTGTATGTTACTGAGGACATAACTACTCTGCATCAACATAAAGGCCTTATTCTTATTTTTATTTTTATTCTTATTTTTCATTATTTTTAATTCTTTCACCAATATTTAGTGGGGTAATGTCTACTGAGAATATTGCTTCATTAAATATAGCAATTATATGGTTCTTTTACTAAGGAAAATGTTTCACTTCTGAGTTATATGCAACAATTCTTTTATTCATTCATTCGCTCACTCATATATTCTTATTTTGGTTCATGGCTATACATTCCTACATATTATTAGTATAATAAATATATTCCTTATTAATAAAGATGATAACACTGGTTACATAAAACACAGTGACACCTATGGGTTGAAAAAGGTAATTACACCTATGACATAAAAAAATGTTCTATCACATGAAAAATACGGATAATAATGTATTATCACTTATTATTGGTTTATTATTTCAAATATTGAAATCCATATACGGTACAAATTCTGATAATAATTATATGGATATTACTGATTGCTATGGTACGCTGTGATATTATAGGATAGGAAAATTACCGGATTTGGTATAGACTAGGGAATGAAGACTTCAAGCAAGATACTGAAATTACGTTAATAAAGACTTTTCATATTAAAATTGATTCTTATCAGTTGCAAGAAGAAGAATGCCGCGATCCAGAAGTCCCAGAAGGTAACAAAACTATGATTTCTGAGTATAGACTGTGTTAATCACAAGTGCAGTATCCACCACTGACAGTCACAATTAAAGTGTCTAACCTGACAACCAGAGGACGATGATCCTATGATGCTGAGATGAACTGTGTTATCACGTTCTTATCAAGTTCCAGAAGTTTTCAATCACCTGAAAAGCTTCGATGAAAGCTGGTGAACAATAAGGTAATTGTCGGGAGGCTACAACCCTGACATATGTCCTGTGCATTAGGACAAGGACTGGTTATGGTGCTATGTTTAGCAAGGAAGAGTCATTTTAACCCTTGCTTTGCTGACCAAAGACGTCACACCTGTTCAAAGACCAGTACCGATGGAGGATTCCAGAATATCCAAGGCGAGCCAATGTAAGCCCAGGTTTTTAAAGGTGACACTGCACAGATATTAAAGCTGCATAGACTTTGTTTTCGTATTAACATTTGAATTTATGGACTTTGATTTGATACACGACACGATTTCTACAACATCTATATGCTATAAGAAAACTGTATTTTTAAAAGAACCAAGAAGAAGACAGAAGACATCAAAATGAAGACCAGATGACATCAGATGATGACTGGACCTGAGATGCTTCAATTTAGACTTAAGGAAGTATAATTATACATATTTTATATGAATATTGTTCACGGCTTACCATAACATGAATTCACATCAATTGTGTCATTGAGTACTTATAACGGTAATCTGATATTATTATTATGATTGATATTAAATTATTTTGTCAAAGAAGAAGAAAAGAAGAAAGAAGATCTTGTTATATTTTGAGGGTTCCAATTAATGTCTGTCTCCCTCAAAAGGGGGAATTGTTAAATATTAATAATCCGTTAATTTCTTATAAGACTCAGTTCTGTACATTGCTTTAGCTTACACGACATAGGCTATTTTTAAGCTTGGCTCATGGTAGAAAGACAGCTCCATATATGTAGAGACCATGTGCTTTAGGAGACGTATATAATTCATGGCTAACTGTAGAGGTCGCTCTTCTTCCCTCACCATCATGAGAGACAGACACGAAGATGTCTTCTGTGCTGGGCCATGACATGACATAACAGCTGGTATGTTACTTTAGTACGAAGAAGCCTAAGAGAGACAGACGCCATTTGCCATGTGAGATCCCGGAGAGAAAGAAGAATACATGTTGCTTTTGCCATGTGGGATTTCAGAGTATGAACTATGGACAATTTCTCTTTCACCTATTTTTATTCACCTGTTTTTCTGTAATAACCTTTCTTTGATGGAAGAATCCAAATAAACTACTATATTTTTATCTGGTAACTAGTCCTGAGTATTTTACAGGATATGCATTATTTTACAATCACCCCCTTAGTTAGGGAAAAATAATAAAATTTAAATAAATGTATTTATTTCCATTTTCCCATTAGGGTTAGGGCCAGGGTTAGGGCTAGGGTTAGGGCTGATATTAGAGTTAGGGGTGTGTTGGGGTTAGGGTTGGAGCTAGAATTGGGGGGTTTCCACTGTTTTGGTACATCAGGGGTTTTCCAAATGCAACATGGCGTCCAATCTCAATTCCAGCCAAAAACGTCAAATGGCGCTGCTTCTCTTCCGAGCTCTGCCATACGCCCAAATAGTGGTTACCCCCACATGTGGGGTATCAGTCTGCTCAGGACAAATTGCACAATAACTTTTGGGGTCCTGTTACCCTTGGTAAAATAAAAATTGGGGGTGAAAAGATCATTTTTGTGGAAAAAATATGATTTTTTAATTGTACGGCTGTACTTTATAAACTTCTGTGAAGCCCTTGGGGGTTCAAAGTGATCATCACATATCTAGATAAGTTCCTTGGGGGGTCTAGTTTCCAAAATGGGGTCACTTGTGGGGGGTTTCCACTGTTTAGGCACATCAGGAGCTCTCCAAACGTGACATGGCATCCAATCTGAATTCCAGCCAATTTTACAGTGAAAAAGTCAAACGGCGCTCCTTCCCTTCCGAGCTCTGCCATGCACCCGAACAGTGGTTCCCCCCCACATATCAGGTTTCAGCGTACTCAGGACAAATTGCACAATAACTTTTGCAGTCTAATTTCTCCTGTTACCCTTGGTAAAATAAAAAAATTGAACCTGAAGTAATTTTTTTTGTGAAAAAAAGGTAAATGATCATTTTTTTAAGCATTCAAAAAATTCCTGTGAAGCACCTGAAGGGTTAATAAACTTCTTGAATGTGGTTTTGAGCACCTTGAGGGGTGCAGTTTTTAGAATGGTGTCACTTTGGGTATTTGCTATCATATAGACTCCTCAAAGAGACTTCAAATGTGATGTGGTCCCTAAAAATAAAATGGTGTTGTAAAAAAGAGAAATCGCTGGTCAACTTTTAACCCTTATAACTTCCTAACAAAAAAAATTTTGGTTCCCAAATTGTGCTGATGTAAAGTAAACATGTGTGAAATGTTACTTATTAAGTATTTTGAGTGCCGTAGCTCTGTGATTTAAGAGCATAAAAATTCAAAGTTGGAAAAATGCAAAATTTTTGCCAAATTTCCATTTTTTTCACAAATAAACGCAAGTTATATGAATGAAATTTTACCACTAACATTAAGTACAATATGTCACAAGAAAACAATGTCAGAATCACCGGGATCCATGGAAGCTCCAGAGTTATGACCTCATAAAGGGACAGTGGTCAGAATTGTAAAAATTGTAAAAATTGGCCCGGGCATTAACATGCATCTGTCAGTGTCCTGCGTTATGGATTAGGCTGTTGGCCACTATCGGATTTCCATCGGTCATTATGGTGCGGTGACTTTATTATTACTAGGATGGGTTTTTGTTATAGGGAACCTGACAGCTCATAAACACGACCATCATCTGTCACACATTGTCTATATGATCTCTGCCATGTATGTATGACTCTGAAAGCATGCGGTATTTCAGAGAAAAAATAATGTAAGAGCAGCTCAGTGACAAAACCTCATGGAGACCTGTCTAAGACTTCTCTCCCCGTCATCTTCTCCCTGCCTGTTCCCCGTGAGTGACAGGTCTCTCCCAGCATGCATGTCGAGGCAGAGACCTGGCAGTCAGTGTTATCGTTGGGCAGAGGCTGCCATGGTCAGGCCTTTCCCTCTAGTCACCAGTGCGGCTTGAACCCCGGCGGCTTTTATAGTATGTTTTTCCCTGAAACAACAAAGTCAAACATTCCTGGTGAAATCAAGCAGCCGATGTCTGATAAACGCTGCCTGTGATCGGGCACCAGGTATCAGCCATCAGGTTCCCTCTAGAGAGCAGGAAAGGGATGGGACACGATCCTAGGAGACCACAGACCATTATACACATTATTCCGGGACAATCGGAGGACCTGCAATTTAAGGAAAATTTGCTGAAAATCTACATTTGTTGGGAAAAATTATCTGAACCAATTAAATTCAAATCTGAAAAGATGCAGCCCTATGTAACCCAGACAGATGATGAGCACATTGATAAGACACATTAGTAGCAATTACTGTGAGCTGGAACATGATGACAGCTACAATCACAATAACCGGCACAAGCTCCTCCGACCCCAAAATAATCATGGACTTGTCAGATATTATATGGTGATTAGTAATAAGTCCCTGATTTGTACAGACCGACCAGGAATTTACAGACAGTTGGTGACCCAGGACCCCGTAAGCCTCATTTAGTGTTTCTGAAAGATCTTACATAGAAGCCAGTACTGATCGATTGGTGGAGCGAGGTCTGCAGCAGTCACTATTCTCACCACATATGGACACTACAGACATGAGATCATGACTTACTGTGTACATGATATAACCATGTCAAAGTGATTTGGATATCCTAGATCCGTTGCCTTTTGATTCACCGTTAACAGCCCACCAATGATGAAATCTCCATCCTGATAAGGATTTTCCAAAATATGATAAAAATCTTTTATCTTGAGATCACAGACAGATTTTGTGAAAGGAAGCCATGGAAGCAGCAATATAATAAGGAAAGTGAGCATCTCCTTATATATAATAATATAATTGATAAGAAGTAGATTCTATTCTAAGTGATACGTGATGAAGACGCTCGAGCAGCAGTGACACAAAGCACACGGCTCATAGGATCAGTGACATGAAGATGGCGATCATCTCCCCTCTTTTTATACAGAATGATGGGATATATTTTGCATTGTCTGATCTCATCACACAGTATTCTGGATCCGCTCCCCGATGATTGTGATCTGAACCGTCTTTACACTGGATAATTGAAGAATAAGATGAAGGAACAGAAATAAGACTTTATATTCGCTCTTGTAATGAAACTTATTTTCTGTTGCTTTAACACAAACCCATTTCTCAATCATCAGAATGGACATTAACCCCTTTTGAGTTTCTCTTATTGTATAACATGACTGTGGCGACATTTCTGCCCCATAATTTTCAGTTATTGTAGCCCCCCACTAAGCCGTCTCTGGTGGAAGGATGTCTGATAGTTCTCACCTCCATACAGCACAGTGCGTCCACTGGAATCTTTCTGGAGCTGTGGTGGGATGCAGGAGGGTCTTCTTCTGCCAGGGGTCGACTCAGGAATCCTTTATCCATGATCCGCACACACACAAGAGATGAGCGTGAAGCACTTGACAGGTTTTTTTTATAGAGAGGGATAAATGGTGAATATTTTAAAAGGAATAGCAAGTATCAGCAAGACAAAGTGAATTACAGATTCTTCAAGTACAGAAGCAATTTTGGGGCTTTGCAGTAAACCTGAATGTTAGGGATGACACTTAGCCCTTAAATTACAACAGGCACACTCATAATATCCCAGCAAAGAGCAAACAGATGAATGGCATACTAGGGCACACAAATCACCACATTAACAGACGGAGCTATTTATCTGAAGTATTGCGGTATATATTTCAGTCAAAAAACGGAGGTGCTTGCATGAAAAAACATGAATATTTCAATGTGGAGCGAAGAAAGGAGAAATATGCAGCACTCACCGATATAGCTGAAAATCTGTGCATCTTTGTTTCACATAAAATCCATCAATAGATATGTGGACATGCAGGACGTTAGAGGAATGCTAGGGGAGGGAGGTGCTGAACAACGGCCGTTTCACGATTACTCGCTTCACACTCATAATATCACTAAAGCTACAACAGGCTGCAGCAATGGAAAAAGCACAAATATTGGGGCCCAGTTGTTGTAATGTTGGCGCACTTGTAGAATCCAAAACTGAACTTCTTCTGCTCCCGCCATCTACTAACCTCCCTAAATCTGACATTTCATTCTCCGTGGGCGGCACCATAATAACACCCTGGCAGCAGGCGCGCTGTCTGGGTGTTGTTATGTTTGACACCAATCTCTCCTTCACATCCCATATACAATCTCTTGCCCGCTCTTGCCGCTTACACCTAAAGAACATCTCCAGAATCCGCCCTTTCCTAACCATGGAAACAACAAAAACCCTCACTGTAGCATTGATCCACTCCCGCCTGGATTACTGCAACGCTCTATTAATTGGCCTCCCCGTCACTCCACTATCCCATCTCTAGTCCATACTTAATGCAGCAGCCAGGGTCGTCCATCTGGCTAATCGGTACTCGGACGCGCCCACTCTTCGCCAGTCATTACACTGGCTGCCCATTCATTATATTATCCAATTCAAAGTACTTGTTCTCACCCACAAAGCTCTCCACAGTGCGGCACCTCCCTACATCTCCTCCCTCATTTCTTTCTATCGGCCTAGCCGATCGCTGCGCTCTGCAAACGACTTTCGACTAACATCTGCATTAATCCGTACCTCCCACTCCCGACTACAAGACTTCTCCTGCGCTGCTCCTATCCTCTGGAATGCTCTACCCCAAGAAATTAGGACTAACCGCAATTTGCATAGTTTTAGGCGCTCCCTGAAAACACATTTGTTCAGAGAGGCCTATCACGTTCACTAATCAAAGTCATTCTATGTGTAAGTGTGCGTGTATAGCCCATTCACTATCTCCATCCATCCTTCACTCCCACAAGATGGCTGGACCTTCATTGTAAATACACACCTGTACTTTGCATCTCCTCCACCTCATTGTAGATTGTAAGCTCTCACGAGCAGGGTCGTCTTATTTCGCTTTAACCCCTTCACCCCCAAGGGTGGTTTGCACTTTCATGACCGGGCCAATTTTTACAATTCTGACCACTGTACCTTTATGAGGTCATAACTCTGGAACGCTTCCATGGATCCCGGTGATTCTGACAGTGTTTTCTCGTGACATATTTTTCTTCATGTTAGTGGTAAAATTTCATTTGAATAACTTGCATTTATTTGTGAAAAAAACGGAAATTTGGCAAAAATTTTGAAAATTTCCCAATTTTCCAACTTTGAATTTTTATGCCCTTAAATCACAGAGATACAGCACACAAAAAACTTGATAACTAACATTTGCCACATGTTTACTTTACATCAGCACAATTTTGGAACCAAAATTTTTTTTTGTTAGGAAGTTATAAGGGGTAAAAGTTGACCTGCGATTTCTCATTTTTACAACACCATTTTATTTTTAGGACCACATCACATTTGAAGCCACTTTGAGGGGTCTATATGATAGAAAATACCCAAAAGTGACACCATTTTAAAAACTGCACCCCTTAAGGTCCTCAAAACCACATTCAAGAAGCTTATTAACCCTTTAGGTGCGTCACAGGAATTTTTTTGAATATTTAAAAAAAAATGAACATCTAACTTTTTTCACAAAAAAAATACTTCAGGTTCAATTTTTTTTATTTTACCAAGGGTAACAGGAGAAATTGGACTGCAAAAGTTATTGTGCAATTTGTCCTGAGTACGCTGATACCTGATTTGTGGGGGGGAACGACTGTTTCTGCGCATGGCAAAGCTCAGAATGGAAGGAGCGCCGTTTGACTTTTTCAATGCAAAATTGGCTGGAATTCAGATCGGACGCCATGTCACGTTTGGAGAGTCCCTGATGTACCTAAACAGTGGAAACCCCCTACAAGTGACCCCATTTTGGAAACTAGACCCCAAAAGTAACTTATCTAGATATGTGGTGAGAACTTTGAACCCACAAGGGCTTCACAGAAGTTTATAACGTACAGCGGTACAATTAAAAAATCATATTTTTTCCACAAAAATGATCTTTTCACACCAATTTTTATTTTCCCAAGGGCAACAGGACCATAAAAGTTATTGAGCAATTTGTCCTGAGTACGCTGATATCCCACATGTGGGGGTAAACCACTATTTGGGCGCATGGCAGAGCTTGGAAGGGAAGCAGCGCCATTTGACGTTTTTGGCTGGAATTGAGATCAGACACCATGTCGCGATTGGAAAACCCCTGATGTACCAAAACAGTGGAAACCCCCCACAAATGACACCATTTTGGAAACTAGACCCCCTAAGGAACTTATCTATATGTGTGGTGAGAACTTTGAACCCCCAAGGGCTTCACAGAAGTTTATAACATACAGCCGTACAATTAAAAAATCATATTTTTTCAACAAAAATGATCTTTTCACCCTCAATTCTTATTTTTCCAAGGGTAGCAGCACCCTAAAAGTTATTGTGCAATTTGTCCTGAGTATGCTGATACCCCACATGTGGGGGTAAACCACTATTTGGGAGCATGGCAGAGCTCGGAAGGGAAGCAGTGCCATTTGACGTTTTTGGCTGGAATTGAGATCGGACACCATGTCGCGATTGGAAAACCCCTGATGTACCAAAACAGTGGAAACCCCCACAAATGACACCATTTTGGAAACTAGACCCGCTAAGGAACTTATCTAGATGTGTGGTGAGAACTTTGAACCCCCAAGGGCTTCACAGAAGTTTATAAAATACAGCCGTACAATTAAAAAATCATATTTTTTCCACAAAAATGATCTTTTCACCCTCAATTCTTATTTTTCCAAGGGTAACAGCAGCCTAAAAGTTATTGTGCAATTTGTCCTGAGTACGCTGATACCCCACATGTGGGGGTAAACCACTATTTGGGCGCATGGCAGAGCTCGGAAGGGAAGAAGCGCCATTTGACGTTTTTGGCTGGAATTGAGATCGGACACCATGTCGCGATTGGAAAACCCCTGATGTACCTAAACAGAGGAAACGCCCCACAAATGACACCATTTTGTAAACTAGACCCCCCCAAGGAACTTATCTAGATGTGTGGTGAGCACTTTGAACCCCCAGTGCTTCACAGAAGTTTATAACGCCCGGGCGTGAAAACAAAAAATTCGTATTTTTTCCACAAATATGATCTTTTAGTCACCATTTTTTTTGTTTTCCCAAGGGTAACAGGAGAAATTGAACCCCAAAAGTTGTTGTCCAATTTGTCCTGAGTATGCTGATACCCCATATGTGGGAGAAAACTACTGTATGGGCACACGTCGGGGCTCGGAAGGGAAGTAGTGACGTTTTGGAATGCAGACATTGATGGAATGGTCTGCGGGTGTCATGTTGCCTTTGGAGAGCCCTGGATGTACCTAAACAGTGGAAACCCCCCACAAATGACCCCATTTTGAAGACTAGACCCCCTAAGGAACATATCTAGATGTGTGGTGAGCACTTTGAACCCCCAAGGGCTTCACAGAAGTTTATAATGCCCGGGCATGAAAATAAAAAAATCGTATTTTTTCCACAAACATGATCAATTAGTCCCCAATTTTTTTATTTTTCCAAGGGTAACTGGAGAAATTGAACTCCAATAGTTGTTGTCCAATTTGTCCTGAGTACGCTGACGCCCCACATGTGGGATAAAACTACTGTATGGACACACGTCAGGGCTCGGAAAGGAAGCAGTGACGTTTTGGAATGCAGACTTTGTGGGAATGTACTGCGGGTGTCATGTTGCCTTTGGATAGCTCCTAATGTACCTAAACAGTGGAAACCCCCCACAAATGACCCCATTTTGGAAACGAGACCCCCTAAGGAACTTATCTAGATGTGTGGGGAGCACTTTGAACCCCCAATTGCTTCACAGAAGTTTATAACACTCGGACGTGAAAATAAAAAAATCATTTTTTTCCACAAAAATGATATTTTTGCCCCCAATTTTTTATTTTCCTAAGGGTAAGAGGAGAAATTGGACCCCAAAAATTGTTTTGCAATTTGTCCTGAGTAGGCTGATACCCTACATGTGGGGGTATAACACTGTTTGGGCGCATGGCAGAGCTTGGAAGGGAAGGAGCACCATTTGACTTTTTCAATTCAGAATTGGCTGGAATTGAGATCAGATGCAATGTTGCATTTGGGGAGCCCCTGATGTGCCCAAACAGTGGAAACCCCCAATTCTAACTCCAACCCGAACCCCAACACACCCCTAACCCTAATCTCAGCCTTAACCCTAACCCTAACCCTAACCCTAACCCTAGCCCTAACCCTAACCCTAGCCCTAACCCTAGCCCTAACCCTAACCCTAATGGAAAAATGGAAATAAATACATTTTTTTAATTTTATTATTTTTCCCTACCTAAGGGGGTGATAACGGGGGGTTTGATTTACTATTTATGGCGGTTTTTATGTTTGGCAGCTGTCGCACGCTAAAAGACGCTTTTTATTGTAAAAATAGTTTTTGCATCACCACATATTGAGAGCTAAATTTTTCCGTATTTTGACCCACCGAGTCATGTGAGGTCTTATTTTTGCGGGACGAGTTGACGTTTTTATTGGTACCATTTTCGGGCACGTGACATTTTTTGATCGCTTTTTATTCCGATTTTTGGGACGCAGAATGAGCAAAAACCAGCGTTTCATGAATTTCTTTTGGGGGAGTGCGTTTACACCGTTCCGCGTACGGTAAAATTGATAAAGCGGTTTTATTCTTCGGGTCAGTACGGTTACAGTAATACCTCATTTAGGTCGTTTTTTTATGTTTTGTCGGTTTTATGCAATGAAAACTATTTTATATAAAAAATAATTATTTTTGCATCGCTTTATTCTGCGAGCTATAACTTTTTAATTTTTTCGCTGATGATGCTGAGTGGCAGCTCGTTTTTTGCGGGACAAGATGACGGTTTCAGCGTTACCATGGATATTTATATGCATATTTTTGATCGCGCGTTATTACACTTTTTGCTTGGCGGTATGATAATAAATCATTATTTTTTGCTTCGTTTTTTATTTTTATTTTTTAAGGGGTTCACTAAAGGGGTTAACTAATGGGACAGTTTTATAGGGCGGGTCGTTACGGACGCGGCGATACCTATTATGTGTACTTTTATTGTTTTTTTTTATTTTCAAAAAATGGATTTATTTGGGGGAATATTTTTTTTTTCTAATTTATTTGGCGATTTTTTTTTAAATTATAACACTTGTTTTTATTTTTTTTTTTACTTTATTAAACAGTCCCAGGTGGGACATCACTGTCCTGTGACAGATTGATGATCTGTCACATCACAGATCACTGTGACAGATCAGCAATCTGTCACAGGCATTGAAGAAGACTTCCTCATGCCTGCGCTTTGCAGGCACTGAGGAAGCCAGCTTCCTGCAGGCCCCCGAAGGCCCCCGTCGCCATCTTGGATTTGGGGGCCTGCAGGAAAGGAGCCCCCCGCAGCAGCGCTGCACATTGCGCTGCCGTGGGGGGCTCAGGGAAGCACGGAGGGAGCCCCCTCCCTGCCGATGCTTCCCTTAAACCCCCGGTACACCGCGATCGTGTTTGATCGTGGTGTGCAAGGGGTTAACGTGTCGGGGGCGGTCCGTGACCGCCCCTGACACATTGTGCCGGGTGTCAGCTGTGATAATCAGCTGACACCCGGCCGCGATCAGAGGCGCTCACCACGTGGGCGCCGCTGATCGCGGTAGACGTACTATCCCGTCCATGGGCATAGGGGCCCGGGTCCCATGGACGGGATAGTACGTCTCATGTCAGAAAGGGGTTAATTATTGTATTTTGTTAAAGTTGTTACTTATGACTTGTGCTTTGAAACTGTTAAACTGTAAAGCGCTGCGGAATATGTTGGCGCTATATAAATAAAGATTATTATTATTATTATTATTAGTATTTTTATTATTATTATTAATTAGTGTTGAGCGATACCACCCGATATTGAGAAATATCGGATCGGATTGGATTGGCCGATCTAAAAAAAATATCGGGTATCGCCGATTCCAATCCCGGAAGTCCCATTCAAGTCAATGGAACAGAAATATCGGAATTGAAAAATACCCTTTCTTTCCTTGTAGGTTAATTCTACATGAAGAAACACAACTAATAATAATGTAGAATGTATTGTGGGAGGTGTAGGAGACATTAAAGCCATAGAGGTTTAGACCAATCAAATGGAATAGCAGGAATTATTTTTTTATTTTAAAGACGTTTGGAGTTACAAAGATATTGACTATGTTAGCCTCTTTTATATTTTGTCTGATATGTATGTTTCACTACTTCCATGCTCTTCACCTCCTTTTCTACTTCTCCGACACTTTCTCCTTCATCATCCTCAGCAGCATCTTTTTCATCAACTTCTTCACCTTATTCATCTACTTCTTCTTCACCTTATTCATCTACTTCTTCTTCTTCACCTTCTTCCTATTATTTTTTTTTTACATTCTTCATATTCTTCGTATTCAACTATTATTCTTCTTCATATTCTACTTCTTCATCTTCCTATTCTTCTTGTTCATCATATTCTTATTTGTGACAGGCATTCCTGTAGTTGTTATTTATAAAAGTTTGAAGATTACTCCTTCCGTTCAGCCTGTCACAAAAGATTTACAACAGGATTTGTCCGCGTTCAGTTTGGCCTGCAGCAGCAGGCATTTTCCAGGGGCACCAAGAGGAGGAGCAGACTCACCCCCATACACTGCTTAGTCTTCTTCTGCTTATAATTTAGATAATATCATTTGCCTTTATTTTTAGTCTTATGCTTAATGTTCTTCTGCTTTTGGTTTTTCTGCTTCTTGGTCTTCTGTCTCTCGTTGTTCTGCATCTTGGTGGCTGTCTTCATGTTCTTTGTCCTCTTAGTCATCTTCTTGAGGGTCATCTTTTTGGTCCTCTTCGGTGTGGTCTTCATGGTCGTCATCTTCAGGGTCATCGTCAGGGAGATCCAGAGTGATAATCAAAACACAATTCCACAAGCTTGAACTTGGAAAAGTAGCAGAAGGTACAAGAAGGCAGAGGATCTGCAGAGAACCAGCTGACGGTGCTGGAACCCGGAGGGGCAGCAGAAGGAACAAGAGCCAATGACACAACCGTGGACCAGCTGACGGTGCTAGAACACGGTTACTAAGCAGGAGGTAACTGTGCTCCAAAGCACTACCAAGGACCAGCAGACGTTGCTGGAACTGGGATACCAAGAAGGAGGCACCTAGGCCAAAGGCACTGCCGAGAACCAGCTGACGGTGCTGGAACTCAGATGGGTAGCAGAAGCTGCAAGAGCAAATGAAACTAGCGAGGACCAGCTGATGGTGCTGGAACCCGGAGGGGCAGCAGAAGGAACAAGAGCCAATGGCACAACCGTGGACCAGCTGACGGTGCTGGAACACGGTTACTAAGCAGGAGGTACCTGTGCTCCAAAGCACTACCAAGGACCAGCAGACGTTGCTGGAATTCGGATACCAAGAAGGAGGCACCTAGGCCAAAGGCTCTGCCGAGAACAAGCTGACGGTGCTGGAACCCATATGGGTAGCTCAAGCACTACTAGTAATGGGAATGTGGACAGAGCAGGAGACATTGCCGGACACACATCAGGGGATCCATTGACGTGACAGAGCCCCTGTAACCCAGGAACAAGTGTGGATTGTGCAGACGTCACTTCAGAGCAGCAGCTGTCGGTGTTGGAGGCCAGGGGAAATACTAGAGACAGTGGAGCCAGAGGCATAAGTGGAGCATGATTAAAAATCAGTAGTAATGTGACTGTGTAGGCAGCAGGAGACTTTGCCATCCACGCAGCAGGGGAGCAGCTGGCGTTACTGAACCCCACTGACACAGGAGCGAGTGTTTCTATCTGTGCGGATGGCACTTCCAAGCAACAATTGGCTGTGTTGAAGCCCAGGATCAATCACGGAGCTGGCTGATGCCAACTTGGAGCAAGTAGAAAATAAGATGTAGTGTCATTTGGGAAGCAGCAGGAGACTTTGCCATCCACACAGCAGGGGAGCAGCTGGCGTTACTGAACCCCACTGACACAGGAGTCAGTGTTTCTATCTGTTTGGTTGGCACTTCCAAGCAACAACTGGCTGTGTTGAAGCCCAGGATCAATCACGGAGCTGGCTGAGGCCTACTTGAAGCAAGTTTTATATCGGTTGTACACTATTACTGATTGTAATCGTGCTCCACTTATGCCTCTGGCTCTACTGTCTCCAGTATTTCCCCTGACCTCCAACCCCGCCAGTTGCTGCTCTGAAGTGGTGTCTACACAATCCACACTTGTTATTGGGTTACAGGGGCTCTATCACGTCAGTGGATCCCCTGACGTGTGTCCGGCAAGGTCTCCTGCTCTGTCCGCATTCCCACTACTAGTAATGGGAATGTGGACAGAGCAGGAGACATTGCCAGACACACATCTGGGGATCAACTGACGTGACTGAGCCCCAGTAACACAGGAACAAGTGTGGATTGTGCAGATGCCACTTCTGAGCAGCAGCTGGCGGTGTTGGAGGCCAGGGGAAACAGGCCTAAGTGGAGCACGGTAAAAAATCAGTAGTAGTTTGAATGTGGATGGAGCAGGAGACTTTGCCATCCACACAGCAGGGGAGCAGCTGGCATTACTGAACCCCACTAACACAGGAGCTACTGTTTTTCTCTGTGCAGATGACACTTCTGAGCGACAACTGGCTGTGTTGAAGCCCAGGGATTATAGTTCAGGTGGTAGAAACATGAACACAACAGGAGACCTGGATACTGTTGCCAACCAATTATTTATTCGGGAAGAGGACTGGCAAATATTGGAGAGATCCAGGCCTTGTTCATTTTCAGAAAAGTAAGCCGGTCAACATTATCGGAAGATATTTGCGTGCGACGGTTTGTTAGTACACCACCTGCGGCAATAAAGACGCGTTCCGATAATACACTGGCAGCAGGGCAAGCCAGCACCTCCAATGCATACTGGCTAAGCTCTGGCCATGTATCCAGCTTAGAGACCCAAAACTTGAAGGGGGAAGAGCCATCTGGGAGTACACTGACAGGGCAAGACATGTAGTCTGTCACCATCTGACGGAAACGTTGCCTCCTGCTGACTGGAGCCATCTGTGATGGTGTAGACATTTGTGGCGGACACACAAAACGTTGCCACATTTGGGCCATAATGGTCTTGCCTTGTGCTGAGGCGCTGCCTCTGCTCCCTCTTTGTGCCGCGTTTCCTCCACTGCCCCGACGCAAAGAGCTGCTTTGTAAATCACTAGCACCACTGCTGTCGGGTGGAATGGAAAACATGATGGACTGCACCAGTGTGTCTTGGTACTCCCGCAGTTTACGCTCCCGAGTCAACGGTGGTATGAGGCTTTGTAAGTTGTCCCGGTAGCGAGGATCTAGGAGGGTGTACACCCAATAATCAGTCGTGTTGAGAATGTGGGTGATGCAGTGGTCGTTTCTCAGGCACTGCAGCATGAAATCAACCATGTGCTGCAGACTCCCAACTGTCAAAGAAACGCTGTCCCCTGCTTGATGCATCATCTCTGCCTGCTCTGCATCACCCCACCCTCGCTGTACATACTGACTAGAGGATTGTGTACCTCCCTCCTCTGGAGAGATGTCTTCCTCCTCCATTGACTCCTCCTCATCCTCCTCACAAAGTATCCCCTGCCTAGGCCTTTGTGAGGAACCACGTAGCGCAGACTGTCCAGAAGCAGATGGCATTTGGGACTCCTCATCCTCCACCTCTTCCAAAACCTCCTCCCTTAGTGCTTGCAGTGTTTTTTGAAGCAGGCAGATAAGGGGGCCAGTCATGCTGACTAGTGCATCATCTGCACTCGCCATCCGTGTGGATTAATCGAAGGCACGCAAAACAAGGCAGATATCCTTCATAGAGGCCCACTCAGTGGTGCTGAAGTGTGACCGGCGCACATTGCGACTTGTTTGCGCCTGATGCAGCTGGTACTCCATGACTGCTGCCTGCTTCTCACACAACCGCTCCAACATATGTAACGTTGAATTCCACCTGGTGGGTAGGTCACATATGATGCGATGTTCCGGAAGGCGTAATCGGCGCTGCAGAGCAGCAAGGCGCGATCTTGCCGTGCTGGAACGCCACAAGTGAGCGCACTCTATGCGGACCTTGTGCACCAGTGCATCAAGATTCGGATAGTCCCTCAGAAAGCTCTGCACGACCAAGTTCAGCACATGTGCCAGACATGGGAAGTGAGTGAGTTTGCCTAGGCCAAGAGCTGCCACCAGATTTTGGCCATTGTCACACACTACCAAGCCCGGCTGGAGATTCGCTGGCAGAAACCACACATCGCTCTCCTGCTTGATGGCATTCCAGAGCTCCTGTGCTGTGTGGCTTCGATTCCCAAAGAAATTAATTTGAGTACGGCCTGTTGACGTTTGGCCATGGCTGTGCTCATATCGGTCGTAACAGGCTCCTGCTGCGCTGTTTCTGAGGAACTTGAGTAGGAGGAGGAGTCAATGTGTACAGACTGGATTCCTGCAATCCGTGGAGTTGGCAGAACACGTACAGCGCCACTCTCCAGATATGTACCCGGCTCCGCAACATTGACCCAATGTTATGCGAGGCTTAGGTCGAAGGAGGCTGACAAAACCCGGGCCCCTGCGGAGTCCCTCAAACTAGGGAAAACCCTGTCTGACCCTCAACCCAGGGTTTTTGCTAAAGGTGCAAATGCCTGAGCCTCCAGCCTCTCCTTATCTCCTGCTCAGCCCTAAGCTGAACCCTCCACCCTCCACCCAGTGAGTTGTCAAACCACCAAAACCCACACAGTAATGACAGACAGGGAGAACTCAAACCACACTGCGCCGCAACCACACAGGACAATACTATAATGTGAACAGGGCAAAACAAAGCACAAATATAGGAAGACGAAAAGGTAACAACGGATCATACGACACCAGCTATGAATTTCTCTCTCCAACACCTCCACTCCAGACCGGAACCACTTGGCACAAAACACAAGCTATAATCGGCGACGCCCACAGGCCAGCACGACTATTTAAAGACCGTGGGCGTGACCAAACATCCCACCTGATTTCCAACTAGATTAACCCCAGATAACCTGAGTAAAATCAAGCCAGCGCCACTGAGGCTATAGTGGACGGAGATGGAACTACCGCTGCCTGCCGGACGCTGTGGTGTGAACAGCGTCCGACATGACAGTACCCCGTCTTCTACGAGGGACCCCAGGGCCCTCAAGACTCATAGGACCCGGCTTGTCCGGATGACGGCGGTGAAAGGAACTGACCAGCCGATCCGCATGTATGTCTGAGGCTGGAACCCAAGACCTCTCCTCCGGACCATACCCCCGCCAGTGCACCAAATACTGAAGAGTACGGCGCAGTACTCGAGAGTCCACCACTTTGGAGACTTCAAACTCTAAATCGCCATCCACCATGACTGGAGGTGGCATCGGCGTCGTGTCCACAGATCCTACCACCTTTTTCAATAAAGACCTGTGAAACACGTTGTGTATCTTGTATACCGCAGGAAGCTCCAACCGAAAAGCAACCGGGTTTATGATGGCAGCAATCTTAAAAGGGTCAATAAACCTTGGACCCAATTTCAATGATGGAATTTTGAGTTTTATGTTTTTAGTAGCTAACCACACCCAATCACCCACACACAGGTCCGGACCTGGCACGCGTCTAGAGTCAGCCACACGTTTGTATCTTGCACTCATGCTCAGCAATCGCTGTTTCACACTCCTCCAGACCGATGATAGTTGAACTCCTAACCGGTCCTCCTCTGGGACGCCCCCAGAGCCCCCCTGATGCAAGGTACAAAATTGAGGATGGTGCCCATAAACACAAAAGAACGGAGACTCTCCCGATGATTCTTGGCGGTGATTATTTAATGCGAACTCGGCCAAGGGAAGGAACGTCGACCACTCCTCTTGGTTGTCAGACACAAAACATCGCAAATACTGCTCCAGATTTTGGTTCATGTGCTCAGTTTGACCATTTGACTGCGGATGAAACGCCGACGAATGAGACAACTTGATCCCCAATCGTGAGCAAAAAGCTTTCCAAAACTTCGCCACAAACTGGGTACCCCTATCAGACACTATGTCCGACGGAACTCCGTGCAGTCGGACCACCTCCTGCACAAAGACCTGAGCCAACGTCTTCGCGTTGGGCAAGGAAGGCAACGACACAAAATGCGCCATCTTCGAAAATCGATCAACCACCACCAGGATGACAGTGTTCCCCGCCGAGGCAGGCAAGTCTGTGATAAAGTCCATGGAGATTTCTGTCCATGGCCTACTAGGTATCCCCAGAGGCTGTAGAGTGCCAGCAGGACGGGTTCTGGGCGACTTGGCCCTGGCGCACGTGATGCAAGCTGTCACGTAGGAAACCACATCCTGCCGGATTTTTGGCCACCAGAAGCGGCGCGATACCAGTTCCAAGGTGCCCCTAACCCCTGGATGACCGGCCAGGACCGAGTTGTGGTGTTCCCCCAACACTTTAAGACGAAGATGAAGGGGTACGAACGACTTATTAGCGGGAAGTCCTGGTGGTACCTCCTCCTGGGCCTCGGCAATCTCCACCTCTACCTCAGTCGTGAGAGCCAAAACCACTACACCTTCCTGGAGGATGGGTACCGGCTCTTCACGAGGTTCTCCCCCCGGAAAACACCTGGACAAGGCATCCGCCTTGGTGTTTTTCGCCCCAGGACGGTAAGTCACCAGAAAGTTAAAACGTGTAAAAAACAATGCCCAGCGAGCCTGCCTGGGAGACAGACGCTTGGCCGACTCCAGATAGAGCAGGTTTTTATGGTCGGTGATGACTGTGACCTGGTGGGCCGCCCCCTCCAAGAAGTGTCGCCATTCCTCAAAAGCCAATTTGATGGCCAACAACTCCCTGTTGCCGATGTCGTAATTCCGTTCGGCCGGCGACAGCTTCTTGGAGAAGTAGGCGCATGGACGCAAATTGCTCAAGGACGAGCCCTGTGACAGTACTGCCCCCACTCCCACCTCAGACGCATCGACCTCCACCGTAAAAGGTTTAGATACGTCCGGTTGCACCAGAATGGGGGCTGAAGCAAAACGGTTCTTCAGAAGCTCAAATGCACGCACCGCATCCTCAGACCAGATAGCGAGATTGGTACCTTTTTTCGTCATGTCCGTGAGCGGTTTGGCTATAGTAGAGAAATTCTTAATAAACTTCCTATAATAGTTGGCAAACCCAAGGAACCGCTGGAGCGCATTTAGATTACCAGGCCGTTCCCATCGCAGCACCGCTTGCACCTTCGCGGCATCCATTTTAAACCCTGCGGCGGACACAATATATCCCAAAAAAGGCAACTCTTGAACAAAAAACATGCATTTTTCAAGCTTAGCATAGAGCTTATTCTCACGGAGCAGCTGTAACACCTGCCTGACATGCTCTAAATGAGTGTCCTGGTCGCTCGAATAAATAAGGATATCATCCAGGTACACAATCACAAATTTTCCCAGCACATGAGCAAATACATCATTTATGAAATGTTGGAACACAGCAGGCGCGGTTGTCAACCCAAATGGCATAACTAGGCTTTCAAAATGACCCTCAGGGGTATTAAATGCCGTCTTCCACTCATCCCCCTGACGGACCCTTATGAGGTTATATGCCCCCCTGAGGTCAAGTTTGGAAAACCACTTCGCACCAGCCACCTGGTTGAACAAATCAGGGATCAGAGGCATCGGGTATGGATCACGGATCATAATCTGGTTTAACTCCCGGAAATCCAGACACGGGCGTAACCCCCCATCTTTCTTCTTAATAAAGAAAAACCCCGCTGCTACAGGTGAGGATGAAGGCCGGATGTGCCCTTTACTTAAACTCTCCGCAATGTAGTCCTTAAGAGCTTGTCTCTCCGGACGAGAAATACTAAACATCCTCGCCTTTGGCAATTTAGCCCCGGGTTTTAACCTAATTTGACAGTCATAGGCTCGATGTGGAGGTAGTTCTGAGCAACCCCTCTCAGAGAATACGTCCGCAAAATCCAGCAATACCTCCGGAAGGCTGGACTTCACGGCGGACACACATGTGGCCAAGCAATTTTCCTGGCAGAAACTGCTCCACTGGACTATATCCTGGGTTCTCCAGTCAATCACCGGGTTGTGCTTAGACAACCATGGGAAACCCAGGACTATTTGTGCTGGGAGATTATGGAGTACCTTACATGTAACCCACTCAGAATGTAGGACCCCAATGTGGAGTTTAACCTCAGCTACAAACTCAGTAATCTCCCCCTGTGGGAGGGGAGCGGCATTAATGGTAACCACGCGAATAGGATGAGGGAGTTTTTCGATCTTGAAACCTGCCATGCGTGCAAACTCCTCATCCATGAGATTGGTGGCTGAACCGCTATCCACAAACACTGATATTGGTAGCTCTCTGCCCGCAATAATAACCCTGGCAGGGAGCATACATTGAGATACCATCATGGAGGATATGCATACGCTCAGTTGGGCCTCCTCCATACCCTCTGAGCTTACCAGTTTTCCGCCGGTGCGACTTTCTTTGGTAGCACAGGACAAGCATTTACATAATGATCTCTTTTACCACAGTAAAAACATGCTCCATGCTTCCTGAACCCAGGAATGCGACGCTGCACATGTGATACCCCAGCGATTTGCATAGGTTCCGTGGGCTCATCTGCAGCAACCACACTGGCACCCCTGCTTTCCCCCAAAGGCAGCGTCTCCTGCGCCCCTTGACGCAAACGGCGATCAATACGGATAACCAAACTCATGGCAGATTCTAACGATGCAGGAGTCTCATACATCAGGTGGGCCTGTTTAACTCTTTCTGAGACCCCATAAATAAACTGACTCCGCAGCGCTGGGTCGTTCCACTGTGTGTCTACTGCCCAACGGCGAAATTCTGAACAATAGTCTTCCGCCATACGTTCCCCCTGACGGAGGGCGCGGATCTTAGATTCTGCTAAAGCCAATCTGTCGGGGTCATCATAAATGAGCCCGAGTGCTGAAAAAACATTCTCAACCAAATGAAATGTAGCAGAGTCAGCTGGTAAGGAAAACGCCCATGCTTGGGGGTCCCCACTTAGTAATGATAACACCAGACCCACCCGCTGAGCCTCATTACCTGAGGAGACCGGGCGCATGCGAAAGTATAACTTGCAGGCCTCCCGAAAGATGACAAATTTGCTGCGTTCCCCAGAAAATCGTTCAGGCAGCGGAATCTTAGGCTCTGCACCTGCACCAGCAGAAGCCGCTTGTACATTAGCTACAACCAGGCCCTGCTGCTGAACTGCCCCCTTCAACTCGGTGACCTGTACGGACAGCGCCGCCAACTGGCGGTTTATGGAAGTCATGGAATCCATGGAAAAATGTTGGGCCGATTATAATGTTATGCGAGGCTTAGGTCGAAGGAGGCTGACAAAACCCGGGCCCCTGCGGAGTCCCTCAAACTAGGGAAAACCCTGTCTGACCCTCAACCCAGGGTTTTTGCTAAAGGTGCAAATGCCTGAGCCTCCAGCCTCTCCTTATCTCCTGCTCAGCCCTATGCTGAACCCTCCACCCTCCACCCAGTGAGTTGTCAAACCACCAAAACCCACACAGTAATGACAGACAGGGAGAACTCAAACCACACCGCGCCGCAACCACACAGGACAATACTATAATGTGAACAGGGCAAAACAAAGCACAAATATAGGAAGACGAAAAGGTAACAACGGATCATACGACACCAGCTATGAATTTCTCTCTCCAACACCTCCACTCCAGACCGGAACCACTTGGCACAAAACACAAGCTATAATCGGCGACGCCCACAGGCCAGCACGACTATTTAAAGACCGTGGGCGTGACCAAACATCCCACCTGATTTCCAACTAGATTAACCCCAGATAACCTGAGTAAAATCAAGCCAGCGCCACTGAGGCTATAGTGGACGGAGATGGAACTACCGCTGCCTGCCGGACGCTGTGGTGTGAACAGCGTCCGACATGACACCCAATGGGCAGTGAGGGAAAGGTATTGTCCCTGTCCATGGTTACTGGTCCACGCATCGGTGGTCAGGTGGACCTTGCTACTGACGGCATTTAGTAGCGCATGTTGTATTTTTCCCTCCACATGTTTTTGCAGGGCAGGGACGGCTCGCCTGCTGAAATAAAAGCGGATTGGCACGGTGTATTGTGGGACTGCCAATGCCATCAAGTCCCGGAAGGTGTCAGTCTGCACCAGCCTGAATGAGAGCATTTCAAGTGCCAGTAGTTTGGCAATGCCAGCATTCAGAGCCTATGCTCGGGGATGGTTTGCAGAGTATGGCCGCCTTTTATCCCATGCCTGTGCTACCGATGGCTGCAGAGTGGTCTAGGAGTGTGAGGAGGACTGGGAATGTGGTGCTGTGGGTGAAAGTTCACTGGGTCTCAGAACAACAGTGACAGAGGTTCTTCCTTGGCGATCCTGTGAGGAAGCCGAACCAGCTGTGTGTGAGCTGGAGGAAGAGGCCCCAACATGAGCTAAAGAGGTGGTAGGTGGTGCTGTACGTTGGCCTACGTCTTCAGTGTGTCTGTGTAACTCCACCTCATGCTTGGTCCAAACACGTTTCCACATATTTGTGGTATTGAGGTTGCTGACATTTTTCCCTCTTTTGACTTTCTGATGACACAGCTTGCATTTGACAAAGCAAATGTCATCTGCAACTGTGTCAAAAAAGGACCACGCACTGCAAGTCTTGGGAGCGCCCATTTTGCCTTTTGAAAGAGGAATGCTCCTACCGGGTGCTGAAGTGGAGGCTACAGGCAACCAAGTCTGCCCCCTCCCTCTCCCTCCTGTTTTGGCCGTTCGGGGAATCTCTTCCTCAGAGCTGCTCCCACCACCTTCCTGTTCCTCACGCCATGATGGGTCAAGGACCTCATCATCTACACTCCCCTCTTCAAACACCTGCTTCTCCTGGGTTGTCTCGCCATCACGGTATGCACCAGAAAGTGGTAACTGAGTCTCGTCATCATCTGATGCGTACTGAGGTGTACTGACCATAGGCACTGGCCCACTCGCCTCTTCAGATTGCAAGGGATAAAGAAGTTGCGCATCACTGCATACTCCCTCTTCTTCACATTCTTGAATGCTGCTTGGCTGGCCCCCACTTTCCAAGCCAACAGATTCAGAGAACAGAAGTATAGACTGTGATGGCTCCTGTCCAGGGCTCTCTGACTGCCTAGGCATATTGGCAGGTGGTGAAGAGACAGATGGTTGCTCTTCGGTGCTCTGGCCCTGAGAGGACATGGAAGTCATTGAAGTCGATGCGTTAGCTGTCATCCATCCGACAACGGCTTCAATTTGTTCCTCCCACAGCAGTGGGGTACGGCGAGGTGCTACAAAGCTGCGCATCAAGGACTGTTGCCTGCTAAAACTGGGGGATGCTGACTCACTGGTGCCCGCAGCAGGCACAGAATCCCCACATCCTCTCCCTGCAGAATCCCCACATCCTCTCCCTGCTGAAACTCCACGCCCACGTGCCTTACTCCCTGCCTTCTTCATCTTACTAGACTGATAAAGATAGGCAGAAAAGTACAAAGGGGGGGCTTAGTGTGCTTATTCCTGAACAGCTGGTAACAGGTATAAGAAACACTAATTTTATGAAGTGTGTGTGTGGACTACACTTTAATAGGAGCTAATGTGGCCTACACATCTGTCAAATGTAGTGCTTGGTGAACTTTATTTTGTTTTTTTTAAAAACTAAAAGGATGTGACCAAAGATTTGAAAGTGATATTATCGCAAACTTTTTGGAGCTATTAGAATGCAGGCAGGTAACCTACAATGCAAAAGATGAGGCTCCAAAAAATAGGGTAATAAAAATCTGGCTGCAGCTGAAGTGCACAAGCCAGAAAAAAGTCTCCTCTATCTACTCCTATATAGTGTTTGCAACCAACCAATGTAGATGGATACGGATGGATGCACACTAATAGGAGAAAAAAAAGGAGCTGAAATAAAAGAAAAATGTGTGAGGCAGTGACGCACGCTGAGCTGCCTACAACCAGACATAGCTGCATGACACACTACTCAGCATGAGCTGCACTCACACACAGTCAGAGACCTCTCAGTCAGCCGTGAACAGTGCAGAGAAGTGGTTACTAGCACTGAAAGGCTGCAGAAAGGCTCCGCTGTCTACTCCTATAGTGTTTGCAACCACTGTATGTGGATACGGATGGAAGCACACTAGATAGAATTTATTTTGCGTGATTGCAGACAGTGTCTTTCCTTTCCTGTCCTGTCTAGTCAGTGTGGGCCCAATCATTTGCTCAGTCTATTTTCTCACCGACATTATATGATTGGGTTCTATCTATTCCTTTGGGGTCTGCTCCGGGGCAGTTTAGATTTCCCCTTTCTTCCTTTAGGCTTAGTTAGCTCTCCGGCTGTGCCGGGGCTTCTAGGATCATCGTAGGTACGCTCCACGGCTACGGCAAGTTGTGTGGATTGGATCAGGGATCTGCAATCCACTTAGTTACCAACCTCTCTGGTTTTCTGTGGCTTAGCCTGGGCCTGCTCTCCTCTTCGGTGACCCATTCACAACAGAATCACCAGCCTAACTGTAGACTCTTGGGTACTCTAAAGAAGGAAAAAATTTAAAAAAAAGTGTCAGAAATTTTTTTATATATTTTTTCCTCTTTTTTTTATCGGGGGCCGTAGGAGGAGATTTTTTTTCTTTCTCTAAATGGAGATTAAGCAATTGTCTGATCGTGTTGATCAGCTCGCTGCTGAATTGCGGGGAATTTCTGGCTTTCTCGCTCAATCTTCTGCTGTTGAGCCAAAAATCCCTACTGATGTGTTTTCTGGGGATAGGTCTAAATTTTTGAATTTTAAGAATAAATGTAAACTATTTTTTGCTTTGAAACCTAACTCATCGGGGAGCTCTGCGCAGCAGGTTAAAATTGAACGGCTTTTACGTGAACGTAAGACTACACGAGAGGCGTTGCCGCCTTTCGAACGAACATCAGAAACCATGCAATGCGATAGGGTTTTGTCTAGGGCAAAATGTCAGTAGTTTAGAAGGTGTAATAAGTAGAGTTGAGTGAAACGAGTCGGTCATATTCAAAAGTCGGCGACTTTCGCTGAAGTCGGGTTTCATGAAACGAAACCCGACCATAGCGTGAGGTCGGCCACGAGGTCGGCGACCAGAGCGCCAAAGTCGCATTTCAAATGATGATTCCAGCGCCCTTTTTCAGCCAATGATGGAGGACGCACACTGTGGGCAATGTGATGACATAGGCATCGGTCACCACCATCTTTGAGAAGAGCATGTAAGTGATTGGCTAGCTTTGTGTGGTGTCACAGGGGCTATAAAAGGGCGTGCACACCGACCGCCATCTTACTTCTGCCGATCTTAGCATTAGGGAGAGGTTGCTGCTGCTGATTCAGAAGAAGGGAGAGTGTTAGGCAGGGAAGAAGAACAAAAAAACTGCTTCTCCTGTTAGTGATTTCCACTTACAACACAACACTTTGTGTGCCGTGACAGGGGAGGCTCTATTTTTGTGCATCAGCTCTATTGGTTATTAGGATGCCTTATAAGGCTCCCTGATAGGTGCACTGCTGTTTGCACCCTGCTGCGCAAGCTGCTTTATTAAAAGCAAAAATACTTTTCTTCCTCTTTTCTGCAAAGTTACCAAGGGTTGATTTTTCAACCTTTTGTGTGCAGCAGTCCTGCTTATTAGGTTGCCAGCGTCCATACTTGGACTGAGAGCATCATTGTCAGCGTTCTCAAATCTCTAGTGAGATCCAAATTCTCACCAATCCTATAGATACCCTCCACCTTGTCATACACCATCCAATTTCAGCCTGTTACATTGAGGTGTAATCTCTACTGGGCCTGAGACAATAGTTCAGCGTCATGAAATCTATAGTGAGATTCAAGTTCTCACCAATCCTATAAACACCCTTCTCCTTGTCATACACCATCCAATTTCAGTCTGTTTCATTGAGGTGTAATCTCTACTGGGCCTGAGACAATAGTTCAGCGTCCTGAAATCTCTAGTGAGATTCAAATTCTCACCAATCCTATAGACACCCTTCACCTTGTCATACACCATCCAATTTCAGCCTGTTACATTGCGGTGTAATCTCTACTGGGCCTGAGACAATAGTTCAGTCTCCTGAAATCTCTAGTATGATTCAAATTCTCACCAATACTATACACACCCTCCACCTTGTCATACACCATCCAATTTCAGCCTGTTACATTGTGGTGTAATCTTTACTGGGCCTGAGACAATAGTTCTGCATCCTCAAATCTATAGTGAGATTCAAATTCTCACCAATCCTTTAGACACCCTCCACCTTGTCATACACCATCCAATTTCAGCCTGTTACATTGACGTGTAATCTCTACTGGGCCTGAGACAATAGTTCTGCATCCTCAAATCTATAGTGAGATTAAAATTCTCACCAATCATATAGACACCCTCGACCTTGTCATACACCATCCAATTTCAGCCTGTTACATTGAGGTGTAATCTCTACTGGGCCTGAGATAATAGTTCAGCGTCCTCAAATCTATAGTGAGATTCAAATTCTCACCAATCCTTTAGACACCCTCCACCTGGTCATATACCATCCAATTTCAGTCTGTTACATTGATGTGTAATCTCTACTGGGCCTGAGACAATATTTCTGCATCCTCAAATCTATAGTGAGATTAAAATTCTCACCAATCATATAGACACCCTCCACCTTGTCATACACCATCCAATATCAGCCTGTTACATTGACGTGCAATCTCTACTGGGCCTGAGACAATAGTTCTGCATCCTCAAATCTATAGTGAGATTCAAATTCTCACCAATCCTATATACACCCACCACCTTGTCATACACCATCCAATTTCAGCCTGTTACATTGCGGTGTAATCTCTACTGGGCCTGAGACAATAGTTCAGTCTCCTGAAATCTCTAGTATGATTCAAATTCTCACCAATACTATACACACCCTCCACCTTGTCATACACCATCCAATTTCAGCCTGTTACATTGTGGTGTAATCTTTACTGGGCCTGAGACAATAGTTCTGCATCCTCAAATCTATAGTGAGATTCAAATTCTCACCAATCCTTTAGACACCCTCCACCTTGTCATACACCATCCAATTTCAGCCTGTTACATTGACGTGTAATCTCTACTGGGCCTGAGACAATAGTTCTGCATCCTCAAATCTATAGTGAGATTAAAATTCTCACCAATCATATAGACACCCTCGACCTTGTCATACACCATCCAATTTCAGCCTGTTACATTGAGGTGTAATCTCTACTGGGCCTGAGATAATAGTTCAGCGTCCTCAAATCTATAGTGAGATTCAAATTCTCACCAATCCTTTAGACACCCTCCACCTGGTCATATACCATCCAATTTCAGTCTGTTACATTGATGTGTAATCTCTACTGGGCCTGAGACAATATTTCTGCATCCTCAAATCTATAGTGAGATTAAAATTCTCACCAATCATATAGACACCCTCCACCTTGTCATACACCATCCAATATCAGCCTGTTACATTGACGTGCAATCTCTACTGGGCCTGAGACAATAGTTCTGCATCCTCAAATCTATAGTGAGATTCAAATTCTCACCAATCCTATATACACCCACCACCTTGTCATACACCATCCAATTTCAGCCTGTTACATTGAGGTGTAATCTCTCCTGGGCCTGAGACAATAGTTCAGCATCCTCAACTCTATAGTGAGATTCAAATTCTCACCAATCCTATAGACACCCTCCACCTTGTCATACACCATCCAATTTCAGCCTGTTACTTTGCGGTGTTATCTCTACTGCGCCTGAGACAATAGTTCAGCATCCTGAAATCTGTAGTGAGATTCAAATTCTCACCAATCCTATAGACGCCCTACTCCTTGTCATACACCATCCAATTTCAGCCTGTTACATTGCGGTGTAATCTCTACTGGGCCTGAGACAATAGTTCAGTGTCATGAAATCTATAGTGAGATTCAAATTCTCACCAATACTATACACACCCTCTACCTTGTCATACACCATCCAATTTCAGCCTGTTACATTCAGGTGTAATCTTTACTGGGCCTGAGACAATAGCTCAGCGTCCTCAACTCTATAGTGAGATTCAAATTCTCACCAATCCTATAGACACCCTTCACCTTGTCATACACCATCCAATTTCAGCCTGTTACATTGTGGTGTAATCTCTACTGGGCCTGAGACAATAGTTCTGCATCCTCAAATATCTAGTGAAATTCAAATTCTCACCAATCCTATATACACCCTCCACCTTGTCATACACCATCCAATTTCAGCCTGTTGCATTGAGGTGTAATCTCTACTGGGCCTGAGACAATAGTTCAGCGTCCTCAACTCTATAGTGAGATTCAAATTCTTACCAATAGTAGATACACCTTCTATCTTGTTTTACAGTACCATATAGCTGGTGGTATTTTGGGTACATTTTCACAAAAATGAAGAAGTATGGTGGAAGTCCCCATGGAAGTGGGCGGGGGTTGCCAGCTGGTCCCGATGGTGGTGGTGATGGAGAATCTGTTGGTAGTGGCAAAAGCACAGCACCTAAGGCAGGAGGTGTTGAACCTGTGTCATTGTCTGGCTCCACAAGGCCTCGAAGGCTCTCATTTCTGGGAGTAGGTAAAACACTTTTAAAGCCAGAGCTTCAGGAACAAATTTTGACTTAAATTGCTGACACAGCCTCCAGCTCTGTGGCCTCCTCTTCTGAAGTTTCAAACAATAAAAGCACTGAGTCGTCAGTGGAGGCTCCTGGTCAGGATCAACACCTTTCCTTGTGTCCTTCACTCCTACCAAAAGTGAAGGATGCGGCAGGCCACACTACAGATTACTCCATGGAGCTGTTTTCACATACCATTCCTGGGTTAGCAAGACAAATCGTGAATTCCCCAGTCCACGATGAATCTGACATGGAGTGTACTGATGCACAGCCACTGCTAGATTTTTCTGCTGGTACATTCACTCAGAGCACTACATTGCCCTCGCTGTGTACTGAGGCAGAATCAGACCCTGATGAAACTCACGTGCCCCTTCCCACATACTATACCACCTTACATGGTGACACAGAGGAAGGTGCACATGAAATTGAAGAGGAGGTGATGGATGACCCAATTTTTGACCCAGATTGGCATCCATTGGGGGAAGAGGGTACCGCTGCCAATAGCTCAGAAGAGGAGGAGGAGGATCCGCAGCAGGCAACGACATCGCAACAGTTGCTATTTGGCAGGACCTTAGCAGTCCAAAAACGGTTTTCAAAAACCAAAAGAGTTGTAGGACAGCTTGGCCAGATGGTCAAATTAGCACAGTGTGCAAGGCCTCAAAATGTCTTCCATAATAGGAAGAGTGCAGTGTGGCACTTTTTTGAACAAAATGATGATCAGGCAAAAGTTATCTGTAAGAAGTGCGCAAAGACCTTTAGCCGAGGGAAAAATCTGAGAAATTTGAATACCCGTTGCATGCTTAGACATTTAACCACCATGCACTTGCAAGCGTGGACGGACTACTAAACCTCATGTACCACATGTGCACCTGCTCCGAATGAAGGTAGTCCGCAACGCTACATCGCTTCCCCCACTGTAAGCCCACCAGTTAGCACACCACCAGCAGCAAATGTCGAGGTGTCGTCGCAAGGGCAAATCAGTCATGGAATCACAATGTTATTGCTATGAAAGACTGAATCTAGGCCATCAGCAACACCACCAACGACACCATCACCAACCCTCTCTCAGTCTGCCATGTCCACCACTAGTTCCACCATATGCAGCTCTCAAGTCCAGCTCACCCTACCAGAGACTCTGAGTAGGACAAGAAAGTACTCATCCTCTCATCCACGTACACTGGCTATGAACGACCACATTGCCAAACTAATCTCGTTAGAGGTGATGCCCTACCAGTTGGTTGAAAGCAAAGCTTTCCATGAGCTCATGGCCTACGCAATACCACGCTATGACCTACCCAGTCGGCACTTCTTTTCGCGAAAAGCCATCCCAGCCCTCCACGTGCATGTGAAAGACCGCATTGTCCATGCATTCAAGCAATCAGTGAGTGGAAAGGTGCACCTCACAACAGATTCATGGTCCAGTAGGCATGGCCAGGGCCGTTACGTGTCCATCACTGCACACTGGGTTAATGTGGTGGGTGCAGGGTCCACAGGGGACAGCGGTGGTGGGACAGTGCTGCCTAGGCCACGGTATAGGAAACAGTTGGCTGTAGGCATTTGACCCTCCTCCTCCTCCTCCTCCAGAAGAGAAAGCTCGTCCACAGAGCGCAGTCACACGAGCACTCCATCCGCAGCTGCCAGTGTTGCACACGAGTTGTCCCACTATCGAACAGCTAGTGGTAAGCGTCAGCAGACTGTTGAAGATGATGTGTTTGGGCGACAACAGACATACCGCAGAGGTACTGGCCATCTACTTGGAGCGACAAACTGAGTCATGGCTGGGCAGTCTACATCTTGAGGCAGGCAAGGTAGTTAGTGATAACGGCCAGAATTTTGTGGCAGCCATAGCCCTTTCAAAACTCAGACACATACCTTGCTTGGCTCTCACCTTGAACCTGGTGGTGCAGTGCTTCCTCAATAATTATCCGGACTTAACATCCTTGCTCCATATGGTGTGAAGACTGTGCTCGCACATTCGCCGGTCGCCCGTACACTCCAGTCGTATGCAGAAGATGCAGCGATTGCTCCACCTTCCCAAGCACCGCCTAATTATCGATGTTGCAACAAGGTGGAACTCCACCCTGCACATGGTTCAGAGGCTGTGTGAACAGAGGCAGGCTGTAATTCATTTGTGGGAGGATACACGGGCAGGCAGTTTGCAGGAAGACATGGAGTTGTTTGGTGTGCAGTGGTCGAAGCTGAAAGACCTCTGTAAAGTCCTTCAGTGTTTTGAGGAATGCACACGGCTGATAAGGGCAGACGACGCCATCATAAGCATGAGCATCCCACTTATGCGTCTGCTCATGCAAACTTTGACGCACATTAAGGGGCAGGCATATGCAGCTGAGGAGGAAGAGGAGGAAGGAAGCCTTGATGACAGTCAGCCATTGTCTGCTCAGGGAAGTCTCGTGGATGAGGTGGAGGAAGAGGAAGAGGAAGAGGAGGAGGATGATTGGGATTATTTTTTTGGGGAGGAGGATGCTTCTCAGGGGGGAGAAAAAATTTTGGCGTGGCAAGGTCAGGTACAGGGATTGTGCGTGACTGGAGGGATGTTGATTTGCCAGAAAGTGCTCCTCCACCCAGCACTCGCAGTGCATCATTGACACCTGGAACATTGGCCCACATGTTTGATTATGCCTTGCAGATCCTAAAAAGGGACCCCCGCATTGCCAAAATGATGAACGATGACGATTACTGGTTGACCAGCATCCTGGATCTACGCTATAAAGGCAAATTCCAAAACATCATGCCACAGGAGAACCTAGAGCTAATATTGGCTAACAAACAAGCAACTCTTATAAACCGTTTTGCTTGAGGCATTCCCAGCACACAGCGGCGGTGATGTTTTTCCAACGAGCCGTAGGGAGCAATATGGAAGAGGTGTTCGTGGTGCACACAGCCGAAGTGGTGTTGGACACAGAGGTTTCATGACCATGTTGTTGACTGATTTTTCAAGAACCGCTCACACGACTGGTAATACTGCATCGGTCGAAAGTAACAGGAGACAGCAGTTGTCAACTATGGTAACAAACTACTTCTCCCATATCGATGTTCTCCCTCACCGGTCTTTCCCCTTTGACTATTGGGCCAGTAAACTTGACACCTGGCCTGAATTGGCACAATATGCCTTACAGGAGCTCGCTTGCCCTGCTGCTAGTGTGTTACCTGAACGAGTCTTCAGTGCTGCTGGATCAATCCTGACAGAAAAAAGGACCCGTCTGTCGACCCAAAATGTTGATGATCTAACCTTCACTAATATGAACCATGCATGGGTTTCAAAGGATTTTGTCCCACCCTCCCCTGCTGACACGTAGGTTGCCAGAGAAATGGCTCGCTTTTGTCCCCCTCTTCCGCAGACTTCTCCAATTACTCCATTTGCAGCTGGTGAATGTTCAACATCAACATATGTCATTTTTTCCACCTCCCTAACTTGGCTGCCTCCCCCAACAGGGCCGGGGTCACCACCTGGCGCACGCACCCGTGCGAGTGCTGTTGCCCTGGACAGGTGGGTGGGCACACTCTTTGGCAACGACACTGGCACAAGGTCCTTCATAGTAAAATCAAGTGTCTCTGACGGTGGGGGTGCACACCCGCCGTCAGACACACCGGCATACTATGAGGGGCCCTGTGCCAGAACTGCCGCCCACGAGTGGGCCCCCCCTGCTTGCTCAGGGCACCAGCACTTGCAATACTTACCTCTCCCTGCTCCACCACTGTGTAGTCTGGCCTGTTAAATACTTTACTGGGACTGCCAATACAAATTTGGTGAAATGATAGATGATGGTTAAGACGTAGCTATGCCTTCTCCTGCTGGGCTCTATCTTCAGGTGATCAATGGCTTACATTTGTTATGGACGTCGACTCACAATGAGATGCAGTGATGGTTTATCATCAGCTTTCACGGTTTTCCGACTCACAGACGTGTGACATTCCTGCCCACATTTTTAAATGTGTCCTCTCATGCCATCCAACAGAATCGCCTACGGCCTGTGGCTTGTGTCTTTTGCACTCGAAAGTTACCTGACAGATCATGATAGGCAGTGAGGGCAATGTCTACATCTGTCCCTGTGATCACAATTTGATGGAGATGAGTAATGGTGATGGGTTCCACGGTACTGCGATACAGCAACCCTTTCTTCAAAAAGAACTGTTTTCGCTGTCTCCACAGACAAAGTAATTGAGGGTTAGCATCGCCTCTGAGAATTCTCCCGGGAGTTTTTACCGTGATGAGTAATTCTAACATTTCGGCAGTCAGTCGACTTTCCTTCTGTACTTGTATCCATCTCGTTTCCTCTTGCAGAGAGTCTGGACTGTCTTACTGAGACTGAAATATATATGAAGATTCAAAAATACCCTAACAGTGTACACTGGTGTACGCTTCCAATACATAACCCTTTTTCTACTTTTTAGATTCTTGTCTAATCCATACTGAGGCTGTGAATGTCTTTGTCGGACTCTGGAAATATACACGCAGATGTTTAATGTTTAAACTATGCTATATATACCTGCTATCCAGTCATACTGTACCATTTCTCACCTTCTACAATCACGTCAAATCCATACTGGGCTTGAGACCATCTGAGTCTGCCTCCTGAAATATAGACATAGGATTTTAATCTTTAAACTATGCTATATATACTTGTTATGCGGTGATACTGCACCCTTTCTCAACTTTCCACAATCTTGTCGAATCCATACTGGGCCTGAGAGCGTCTGAGTCTGCCTCCTGATTAGAGATGAGCAGTGTTTGAGTCGTCCTGTTCACCAAGTTAAAATTCCAGCTGTTTTTGGCGGTGTTCGAGCTGTTCGTCGAACTCGAACACTTTGCTTAAAATTCGGCTGTTTGAGGTTCAGTTCGAGAACAGTTCGTTCACCAAAAGCATAACATTATTTTTACATTAATAATGGTTTTCAATGTTAATAGACTTTTTCATGTCACAGTAGCGGTGTGTGGTAGCAAGCGGTCTAGTACACCTGTCAAGGAGCTACACCGTGTGTTTTTCTAATTATTTTTTACCGCATCTTGTCCAGAAAATCCTTTTGGGGCTTGTAGCACTGTCTGCTACTCAGCAGAGGAGCACACCAGTGAACCAAGCTTTGCTGCCTGTTTATATATGAACTGCAAGCTACTCAGCATAGGAGCCCAGCTGTTAAGCAAGCTACAGCACCTTTGATTTGGACAGTTAATTTTTTCATTTTTTCTGGAATGCCGGTTAGGCCTAATTCCAGAATTCCGGTTGACCCACACTTCCTGGAAAATCCTCGTTCGCGGGGAAGAATTGTAATCCCAGATCCCCATCACTAATGGAGTTCAGCGGGTTATCTGCACCTGTAAGCGACACACGCTGGTCCTTTCAGTGTAGTGCGCATGCAGCCCCAGACATGTAAGGGCATGACAGACCTGTTATTGATCAATCTCGCGTGCCAGAGCCTTGCGTGTCCCTCTAGTAAGCTTGACGCGTACCACGGTGGGCATGCCGAGTCTCGTTCGTTAACAGAATTAAGCTGACAAATCGCTAGCACAACTAAAAACGGACATCCACCACCACCCACAGAATCAACAAAGCTTGAAATCTGGTGGTGCCCTTCTGGACATTCCTTTAAGGTTCAGCTTTGCAACCATACTGCCCCTGGAAGCCAAACACTTTGCCTTCATGGACGCTGTTCGGGGGTTCGTGGGAATAACGCCACCCGATCAGCAGTTGGCCTTACTTATGGTGGGAAGTCCGACGGTATATGATCGTCTTCAATTTCAGATTTTTACTATTTTTTGGTATTTTACATTTTTATTCCAGCCTTTCTTGACTTCATAAGGGCATGACATGCCTATATCTGTGTCTCCTCCTCCTCCTTTTACACTTCCACCTCTTTTCTGTATGTAGTTGTCCTTTCAATATGTTATTTGTGTCTTCTGAGCATTTTGTCTGCTTTGGAACACCTTTTGAGGTGTTTTGTAATTGTTTTCTATGTGTTTGTATGTGTTTGTGTTTGCCTGCCATCGTTTTCAATGGTGTTTGACGTTGTTCATAGAACGTTCAACAAACATTCGACAAACTTGCCTCGTGTTCGACGAACCAAAACGAACTGGAACACTAGCGGGGTGGCTCAACACTACTCCTGTATATATAGACGTACATTTTTAATGTTTAAACTATGCTATATATACCTGGCATCTGGTGATACTGTACCTTTTCTGCCAGGAAGTCCTCCTCCACCCACCACTCTAAGTGTTTCGTTGACACCTGGAACATTGTCCCATATGTGTGATTATTCCTTGCGGATCTTCTTGTTATATTGTGGTGTGATCCATCCTGAGCATGTGACAGTCTGTGGGTTACTCCTGCAATTTAGATGTACATTTAAAAATTACCCCAACACTACTGTATTCAGCTCTACTCTTGTGATACATTACCCATTTACTGCTATTATATTCTGGTCTAATCCAAACTGACCAAGTGAGAGTTATTTTCTGACTGTGGAAATAAATACTGAGATTGACAACAATGACCCCTACACTGTGTACAGCTGTACTCTTCAGATCCATTACCGTTTTATGGCTTTTTATATTGTGTTGTAATCCATACTGAGCCTGAGAGCGTCTGTGTCTGGCGCCTGAAATATCTACGGAGATTTAGAATGTTTAAACTATACTATATATACCTGCTATCTGATGATACTGTACCCTTTTTCTACTTTTTATATTCTTGTCTAATCCATACTGAGCCTGTGAGCGTCACTGTGTGATTGATGGTATATATAGGGAGATTGACAATCATCCTTTGACTATATAGAGCTGTATGCTTCTTATACAGTACCATATATCTGATTTTTTTTGGGTTTATGTTCTGCAACATTTTGAAGTTTGGTGGAAGAGGCTGCGGACGTGGGCGTGGGGGGGCAGCTGGTGCTGATGGTGGTGGTGCATCTGCTGGTAGTGGCAAAAGCACAATAGCAGATAAGGCAGGAGGTGTTGAGCCTGCATCACGGTCTGGTTCCGTAACGCCTGGAAGGCTACCTTTTCTGGGAGTAGGTTAACCGCTTTTAAAGCCGGAGCATCAAGAACTGTTTGTGGCTTACATTGCCGAAACAGACTCCAGGAAATATGCCCTCCTCTTCTGAAGTTTCAAAAAATGCAAGCACTGAGTCGTTAAGTGCTGGCTCCTGGTAAGGAAGTACCCCTTTCCTTGTGTCCTTCACCCCCACCAAAAGTGAATGATGCAGCAGGCCACACTTCACATTAGTCCATGTGGCTCTTTCTATCATACCATGCCTGGGTTATCAAGTCAAATCGTGAATTCCCTAGTCCAAGATGAATCTGACATGGAGTGTGGGTGGCCAGCCAGGGCAGTGGGGTTAATCGGTACTGGGTCGGTGTCTCAGAGGGATGTGTAACGTTGGTGGTGATGACCCGTTCCGTGGCCCTGGGTGTCCATGCAAAGGGGTGAATAACGTTTATAGGTGAATGATACGTGACTCCACCTGTGGTTTCTGATCAGATTGACCCGCGCTGCAGTGTCGCTTCTCTAGGACAGATGTTGTGGTGCAGCTAAGATGTAGAAGCCCTGCACAGGTAGGGCCCTAGTCGCAGGGCAGATGAAAGAGTTGGTAGATGGTGTGGAGTGCAGGATGTAGCTGAGCCGTGCGCCAGGCGCAGGAGAAAGATGACAGACACAGTCGTGCAGTTCCTTTACCTGTACTTGGTAAGTGCCGTCCAGCACCCAGATTACAGATGGAGGAGTTGGTCAGCCTGGATGCAAATTTGGAATTCTCTCTATGCAGATAGGTAGTGTGGCCTCCGTTCTAGCGCTTATCTGAGGTACTCGCAGTACTGAGTTCACTGAAGTTCCCCCTGTTGACTCTCTTTTGGAACTTTCTCGTATGGCAGGCAGCCATAGCCTTTTCCTTCTGGCTCACACACGTCGCTGCTGGGGCCTCCGAGCCTTAGTTGGGAACAGTGCATTTACAGCTGCTACTTCCTCCGGTTTCTGCTGCAGGACCGTCACTGTCCCTACAAACTCGGAGACCGGAATCCCGACTATCCGCTCCAGCTAGGAGTGAGCCTTAACTCTGCTCATCCTCCAACTCCCCTTCTCACGTCCACACACTTCCCCTTCCCTTCACAGACTGCCCTAACTTACCTCCTCCCGACCACAGAGAGCATCTCCTCAGCAGTCAGGTTCAGAGGTCTCCCTGCTGGCCTGGAGTGGGAACTGTGTTGTGTGTTGGTTTAACTGCTAGAGAGATCCTTCGTTGCTCCCAAGCATGACATCACACTCCCTAGGAGGAAGGTAATACCACTGTGGCGACCGTACTCCTGGGGGCGCCACAAGTGCAATGATGCCCAGCCACTGCTAGATGATTCTGCTGGTACATTGACCCAGATCACTACATTCCCCTCGCACTCTACACAGCCAGAATCTGACCCTGATGAAACTCAGGTTCCCCTTCCCGCATACTATACCACCTTACACGGTGACAAAGAGGAAGCTGCAGATGAAAGTGCAGATTCCTTGAGCAGGTGGGGGGGCATACTCATGGGCGACGGCACTTGCACAGGGCCCCTCATAGTACACAAAAGTGTTTCTGCCGGTGGGAGGGCCCTCCATCCGCCATCAGACACACCGCCATACTATGAGGGGCCCTGTGCCAGTGCCGTCGCCAATGAGTGGGCTCCCCCTGCTTGCTCAGAATCACAGCACTTGCAGAGTTGAAATACTTACCTCTCCCTGCTCCACCGCCGTGACGTCTTCCGCATTTCCTGACAGTGACATTCTGGTCAGAGAGCGCGATGACATCACGTCTGTACGCCCTCTGCCTAAACAGTCCAAGTGCAATGAGATGAAAGATGGGGACAACGAGGAGTCCAGACAAATACAGGGATTCCCTAGCAAGGAGACTTATCTAATTGTTTTCAATGTTGGGACAGCTATTTTTGGGGAGCACTATACTCTGGAGAATGATATATGAGACCCACCATACACTGGAGCATTCCAAAGGTGGACATCAGACAATGGAGAAGCATTTACAGGGCCCATTATGCACTGGAGCATTAGAAATGGGGCCCATTATATATGGAGCATTATTTGCTCGAAAGGGCAGGGTCCTCTCCCCTCTGTATCAGTCTGTCATTGTTAGTTTGTTTATTGTAAGTGATATCTGTAATTTGTATGTTTCCCCTTCTCATGTATTGCCCCATAGAATCAATGGTGCTATATAAATAAATAATAATAATAATAATAACAATAATAATAATAACTAGGGTACTGCGGCAGTGGGATGCAGAGGCAGTTCCCTGACAAGTAGCGCAGGAACAGCAGAAGTTAACAGTGTCCCTGTGACACTCAGGCCAGTAAAACCTCTGAAGGACTCATTCTTGGGTCATATCTACACCTAGATGCCCCCAAAGACATGAGTATGGGCCATATGTAGCACCCTAAATCTATAAGGTCCTGGAACTAGCAGCTGCTCTAACACCTTCCCTCTCTTTTTAATAACCCGATACATTAACTCCCCATTGACCGCAAAGTATGGGAACCTGGTGTCAGCCCCCGGCTTTTGGTTAACCCCATTTATCACAGTCATATTTTAAAAAACATGTTTCAAAGACAAGTCCTGCTTTTGGGCAGTCCCAAAATTCCCCCCGAGAAACCCCCAGCTCAGGGATTTCAGTCTCGCTGATAAACATCTCATCCTCATCACCAGCAAGGACACACAAGGGGAACTCATCCATCTCTGACAGTGATAGGGTATTGACAGCGTTGGGCTGGCTTCTGTCTGCGTCAATTGATATCTCTGCCTTTTCCCACAAGTCCCAGAAAAGGCTGAAGTCCCTTCCAATTATCACGGAGTGCAGCAAACGTTTGACGACCCCGACCTCATCGAACTCTGTACCCTGGATTATTTTAACTGACACTCTGGTGACTGACTAGTCCTTAGAGTCCCCATGGATACAGGGTACACCTATGTGTTTCCCCGGGATTAATTTTTCAGGGTCACCAAACGCCCTTAGTCTAAAATTCCTGTCACCAGCACCAAATTTATTGACATGGGACATGCCTGCGGCCCGTCATCGGGCTGATATTCCACAATGCAGGAAGGGTAGGCATCGCAGGACCAGTGCCTCCCAAGCCTACAGTCCATCTCTTCAGAGGACAAGGTGAAACAGGCAGCTATATGTCCAGGAACGTGACACATCCAACAAAGCAAGTCTTTACCCGTTGTATTTGACAACCCCTTGGGATCTAGGACTTCCCCCAATGGTGGCTTTTCTACCCCTCTTTTGGGGCTCAGGTTCTCGCTGGGTACCCCAGTATGAGGATCTACCATTCCCTGGCATCCTTAGGGACGACTCAACCACCTGGAACCATTCGACTAGGCCCACCTGTTCATCTTCATTCTTAAGATCTCCCTGGGCAACCCAGGTCTCCACCGAACTAGGAAGGGAGTGCACAAACCGGTCCATGACAATGTGCTCGACCATCTGGGCTGGAGGATTCCAGCTGCAGCCATTTTTGCACTAGATGTAGTAGTTCAAACATTTGGGATAGAGGTGGTTAGTCCCCATAGTGCGCCCAGTGGTGAAACCTTTGTGCTCTGACTGACATAGTCACTCCTTCAAAAATCTCAGTCTTTAACTGTGGGCTACAAATTGTTGCATTTGAGGCCTCCATTCAACATTTTTTGCTGTGTTTTACTCCAATTATCAATACAATTTTGCTTTAAAAAAATAAAAATACGGGCCACATATTTTACAGTGCAGTCTCTCCGTCACAAGCGTCTTCTATATGTGGGCTGCAAATTGTGGCATTTGAGACCTCCATTCAACTGTTTTTGTTGTGTGTTAGGACTCTTTCACACTTCCGTTTTTTACAATCAGTCACAATCCGCCAGGTTTTGAAAAAAACGGATCCTGAATTTTCTTTTGAGGATCCGTTTTTTTCCCCATTGACTTACATTAATGGCGGATTGTGACGGACTGCTGTCCGTTGCATCCGTTGTTTTTTTTGAGGATCCGCCAAAAGTTGCTGTCCGTCACCATCCTCAAAGATTTTAAAACGGAGCTTGTAACGTTTTTTTTTCTGGCGGATCCTCCAGAGACTGATTTAACCCGAAATTCTTTCTGGGTGCCGGGCAAAAAAAAAAAAATCTCTCTCTCTCTCTCTCTCTCTCTCTCTCTCTCTCCTTCCCGGCCAGCGTTTCCTTTGAATTTCCTCATTTTCAGGATCCGTCTGAAAACGGATCCTGTGCCATCCGTTCACATCAGTTCAGGACGGAGCCGCTTGTCTGCCTTTTTGGCGGATTTGAACTGATGCAAAAAAACTGAAGTGTGAAAGAGGCCTTACTCTAATTATTAACACTATTTTGCTGTAAAAAAATAAAAATACAGGCCACATATTTTACAGTCTAGTATCTTAGTCATACACCTCATCTAACTGTGGGCTACAAATTGTGGCATTGGAGGGCTCCATTCAACTGTTTTTCCTGTGGCTTAGCTTATTGTCACCTTTTTGCTGAAAATAAAATTGTAACCTACAGGCCAGATATTTTAAACTGTGGTTTTCCCACACACGGATCACATATAACTTAGCTGCAAATTCAGCCATTTGTAGTGAACTTGGAAAATATTGTAGTCCATTTAAAATTGGCAAGGCGCATGGCAAGAGACAGGGAAGTGGACATGATGGTGATGGTACATGCAGAGGCTGAGGCCGTGGGCAAGCTGGAATTGGGCCACAACAAACTTCCTGTCCCAATTACAAGGTGACAGTAGCAGCACATCACTACTGAACCCAGAACAGTGTCAAAAGGTTGTTGGTTGGATAGAGGCTAATGCTTCAAGTCGCTTTGCCACCACCATCATCACCACCATGTCTTCCATATGGTCATGTCTGAGTAGTTGTGAGGCTGGACCGCATATTGCTCACCCTGATCCTCCTTCCTCCCACCATGCTGAGTGCCCGTAGACAACTGATCCCACATTTGGACACTCCAAAGAGCTGTTAACTTTTCTATTTATAGATTCGGGCTTCTCGCCCTGTCCACTTGAAGCGGGTCAAAATGAGATCGCATGTAGCGATGCCCAAATATTTGAGCAGCCACGGTAACACAAAGGCTATTGTGGGATCGCGTCATAAGAGGTGGATGATGATGAGGCACAATTGCCAGAAAGTCAGGAGAAGGACCAGGGTGCGGAAGTTGAAGACGAGGTGATGGATGATATAGTAACTGACCCAACCTGGCAGGAGGACATGCAGAGCGAGGACAGCAGCACCAAGAGAGAGGCAGGGGTAGCATCCCAATAGGCAGGAAGAAGCAGTATGGTGTCCGCAGACAGAAGTCGGGCATGTCCTTGTCCCAGCACAGCCTTCAGTTGTCCATAACCCAGTCAATGGAACGCAAGTATAAATACGCATCCAATGCTCCACAGGCCACAGTACTAGATTCACACATTTCTCTTCTGCTTGCAGTTGAAATGTTGCCTTTTAGGCTCATGGAGACAGAAGCTTTCCATATCCTGATGGCGGCTGCTGTCCCAAGGTACTCAGTCCCCAGCCGCTACTATTTCTCTTGGTGTGCCGTTACAGCATTGCACAAGCACATGTCCCACAACATTACCTGTGCCCTGAACAATGCTGTTACTGGGAAATTCCACCTAACCACGGACAAGAGGACAAGTGCTTTTGGGCAGGGAAGCTACATCTTGCTGACGGTACACTAGGTTAACATACTGAAAGCCGTGACCCAGACGGACCTTGTGATGGAACATGTTCACCTGATGCTCGGGATTGTAAGCCCCAAGTCAATCAGTGTTGCCCGCACAGTCTATAGCTCCTGAACCTCATCCTCCTACTTCTCCTCTGACTCTTCAGCCTCCATCTCCAAAGTGACCATATCAATCACAAGCTGGAAGCAATGAAGCACTGCCTCAGCCAAATGTCATCAGGCTGTACTGAAGCTAATATGCTTAGGTGACAAACCGCACAATGCTAAAGAGTTGTGGACAGCTCAGAAAGAGCAGGCAGATCTGTTGCTGACACCGCTGAACCTACAGTCAGGTATGGTCGTGTGTGACAATGGCGAGAACCTGGAGGTGGCCCTGAGGTGAGGCAAGCTCAGACATGTAACATGTCTGGCCCTTGTGCTTAATCTTTTGGTCAACAGCTTCTCAAAAGCTACCCGAAGCTGCTGGATCTTCTTGTCAAAGTACACTGCCTGTGTGCCCATTTTAGAAAGTCAGCTATAGCTTCTGCTGCCCTAGACATGCTTCAGCAGCGTTTGCAGCTTCCGGCTCACTGACTGGTGTGTAATGTCCACACATGTTGGAACTCCACACTGCATATGTTGGAAAGGATTTGTGATTAGAAGAGTGCAGATGTTGACTACCAGCATCTACAAGGCCATCGATATTCAGTTCAGACTCCACACATAAGACCTCAGGAGTGGACATGGATGTCAAACATATGTACCATCCTACAAAACTTTGAGGAGTCCACCAAGATGGTGAGCAGCGGTGATGCCATAATTAGCATCACCACCCGCTTCTCTGTCTTCTGAAATGCTCTCTGCTCACAATAAAAGAAGATGCATTGCATGCTTAGCACAATGATATGGAGCAAGGAAGCATAAAGGGTGATTACACACAGCCCAGCCTCATGTTAAAAATATTTTATGGACATCATAGACACCCTTGCCAAAAATTGGACTGCCTGTAGCAGCACAGAACACGTTAACCCTGGTCATCTAGTGGTAGAGAATGAGGAGACATAATGATAAATCATACTGAAATTAAACAAATAAATAAAAAATGTGAATCCACCTATGAAAGAAAATAACAAACGGGCGGGGCAAACACAGGTTTATAGATATGAAGCCAGAATGTGTTCAACGAGATATGTTTGTCCCTAGCAACAGCTCATAGACAGGAATATAAATAAAAATATAATAGAATAGAATTTCACTATTTTTATATTGGAGAGGTATACACTAGATCATGAGAGGATGTTCCACAGATAGGAAAAATGGAAAATATAAGAATAAATGGGAAGAATATACGTACATCTCATTTTTATTAGATTTCCCCCTGGGGGAGTAACATTTGTTTTGGTTTCAAATTAGTAACGGGCATCATAAAACCACCCTTGCCAAAAATTGAGTGACTTTTGCATTCCAGAGTACGTTCACCCTGGTGTTCTACTGGTTGTGGATGATGAAGATGAGGATAAGGAGGAGGATAACACCAAACAGACCAAATCAGGAAGCGATTACCCATGTGTAGTTGTGAAAAGGTGCATGAGAATACACCTCCACAAAAAAGACAATGTATTTGAGGTTATGTTTCGCTGTTTTAATTCAGTGGTGTACAGAAGTCTAGCCCAATCCAGCCCTGTCAGCATTGTCAGTTGACAGGCGGAAGCGTTTATATGTTATAATTCCACCAGTGGCACTAAAAACCCGCTCTGACAGAGCACGAGCAGCAGGGCAGACCAGGACTTCCGAGGCACAGATAGCCAGTTCATGCCACATGTCCAGCTTGGATACCCAATAATTAAAAGGCACAGTGGAATCCTGGCGGTCGTTTGTACCATCTGCATGGTACTCCCTGACCATCTTCCCAAACATTGCACTTCTTGTGACAGCACCCCTTGCATCTGTGGCTGCACGATGGGAGGGTCTGAGAAAACTGTCCCAGAGCTTTGTTCCCCTGCCTGAGCTGGATTGTACTTCTGTCTCTCTCACTTGGACTCCTTGGCTGTACAACAAACTCTGACGTCTGCTGCCAGTGTTCTCACATGAGAATTTTTTCAGTAATTCTGCTACAAGGGCCCTCTGGTGCAGCAACACTTTTGTTCACCTATCTGCCTCTGGAAGAAGAGATTGAAAGTTTTCCTAGTAGCGTGGGTCTAGAAGTGTTACCAACCAGTAATGAGTGTCACCGAAAATTTTTATAATGCGAGGGTCACGAGAAACGCAGTGCAATATAAAGATAGCCATGGGTGCCAGACTACTAACAGGCAAGACTTCAGTGTCCTCACCAACAGGACAACTGACCATGCTATCCTCCTCCTCCTCATACTCATCCTCCTCCTCATTGTCCTCAGGCCCTCCTTGCTGAACAGACGGTGTGACAGCTGTGCTCGTAGTACCGTCTATAGAGAATGAAAGTAACTCCTGTTCTTCCTCCTCTTCCTCATTGTTTACCAATCCACGTTGCGACGATATGAGGCTGGGCTGAGTGTAATCACCCTGTATGTTTTCTTGCTCCATGTCCTTGTGCTCTGCCTGCAATGCATCATCTTTAATTGTGAGCAGAGAGGTTTTCAGAATGCAGAGAAGTGGGATGGTTACCATGATGCTAGTTATGGCTTCATCGCCGTTCACCATCTTGGTGCAGTCCTTAGGGAGTTCTGGAGTTCTGGAGGATGGTACATATGTCTGACATCCATGTCCATTCCTGAGGTCTTATGTGTGAAGTCTGAGCTGAATATCGATGGCCTTGTTAATGCTGGTAGTCAACAACTGTCCTTTTCTGCTCACAAATCCTAACATATGCAGTGTAGAGTTCCAATGCGTGGGGACATCACACACCAGTCAGTGAGCCGGATGCTGCAAATGCTGCTGAAGCACAGCAAGGGCGGCTCAAGCTGTAGCTGACTTTCTAAAATGGGCAGACAGACGGCGTACTTTCACTATCAGATCTGGCAGCTCCGGGTAGCTTTTGATAAAACGTTGAACCATGAGGTTAAGCACATGGGCCAGGCAAGGTACGTGTGTGAGCTGACCTTGCCTCAGAGCCGCCACCAGGTTCTGGCCATTGTTTCACACAACCATGCCTGGCTGTAGGTTCAGTGGTGTCACCCAAATATCTGACTGCTTTTTCAGCGCTGTCTACAACTCTTCTGCATTGCGGTTTGTCACCTATGCAGATTATCTTCAGCACAGCCTGTTGCCGCTTGGCTGAGGCAGTGCTGCTGTGCTTCCAGTTTCTGACTGATGTGTTCATTTCAGAGATGGAGGCTGAAGAAGAGGAGGAGGAGGAGTTGCAGGTGATGTAGACTGTGGGGGCAACCCTGATTGACGTAGGGCCTGCAATCCTTCGTGTGGGGAGGATGTGTTCCATTCCAAGGTCCCACTGGGTCCTGGCTTCCACTATGTTAACCCAGTATGCCGTCAGTGAGATGTACCTTCCCTACACACAGGCACTTCTCCACTTGTCCAGTGTTAGGTAGACTTACCCAGTAACAGCATTGTTGAGGGCACGGGTAATGTTGTGGGACACATGCTGGTGTAATGCCGATACAGCACAACTGGAGAAATAGTGGCGACTGGGGATCAAGTACCTTGGGACGACCGCCGCCATCAGGTTGTAGAAAGCTTCCATCTCAACGAGCCTAAAAGGCAACATTTCAAACACAAGCAGGAGAGAAATGTGTGAATTAAGTACTGTGGCCTTTGGGGCATTGGTTGGGTATTTCTGCTTGTGTTCCAATGACTGGGGTATAGACAACTGAAGGCTGGGCTGAGGCAAGGACGTGGACAGGCTTGATGATGGTGCTGGTTGACTGTGGGCAACAACAGGTGCAGGGCCTGAGGCATCTTTACAGTCACGGTGAACTGGGGATTGGCTTGTACGCAAAAAAGTGAAAGAAGCAGTATTGTCACCTGCAGAGTGTTCCTGGAGCCCAGGGTTCGGTCCACAAAGTCAGATGCTTTGCTGTCATGTGCCTAATCATGCTGGTGGTGGCCAGGCTTGTAGTTTTGCTACCCCTACTGAGGCGGGCATGGCAAGTGCTGCAAATGGTCTGTTTAAGGTTATTGGCAGAGTCTTTAAAAAATAAACAGACTCGGAAGATCTAACAGTTGGAATGGCAACTTGCGTCCTGTTGGTGTTACGGGGAACAGATGCACGCCTTGAGTCTGCAGCCACTTCACTGCTTCTTCCTGCCTGTTTGGGTGATATGCCTCCTTACCCATGTGTGCTGATGTCCTCCCTCTGCATGTCCTCCTGCCCGGTTAGGTCAGTCACTATGTCATCCACCACCTCGTTGTTCACATCCGCACCCTGCTCCATCTGACTTTCCGACAATTGTGTCTCATCATCGTCCACCTTTTATGACTGCGGCTGCTCAGATATTTGTGCATCGCTACATGGAATATCATCTTGCCCCGCTTCAAGTGGAGCATGCGAGAGGCACGAATCTCCAAATGGAAAACTGAACAGCTCTTCGGAGTGTCCGAGTGTGGGATCAGTTGTCTCAGGGCACTCGGCATGGTGGGAGGAAAGAGGATCAGGGTAAGTAATATCCTATCTACACTCACGGCTACTCAGACTTGACCATGTGGAAGACATGGTGGTCGTGGTGGCTAAGTGACTGGAAGCATTAACTGCTATCCAACCAACAACCGTTTCACACTGCTCTGGCTTCAATAGTGGTTTAATGCGGTCCCCTAGAAACTGGGACATTAAGGTCGAGCGTGAAGATGTGGGTCTCTGCTGTGGCCCACTTTCAGCTTGGTCTTTGCCTCGTCCTCTACATGTACCATCAGCATCACGTCCACTTCCTCGTCCCTTGCCCCTTGCATTGCCCATTTTAAATGAACTACTGAAATATTTGAAAAGCTCAATACAAATGGATTTATTTGGAGAAAAATTATATGTGATCAGTATGCCTGCAAAGTGAAGATTTTTCCACCTCCGATACACCAGGTCTCAACCTGAGATAACAGGTTGCATTAATTTTTTTTAGGTTTTGTGTTAATTTTTGAAAACACAAAATAATGAATAGAACAAGGCTAGCAGATAGAACTATGCAACATATGCCTGCGAAGCAAAGATTTTTACACCACAGAAAAACCAGGCCTCAGTCTGAGATAACAGACTGTATAAATTTTGTTTTAGTTTTTGGATAAAAAAGACTGATGGATATAACAAGAGTGACAGACTGCCCAAAAAAGGGAATTTAGGCCTAAAATGCCTCACTTTTTGTGATGCGGATGTATGAGGTGTGTCACAGAGAGACCTGACTGTTTTTTTTATTTTTGGGCTAGCTAGTGCTGTATATAAGTACAGTTTCACCGAGGACGAAAAAAAGAAAATGGCCGTAAACTGGCAAAACTTTGAGCACACACAGATATGAGTGGCCACGGAGATACCACTATGACAAATGTGTGGCCTGTATTTTATTTTTGGGCTAACTAGTGCTGTATATAAGTACACTTTCACCCAGGCCAAAAAAAGAAAACCGCCATAAACTGGCTAAACTTTGAGCACACACAGATATGAGCAGTACGGAGATACCAGTACGACAAATGTGTGGCCGGTATTTTTTTGGGGGGATAAATACTGCTGTATTTAACTACAGTGACAACCAGGCCAAAAAAGACAACAGCTGTAAACTGGCCAAACTTTGAGCACACACAGATATGAGCTGACACAGAGATACCACACCAAAAAATGTGTGGCCTGTATTCCAATTACACCTGTGGCTAGCTATGTATGGCTAATATATCCTACAGGTAGCAGCAGCAGCAGAACACAGGAAGGGAATGGACCGTCTTAATATATGCAATGATTTATATACACACACACAGTGCCTGCAGGCCTTGCGCTGAGTATAGAGCCACGTACACTACCCTGCCTACCTATCACTGGAACTTATATACTCTGGAATTAGTCCTTAGAAGGACTGTTGGTTTATCTGGATTTGAGTAGTTTACGATGGTAGACCCACACTGACTAATAAATGCCCAAATCTGACCCTATCAAGGCAGCTGCTCTCCATACACTATCTCAATTCAGAGCTGAATGAGCCGAGCAGGGCGGCGTCCGGTCTCTTATACCCCTGATGATGCTGTGCGGCCAGCCAATCACTGCACGACCTCAACAAAGATGATTGCAGCGTTTCATTGCCCGGCAGACAATCCCTGCAGCGTGATTGGGTCTCTAATGTCCATAAAAAATGCTGGGTGGAGACCCGAGTTCCTGCCGAGTAATCCCAGAAATGCTCGGTGCTCGCCGAGTACACAGAGTACAGTGATACTCAGGCGAGTAACGAGTAGTGGTGAGCACGTTCACTCATCACAGCGATTTGAATAAGTAATAGGGCCTCCAGACTGAGCCCCTATATTAGGCCTAACGATTTTTAAGAGCAAATGGGCCTCTGGGCCTCCTGGTTTGTCACTGCAGCACAGTTTTATCTCAAATGGGGCCTCCTGAGACTGGTACATGGTTTTAGCAGAATCCAGTTAGATGCTGGAAGATCGATTTCAATAGGTAACTGACAAGTTCACATTCAGCAGCAGCAGGAGTGACCTCTTTGTACTGGTACATTGAGAAAATGGCAACAGCAAAACAAGATGTCCACTTTTTAAATGGACACGGACACGTGGATTCAGCAGCCAATCACAGAAGTCCTTGTGTTGTGACTTTGTGGATTGTTTCTGTGCCTTTATTGGCTGCTGGAATGTGCACACATTAAGTTATAAAAAAATTAATAAAAAAAAAATTACACCCCGCCGTTCCTATGACCTGGACGCATTCCCTCTTCTCATCAAACACTTCCCCCAGTCTACCCCGCTCCTCATACAGCACCACTATCCTAGACAAAGTCAAAATGAAACCATTAGTGAAAAGCGATCATTTACCGATCTGCTACCAAATTTTGCCAACTTTGAGTAAAAATGCTTGGGAAGACGAACACGAATCCAAATGTGCTACGTTCATGCTGAAATTTGAGATTGGTGAACGTTTTCCAAAGAAGTGCGCTCATCTCTACTCCTGACTTCAGGTCTTCATTGCCACTTAACATCAGCATGGAAATTTCCATGATTTCTCTCCTACATATATGGTATTGGTAGTGTGACTTGTGGAGCTGCAGCAAATAGATAACCTTGTTCCTTGATTTTTTTGTGATTCACAACTTTACCAGGTCAGCACCACCTAATATTTTTTATAAATTTTATTCTGGAAAGGTCAACACAAAGTGAATTTAGCAATGTCTATATATCATAAAGTAAAACAACACATCAGTCAACATATATTTTTAGAGTGAGTGACATATAGGTGCTCTGTGCAGGAACGGTAGACCATTCAAAAATGAGAAGAAACCAAAGAAGAAAGCCTTGGACTTATGGTCTAAAAGGAAACACCAGGACTAACAAATGTACAAAAAATGGAAGGATCCAGCGATGTCGGGTGACGGTTAAAAGCAAATATTTATTGACAAAATGGCATTAAAATATTCTCATGCACATAATGTCCGGCAACACTGCATGGAAACACAGATCTACGCGTCTCGACGGAAGGTCTTTATCAAGATCTAGCTGTGTACACACTGAACAGCATATTTATATGGTGGCCAATAACATGATTGGCTGGACAATTACTGTATTTTTCGGACTATAAGACGCACCGGACAATAAGACGCACCCCAATTTTCAGAGGGAAAATAGGGAAAAAAATAATAATGTCTCAAATGGGGGTCCGTCTTACAGTCCAAATTCAGCTTACAGGTGGAGGAGTGGTCACAGGGGTCATTCAGTGGTCCAGGCTCGTGCGGTGTGCTGGGGCAGGTTTGTTGTGCTGGAGCAGCTGGGCTGTACTGGGGCAGCTGGGGTGGGCTGTGCTGGGGCAGGTGGGCTGTGCTGGGGCAAGTGGGCTGTGCTGGGGCAGCTGGGCTGTGGCAGCTGTGCTGGGGCAGCTGGGCTGTGCAGGGGCAGCCGTGCTGGGGCTGGGGCAGGTGGGCTGTGCTGGGGCAGTTGTGCTGGGGCAGGTGGGCTCTGTGGGGTGAGGGTGGTGGCTCTCTGTGCTCCGGTGCAGGGGCGACGGCTCCGCCGGCATTTCCTCCAAGCCCGGAGGCCTCCCGCAATCCCTTGCTGGCCGCCGCCATGTTGCGGTGGCCTCCGGGAGCATGGACGCCGGAAAGATGGCCTCCGGTCCGGGGACGGTGCATGCGCAGGTTCAGATCTCGTCCCGAGATCTCGGGGGCGAGATCTCGTTGCCGAGATTTGAATCTTGTCCCCCGAGATCTCGGGACGAGATCTGAACCTGCGCATGCGCCATCCCTGGACCGGCGGCCATCTTTCCGGCGTCCATGCTCCCGGAGGCCACTGCAACATGGCGGCGGCCAGCAAGGGATGTGCGGGGGGCATCCGGGCTTGGAGGAAATGCCAGCGGAGCCGCCGCCCCTGCACCGGAGCACAGAGAGCCGCTACCCCGGCACCGGAGCACAGCCCACTGCCACCACCGCACTACAGAGCCCCGCGGCACCCGCACCAGCCTCAGAGATAGGAACATTGCGACCATAAGACACACCCCCCACTTTCCCCCAAAATGTTGGGGGAAAAAAGTGCGTCTTATGGTCCGAAAAATACGGTAAGTGCTATAATATATGCATATATAATAGTGAAAAAGAGAAATAATGAATATATATGTAGAAAAAAAGAAAAATTTGCATAAAAAACACAGAAAAATATTGTATAGTGGAATGACATCAAATGCAGTTTCATGAATTGTTAAATTAATAGTGTTTTATAAGGTCTTGTCTGGCTTTCAGACCTGAGGGAGCCCTGGTGTTTAAAGTAAAAATCCAAAAAGATTCTCTCCCAAGTAATTTCTATTTATAATTGCCACCTCTGCGAGGTTTGTGCACTTTTTCAATTGCATGAAACAGGAAGGGGTTAACTGCTCTATTGAGGCAGGTAATGAAATGAGGTGAAGCCGCAGATGGAGAGAAAGCGTCCGGATCACTTATATCCGCAAGATGACGTCTGATTCTGATTATTAGAGGGCAAGTGGCACAGCCAACATACTGAATGTTACAAATAGTACATGCAATAAATGACAAAGGAAGTATTGCAACTAATACAATCATGGATGGGATACATAACATAATGGTGGTAATGGTCCGTTTTGGGAGCTAAGCGGCAGGCTTTGCATTTGTTGGCTGCACATCTGAAATAAACTCTAATATATAACCAATTTTTTAGGGAATTTTCTCTAGCAACATTGCTCTGGACAAGCCTAGGAGGTAGAACTGAGCCTGAGGTTGGGGCCGTTCTGGCAACAAAATGCACCGGATTTTAAAAAATGGTTTTAAGTTTCCCATCTTGATTTAAAACAGGAAGATATTTCCATATAAATGAACCGATCTGTCTGTATTGCAAACTATATTGGGGGCTAAAGATATTGGGAGAAAGTGAACATTGATTAGTTTTCTTTTTTTCTTTTTTAGAAGCCGTTCCGTTTGATAATATTTACTCTTTCCATAGCTTTATTAAGATTATCACTAGTAGAGCCCCTCATAATTTGCTGCAAACTATATTACATTGTTTGGAGAAAACATCCTCGCTAGTGCAATTCTGTTTTACTCTAATAAGTTCCCCAAAAGGGCGATCTTTAATTACCTGCGGGGGATGGCAGGAACTGGCCATAAGAGTAGAGGTGCTTGCTGTGGGTTTTTCATAAGGTGATAAGGTAACTTTATGATTAATAGCATTCCCAGTCAGAGTCAAATCCAAATAATTAAAAGAATATTCATGGAAAAAATAAGTGAATTTTAAATTGAATTGTTTTTCACCGATATACTCCATAAATTTAATGGCTTCCTCCTGTGTGCCATCCCAAACCAGGAGGTCGTCGATATAACGACCAAACCATATGATGTTTGTAACATATTGATTTTTTTTCATTATACAGAAACAATTCCTCTCAATGACACTTAATGCTTGGGATACTATTGAAGAGAAATAGCGCTATAGTGCATTATCCAGTGTAGGTATATCAATTTATAAATAATACACCAGGGCCGGACTGGGACTAAAATTCAGCCCTGGCTTTTGAAGCTACACAGGCCCACTAGTCACATGGTGACTATATAATATCTTTGCACACTTGTGGGTTACAAGAAGTGAGAGGAGATTAACACGACTATATAACATGTAGTCACAGCTGTGCCCAGTATTTCAGCTCAGTCCTATTTATTGCTTTTAGTTGCAGTACTCCTCCCAAAGCTCTGTCCCCTTTTGTACGCACGGTGACAGAATTCCTGGCAGAACTGCTATCCATTGGGCAACCAGACCCCCTGGTCATAGCCTCCCCTATCATACTTTCCAACTTTTGAAGAAGGGAAAGAGGGAGAAAGACATCGCTATGAACAATTATTATTACAGTGGTCTTTATTCGACGCATTTCGAAGTTTCACAGAACTCCTTCCTCAGGAAAAAAACCACATGCAAGTATCATGAAAAGGTTCTTAAATAGAAAAACTGTACACTTGTCATTCAGGTGCTCGGCGTGTAACAGGTCACCTGATTCAAAAGGATGTCAAAGTTCATTGCTTGAACACGATAGACACTTAATAGACAAAATATATAAAAATTTCTGTTATAAAATTATTATTATACTTGCATTATAAAATAACTAATATATATTCTTTTCTTTATTAACAGTATTCAATGGAAAAAAAATAAAAAAAAAAATTAAAAGAAAGGGACAAGAAGCTCCAAAAACGGGAGAATAAAAGGAGAAATGCCTCAGAAGGAGAACAACCTCTCAAAACGCGTCAAATAAAGACCATTGTAATAATAATTGTTCATAGTGATTCGCAGGGCGGATTGTCTGACCACGTTTTTTTTCCTATCCTACATAACAATGTTTGCCAGTGAGGGTGAGATTTTGGCCCCCATGCTGACACCCTTTTAATTATGTTTTAATAAAAAAATCTGCTGCCAACAAAAGGAATTCATTAATCTCCACCTCATAAATACTGGACTTGTCCAGGTGATGTGCTAGGCTGGTCATTGCAGTATCCTGAACGATAGAAGCATACTAGCCTATGACATCACATGATAGCCATTTGTAGCTTTTTTACCATTTAAAAGTACTGAAAATGGTGGCAATATATTTGGAGTCTCTAATGTAGGCGTGGGTTGATCCAGGGGTTGAAGATCATGATCCACATAGGAACCCAAGCGCTCCCCCAGAGACCCTATGCCAGCCACAATTGGTCTCATGGGTGGAGCGAATGTGTTTTTTATGTATATCTGTAGCCTCTATACAGGCCACTCACTGATTCCAAGACTGTAGACCCCTGTGATGCTAATTGGTGGACACACCGCGATGTAACTTGTCTCTTTTGTCACATTATTTTCTGGACTACCATCATTTCTGTCCGGGCCTAGTTCATGAGGTTTTTTTTTTTTTATAAAAGCAATGTCTGACTTTCATTTGTTCATTTTCATCGATTTTTGATTTATTACTACATTTGTCAGATTCAAGTTATTTCTGTCTCCATTGTGGGTTTTTCTCTCCTTAAACGAGGAGTACCAACAATTTTGACCTCGTGTGTAGTAGCATCAGCAGCAGTAGCAACGGCGGGTTCAGAAGCCATGATAAAGATGTTGCAGACTGCAATAACGCAAGTTCAAAGCGGCAGACTAAAAACTGCAACATCGCCCAGTCTGCCCAGTCTGCAAATGGGACGCCAAAGTCATGGAAGATCCATGAGTTGGTCATCTTGATGATAGTTTAGCGTCTACATTTTCAGGGGGTAACCGGATGAGCTTATCCTTCAGGACACCACCAGAAGCGCTTAAGACACGTTCTGAGAGAATGCCGGCTGACGGGCATGACTAAACTCCCAATGCGGATTAATTCCGCGCTGCCATATAGACTCACATCCAGCTGTAGTTGAAAAGAACTCAGGTGGTTTATTCTACGTGTTTCTAAGTCTCAATGACTTCTTCTTCAGGAAAGTACCACAGAGACATGGAAGCGCAGTGCTGTTACACTGCTTACATACATTCAGCATTCAAAAAACGGCGCCAAGAGACTTTCTGACACGTGACGTAGAGTGTCAAAGTTCCTGGAACAATAGTATATGATTAATACATGATAAAATTGTTCTGCAGCATATATACACACATATCATCCGATTAATTAAGCAATCTATTAAACAATTCATTCTTTTTCAGAATTCAGAAGAAAAATAAGAGAAGATTAAACAAATATATATATATATATATATATAAGTATATCTACAAAAAGGGGAAAGCAGCCACTTGTGCGATTCACTCACCATTCAGCTTCCTGGTCTCCTGCACCACAGAGCCAGTCATGGAACCTTCCCCTGAGAGCCAGTCATATGTAGAGAAAACTAATTAAAATATATTGGATACAAATTTATTGAATGAAATTCCACCATTAAAATGTATTGATATCGACAGTAAAAACATCTTTTTATTAAAATTGTATATAATAATATTGTGTATGAAAAAATATGTTTGATCATGAAATTTGTCATTTTTTCTTTTTTCTTTTCTAAGGCTACTTTCACACTAGTGTTTTTTTGCGCAGTCCAAACACATTCATAAAATGCATCAAGCGTTTTGCATGCATTTGCTTATTTTATGCGCATGCATTTTAACCAGTTTGTTGCCATATTGACTCTTAAAACGCATGCGATTTTAAACGCTGACATGCGCACGTCTGCGTTCCCATAGACTGTGATTTTTTTTTGTCGCATTCCGTGCTCACGCGAGCGCATGCATTTTTTTGAGACAGGTCGGACGGATCAAAAATGCAACAGGTTGCGTCCGGCGCGCCTGGGCGCACACCACAAAAAAACGCATGTGCACGAAAACGCATACGAACGCGTGCAAACGCTACACCATGCGCCCCCATGTTAAAGATGGGGGATCAGGATGCATGCGCATGTACGAACACGATGTGCTGCGCTAAAAACGCTAGTGTGAAACCAGCCTTACCTATATATAAATTACAATATTATATTTTGCCTAGTGAAAACGGCATTTCCAATAATTCATAAATCATACAAAAAAGAGAAAATGGAAACTATATGCCATAAAATCAGCAAAGTTTTATTATAAACCATTTAAAATGCATTGCAATACAATGCGATATATATGGGAGCGATAAATGCAAAGAAAAAAGGCCTATAAACCCGGTACAATAAGGCTCCAAAGAAGAATAATGTAGACAAGTGCAAATCCTACAGTCAATTTATCAGAATATATAATAGATTAGTAATGGTCCAAAAGAAGTTCATGGAGCTTTAAAGCATAAAAGATTCCAGGAAGCCAAGATTCCTAAGCAAGCTGTGCCTGTGATAAGTGATGAAGATTGTATGCAAAAAACCTTGTTATGTAGAAAGCCAGTGTAAGCCTCAGTCATGTAGTGGCCACAATACATATATACTCATCAAAAAATGCAGAATGCAAAGTGTAAGCAAACATGCTAGAAAAAATAGATATTCAGATTGTCTACAAAGATTAAACCTTACAGGCACAAAAAGAATCCTAAAGCTCCAGATGGCAGAGGTATATATATATACCAGATCAAAAGCATAGTGCAGTGAGCAAGCCTGCTAGAGGGTAATGCATAGTGCAGTCACAAAAGCACACAAGCTGTTTACGAAAGGGGATAGCATAATGTAAGCTGGAGTGGAAAGAGTTAAGAGTTACTGCTGCCAGGCGGATACTGTACCTGGATGGCCGTGGCACCCCTGTCGCGCGTTTCGCGGTAAGGCTTTTTCACAAGGGAACATGACTTGCGTATAAGCCGAGAGGGGGCTGAAAATCTCGACTTATACGTGAGTATATACGGTAAATTTGTGTGAATGATACTATAAATTTAATTCAATTCATTCAGTAACTATACGCCCAGAAAAATCCCTAAGAGAGTATCACTTGATTTTACTGAGATCGACAGCCCTGTATGGATTACACCAACAGAGAAGACTTTCCATGTCCAACACTAAACCAATTTCTATGGGCATCTGACATGAGAGTGAAGCGGAGTGAAAGTGAAGCAGGCGCCACAGAGAAGAGCACAGCAATCACGATGGGGTCTTCTACAAGCCCTATAGCATCAGATCACAGCATCAGCATAATTTATGCAGATTTCATTCCTCTGCCCAACATAATTCCTATATCTGCAGAGGTTTCTATTAGTGCGCGGCTTCTGTCGGCTCGGTGCTACAATGTTCCTGATGGTAGGGGCTCTGGGAAAGGTGACCTTAGGGCTCCTAGGTGAAATTGTATTGAGTATAGGATCAGTCAACAAAATATAGCCCTTTTTTTGAAGCATGCCATGTATGAAATGTAACGGATATTTTTTGTCAGTTGGCGTTATAGTCTTATCTTTAATTAATCTTATCACAATATAAAAGTATCCAATAATGCCTCCAGACACAAGGTTCATGCAATACTCTGCAAAATACAGTATATCAGAGTTCCATAATGCCTCCACAAAAAAAATATATGTACCGTATATACTCGCGTATAAGCCGAGATTTGCAGCCCATATTTTGGGGCTGAAAGTCCCCCTCTAGGCTTATACGCGAGTCATATACCGGGGGTGAGTGGGGGAGGAGGAGCGGGGGTGTCAGAGACCATACTCACCCCTCCTGGCACATCTCTGCAGCCCCTGCTTCTCCCTTGGTCATCTTCTTCCTGCATTCAGTGGTCACGTGGTACCGCTCAGTAAACTCATGAATCTGCACATAATCATGAGTTAATGAGCGGTACCACGTGACCGCTGAACGCAGGATGAAGATGCCTGAGGGAGAGGCAGGGGCTGCAGAGAAGACCGTGCACCAGGAGGGGGTGAGTATGATGGGGCAGAGCAATATTCACCTGTCCCCGTTCCATCGCCGTGTACCGCTCTGTCTCCGGGTCCTCCTGCTGTGACATTCAGAACAGAGGGTGTGATGACGTGGTTAGTGCGCACCCTCTGCTTAATGTCACTTCAGAGACCAGGAAGACAGAGTGGTGAACGGCGATGGAATGGGGACTGGTAAATATAGCCAGTGCCGGGGCTCAGGACACCGGTACCTGGCCCCCAGCGATGGAGAGGTGAGTGTGTCATTTTTTTTAATTGCAGCAGCATATGTGGGGTATTTATGGATCATCTTATGGGGCAGCATTAACCCTTGTGCAGCATATGGGGGGTATTATGGAGCATCTTATGGGGCAGCATTAACCCTTGTGCAGCAGCATATTATGGGTGGTATTTATGGAGCATCTTATGGGGCAGCATTAACACTTGTGCAGCAGCATATTATGGGGGGTATTTATGGAGCATCTTATGTGGCAGCATTAACTCTTGAGCAGCAGCATTTTATGGGGGGTATTTATGGAGCATCTTATGGGGCAGCATTAACACTTGTGCAGCAGCATATTATGAGTGGTATTTATGGAGCATCTTATGGGGCAGCATTAACCCTTGTGCAGCAGTATATTATGGGGGTATTTATGGAGCATCTTATGGGGCAGCATTAACCCTTGTGCAGCAGCATATTATGGGGAGTATTTATGGAGCACCTTATGGGGCAACATTAACACCTGTGCAGCAGCAAATGGGGGTATTTATGGAGCATCTTATGGGGCAGCATTAACCCTTGTGCAGCAGCATATTATGGGGTACTGTCATGAACTCATTTTCTGCTCCACCAGTTGAGAGTTCCCCTTCCGTTCTCCCTCTGGTGGTGACAGGAGGTAGTGCAGTTGGTTTAAGTGGTAGTGATCTGCCACCTGATGAGGAAGATAATGATTGGATCTCTGGAGTATCAGACTGGATATAAGACAGCCAACGCCCTATCCGGGTGCTGGTGATTCAGTCTGCTTCTCAGGTCCTGGACTTCAGCTCTCTTCCAGTCTTCTCAAGTTAAGTTTGTTTTTTGCTATTGTTCACACTTGCACTTGTTGGTCAATTCAGTTTTTTGATTATTCAGCCTGCCCCTGCTGGGGCTATGCTGAAATTCCACTCCTATTAATCAGTATTTGCCAATCTGCTTTATGTCCCCTATTAGATTGGCCTCTTTTTTGCTCTGTCTCAGAATATTTCAGAGTGCTGATATAGGTTTAGAAGTCTGGTGACTTCAGGGTTAATTTTGCTATCAGAAGTGTTGGACAATATTTTTGTAGGTTTTTTTGGCAGATTGCAGACAGTGTCTTTCCTTTTCTGTCCTTTTTAGTTAGCCGGGCCCCATCGTTTGCTCAGCCTATTTTCCTGCCTTTGTTTGTACTTTCATCTTGTTTCACTGTCAATACATGTGAGGGGCTGTCTTTCCTTTTGGGTCTGCTCTGGGGCAGTTAGTTTTCCTCTTTTCCTGCTTTAGGCTTATGTAGTTCTCCGGTTGTGACGAGGCGTCTAGGACCAATGTAGGAACGCTCCACGACTGCTGCTAGTTGTGCGTTCAAGATCAGGGATCTGCAATCTGCATAGTTACCAACTTCTCTGGTTTTCTGAGACTTAGCTTGTTGTCTTTTTCCTCCTCGGTTTACCATTCATAACAGAATCACCAGCCATACCGCAGATTCTAGGGTACTCAAAAGCAGGAAAGAATTGTTAGAGAAGGAAAAAAATAAAAGTGTGTCAGAATTTTTTTTTTTCATTATGTGTTTTTTCCTCTTTTTCTCTGGGGCCGTAGGAGGATTTTTTTTCCTAATGGAGATTAAGCAACTGTCTGAACATGTGGAGCAGCTTGCTGCTGAAATACAGGGAATTTCAACATACCTTATTCAGTCACATGCTGCTGAACCCAAGATTCCTACTCCTGATGTGTTTTCTGGGGATCGATCTAAATTTCTGAATTTTAAGAATAATTGTAAATTATTTCTTGCCTTGAAGCCTAACTCATCGGGGAGCTCTGTGCAGCAGGTTAAAATTGTCATCTGCTTGCTGCGCGGCGATCCTCAAGATTGGGCTTTTTCTCTATCACCTGAAAATCTTATTCTGACTAATGTGGATGCATTTTTTCAGGCATTGGGGTTGTTGTATGATGAACCTAATGCCGTTGATCAAGCTGAGAGAACCCTGTTGGCATTAAACCACGGCAAGGATCCTGCAGAGTTGTACTGTCAAAAATTCCAAAAGTGGGCGGTCCTTACTACATGGAATGATAGTGCATTGGCAGCTCTCTTTCGGAAGGGTTTATCAGAGATCGTAAAAGATGTTATGGTGGGATTTCCTGTTCCCTCTGGTCTGGATGGCTCTATGTCATTAGCCATTCAAGTTGATCGGCGTTTACGTGAACATAAAAGTACACGGGCTGCCACCTTTTGAACAAATGTCTGAACCTGTGATATGTGATGGGGTTTTGTCTAGGGCGCAACATCGGGAGTTTAGAAGGCGTAATAAGCTGTGCTTTTTCTGTGGAGACGCCTCTCATGCTATTTCTGTCTGCCCTAAATGAGAGAAACATTTTGCACACACATTTGCTGTGGGCAGTATACAACCTAAGTTCCTTTTGGCAATTACTCTGATCTGCTCCTTGTCCACAGTTTCCACTAAGGCTTTTGAGGATTCAGGAGCAGCTCTGAATGTGATGGATTTGGACTTTGCTAAACATTGTGGTTTGTCTATGACGCCTCTGCGGACGCCCATTCCTTTGAGGGGTATTGATGCCACTCCTTTGGCGGAGAATAAACCTTAGTTTTGGACCCAGGTGATAATGCGAGTTGCCCCAGACCACCAAGAAAATTGTAAATTTTTGGTGCTGCATAATTTGCATGATACTATTGTTCTGGGGTTCCCCTGGTCGCAAACTCATAACCCAGTTTTGGATTGGAAATCTGTGTCTGTGGTGAGTTGTGGTTGTCATTGTGTTCTTAGGGACACTCCTGTTATCTTCACCTCTCCTCAGTCTCATGATATTCCTGATTATCTGGCTGATTTCTCTGATGTTTTTAGTGAGAGTAAGTCTGCGTCTTTGCCTCCTCATAGGAGTTATGACTGGGCAATTGAGTTGATGCCTTGGTGTAAATTTTAATACAGCACAGTACAAAAAGAGGACTTGAAAAACCTCCAATAATGAGAACAGCAATAGAACAACAAGGTTTACCCGTACAGGCCTCCAAACAAATGCACCTGTGCATGGCCTTAGTGTGAACAGCGCCGCATACAAGTTGTTTTTGTGCATCAACATACCAGGCAATTGCCCCCTCCATGTATTTGTAGGCTGGAGCAGTTGCTTGATTGGTATTTTTGCACCTGTGTTGCCATCTTTATATGGGTCCACTGCACCCTGATGCAGTGCATTTGTTTGGAGGCCTGTACGGGTAAACCTTGTTGTTCTATTGCTGTTCTCATTATTGGAGGTTTTTCAAGTCCTCTTTTTGTACTGTGCTGTATTATTATTTAGTGTTAGGTACCCGTAAGCGTGGAGATCTTTGACGTAGGTTACGGGCTCACGTATTTTGGCCAAAATATTAACCAATACTCCACATTTTTTATAAAAGATATATTTATATATATTTTTTAAAATGTGTTTTTTGCACTTTTTATTCAGGGTGCAGTTGGGCTCATTTGGTCTTGTAAACTGCAGTGTCTGTTTTCCACACGGCATGCATTTGTTAGCACTGGGCAGCGTGCCTGAACTAATAGAAGGGTGTTGGTACTAGGCTGGCCTGGACGCTGTGCATGGCCTTAGTGTGAACAGCGCCGCATACAAGTTGTTTTTGTGCATCAACATACCAGGCAATCGCCCCCTCCATGTATTGGTAGGCTGGAGCAGTTGCTTGATTGGTATTTTTGCACCTGTGTTGCCATCTTTATATGGGTCCACTGCACCCTGATAGTGCTTTTGTTTGGAGGCCTGTACGGGTAAACCTTCTTGGTGTAAATTTCCCAAGGGTCGGCTTTTCAACTTATCTGTACCCGAACATGAAGCTATGCAATCCTATATTAAGGAGTCGTTGGAGAAGGGTCATATTAGACCATCCTCGTCACCGTTAGGCGCTGGGTTTTTTTTTGTGGCCAAGAAAGATGGTTCATTAAGACCGTGTATTGATTATCGTTCCCTTAACAAGATGACAGTTAAATATCAGTACCCGTTACCTCTGATGTCTGATTTATTCTCGAGAGTTAAAAGTGCCTGCTGATTTACTAAGATTGACCTCAGGGGGGCGTATTATCTTATTCGCATCAAGCAGGGGGATGAATGGAAGACGGCGTTTAATACTCCGGAGGGACATTTTGGGTACCTGGTGATGCCTTTTGGGCTCTCTAATGCCCCTTCTGTCTTCCAGTCCTTTATGAATGATATTTTCTGAGACTTCGTGGATAAGTTTTTGATCATCTATCTGGATGATATTTTGATCTTTTCTAGTGATTGGGATTCCCATGTGGAACATGTCCGGACTGTGTTCCGGATTTTGAGGGAGAATGCCCTGTTTGTTAAGGGATCAAAGTGCCTCTTTGGTGTACATAGGATTTCATTTTTGGGATTATCTTGTCTCCATCGACTATTGAAATGGACCCGACCAAGGTACAGGCTATTTATGATTGGGTTCAGTCTACTTCTTTGAAGGCTCTCCAGAAGTTTTTGGGTTTTGCTAATTTCTATCGTAAATTTATAGGTAATTTTTCTAGTTTGGTCAAACCAATGACTGATCTGACCAAGAAGGGAGCTGATGTGCTGAGTTGGTCTCCTGAGGCTGTTTCATGAGCTTAAGCGGAGATTTACTTCAGCTCCAGTTTTACTGCAACTTGATGCCTCACTTCTAGTGTTGAGCAATCCGATACCGCAAGTATCGGGTATCGGCTGATATTAGCTGTATCGGAATTCCGATACTGACTTCCGATACCTTTTTCATATCGGATACCGGAATCGGAAGTTCCCATAATGGTATGAGCCCACTCGCTTTGATTCAGCCAATGGGAATCCTCAGAAGTGTGGGCACATCCTGTTAGGCATGTAGGCATGTTAACTATTGGCATGGCTGTGATTGGCTGCTGAAATGATGTCATGATGCACTATAAAAGCCGACGCCGCCATTTCTGGTAACTCTCTATGAATTCAGTTAGGCTGCTGTTGAAGACTGTGAGGGACATTTAGAAATAGCGATTCTACAAAACATACTGTGCTTTAACCAGGCTACATAAACCACAATTGTAGCTTTCTTTTACCTAGCAGCAGTGTTCACAGCTGTCTGCAAGGGCTGTGTGAGTGCAGCTCATGCTGTGGAGTGGGTCCTGCAGCCACGCCTGGTTGTAGGCCGCCCAGCGTGCATCACTGCTGCTTCATACATATTTTTCTTTTTGAGCTGCTTATTTTTCAAAAATTCTATATAGTGTGCTTCCATCCGTATCCATATACGTTGATTGCAAACACTAGTAGTGTCACGCGGCGGCTGCCGCGGACTTCCTCTCTTACCTCCCTCCGACCCCGGCTCACCCGCTCTCCGGGGGTCACCTCTCTGCCGCACCGGCCGCTGCGGGTCTCGGCGCGGTCTCTCCCGGCCTCCCGTCCACGGCCCACGATCGCCTCTGTCCAGCCCCCTGGTGCGCGCTCCCGCTCCTCCTCCTCGGCGGGTGCGTCCCCTCGCTATGGCCGGGCGCGCGCTCTTCCCCACCTGAGGACGCGCGTCCCCTCCTCCAGCTGGAGGTCATGACCTGGAAGGCCTTCTCTCTCCCTATATCAGGCCGCCTCCTTCTGGAGGCGATGCCTGACTATCATTAGTACTTGCTAGTGACTCTGGCCGCTCTCCTAGCGCTCCCCTGCCTTCTCCCGTGCATTTACCTAGTTCCTCTTGTGCTTCCTTTCCTAGGTTCTGTGGCTTCGGTCCTCGTCCGTGTCCCTCCTGTGTCTTCAAGCCTTGCCATCCCTCCTGACTCACCAAGACGTGCCGTCTCTCCTGTGTCTCCGAGCCGTGTCGTCTGTCCAGTGCCTGCTCTTTGGATCTACCTGTCTGTCCGCTCTGACTTTCCCGGGTACCGGCTACCGTGGTGATAGTTCCCCGTGGGCCTGCCCCATACACTCCCTGTATAGGGGGTGGTCCACCTGGTCAGCTCGCCCTCGGGAGGTTCGTTACCACGGTCTAGTGGGTCCACCCCAGGAGTACCTTACAGTATAGTCAGGCCATGGATCCCGCTGGTACCTCGACCCCGACCCAAAAGGAACTTTTGTTCCTTCGTGAGAACCAGGCGAGGATCATGTCGTTCCTCAAATCGATGGAGTCCCGACTTTCCTCTTTGCAGACCTCCGATCCGGGAATTGCCTCCCAGATCTCCGGCCTGCAGCAGGAACTGGCCCAGCAGCGCGACACCCAGGCCCATATTTTGAACTACATTGCCTCTGTAGATAACCGCTTACTAGCCCTACAGGCGGCAGCCGCAGTTCCGGCACCTGTGGCAGTTCCACACTCCTCTCCCCGGTTGGCCAAACCCCCACGTTATAGCGGAGATCCCAAACTCTGTCGGGGGTTCATCAACCAGTGCCAGTTGCATTTCGAGTTGGCTCCCCTACAGTATCCCTCCGACCGGGCCAAAGTGGCCTTTATGATTTCCCACTTTGAGGGTGAGGCACTGGCCTGGGTGAATCCCTTGTGGGAACGCGATGACCCGATAGTCTCCCAGCTCGCGACTTTCTTGGAGACCTTTCATAAGGTCTTCGATGAGCCCGGTCGCCTGGTCTCTGCTACCGAGTCTTTGTTCTGCCTTCGCCAGGGTACCCTCTCGGTAGGACAATACGCCATCCAGTTTCGTACGTTATCCTCGGAGCTGGGGTGGAACAATGAGGCCCTGGTTGGGGCTTTTTGGCGAGGCTTATCGTCCCGAATCAAGGACGAGCTGGCAGGCCGGGATACACCCTCGACTTTGGAGGACCTCATCTCGCTGGCAACACGAGTTGATCTGCGTTTCCGGGAGCGTTCCCGCGAGATCGCCAGGGAGAGAAGGCCCAATCGTTTTTCTCCTCCTACACACAGCCCACCACGCTCACGGTCCTCCGCCGCAGCCGCAGCTCCCGAACCCATGCAAGTGGACCGACTAAGGCCCGCGGAGCTTCGCCGCCAGGACAGACTTGCTCATGGCCTTTGTCTCTATTGTGGCAGCGCCTCCCATCTCCTGCGTTCCTGTCCTGTGAGGCCGGGAAACTCCTCCGCCTAGGACAGGTAAGAGAGGCCTCCCTAGGTGTCACTGACACCTCTCTACCCTTGACCCTTTCTGTTGTGTTTTTCCTGGGCTCCAAACGTTTTTCGGAGTTAGCCTATATTGATTCGGGGGCTGCGGGAAACTTCATCCAACTCGAGGCGGTGAAGAGATTAGGGATACCTGTCAGGTCCTTGGAGGTTCCCCGGCAGTTAGCCTCTGTCGACGGTGCTCCCTTGCGCGAAGCCGTTACTCTGGTCACTGAAGAGCTGGAGTTACAGATCGGGGTCTTGCACCGTGAAAAGATAACCTTCTTCGTGCTGCCGTCTTTGTCCCACACCGTGCTTCTGGGTCTTCCGTGGTTGCGGATGCATGAACCTGTTCTGGATTGGCGGTCCGGAGACGTCCTTCGCTGGGGCCGTTTCTGCCAAACCAGATGTCTCCGCCCAGTACGACCCCTCGAATGCTCCTCTCCTGTCTCGGGCCCTGCGGAGTTGCCTTCGGCTTACTGGGCCTTCGCGGACGTCTTCGATAAAAAGGAAGCGGAGGTCCTCCCTCCGCACCAGCAATATGATTGTCCCATCGAGCTTGTTCCTGGCTCGACTCCGCCCCAAGGGCGGATCTATCCGTTGAGTCCACTCGAGTCCCAGGCCATGACCGAATATGTACAGGAGAATTTGGCAAGGGGCTTCATCCGAAAGTCTTCTTCCCCTGCTGGAGCTGGCTTCTTTTTTGTCAAGAAAAAAGACGGGGCCCTGCGCCCCTGTATTGACTATCGTGGTCTCAACGAGATTACCATTAAGAATAGATATCCGCTACCTCTCATCCCCGAGTTGTTCGACCGGCTACGTGGGGCACGAATCTTTTCTAAATTGGATCTCCGTGGAGCCTACAATCTCATCCGTATTCGCTCTGGAGATGAGTGGAAGACCGCCTTCAACACCAGAGATGGACACTATGAGTATCTCGTCATGCCCTTTGGGTTATGCAACGCTCCCGCAGTCTTTCAGGAATTTGTGAACGACGTCTTCCGAGACCTTCTGTATTCCTGCGTGGTTGTGTACCTCGACGATATCCTGGTCTTCTCTCCTGATCTGTCCACCCATAGAAGAGATGTCCGCCGCGTGCTGTTCCGTTTGAGGGAGAATCGTCTGTACGCCAAGTTGGAGAAGTGTGCCTTTGAGCAGTCCTCTCTTCCATTTCTGGGCTATATCATCTCCGACTCTGGTCTGCGTATGGATCCTGAGAAGGTTTCGGCCGTGCTTAACTGGCCACGTCCTCAAGGGGTGAAGGCCATTCAGCGTTTTCTCGGCTTCGCAAACTACTACCGGCAGTTCATCTCCCATTTCTCCTCTTTGACTGGCGCTATCTCATCTTTGATCCGTAAGGGAGCCAACCCACACGTCTGGACCCCTGAAGCAGAAGAAGCCTTTCTATCTCTGAAACATGCCTTTGCCACGGCCCCCGTACTCCATCGCCCTGAGGTCAACAAACCATTCGTCCTTGAGGTAGATGCATCCGCAACGGGAGCCAGAGCTGTTTTGTCTCAGAGGTCCTCCTCCGGCAGGCTCGTTACGTGCGGTTTCTTTTCAAAATCTTTCTCCACCCCAGAGCGGAATTATTCCATCGGAGACCGAGAACTGCTTGCCATCAAGTTGGCCCTAGAAGAGTGGAGGTACTTGTTGGAGGGCGCCGCACATCCCTTCACAATCTACACAGACCATAAGAATCTGGCGTACCTGCGGTCTGCACAAAGACTCAACCCTCGGCAGGCCAGGTGGTCTCTGTTCTTCGGCCGATTCGATTTTGACCTGCATTTTCGTCCAGGCAACAAGAACCTCAAAGCCGACGCGTTGTCCAGGTCCTCTCTTTCCACGGATGTCGAGGAGGAACCTGCACATATTTTGGACCCATCCAGGTTCATCACCGTGGCACCGCTTTCTCTCCTCGCTACCCCACCTGGCAAGACTTTTGTTTCTGAGAAGGACCGAAGACGAATCCTCCACTGGGGCCATGCTTCTAAACTGGCGGGTCATCTCGGCCATAAAAAGACACTTCTTCTGGTGTCCCGCTATTACTGGTGGCCGACCCTTTCCCAAGATGTCCGGGATTTCGTCGCCTCCTGTCTCTCGTGTGCCAAAATCAAGGTGCCTCGGCAGCTGCCTTCTGGTCTTCTACATCCACTTCCAGTACCCTCGTCGCCTTGGCAACACATTGCCATGGACTTTATTACGGACCTACCCTCCTCTGCCAAGTGTACTGTCGTCTTAGTGGTAGTAGATAGATTCTCTAAAATGGCCCACTTCATCCCTTTGCCTGGCTTGCCATCGGCTTCCGCCTTGGCGAAGATTTTCGTCCAACACATCTTTCGTCTCCATGGACTGCCCCAACATATTGTCTCGGACAGAGGAGTCCAATTCACCTCTCGCTTCTGGAGAGCTCTATGCAAATCGATGGATGTCACCCTTGACTTCTCCTCATCTTATCATCCACAGTCCAACGGTCAGGCAGAACGGACGAATCAGAGTTTGGTGAACTACCTCCGGCACTTTTCTAATATCCACCAGAACGACTGGTCTGAATTACTCCCGTGGGCTGAGTTTTCCTATAATAACCACATCAGTGAATCTTCTGGCAAATCCCCATTTTTTGTCGTCTACGGTCTACATCCTGGTGTACCTCTACCAGTTCCCCCCGCCTCGGGTGTACCGGCGGCTGATCTTCTGTCCGGCGAATTCTCCAGGATCTGGCAGGAGACCAAGACCGCTCTCGAGTTGGTGCGTAACAGGGTAAAAGGATTCGCAGACAAGAGGCGCCTGGATGTCCCACCATATCACCCAGGTGATAAAGTTTGGCTAGCCTCCAAGTTTATTCGCCTCAAAGTCCCGTCCCACAAACTGGGCCCCCGCTATATTGGACCTTTTGAGGTCTTGTCCCGTATTAATGATGTCTCCTATAAATTGCGTCTTCCCGCCTCTCTCCGCATCCCTAATGCTTTCCATGTGTCTTTGCTTAAGCCAGTTATTTTCAATCGTTTCCTTTCTGAAGCTCCTCACTCACCTCCGCCTGCCGCCGCAGACGATGTATTTGAGGTGAGAGATATTTTGGCCATGAGAAAGCAAAAAGGGAAAACCTTTTTTTTGGTTGATTGGAAGGGCTTTGGTCCTGAGGAGAGATCCTGGGAGCCCCAGGAGAATATCCAAGCTCCTCGAATCCTGGCTAAATTTTTGTCCGGTCTGCTGGGGAGGGCGCGTAAGGAGGGGGGTACTGTCACGCGGCGGCTGCCGCGGACTTCCTCTCTTACCTCCCTCCGGCCCCGGCTCACCCGCTCTCCGGGGGTCACCTCTCTGCCGCACCGGCCGCTGCGGGTCTCGGCGCGGTCTCTCCCGGCCTCCCGTCCACGGCCCACGATCGCCTCTGTCCAGCCCCCTGGTGCGCGCTCCCGCTCCTCCTCCTCGGCGGGTGCGTCCCCTCGCTATGGCCGGGCGCGCGCTCTTCCCCACCTGAGGACGCGCGTCCCCTCCTCCAGCTGGAGGTCATGACCTGGAAGGCCTTCTCTCTCCCTATATCAGGCCGCCTCCTTCTGGAGGCGATGCCTGACTATCATTAGTACTTGCTAGTGACTCTGGCCGCTCTCCTAGCGCTCCCCTGCCTTCTCCCGTGCATTTACCTAGTTCCTCTTGTGCTTCCTTTCCTAGGTTCTGTGGCTTCGGTCCTCGTCCGTGTCCCTCCTGTGTCTTCAAGCCTTGCCATCCCTCCTGACTCACCAAGACGTGCCGTCTCTCCTGTGTCTCCGAGCCGTGTCGTCTGTCCAGTGCCTGCTCTTTGGATCTACCTGTCTGTCCGCTCTGACTTTCCCGGGTACCGGCTACCGTGGTGATAGTTCCCCGTGGGCCTGCCCCATACACTCCCTGTATAGGGGGTGGTCCACCTGGTCAGCTCGCCCTCGGGAGGTTCGTTACCACGGTCTAGTGGGTCCACCCCAGGAGTACCTTACAAGTAGTAGACAGCGGAGCCTTACTGCAGCCTTTCAGTGCTAGTGCCCACTTAGCTGCACTGTTCACGGCTGTCTGAGAGGTCTCTGACTGTGTGTGAGTGCAGCTCACGCTGAGTAGTGTGTCCTGCAGCTACGTCTGGTTGTAGGACGCTCAACGTGCGTCACTGCCTCACACATATTTTTCATTAATTGCAGCTCATTTTTTTTCTTCTCCTATTAGTGTGCATCCATCCGTATCCATCTACATTGGTTGGTTGCAAACACTATATAGGAGTAGATAGAGGAGCCTTTTTTCTGGCTTGTGCCCTTCATCTGCAGCCAGATTAGTATTACCCAATTTTTTTGGAGCCTCATCTTTTGCATTGTAGGTTACCTGCCTGCATTGCAAGAGCTCCAAAAAGTTGGTGATACTATCACTTTCAAATCTTTGGTCACATCCTTTCAGTTTTTTTTCACAAAAAAAAACAATAAAGTTCACCAAACACTACATTTGGAACTTGTGTAGGCCACATTAGCTCCTATTAAAGTGTAGTCCACACACACAATTCATAAAATTAGTGTTTCTTCTACCTGTAACCAGCTGTTCAGGAATAAGAACACTAAACCCCCCCTTTGTACTTTTCTGCCTATCTTTATCAGTCTAGCAAGATGAAGAAGGCAGGGAGTAAGGCACGTGGCCGTGGGCGTGGAGTTTCAGCAGGGAGAGGACGTGGGGATTCTGCAAGGAGAGGACGTGGGGATTCTGCAGGAGGAGGATGTGGGAATTCTGTGCCTGCTGCGGGCACCAGTGAGTCAGCATCCCCCAGTTTTAGCAGGCAACAGTCCTTTATGCGCAGCTTTGTAGGACCTCGCCATACCCCACTGCTGCGGGAGGAACAAATTGAAGCCTTTGTCGGATGGATGGCAGCTAACGCATCGACTTCAATTACTTCCACATCCTCTCAGGGCCAGAGTACCGAAGAGCAACCATCTGTCTCTTCACCACCTGCCAAAGTGCCCAGGCAGTCAGAGAGCCCTGGACAGTAGCCATCACAGTCTCTACTTCTGTTCTCTGAATCTGTTGGCTTGGAAAGAGGGGGCCAGCCAAGCAGCATTCCAAAATGTGAAGAAGAGGGAGTATGCAGTGATACGCAACTTCTTTGTCCCTCTGAATCTGAAGAGGCGGGTGGGCCAGTGCCTATGGTCAGCACACCTCAGTATGCATCAGATGATGACGAGACACAGGTGCCACTTTCTGGTGCGTACGGTGCTGGCGAGACAACCCAGGAGAAGCAGGTGTTTGAAAAGGGGAGTGTAGATGATGAGGTCCTTGACCCATCATGGCGTGAGGAACAGGAATGTGGTGGCAGCTCTGAGGAAGAGATTCCCCGAACGGCCAAAACAGGAGAGAGAGGGAGGGGGCAGACTTGGTTGCCTGTATCCTTCACTTCGGCACCCATTAGGAGCATTCCTCTTTCAAAAGGCGAAACGGGCGCTCCCAAGACTTGCAGTGCGTGGTCCTTTTTTGACACAGTTGCAGATGACATTTGCTTTGTCAAATGCAAGCTGTGTCATCAGAGAGTCAAAAGAGGGAGAAATGTCAGCAACCTCAATACCACTAATACAGTGGGGCAAAAAAGTATTTAGTCAGTCAGCAATAGTGCAAGTTCCACCACTTAAAAAGATGAGAGGCGTCTGTAATTTACATCATAGGTAGACCTTAACTATGGGAGACAAACTGAGAAAAAAAAATCCAGAAAATCACATTGTCTGTTTTTTTTTCATTTTATTTGCATATTATGGTGGAAAATAAGTATTTGGTCAGAAACAAAATTTAATCTCAATACTTTGTGATATATCCTTTGTTGGCAATGACAGAGGTCAAACGTTTTCTGTAAGTCTTCACAAGGTTGCCACACACTGTTGTTGGTATGTTGGCCCATTCCTCCATGCAGATCTCCTCTAGAGCAGTGATGTTTTTGGCTTTTCGCTTGGCAACACGGACTTTCAACTCCCTCCAAAGGTTTTCTATAGGGTTGAGATCTGGAGACTGGCTAGGCCACTCCAGGACCTTGAAATGCTTCTTACGAAGCCACTCCTTCGTTGCCCTGGCGGTGTGCTTTGGATCATTGTCATGTTAAAAGACCCAGCCACGTTTCATCTTCAATGCCCTTGCTGATGGAAGTAGGTTTGCACTCAAAATCTCACGATACATGGCCCCATTCATTCTTTCATGTACCCGGATCAGTCATCCTGGCCCCTTTGCAGAGAAACAGCCCCAAAGCATGATGTTTCCACCACCATGCTTTACAGTAGGTATGGTGTTTGATGGATGCAACTCAGTATTCTTTTTCCTCCAAACACGACAAGTTGTGTTTCTACCAAACAGTTCCAGTTTGGTTTCATCAGACCATAGGACATTCTCCCAAAACTCCTCTGGATCATCCAAATGCTCTCTAGCAAACTTCAGACGGGCCCGGACATGTACAGGCTTAAGCATTGGGACACGTCTGGCACTGCAGGATCTGAGTCCATGGTGGCATAGTGTGTTACTTATGGTAGGCCTTGTTACATTGGTCCCAGCTCTCTGCAGTTCATTCACTAGGTCCCCCCGCGTGGTTCTGGGATTTTTGCTCACCGTTCTTGTGATCATTCTGACCCCACGGGGTGGGATTTTGCGTGGAGCACCAGATCGAGGGAGATTATCAGTGGTCTTGTGTGTCTTCCATTTTCTAATTATTGCTCCCACAGTTGATTTCTTCACTCCAAGCTGGTTGGCTATTGCAGATTCAGTCTTCCCAGCCTGGTGCAGGGCTACAATTTTGTTTCTGGTGTCCTTTGACAGCTCTTTGGTCTTCACCATAGTGGAGTTTGGAGTCAGACTGTTTGAGGGTGTGCACAGGTGTCTTTTTATACTGATAACAAGTTTAAACAGGTGCCATTACTACAGGTAATGAGTGGAGGAAAGAGGAGACTCTTAAAGAAGAAGTTACAGGTCTGTGAGAGCCAGAAATCTTGATTGCTTGTTTCTGACCAAATACTTATTTTCCACCATAATATGCAAATAAAATGAAAAAAAAACAGACAATGTGATTTTCTGGATTTTTTTTTCTCAGTTTGTCTCCCATAGTTGAGGTCTACCTATGATGTAAATTACAGACGCCTCTCATCTTTTTAAGTGGTGGAACTTGCACTATTGCTGACTGACTAAATACTTTTTTGCCCCACTGTATGTGGAAACATGTGTGGACCAAGCACGAGGTGGAGTTACACAGACACACTGAAGACGTAGGCCAACGTACAGCACCACCTACCACCTCTTCAGCTCGTGTTGGGGCCTCTTCCTCCAGCTCACACACAGCGGGTTCGGCTTCCTCACAGGATCGCCAAGGAAGAAACTCTGGCACTGTTGTCCGGAGACCCTGTGACATTCCACCCACAGCACCACATTCCCAGTCATCCTCACACTCCCAGGCCACTCGACAGCCATTGGTAGCACAGGCATGGGAAAAAAGGCGGCCATACTCGGCAAACCATCCCCGAGCACAGGCTCTGAATGCTGGCATTGCCAAACTACTGGCACTTGAAATGCTCTCATTAAGGCTGGTGGAGACTGACACCTTCCGGGACTTCATGGCATTGGCAGTCCCACAATACACCGTGCCCAGCCGCTTTTATTTCAGCAGGCGAGCCGTCCCTGCCCTGCAGAAACATGTGGAGGGAAAAATAAAACATGCTCTACTATACGCCGTTAGTAGCAAGGTCTACCTGACCACCGATGCGTGGACCAGTAACCTTGGACAGGGACGATACCTTTCCCTCACTGCCCATTGGGTCAAAGTTGTGGAGCCGGGTACATATCTGGAGAGTGGCGCTGTACGTGTTCTGCCAACTCCATGGATTGCAGGAATCCAGTCTGTACACTTAGACTCCTCCTCCTACTCAAGTTCCTCAGAAACAGCGCAGCAGGAGTCTGTTACGACCGATATGATCACAGCCGTGGCAAAACGTCAACAGGCCGTACTCAAATTAATTTCTTTGGGGAATCGAAGCCACACAGCACAGGAGCTCTGGAATGCCATCAAGCAGGAGAGCGACGTGTGGTTTGTGCCAGCGAATCTCCAGCCAGGATTGGTAGTGTGTGACAATGGCCGAAATCTGGTGGCAGCTCTTGGCCTAGGCAACCTCACTCACATCCCATGTCTGGCACATGTGCTGAACTTGGTCGTGCAGAGCTTTCTGAGGGACTATCCGGATCTTGATGCACTGCTGCACAAGGTCCGCATAGAGTGCGCTCACTTGTGGCGTTCCAGCACGGCAAGATCGCGCCTTGCTGCTCTGCAGCGCCGATTACGCCATCCGGAACATCGCATCATATGTGACCTACCCACCAGGTGGAATTCAACGTTACATATGTTGGAACGGTTGTGTAAGCAGCAGGCAGCAGTCATGGAGTACCAGCTGCATCAGGTGCAAACAAGTCGCACTGTGCGCCAGTCACACTTCAGCACCACTGAGTGGGCCTCTATGAAGGACATCTGCCTCGTTTTGCGTGCCTTCGATGATTCCATGCGGATGGCGACTGCAGATGATGCACTAGTCAGCATGACTGTCCCCCTTATCTGCCTGCTTCAAAAAACACTGCAAGCACTAAGGGATGAGGTTTTGGAAGAGGTGGAGGATGAGGAGTCCCAAATGCCATCTGCTTCTGGACAGTCTGTGCTACGTGGTTCCTCACAAATGCCTAGGCAGAGGACACTTTGTGAGGAGGATGAGGAGGAGTCGATGGAGGAGGAAGACATCTCTCCAGAGGAGGGAGGTACACAAAGCTCTAGTCAGTATGTACAGCGAGGATGGGGTGATGCAGAGCAGGCAGAGATCACGCCTCAAGCAGGGGACAGCGGTTCTTTGGGAGTCTGCAGCACATGGTTGATTTCATGCTGCAGTTCCTGAGAAACGACCGCTGCATCGCCCACATTCTCTACAAGGCTGATTATTGGGTGTACAGCCTCCTAGATCCTCGCTACCGGGACATCTTACAAAGCCTCAAACCAACGTTGAAGCGGGAGCGTAAACTGCGGGAGTACCAAGACACACTGGTGCAGTCCATCATGTTTTCCATTCCACACGACCGCAGTGGTGCTAGTGCTTTACAAAGCAGCTCTGTGCGTCGGGGCAGTGGAGGAAACTCTGCAAAAGGCAAGACCACTATGGCCAAAATGTGGCAAAATTTTGTGTGTCCGCCACAATTGTCTACACCATCACAGACTGCTCCAGTCAGCAGGAGGCAACGTTTCCACCAGATGGTGACAGACTGCAAGTCTTGCCCTGTCAGTGTACTCCCAGATGGCTCTTCCCCCTTCAAGTTTTGTGTCTCTAAGCAGGATACATGGCCAGAGCTTAGTCAGTTTGCATTGGAGGTGCTGGCTTGCCCAGCTGCCAGTGTATTATCGGAACGCGTCTTTAGTGCCGCAGGTGGTGTACTAACAGACCGTCGCACGCGACTATCTTCCGATAACGTCGACCGGCTTACTTTTCTGAAAATGAACAAGGCCTGGATCTCTCCAGAATTTGCCAGTCCTCTTCCTGACTAAATAATTGGTGGCAACTGTATCCAGGTCTCCTGTTGTGTTCATGTTTCTACCACCTGAACTGTAATCCCTGGGCTTCAAAACAGCCAGTTGTCGCTCAGATGTGTCGTCTGCACAGAGAAAAACACACTAGCTCCTGTGTTAGTGGGGTTCAGTAACGCCAGCTGCTCCCCTGCTGTGTGGACGGCAAAGTCTCCTGCTCCATCCACATTCAAACTCCTACTGATTTTTAACCGTGCTCCACTTAGGCCTCTGGCTCCACTGTTTCTAGTATTTCCCCTGGCCTCCAACCCCGCCTGCTACAGCTCTGAAGTGGCGTCTGCACAATCCACACTTGTTCCTGTGTTACTTGGGCTCAGTCATATCAGTTGATCCCCTGATGTGTGTCCGGCAAGGTCTCCTGCTCTGTCCACATTCCCATTACTAGTAGTGTGAATGATGACAGAGCAGGAGACCTTGCCGGACACACATCAGGGGATCAACTGACGGGACTGAGCCCCAGTAACACAGGAAGAAGTGTGGATTGTGCTGACGCCACTTCAGAGCTGTAACTGGCGGGGTTGGAGGCCAGGGGAAATACTAGAGACAGTGGAGCCAGAGGAATAAGTGAAGCACGGTTACAATCAGTTGTAGTCCACAATCTCTATAAAACCAGCTGCAAGCTGGCCTCCGCCTGCTGCATGCCTCATTCTAGGCTCCAACAATGCCAGTTGGTGTTCAGAAGTGCCGTCTTTACAGAGAAAAGCACACTAGCTCCTGTGTTAGTGGGGTTCAGTATTGCCAGCTGTTCCCCTGCTGTGTAGACGGCAATGTCTCCTGCTGACTCCACATGCCCAAAACATCAGGCCTCAGCCTGCTCCATGCCTCAACCTGGGCTCCAACAACGCTAGTTGGCATTCAGAAGTGCCGTCTTCACAGAGAAAAACACTCTAGCTCCTGTGTTAGTGGGGTTCAGTAATGCCAGCTGTTCCCCTGCTGTGTAGACCGCAAAGTCTCCTGCTGCCTCCACATGCCAACAACATCAGGCCTCAGCCTTCTCCATGCCTAATCCTGGGCTCCAACAACGCCAGTTGGTGTTCAGAAGTGCCGTCTTCACAGAGAAAAACACACTAGCTCCTGTGTTAGTCGGGTTCAGTAATGCCAGCTGTTCCCCTGCTGTGTAGACCGCAAAGTCTCCTGCTGCCTCCACATGCCAACAACATCAGGCCTCAGCCTTCTCCATGCCTAATCCTGGGCTCCAACAACGCCAGTTGGTGTTCAGAAGTGTCGTCTTCCCAGAAAAAAACACACTAGCTCCTGTGTTAGTGGGGTTCAGAAACGACAGCTGTTCCAATGCTGGGTACACGGCAAAGTCTCCTGCTGACTCCACATGCCCAAAACATCAGGCCTCAGCCTGCTCCATGCCTCAACCTGGGCTCCAACAACGCTAGCTGGTATTCAGAAGTGTCGTCTTCCCAGAGAAAAACACACTAGCTCCTGTGTTAGTGGGGTTCAGTAACGCCAGCTGTTCCCCTGCTGTGTAGACGGCAATGTCTCCTGCTGACTCCACATGCCCAAAACATCAGGCCTCAGCCTGCTCCATGCCTCAACCTGGGCTCCAACAATGCCAGTTGGTGTTCAGAAGTGTCGTCTTCCCAGAGAAAAACACACTAGCTCCTGTGTTAGTGGGGTTCAGTAACAACAGCTGTTCCCCTGCTGTGTACACGGCAAAGTTTCCTGCTGACTCCACATGCCCAAAACATCAAGCCTCAGCCTGCTCCATGCCTCAACCTGGGCTCCAACAACGCCAGTTGGTGTTTAGAAGTGTCATCTTCCCAGAGAAAAACACACTAGCTCCTGTGTTAGTGGGGTTCAGAAATGCCAGCTGTTCCCCTGCTGTGTACACGACAAAGTCTCCTGCTGACTCCACATGCCCAAAACATCAGGCCTCAGCCTGCTCCATGCCTCAACCTGGGCTCCAACAACACCAGTTGGTATTCAGAAGTGTCGTCTTCCCAGAGAAAAACACACTAGCTCCTGTGTCAGTGGGGTTCAGTAACACCAGCTGTTCCCCTGCTGTGTAGACGGCAATGTCTCCTGCTGACTCCACATGCCCAAAACATCAGGCCTCAGCCTGCTCCATGCCTCAACCTGGGCTCCAACAATGCCAGTTGGTGTTCAGAAGTGTCGTCTTCCCAGAGAAAAACACACTAGCTCCTGTGTTAGTGGGGTTCAGTAACACCAGCTGTTACCCTGCTGTGTAGACGGCAATGTCTCCTGCTGACTCCACTTGCCCAAAACATCAGGCCTCAGCCTGCTCCATGCCTCAACCTGGGCTCCAACAACGCCAGTTGGTGTTCAGAAGTGTCGTCTTCCCAGAGAAAAACACACTAGCTCCTGTGTTAGTGGGGTTCAGAAACGACAGCTGTTCCCCTGTTGTGTACACGGCAAAGTCTCCTGCTGACTCCACATGCCCAAAACATCAGGCCTCAGCCTGCTCCATGCCTCAACCTGGGCTCCAACAACGCCAGCTGGTATTCAGAAGTGTCGTCTTCCCAGAGAAAAACACACTAGCTCCTGTGTTAGTGGGGTTCAGTAACGCCAGCTGTTCCCCTGCTGTGTAGACGGCAATGTCTCCTGCTGACTCCACATGCCCAAAACATCAGGCCTCAGCCTGCTCCATGCCTCAACCTGGGCTCCAACAATGCCAGTTGGTGTTCAGAAGTGTCGTCTTCCCAGAGAAAAACACACTAGCTCCTGTGTTAGTGGGGTTCAGTAACACCAGCTGTTCCCCTGCTGTGTAGACGGCAATGTCTCCTGCTGACTCCACATGCCCAAAACATCAGGCCTCAGCCTGCTCCATGCCTCAACCTGGGCTCCAACAACGCCAGTTGGTGTTCAGAAGTGTCGTCTTCCCAGAGAAAAGCACGCTAGCTCCTGTGTTAGTGGGGTTCAGAAACGCCAGCTGTTCCCCTGCTGTGTACACGGCAAAGTCTCCTGCTGACTCCACATGCCCAAAACATCAGGCCTCAGCCTGCTCCATGCCTCAACCTGGGCTCTAACAACGCCAGTTGGTGTTTAGAAGTGTCATCTTCCCAGAGAAAAACACACTAGCTCCTGTGTTAGTGGGGTTCAGAAATGCCAGCTGTTCCCCTGCAGTGTACACGACAAAGTCTCCTGCTGACTCCACATGCAAAAAACATCAAGCCTCAGCCTGCTCCATGCCTCAACCTGGGCTCCAACAACGCCAGTTGGTGTTTAGAAGTGTCATCTTCCCAGAGAAAAACACACTAGCTCCTGTGTTAGTGGGGTTCAGAAATGCCAGCTGTTCCCCTGCTGTGTACACGGCAAAGTCTCCTGCTGACTCCACATGCCCAAAACATCAGGCCTCAGCCTGCTCCATGCCTCAACCTGGGCTCCAACAATGCCAGTTGGTGTTCAGAAGTGTCATCTTCCCAGAGAAGAACACACTAGCTCCTGTGTTAGTGGGGGTCAGAAACGCCAGCTGTTCCCCTGCTGTGTACACGGCAAAGTCTCCTGCTGACTCCACATGCCCAAAACTTCAGGCCTCAGCCTGCTCCATGCCTCAACCTGAGCTCCAACAACGCCAGTTGGTGTTTAGAAGTGTCATCTTCCCAGAGAAAAACACACTAGCTCCTGTGTTAGTGGGGTTCAGAAATGCCAGCTGTTCCACCGCTGTGTACACGACAAAGTCTCCTGCTGACTCCACATGCCCAAAACATCAGGCCTCAGCCTGCTCCATGCCTCAACCTGGGCTCCAACAACACCAGTTGGTATTCAGAAGTGTCGTCTTCCCAGAGAAAAACACACTTGCTCCTTTGTCAGTGGGGTTCAGTAACACCAGCTGTTCCCCTGCTGTGTAGACGGCAATGTCTCCTGCTGACTCCACATGCCCAAAACATCAGGCCTCAGCCTGCTCCATGCCTCAACCTGGGCTCCAACAATGCCAGTTGGTGTTCAGAAGTGTCGTCTTCCCAGAGAAAAACACACTAGCTCCTGTTTTAGTGGGGTTCAGTAACACCAGCTGTTCCCCTGCTGTGTAGACGGCAATGTCTCCTGCTGAATCCACTTGCCCAAAACATCAGGCCTCAGCCTGCTCCATGCCTCAACCTGGGCTCCAACAACGCCAGTTGGTGTTCAGAAGTGTCGTCTTCCCAGAGAAAAACACACTAGCTCCTGTGTTAGTGGGGTTCAGAAACGACAGCTGTTCCCCTGTTGTGTACACGGCAAAGTCTCCTGCTGACTCCACATGCCCAAAACATCAGGCCTCAGACTGCTCCATGCCTCAACCTGGGCTCCAACAACGCCAGCTGGTATTCAGAAGTTTCGTCTTCCCAGAGAAAAACACACTAGCTCCTGTGTTAGTGGGGTTCAGTAACGCCAGCTGTTCCCCTGCTGTGTAGACGGCAATGTCTCCTGCTGACTCCACATGCCCAAAACATCAGGCCTCAGCCTGCTCCATGCCTCAACCTGGGCTCCAACAATGCCAGTTGGTGTTCAGAAGTGTCATCTTCCCAGAGAAAAGCACGCTAGCTCCTGTGTTAGTGGGGTTCAGAAACGCCAGCTGTTCCCCTGCTGTGTACACGGCAAAGTCTCCTGCTGACTCCACATGCCCAAAACATCAGGCCTCAGCCTGCTCCATGCCTCAACCTGGGCTCCAACAACGCCAGTTGGTGTTTAGAAGTGTCATCTTCCCAGAGAAAAACACACTAGCTCCTGTGTTAGTGGGGTTCAGAAATGCCAGCTGTTCCCCTGCTGTGTACACGACAAAGTCTCCTGCTGACTCCACATGCCCAAAACATCAGGCCTCAGCCTGCTCCATGCCTCAACCTGGGCTCCAACAACACCAGTTGGTATTCAGAAGTGTCGTCTTCCCAGAGAAAAACACACTAGCTCCTGTGTCAGTGGGGTTCAGTAACGCCAGCTGTTCCCCTGCTGTGTAGACGGCAATGTCTCCTGCTGACTCCACATGCCCAAAACATCAGGCCTCAGCCTGCTCCATGCCTCAACCTGGGCTCCAACAATGCCAGTTGGTGTTCAGAAGTGTCGTCTTCCCAGAGAAAAACACACTAGCTCCTGTGTTAGTGGGGTTCAGTAACACCAGCTGTTCCCCTGCTGTGTAGACGGCAATGTCTCCTGCTGACTCCACATGCCCAAAACATCAGGCCTCAGCCTGCTCCATGCCTCAACCTGGGCTCCAACAATGCCAGTTGGTGTTCAGAAGTGTCGTCTTCCCAAAGAAAAACACACTAGCTCCTGTGTTAGTGGGGTTCAGAAACGCCAGCTGTTCCCCTGCTGTGTACACGGCAAAGTCTCCTGCTGACTCCACATGCCCAAAACATCAGGCCTCAGCCTGCTCCATGCCTCAACCTGGGCTCCAACAACGCTAGTTGGCGTTCAGAAGTGCCGTCTTCACAGAGAAAAACACTCTAGCTCCTGTGTTAGTGGGGTTCAGTAATGCCAGCTGTTCCCCTGCTGTGTAGACCGCAAAGTCTCCTGCTGCCTCCACATGCCAACAACATCAGGCCTCAGCCTTCTCCATGCCTAATCCTGGGCTCCAACAACGCCAGTTGGTTTTCAGAAGTGCCGTCTTCACAGAGAAAAACACACTAGCTCCTGTGTTAGTCGGGTTCAGTAATGCCAGCTGTTCCCCTGCTGTGTAGACCGCAAAGTCTCCTGCTGCTTCCACATACCAACAACATCAGGCCTCAGCCTGCTCCATTCCTCATCCTGGGCTCCAACAATGCCAGTTGGTGTTCAGAAGTGTCGTCTTCCCAGAGAAAAACACACTAGCTCCTGTGTTAGTGGGGTTCAGAAACGACAGCTGTTCCAATGCTGGGTACACGGCAAAGTCTCCTGCTGACTCCACATGCCCAAAACATCAGGCCTCAGCCTGCTCCATGCCTCAACCTGGGCTCCAACAACGCCAGCTGGTATTCAGAAGTGTCATCTTCCCAGAGAAAAACACACTAGCTCCTGTGTTAGTGGGGTTCAGTAACGCCAGCTGTTCCCCTGCTGTGTAGACGGCAATGTCTCCTGCTGACTCCACATGCCCAAAACATCAGGCCTCAGCCTGCTCCATGCCTCAACCTGGGCTCCAACAACGCCAGTTGGTGTTCAGAAGTGTCGTCTTCCCAGAGAAAAACACACTAGCTCCTGTGTTAGTGGGGTTCAGTAACACCAGCTGTTCCCCTGCTGTGTACACGGCAAAGTCTCCTGCTGACTCCACATGCCCAAAACATCAAGCCTCAGCCTGCTCCATGCCTCAACCTGGGCTCCAACAACGCCAGTTGGTGTTTAGAAGTGTCATCTTCCCAGAGAAAAACACACTAGCTCCTGTGTTAGTGGGGTTCAGAAATGCCAGCTGTTCCCCTGCTGTGTACACGGCAAAGTCTCCTGCTGACTCCACATGCCCAAAACATCATGCCTCAGCCTGCTCCATGCCTCAACCTGGGCTCCGACAATGCCAGTTGGTGTTCAGAAGTGTCATCTTCCCAGAGAAAAACACACTAGCTCCTGTGTTAGTGGGGGTCAGAAACGCCAGCTGTTCCCGTGCTGTGTACACGGCAAAGTCTCCTGCTGACTCCACATGCCCAAAACATCAGGCCTCAGCCTGCTCCATGCCTCAACCTGGGCTCCAACAACGCCAGTTGGTGTTTAGAAGTGTCATCTTCCCAGAGAAAAACACACTAGCTCCTGTGTTAGTGGGGTTCAGAAATGCCAGCTGTTCCCCTGCTGTGTACACGACAAAGTCTCCTGCTGACTCCACATGCCCAAAACATCAGGCCTCAGCCTGCTCCATGCCTCAACCTGGGCTCCAACAACACCAGTTGGTATTCAGAAGTGTCGTCTTCCCAGAGAAAAACACACTAGCTCCTGTGTCAGTGGGGTTTAGTAACACCAGCTGTTCCCCTGCTGTGTAGACGGCAATGTCTCCTGCTGACTCCACATGCCCAAAACATCAGGCCTCAGCCTGCTCCATGCCTCAACCTGGGCTCCAACAATGCCAGTTGGTGTTCAGAAGTGTCGTCTTCCCAGAGAAAAACACACTAGCTCCTGTGTTAGTGGGGTTCAGTAACACCAGCTGTTCCCCTGCTGTGTAGACGGCAATGTCTCCTGCTGACTCCACTTGCCCAAAACATCAGGCCTCAGCCTGCTCCATGCCTCAACCTGGGCTCCAACAACGCCAGTTGGTGTTCAGAAGTGTCGTCTTCCCAGAGAAAAACACACTAGCTCCTGTGTTAGTGGGGTTCAGAAACGACAGCTGTTCCCCTGTTGTGTACACGGCAAAGTCTCCTGCTGACTCCACATGCCCAAAACATCAGGCCTCAGCCTGCTCCATGCCTCAACCTGGGCTCCAACAACGCCAGCTGGTATTCAGAAGTTTCGTCTTCCCAGAGAAAAACACACTAGCTCCTGTGTTAGTGGGGTTCAGTAACGCCAGCTGTTCCCCTGCTGTGTAGACGGCAATGTCTCCTGCTGACTCCACATGCCCAAAACATCAGGCCTCAGCCTGCTCCATGCCTCAACCTGGGCTCCAACAATGCCAGTTGGTGTTCAGAAGTGTCGTCTTCCCAGAGAAAAACACACTAGCTCCTGTGTTAGTGGGGTTCAGTAACACCAGCTGTTCCCCTGCTGTGTAGACGGCAATGTCTCCTGCTGACTCCACATGCCCAAAACATCAGGCCTCAGCCTGCTCCATGCCTCAACCTGGGCTCCAACAACGCCAGTTGGTGTTCAGAAGTGTCGTCTTCCCAGAGAAAAGCACGCTAGCTCCTGTGTTAGTGGGGTTCAGAAACGCCAGCTGTTCCCCTGCTGTGTACACGGCAAAGTCTCCTGCTGACTCCACATGCCCAAAACATCAGGCATCAGCCTGCTCCATGCCTCAAACTGGGCTCCAACAATGCCAGTTGGTGTTTAGAAGTGTCATCTTCCCAGAGAAAAACACTCTAGCTCCTGTGTTAGTGGGGTTCAGAAATGCCAGCTGTTCCCCTGCTGTGTACACGACAAAGTCTCCTGCTGACTCCACATGCCCAAAACATCAGGCCTCAGCCTGCTCCATGCCTCAACCTGGGCTCCAACAACACCAGTTGGTATTCAGAAGTGTCGTCTTCCCAGAGAAAAACACACTAGCTCCTGTGTCAGTGGGGTTCAGTAACGCCAGCTGTTCCCCTGCTGTGTAGACGGCAATGTCTCCTGCTGACTCCACATGCCCAAAACATCAGGCCTCAGCCTGCTCCATGCCTCAACCTGGGCTCCAACAATGCCAGTTGGTGTTCAGAAGTGTCGTCTTCCCAGAGAAAAACACACTAGCTCCTGTGTTAGTGGGGTTCAGTAACACCAGCTGTTCCCCTGCTGTGTAGACGGCAATGTCTCCTGCTGACTCCACATGCCCAAAACATCAGGCCTCAGCCTGCTCCATGCCTCAACCTGGGCTCCAACAACGCTAGTTGGCGTTCAGAAGTGCCGTCTTCACAGAGAAAAACACTCTAGCTCCTGTGTTAGTGGGGTTCAGTAATGCCAGCTGTTCCCTTGCTGTGTAGACCGCAAAGTCTCCTGCTGCCTCCACATGCCAACAACATCAGGCCTCAGCCTTCTCCATGCCTAATCCTGGGCTCCAACAACGCCAGTTGGTGTTCAGAAGTGCCGTCTTCACAGAGAAAAACACACTAGCTCCTGTGTTAGTCGGGTTTAGTAATGCCAGCTGTTCCCCTGCTGTGTAGACTGCAAAGTCTCCTGCTGCTTCCACATACCAACAACATCAGGCCTCAGCCTGCTCCATTCCTCATCCTGGGCTCCAACAATGCCAGTTGGTGTTCAGAAGTGTCGTCTTCCCAGAGAAAAACACACTAGCTCCTGTGTTAGTGGGGTTCAGAAACGACAGCTGTTCCAATGCTGGGTACACGGCAAAGTCTCCTGCTGACTCCACATGCCCAAAACATCAGGCCTCAGCCTGCTCCATGCCTCAACCTCGGCTCCAACAACGCCAGCTGGTATTCAGAAGTGTCGTCTTCCCAGAGAAAAACACACTAGCTCCTGTGTTAGTGGGGTTCAGTAACGCCAGCTGTTCCCCTGCTGTGTAGACGGCAATGTCTCCTGCTGACTCCACATGCCCAAAACATCAGGCCTCAGCCTGCTCCATGCCTCAACCTGGGCTCCAACAACGCCAGTTGGTGTTCAGAAGTGTCATCTTCCCAGAGAAAAACACACTAGCTCCTGTGTTAGTGGGGTTCAGTAACACCAGCTGTTCCCCTGCTGTGTACACGGCAAAGTCTCCTGCTGACTCCACATGCCCAAAACATCAAGCCTCAGCCTGCTCCATGCCTCAACCTGGGCTCCAACAACGCCAGTTGGTGTTTAGAAGTGTCATCTTCCAGAGAAAAACACACTAGCTCCTGTGTTAGTGGGGTTCAGAAATGCCAGCTGTTCCCCTGCTGTGTACACGGCAAAGTCTCCTGCTGACTCCACATGCCCAAAACATCAGGCCTCAGCCTGCTCCATGCCTCAACCTGGGCTCCAACAATGCCAGTTGGTGTTCAGAAGTGTCATCTTCCCAGAGAAAAACACACTAGCTCCTGTGTTAGTGGGGGTCAGAAACGCCAGCTGTTCCCCTGCTGTGTAGACGGCAATGTCTCCTGCTGACTCCACATGCCCAAAACATCAGGCCGCAGCCTGCTCCATGCCTCAACCTGGGCTCCAACAACACCAGTTGGTGTTCAGAAGTGTCGTCTTCCCAGAGAAAAGCACGCTAGCTCCTGTGTTAGTGGGGTTCAGAAACGCCAGCTGTTCCCCTGCTGTGTACACGGCAAAGTCTCCTGCTGACTCCACATGCCCAAAACATCAGGCCTCAGCCTGCTCCATGCCTCAACCTGGGCTCCAACAACGCCAGTTGGTGTTTAGAAGTGTCATCTTCCCAGAGAAAAACACACTAGCTCCTGTGTTACTGGGGTTCAGAAACGCCAGCTGTTCCCCTGCTGTGTACACGGCAAAGTCTCCTGCTGACTCCACATGCCCAAAACATCAGGCCTCAGCCTGCTCCATGCCTCAACCTGGGCTCCAACAATGCCAGTTGGTGTTTAGAAGTGTCATCTTCCCAGAGAAAAACACTCTAGCTCCTGTGTTACTGGGGTTCAGAAATGCCAGCTGTTCCCCTGCTGTGTACATGACAAAGTCTCCTGCTGACTCCACATGTCCAAAACATCAGGCCTCAGCCTGCTCCATGCCTCAACCTGGGCTCCAACAACACCAGTTGGTATTCAGAAGTGTCGTCTTCCCAGAGAAAAACACACTAGCTCCTGTGTCAGTGGGGTTCAGTAACGCCAGCTGTTCCCCTGCTGTGTAGACGGCAATGTCTCCTGCTGACTCCACATGCCCAAAACATCAGGCCTCAGCCTGCTCCATGCCTCAACCTGGGCTCCAACAACGCCAGTTGGTGTTCAGAAGTGTCGTCTTTCCAAAGAAAAGCACACTAGCTCCTGTGTTAGTGGGGTTCAGAAACGCCAGCTGTTCCCCTGCTGTGTACACGGCAAAGTCTCCTGCTGACTCCACATGCCCAAAACATCAGGCCTCAGCCTGCTCCATGCCTCAACCTGGGCTCCAACAACGCCAGTTGGTGTTTAGAAGTGTCATCTTCCCAGAGAAAAACACACTAGCTCCTGTGTTACTGGGGTTCAGAAACGCCAGCTGTTCCCCTGCTGTGTACACGGCAAAGTCTCCTGCTGACTCCACATGCCCAAAACATCAGGCCTCAGCCTGCTCCATGCCTCAACCTGGGCTCCAACAACGCCAGTTGGTGTTTAGAAGTGTCATCTTCCCAGAGAAAAACACTCTAGCTCCTGTGTTACTGGGGTTCAGAAATGCCAGCTGTTCCCCTGCTGTGTACACGACAAAGTCTCCTGCTGACTCCACATGCCCAAAACATCAGGCCTCAGCCTGCTCCATGCCTCAACCTGGGCTCCAACAACACCAGTTGGTATTCAGAAGTGTCGTCTTCCCAGAGAAAAGCACACTAGCTCCTGTGTCAGTGGGGTTCAGTAACGCCAGCTGTTCCCCTGCTGTGTAGACGGCAATGTCTCCTGCTGACTCCACATGCCCAAAACATCAGGCCTCAGCCTGCTCCATGCCTCAACCTGGGCTCCAACAACGCCAGTTGGTGTTCAGAAGTGTCGTCTTTCCAAAGAAAAGCACACTAGCTCCTGTGTTAGTGGGGTTCAGAAACGCCAGCTGTTCCCCTGCTGTGTACACGGCAAAGTCTCCTGCTGACTCCACATGCCCAAAACATCAGGCCTCAGCCTGCTCCATGCCTCAACCTGGGCTCCAACAATGCCAGCTGGTATTCAGAAGTGTCGTCTTCCCAGAGAAAAATACACTAGCTCCTGTGTTAGTGGGGTTCAGTAATGCCAGCTGTTCCCCTGCTGTGTAGATGGCAAAGTCTTCTGCTGCCTCCACATGCCAACAACATCAGCCGTCAGCCTGCTCCATGCCTCAACATGGGCTCCAACAACGCTAGTTCGTGTTCAGAAGTGCCGTCTTCAGAGAGAAAAACACACTAGCTCCTGTGTTAGTGGGGTTCAGTAACGCCAGCTGTTCCCCTGCTGTGTAGATGGCAATGTCTCCTGCTGACTCAACATGCCCAAAACATCAGGCCTCAGCCTGCTCCATGCCTCAACCTGGGCTCCAACACCGCCAGTTGGTGTTCAGAAGTGTCGTCTTCCCAGAGAAAAACACACTAGCTCCTGTGTTAGTGGGGTTTAGAAACGCCAGCTGTTCCCCTGCTGTGTAGACAGCAAAGTCTCCTGCTCCATCCACATTCAATCTACTACTGATTTTTAACCGTGCTCCACTTAGGCCTCTGGCCAGAGGCGTATCTAGGCTTTCTGGCACCCGGGGCAAGAATTTGGTACAGCGCCCCCCCCCAAAAAAAAAAAAAGTACATATGTGACTTGCACACTTAGCCATGTACCCACGAGCTGCTCTCCCTAATGCTCTCAATGTTCAGTAAAAAACTGAAAGCAGGAAGAGAAGCTCGTTGTCACAAGACCATATCTATGAAAATTGCATATGATTGAAGTGTCCATGTGATGACACTGGAACCTGCAGAGCTGAGTCCTGACATTGGAGCTTCTGAATTCTCACAATGAATGCACTGCACACTTTTAGCATTCTCCCTTGCCGATGTACAGTCATGTCAGCACAAGTATGTGATTTGTATACTTCTGGCCACATTCCGACTAGACGTGCCCGGCCTCGCTCTGTTCATTTTCATTGAGTGAGGCCACACATGTCTAGTCAGCATGTGACCGTATGTATGTAAATTACCGGCACGAGAGAATCCTGACAGCGTTCAGTGAGCACTGTGAGAATTCAGAAGTCTGCAGTCACATAGAATGACTGCAGACTCAGCACAAACCTGGAGAACCCCTTTAATGTTCCTAACAAATAAAAACATGAGAATTAGTCAGTATCACTAATAATATTTACATCCAGGTACCTTATAGATGACGTCGTCTCTGGAATCGTTCTCCTTTTCTTCTTCTTGTCCAGACCCCATGATGAGTTTTCTCATCCACATCTCGTCTCTGCAGACTTCCATCTTCTCCGGTCTTCTGCAGCAAATCTTCACACGATGCCCTTAAAGATAGAAGTGTCATTATAATGCTCCTAAATAAAAATGTCTGCAATATACTGTCGCCTCACACTATTCCCCTCCCTCCTCATACTGTCTCCTCTATCATCCTCCTGTTCACCATACTGTCTCCTCATATATTTACCCCCACACTCTCTATACTGTCTGCTCACACATATCCTCGACTCCCCATACTGTGTCTGCACACATCCCATCACCCTCACTCCCCATATTGTGCCCACATAAATTCATCCGTTCGCACCCCTTACTGTCTGCACCCATCCCCCATACTGCTTCCTCATATATGCCCTCATACATACTCTTCATTTTGTGTCCTCAAATCTCCCCACACACGTTAAATACCATCCCCACTCCAAATCCACCACACACATTAAGTACCCCCCATACCCACTCCAAATCCCCCCACACATTAAGTATCCCCCATCCCCACTCAATAATCCCTTGTCCCTACTCCCAAATCCCCCCACACAATAAGTATCCCCCATCCCCACTCCCAAATCCCCCCACACATTATGTACCCCCACTCATTAACCCCCATCCCCACTAATTAACCCCATCTCCACTCATTAAACCCCATACATTAACCCCCTACACATTAACCCCCCCACTTATTAACCCCCATCCCCACATTAACCCCCATCGCCACTCATTAACCCCCCCACTCATTAACCCCCATCTTCACTCATTAACCCCCCACTCATTAACCCCCATTTCCACATAAACCCCCTCACTTTAACCCCCATCCCCACATTAACCCCCATCTCCACTCAATAACCCCCCACTCATTAACACCCATCCCCACATTAAACCCCATCTCCACTCATTAACCCCCCGACTCATTAACCCCCATCCCCACTCATTAACACCCCCCCATCTCCCATCTTCGGTGGTTCTTCAGCTCCACAGAGGAGCACACTTACCACCAGCGTTTGCTCTGGGCGCCGGGGAGTGACATCAGCAGCGTGATCACATGACATGATCACGCTGCTGACGTCGCTCTGACCCGGCGGTCAGAGCTAATTGTACAGGCGTCTGTATAGACGCCAGTACAATTGCTGCCTGGGAGCCGGCGCGGCCTCCTTCTCTGCCTTCGGCTGTCAGCTTAACAGCTGACACAGAGAACAGCCGGCTCACAGGATGGGGGGCGGCAGAACGCAGCCGCTGGGGGGGAGACACTGCAGACCGCTGCATTAGGCGGCCCGACTGCGCCCCCCTGCTGGCTGCGCCCGGGGCAACTGCCCCGGCTGCCCCCCCCTGGATACGCCACTGCCTCTGGCTCCACTGTCTCTAGTTTTTCCCCTGGCCTCCATCCCCGCCTGTTGCTGCTCTGAAGTGGCGTCTGCACCATCCACATTTGTTCCTGAGTTACTGGGACTCATTCACGTCAGTTGATCCACTGATGTGTGTTCGGCAATGTCTCCTGTTCTGTCCACATTCCCATTACTAGTAGTGTGAATGAGGACTGAGCAGGAGACCTTGCCAGACACACATCAGGGGATCAACTGACGTGACTGAGCCACAGTAACACAGGAACAAGTGTGGATTGTGCAGACGCCACTTCAGAGGTGTAACTGGTGGGGTTGGAGGCCAGGGGAAATACTAGAGACAGTGGAGCCGGAGGCCATAGTGGAGCAAGGTTACAATCAGTAGTAGTCTACAACCTCTATAAAACCAGCTGCAAGTTGGCCTCCTCCTGCTGCTTGCTTCATCCTGGGCTCCAACACAGCCAGTTGTAGCTTGGAAGTGCCATCCACACAGATAGAAACACTCGCTCCTGTGTCTGTGGGGTTCAGTAACGCCAGCTGTTCCCCTGCTGTGCGAATGGCAAAGTCTCCTGCTGCCTCCAAAATCACGCAACATCTTATTTTCTACTTGCTCCAAGTAGGCCTTAGCCTGCTCGGAACATTGATCCTGGGTTCCAACACAGCCAGTTGTAGCTTGGAAGTGCCGTCCGCACAGATAGAAATACTCGCTCCTGTGTCTGTGGGGTTCAGTAACGCCAGCTGTTCCCCTGCTGTGTGAATGGCAAAGACTCCTGCTGCCTACACCGTCACACTACTACTGATTTTTAACCGTGGTCCACTTCGGCCTCTGGCTCTACTGTCTCTAGTATTTCCCCTGGCCTCTAACCCCACCAGTCGCTGCTCTGAAGTGTTGTCTGCACAATCCACACTTGTTCCTGTGCTACTGGGGCTCAGTCACGTCAGTTGATCCCCTGATGTGTGTCCGGCAATGTCTCCTGCTCTGTCCCCATTCCCATTACTAACCGTCAGCTGGTTCTCGGCAGTGTCTTTGGCACGGCTACTCCCTCCTGCCCAGCCTGGTTCCAGCATGTCTGCTGTTTCTGGGTAGTGTCAACGTTACTTTGCCACCAATACGTTGTCCTGTCATGTTGCGGTCGGGGTAGCCGAGTCTAAGGTGCCTGCAGTTTTGGTGCTTCCTATGTGGGCTTCGGGTTCTGGTACTAAAGGCTGGTTCCGTAGTGCCAATAGGACAAGCACCCCCTGTTGGACCGTGGGATTCGGTAACTGCGTCCTGTTCGTGGCCTTGCAACTTTGTTGATTATGGGTACCTTCTGCTACCCATCCGGGTTCCAGCACAGTCAGCTGGTTCTCGGCAAAGCCTTTGGCCTAGGTGCCTCCTTCTCGGTATCCAAGTTCCAGCAACGTCTGCTGGTCCTTGGTAGTGGTTTGGAGCACCGGTACCTCCTGCTTAGTAACCGTGTTCCAGCACCGTCAGCTGGTCCACGGTTGTCCCATTGGCTCTTCTTCCTTCTGCTGCCCCTCCGGGTTAAAGCACCGTCAGGTGGTACTCAATAGTTTCATTTGCTCTTGCAGCTTCTGCTACCCATCCGGGTTCCAGCACCTTCAGCTGGTTCTCGGCAGAGCCTTTGGCCTAGGTGCCTCCTTCTTGGTATCCGAGTTCCAGCAACGTCTGCTGGTCCTTGGTAGTGCTTTGTAGCACAGATACCTCCTGCTTAGTAACCATGTTCCAGCACCGTCAGCTGGTCCACAGTTGTGCCATTGGCTCTTGTTCCTTCTGCTGCCCCTCTGGGTTCCAGCACCGTCAGCTGGACCTCGCTAGTTCCATTTGCTATTGTTCCTTCTGCTACCCAACTGGGTTCCAGTACCGTCAGCTGGTTCTCGGCAGTTCCTCAGCCTTCTTGTACCTTCTGCTACTTTTCCAAGTTCAAGCTTGTGGAAATGGTTTTTGATTCTCACTCTGAATCTCCCTGACAATGACCCTGAAGACAGCGACCCTGAAGACCACACAGAAGAATACCTAAAAGATGACCCTGAAGAAGATGATCAAGAGGACAAAGAACATGAAGACAGCCACCAAGATGCAGAACAACAAAAGACAGAAGAACAAGAAGCATAAAAACCAAAAGCAGAAGAACATTAAGCATAAGACTAAAAATCTGAGCAAATGATATTATCTAATTTATAAGCAGAAGAAGACTAAGCAGTGTATGGGGGTGAGTCCGTTCCTCCTCGTGGTGCCCCTGGAAAATGCCTGCTGCTGCAGGTCCAACTGAACGCAGACAATTCCTGTTGTAAATCTTTTGTGACAGGCTGAACGGAAGGTGTAATCTTCAAACTTTTATAGATTACAACTACAGGAATGACTGACACAAATAGGAATATGATGAAGAAGAATTGGAAGAAGATGAAGAAGTAGAATATGAAGAAGAATAATAGTTGAATAAGAAGAATATGAATGTAAAAAAAAAATAGGGAGAAGGTGAAGAAGAAGAAGAAGATGAATAAGGTGAAGAAGAAGTTGATGAAAAAGATGCTGCTGAGGATGATGAAGGAGAAAGTGTGGGAGAAGTAAAAAAGAAGGTGAAGAGCATGGAAGTAGTGAAACATACATATCTGACAAAATATTAAAGACTTTAACATAGTCAATATCTTTGTAACTACCAACGTCTTTAAAAAAAAAATACTGCTATTCCATTTGATTGGGCTAAACCTCTATGGCTTTAATGTCTCTTCCACCTCCCACAATACATTCTACATTATTCTTAGCTGTTTTTCTTCATGTAGAATTAACCTACAGGGAAAAAAGGGTTTTTTTTAATTCCGATATTTCTGTTCCATTGACTTGAATGGGACTTCCGGGATCGGATACTTTTTTTTAGATCTGCCGATCCATTCCGATCCGATATTTTTCAATATCGGGTGGTATCGCTCAACACTACTCTCTTCCATTTCAAGTGGAGGTGGACGCTTTTGAGATTGGTGCAGGAGCTGTGTTGTCCCAAAAAGACCCTGTGACTTCTAAGATGAATCCCTATGCCTTCTTTTCTCGAAAGTTTTCCCCATCTGAACGCAACTATGACCTGGGGAATCGGGAATTGTTGGCCATGAAATGGGCATTTGAGGAGTGTAGATATTGGTTGGAGGGAGCTAGACATCAATTTGTGGTCCTCACCGATCACAAGAATCTGATTTATCTGGAGTCGGCCAAACGCTTGAATCTTAGACAGGCTAGATGGGCCTTGTTTTTCATGCGTTTTAATTTTGTGGTCTCTTTTCTTCCAGGCACTAAGAATGTTAAGGCAGACGCCCTTTCTAGGAGTTTCTTTGCTCATTCTCTTAATGTGACCCAGCCTACTACTATCCTAGGTGAGGGGGTAGTTCTTTCTGCCATTTCGCCTGATTTGAGACGCGCCCTGAAGGATTTTCAGGAGGATAAACCTGAGCATTGCCCTATGGGAAGATTGTATGTTTCCTGACCAGTGGAGAAAGAGAGTGATGTCTGAAGTCCATTGCTCCGCATTGGCTGGTCATCCGGGTGTTTTTGGTATCAGAGATTTGGTGAGTTGGTCGTTTTGGTGGCCTGCCTTATCTCGTGATGTCAGGAAATTTATACAGTCCTGTGGGACTTGTTCTTGGTCTAATCCCTGTTCTCGTTCTAGTGGGTTGCTGATGCCCCTGCCGGTGCCCAAGAGGCCATGGACCCATATCTCAATGGATTTTATTTCTGATCTTCCTGTCTCTCAGAGAATGACTGTTATCTGGGTGATTTGTGATAGATTTTCGAAGATGGTCCATCTTGTACCACTCCCAAAGTTGCCATCTTCCGCTGACTTGGTGCCCTTGTTTTTACAACAGGTGGTTCGGTCACACGGGATTCCTGAGAGCATTGTGTCCGATAGAGGGGTCAAGTTTGTTTCCAGATTCTGGAAAGCCTTTTGTTCCAATCTGGGAATTCAGGTATCCTTCTCCTCCGCATTTCATCCCCAGACCAATGGGCAGACTGAGAGAACAAACCAGACCCTGGAGTCTTATTTAAGATGTTTTAAATCTGCTGATCAAGATGATTGTGTCTCTTTTTTGCCCTTGGCTGAATTTGTGTTGTACAATAGAGCTGGTTCTGCCACTCTGATGTCACCCTTTTTCTGTAATTTTGGGTTTCATCCTCGATTCTCTTCAGTGCAAGTGGAATCTTCATCCTGCCCAGGTGTGGACACTGTGAGTAGTAAGGGGGCTGTATTACTCGTCAAAAAGAAATCTGACAGGTACCACGCCCCTATCAAAGTGTATCAAACACGCCCCTTTTATACAATTTGATATCAAATTGTTATAAAAGGGTTGTGTCTGATACACTTTTATATCAATTTGATATAATTTTGATGTAAAAGGTATCATAGTCCAAAATATTAATATGTCCAATTATTTTCTCTTTTATAGGCCTTTTTAATAAAGTAGAATAAAAGTAGAATAAAAGGATCGTAATTGAATCACTTTTATATCAATCGCTATTGTTTGATATAAAAGGATGTGCTTGATACGCTTTTATATGACCAATAATGGGTCCCTTTTATAGCATTTTTATACTTTAATTTGTATCTATTCATTGGGCATATTATGTATATGGCCAATATTTTAATTAAGGAAACAAATGGTTACCTTTTATAGACACTTTATACTTTATTTAGTATCGATTCATTGGGCATATTATTTATATGGCCAATATTTTAATAAAGGAAACATTTTATTCGAGTTGTAAATAAAAATGAGAGACGCCATTTTTATGAAAAATATAATAGTGTTTATTGAACAACAATCAAATACATTATATAAAACATTACATTTGACATTTGCACTGTCATGTTAGAAGTAGTACATTAAATTACATTTTATTTATCACACTGACCTGCAGTTAATCAAATCAAAAAAAAAAAAAAAAAAATATATATATATATATATATATAATACAGGACAGTATAAAGTGTTACAAAAAGCGTTACATTCATATATAACAATTTGTATATTTAATATTATAAATATATCCATCATATTTCTTACATAATAATTTAATGCATTACAATTGAACAGAACCAATGTTACATAGTGAGCCACATGGATTGTAGTAACGGAACAGTACTTTTTTTAGGCATCAGTGGACCTTGTGTGATACCTAATGGTGAGAAGTGTAAAGGACGGATTGCACGACTCGGGGTGGATAGGGTTCGAGGTTTATATGCGCCATCAGTTTCATTCATGGGCATTTTTAATTTATCTAAATGTGCTCTAGTAGTGGAATTACCCACAACTGTGGATGGCATATTTAACTCGGCCATAGCGTGCATAAATGTATTCCAGCCCCTTGGTAAATTCCTGCCAGTTAGGGCATGGCTCTGAGTTGTGTTGCGCACCAAATCCAGCATATTAGAGCCGGGTATTACAGTTCCTTTGAAAATAAACTCACTTTTATCATTCCACGATGTAATATTTGTGTTTTGCAACATCTTGTTTAGTAGAAGTTCTGCATTCTTTTTATATCGTGGATTTACATGACTTACAATTTCATTGTCAGCGGGACTTTTATCAACGGGTGAATTTGACAATTGTTGGTGATCAGATTCTGGAGTGTTAATGATCTTTAAAGTTGATAGTTCCTTAGCATCTTGCTTAGCATGAACCAAGTATCTTTGCAGTACATCACTATATTTTTTGATTTTCACGTCATCCAGCATGTCACGACGCTGTAAAATCTCACTAATTTCACCATCAAGACGTTGGATAACGCTTTGGCGAATGTCTGTAATAGGGGGCCGAAGTTTGATTAGCTCCTGCTTGGGAACAAGATACATTTTCTCGGTATGTTCCATTATTTGCCGGTAAGCAGGCTTGTTATTATTGGGATTGCAAAGCCTAAAAGAGGACCTATAAAGCCACCAGTCTGCTTTAGTAGCTGCTTCTTTTTCTTTATGCTGTGAGTAGTGTTGAGCAATCCGATACCGCAAGTATCGGGTATCGGCCGATACTTGCTGTATCGGAATTCCGATACCGACTTCCGATATTTTTTCAATATCGGAAGTCGGCATCGGAATCGGAAGTTCAAAGTTGATTGACAGCCGAAATGACATCATCATGATGCGCGGTGTGTGCGCATCATGATGCGCCGTCATTTCGGGCCTTCCGGGGGTCTCTGCCGGCCTGCCGGGGGGCTGTGTGGACTGCCCGGGGTCTGTACCGGCCTGCTGGGGGGCTGTGCCGGCCTGCCGGTGGTCTGTGCACCCTGTGGGGGTCTGTACCGGCCTGCCGGGGGGCTGTGCCGGCCTGCCGGTGGTCTGTGCACCCTGTGGGGGTCTGTACCGGCCTGCCGGGGGGCTGTGCCGGCCTGCCGGGGGGCTGTGCTGATGTCCGGGGGTCTGTGCAAGCATCGTCCGATGGGACTATAAGTCCCATCTGGCGATGCCTGCTACCATGACAGTGATTGACACATTAGCCAATGATGGGACAGTAGTAGACCCATCATCCGGCTAATGTGTTAAATGTTAAAAAAAAAATAAAAAAAATACTACATACATACTACATACATACTACATGCATGCTATATACATACTACATGCTACATACATACTACATATATACTACATGCATGCTACATACATACTACATGCTACATACATACTACATATATACTACATGCATGCTACATACATACTGCATGCTACATACATACTATATACATACTACATACATACCACATATATACTACATACATACTACATGCATGCTACATACATACTACATACATACTACATACATACTACATACATACTACATACATACCACATATATACTACATACATACTACATGCATGCTACATATATACTACATACCTACTACATACATACTACATGCATGCTACATACATAACACATATATACTACATGCATGCTACATACATACTACATGCTACATACATACTACATATATACTACATACATACTACATGCATGCTACATACATACTACATGCTACATACACTCACTGGCCACTTTATTAGGTACACCATGCTAGTAACGGGTTGGACCCCCTTTTGCCTTCAGAACTGCCTCAATTCTTCGTGGCAGAGATTCAACAAGGTGCTGGAAGCATTCCTCAGAGATTTTGGACCATATTGACATGATGGCATCACACAGTTGGCGCAGATTTGTCGGCTGCACATCCCTGATGCGAATCTCCCGTTCCACCACATCCCAAAGATGCTCTATTGGATTGAGATCTGGTGACTGAGGAGGCCATTTGAGTACAGTGAACTCATTGTCATGTTCAAGAAACCAATCTGAGATGATTCTAGCTTTATGACATGGCGCATTATCCTGCTGAAAGTAGCCATCAGATGTTGGGTACATTGTGGTCATAAAGGGATGGACATGGTCAGCAACAATACTCAGGTAGGCTGTGGCGTTGCAACGATGCTCAATTGGTACCAAGGGGCCCAAAGAGTGCCAAGAAAAAATTCCCCACACCATGACACCACCACCACCAGCCTGAACCGTTGATACAAGGCAGGATGGATCCATGCTTTCATGTTGTTTACGCCAAATTCTGACCCTACCATCCGAATGTCGCAGCAGAAATCGAGACTCATCAGACCAGGCAACGTTTTTCCAATCTTCTACTGTCCAATTTCGATGAGCTTGTGCAAATTGTAGCCTCAGTTTCCTGTTCTTAGCTGAGAGGAGTGGTACCCGGTGTGGTCTTCTGCTGCTGTAGCCCATCTGCCTCAAAGTTCGACGCACTGTGCGTTCAGAGATGCTCTTCTGCCTACCTTGGTTGTAACGGGTGGCAATTTGAGTCACTGTTGCCTTTCTATCAGCTCGAACCAGTCTGCCCATTCTCCTCTGACCTCTGGCATCAACAAGGCATTTCCGGCCACAGAACTGCCGCTCACTGGATTTTTTTTCTTTTTCGGACCATTCTCTGTAAACCCTAGAGATGGTTGTGCGTGAAAATCCCAGTAGATCAGCAGTTTCTGAAATACTCAGACCAGCCCTTCTGGCACCAACAATCATGCCACGTTCAAAGGCACTCAAATCACCTTTCTTCCCCATACTGATGCTCGGTTTGAACTGCAGGAGATTGTCTTGACCATGTCTACATGCCTAAATGCACTGAGTTGCCGCCATGTGATTGGCTGATTAGAAATTAAGTCTTAACACACAGTTGGACAGGTGTACCTAATAAAGTGGCCAGTGAGTGTACATACTACATACATACTACATGCTACATACATACTACATACAGTGGGGCAAAAAAGTATTTAGTCAGTCAGCAATAGTGCAAGTTCCACCACTTAAAAAGATGAGAGGCGTCTGTAATTTACATCATAGGTAGACCTCAACTATGGGAGACAAACTGAGAAAAAAAAATCCAGAAAATCACATTATCTGTTTTTTTTTCATTTTATTTGCATATTATGGTGGAAAATAAGTATTTGGTCAGAAACAAAATTTCATCTCAATACTTTGTGATATATCCTTTGTTGGCAATGACAGAGGTCAAACGTTTTCTGTAAGTCTTCACAAGGTTGCCACACACTGTTGTTGGTATGTTGGCCCATTCCTCCATGCAGATCTCCTCTAGAGCAGTGATGTTTTTGGCTTTTCGCTTGGCAACACGGACTTTCAACTCCCTCCAAAGGTTTTCTATAGGGTTGAGATCTGGAGACTGGCTAGGCCACTCCAGGACCTTGAAATGCTTCTTACGAAGCCACTCCTTTGTTGCCCTGGCGGTGTGCTTTGGATTATTGTCATGTTGAAAGACCCAGCCATGTTTCATCTTCAATGCCCTTGCTGATGGAAGGAGGTTTGCACTCAAAATCTCACGATACATGGCCCCATTCATTCTTTCATGTACCCGGATCAGTCGTCCTGGCCCCTTTGCAGAGAAACAGCCCCAAAGCATGATGTTTCCACCACCATGCTTTACAGTAGGTATGGTGTTTGATGGATGCAACTCAGTATTCTTTTTCCTCCAAACACGACAAGTTGTGTTTCTACCAAACAGTTCCAGTTTGGTTTCATCAGACCATAGGACATTCTCCCAAAACTCCTCTGGATCATCCAAATGCTCTCTAGCAAACTTCAGACGGGCCCGGACATGTACAGGCTTAAGTAGTGGGACACGTCTGGCACTGCAGGATCTGAGTCCATGGTGGCGTAGTGTGTTACTTATGGTAGGCCTTGTTACATTGGTCCCAGCTCTCTGCAGTTCATTCACTAGGTCCCCCCGCGTGGTTCTGGGATTTTTGCTCACCGTTCTTGTGATCATTCTGACCCCACGGGGTGGGATTTTGCGTGGAGCACCAGATCGAGGGAGATTATCAGTGGTCTTGTATGTCTTCCATTTTCTAATTATTGCTCCCACAGTTGATTTCTTCACTCCAAGCTGGTTGGCTATTGCAGATTCAGTCTTCCCAGCCTGGTGCAGGGCTACAATTTTGTTTCTGGTGTCCTTTGACAGCTCTTTGGTCTTCACCATAGTGGAGTTTGGAGTCAGACTGTTTGAGGGTGTGCACAGGTGTCTTTTTATACTGATAACAAGTTTAAACAGGTGCCATTACTACAGGTAATGAGTGGAGGAAAGAGGAGACTCTTAAAGAAGAAGTTACAGGTCTGTGAGAGCCAGAAATCTTGATTGCTTGTTTCTGACCAAATACTTATTTTCCACCAAAATATGCAAATAAAATGAAAAAAAAACAGACAATGTGATTTTCTGGATTTTTGTTTCTCAGTTTGTCTCCCATAGTTGAGGTCTACCTATGATGTAAATTACAGACGCCTCTCATCTTTTTAAGTGGTGGAACTTGCACTATTGCTGACTGACTAAATACTTTTTTGCCCCACTGTATATACTACATACATACTACATACATACTACATACATGCTACATACATACTGCATGCTACATACATACTACATACATACTACATACATACTACATACATGCCACATATATACTACATACATACTACATGCATGCTACATACATACCACATACATACTACATACATACTACATACATACTACATGCATGCTACATACATAACACATATATACTACATGCATGCTACATACATACTACATGCTACATATATACCACATACATACTACATACATTCTACATACATACTACATGCATGCTACATACATACTACATGCTACATACATACTACATATATACTACATGCATGCTACATACATACTACATGCTACATACATACTACATATATACTACATACAAACTACATACATACTACATGCATGCTACATACATACTACATGCTACATACATACCACATACATACTACATACATACTGCATGCTACATGCTACATACATACTACATATATACTACATGCATGCTACATACATACTGCATGCTACATGCATGCTACATACATACTACATACATACTACATGCTACATACATACCACATATATACTACATACATACTACATACAATACATTCATACAATACATACATAGACATACAGTACATATAACATAGAGTAACATACTTACCAATACTTGTCACATTGTTCCCCGAAGCCATTGTCTTTTACGGAATAAATATTAACATAACAAACCACAAAAATACTCACCCACGATCCGAAGCAGTCCACGAGTGTGTCCCACGACGATCTTGGATAGAGAACTGCAGCATCAGCTGATGCTGCCGTTCTCTACGGGCTGCAGGAATCCAATGACGGAAGGTAGGTATCCTTCCGCACTGTATTCCTCCGCCACTTAAAAAGAAAAAAGTCCCTAGTCTCACTTTATGCCATTGCTGCGTGGGAAATTCCCACACAGCAATGGCATAAAGTGAGACTAGGGACTTTTTTTAAGTGGCGGAGGAATACAGTGCGGAAGGATACCTACCTTCCGTCATTGGATTCCTGCAGCCCGTAGAGAACGGCAGCATCAGCTGATGCTGCAGTTCTCTACCCAAGATCGTCGTGGGACACACTCGTGGACTGCTTCGGATCGTGGGTGAGTATTTTTGTGGTTTGTTATGTTAATATTTATTCCGTAAAAGACAATGGCTTCGGGGAACAATGTGACAAGTATTGGTAAGTATGTTACTCTATGTTATATGTACTGTATGTCTATGTATGTATTGTATGAATGTATTGTATGTACTATGTATGTAGTATATATGTGGTATGTATGTAGCATGTAGTATGTATGTAGTATGTATGTAGCATGCATGTAGCATGCAGTATGTATGTAGCATGCATGTAGTATATATGTAGTATGTATGTGGTATGTATGTAGCATGTAGTATGTATGTAGCATGCATGTAGTATGTATGTAGTATGTATGTAGCATGCATGTAGTATATATGTAGTATGTATGTAGCATGTAGTGTGTATGTAGCATGCATGTAGTATATATGTAGTATGTATGTAGCATGTAGTATGTATGTAGCATGCATGTAGTATGTATGTAGTATGTATGTGGTATGTATGTAGCATGTAGTATGTATGTAGCATGCATGTAGTATATATGTGTTATGTATGTAGCATGTAGCATGCATGTAGCATGCATGTAGTATGTATGTAGTATGTATGTGGTATGTATGTAGCATGTAGCATGCATGTAGTATGTATGTAGTATATATGTGGTATGTATGTAGCATGTAGTATGTATGTAGCATGCAGTATGTATGTAGCATGCATGTAGTATATATGTAGTATGTATGTAGCATATATGTAGTATGTATGTAGCATGTAGTATGTATGTAGCATGCAGTATGTATGTAGCATGCATGTAGTATATATGTAGTATGTATGTAGCATATATGTAGTATGTATGTAGCATATATGTAGTATATATGTAGTATGCATGTTGCATGCATGTAGTATATATGTAGTATGTATGTTGCATGTAGTATATATGTAGTATGAATGTAGCATGTATGTAGTATGTAGTATGAATGTAGCATGTATGTAGTATGCATGTTGTATGTATGTAGCATGTATGTAGCATGTAATTTTTTTTTTTTTTTACATTCAACACATTAGCCGGATGATGGGACTACTACTGTCCCATCATTGGCTAATGTGTCAATCACTGTCATGGTAGCAGGCATCGCCCGATGGGACTTGTAGTCCCATCGGACGATGCCTGCACAGACCCCCGAAGCCTGCACAGACCACCGGCAGGCCGGCACAGCCCCCCGGCAGGCCGGCACAGCCCACCGGAGCCTGCGCAGACCACCGGCAGGCCGGCACAGCCCCCCCGGCAGGCCGGCACAGCCCACCGGAGCCTGCACAGACCACCGGCAGGCCGGCACAGCCCCCCGGCAGGCCGGCACAGACCACCGGAGCCTGCACAGACCCCCTGGCAGGCCGGCACAGCCCCCCCGAAAGGCCCGTACAGACCCCAGAGAGGCTGTACAAGGCAAAAACAGGGTTTTTCTTATTCCGATACCGGAAGTCCCATAGACTTGAATGGGACTTCCGGTATCGGAATCGGCGATACCGATACTTTTTTTTTAAGATCGGCCGATCCATTCCGATCCGATACTTTGAAGTATCGGACGGTATCGCTCAACTCTAGCTGTGAGATTTATTACTCATGGTTTTTATAGCTTTTCGCCACTTTTTTAGTATATTTTTTTGTGGCTCTTTCAGAGGGATTCGACCTTTTAAGATGTTTAATGCAATCTCCCCTATAGCTGTAATTAAATCATGACTCGCATTGCACAAAGTAGATTTTCTGATAGAAGGTGGGGCCTTCACCAGTGTTTTTAAGAGCTTCCAGTTACGCCGTATTCTCTCCGACATCTTTACAACACTATGGTCGCAGTGTAGAATGTCTGATTTTGCTTAAAATTCACTTTTTAGAAGTATTTTTCTTTTGAACATACACAGCTGGTAACGCTGGAGGAAACAGGCCCGTCCTCAAGCGAAGGTCCTCAGGGGTATCTGCTCTTAAGTCTAGCAACAAATACCCATAAGGCACCCGCGTGGCATCCTCAAAAGCTTCTAAGAAATAGAGTGTTTTTCCTGGATACATTTGTCGCGCTAGTGTTACAATTTGCAATTTATCCCGAGGGTTATTAAAAAGGACCATGTACTTTGTGTTTAAATTTATCGTGCGGCTTTTCTTTCCTTGACAAAATATGTTTTGTACCAGGTAGAAAATGTTGAGGTTTCTGTGGGGACATACTTGGTAAATGCTTGTTCTATTTCGCAGTGATCACTAGCACTCTCCATGAGATCGTCAACAATAGTCAAATTTACCTTTTCAGGAGGTTCATCATCTATGAATGTATGCGGCAGACCCTCCACAAATCTGATGAAGGGAAAAGAAAGAGAGATGTCATCATATAGTTTCTGCCAGCAGGAATAAAACCAAACAATATTATCAGGTTTATGAGAAAAATGAGCGTCAATGTTATGTAACAATTGTTTTACAAAGTAACTTTTTCCAGAATTAGACGGGCCTGATAGAATACACGAGAATGGATGTTGCAAACGTGGGTCCATCACGAGTCACAATTAATATCCAAATGGCACGGTGGTAAAATCGTCTAATAGTCTGCGCTTTGTGTAAACACACTTTTGGGTTTTTCGAAGAAGTCTTGTTTCACCGGACCAGAACTTTTTATTTTTCACAATGCCGGGCTGCTCTACGACAATACGTTTTTGCGTTTCAGAATCGGAATTACGCGGGTAGTCCAGAACAAGATCTTTTAGACTGCTGAAATTAATAGATTGAGCATTACCAACATTTAATGTTATTCCCTTCACTTTTAAGACAGTTTTACCGGTGTTGAGTTTGTATCCGTAGGTCTTTGGGCCAGCAGATACAAACTCAGTGATGTAAGTGTCATCAGGTATCTCACTGGTCAATTCCCCCAGGTAATCACCTAAAGGAGGACTCCACTCACCTTCTCTCTGCACAAAGATAACAGAATCAGTATGTGATAAAGGCACCTTTCCTGCAGCCGGTCCAGCAGAGAGTAAAGCTCTAGTGTAGCATACGCTGTTCTAAAACAGGCTATAAAAAGGTTTGTGTTCTTGTTGATGGTGTGGTGCCCTTCTGTATATTTCCAATCTATTGTTGCGGTTTCATCATCAATAAAATGCAACATCGAAACATCGTAATACGGTAAAAAAACATGTGAAACAGTTCATCAGGATCGCTAATAATGCTGGTACATGGTAAATTAGATTTCTGGGCAAACTTTCCCCATAAAGAATTTAAGAAAAGTTTGGAGATCTGTCTCTTAGCAGGGTTCTCTCCTATATGTTCAGAGCGTAACTGCACCCCTTCTTTGTCAAGAAAGGAATCGATGTACTGTTGTTTCTTACTGTCATCAGTGCACCAGCTGGGATAGCCTGAGGCCTCCTGCTTATCCCTAAGATGTAATTTAATGTACCGAGAAAACAGACGATCACTGGTTTTAGGAAAATCCCAAATTTCATAGATGTGGGCTATCCTATAGCCTTTCTCTATGGCCATCTCAAGCTCTATAGTGCACCATGTACCTGTCAGAGCCCGCTCTTCATCACTATGTGTACATTCCTCTGTCTGCGAATTTACAGAGCATGCGTAGCAAAGAGGAAACAATAATTTTTTGTTGAGTTTTACCGGTAGAACAGATAAATCCCTCGGAGGGTAGACCTTGACTTTGGCAATACCAAAGTAATTTTTAATGAACCCAAATCCCTCATAGATAATGTGTGGATGACCAACGGGATATGTTTTAGTTTTGTTTACAAATGGATACAGGCTGGTGAAATCATAGAAATGTAGCGTCTCCCCAGGTTTCAGTTGGTGATAAAGTTTAATGGCATTAGTACGTCCCCATAAAGAGCATCGCGGGGGTCTAGAGGGGTAGGGAATTCCATTTGGAGAAGAAATGATTGAAGATTAGAATCTTTTTGAATCCTTTCATTCCATTCATGTTCCCACAGGACTCTCACTGTGTAGCCACACCACTGCAGAAAACATTTTTTAGCTAAAAAGGCATAATATAATTATAATATAATTGCCCATAGGAGGTGTTTGTGACCTTATTCATTATAGCAGATTGGACACCCATGATAAAAACACCCCTGAAATTCGAATGCGATATGTCTGTCATTAACATAGGCATAACCGTCTAAAAAATATTTCCCAACTCGTTTTTAACCCCCTCTTAAAGCATGTTGGATTGCTATGTTCTCTCTGTGGGATACATACATGAGCCACTGTATAGCGGATGATGAAAAGCGTTTTTGTGTCTTGTGATAATTATCACCCGGTAAAATGGCAATGGTCTTTTTTGGAAGAAATTTAAACCTGTACATTGACCTACATACAGATGCAAGGGTTACGAGTTGAAAAGGATCAACACATCTGGACACTTCAATTTTCTTCTTTTCTCGCTTACAGTATATTTTAACATTTTTCTGCGTCATTTCCATGACACGCTCCCTGTAAAGTTCTCATGAGTGTCTCAGAATCTCAACATCTTGTTTACAGTAAGACTTTAGTTCAGAATTAAAGTCAAAAGTTGTATTTTCCTGCGTCTCATACCACTCCATGAATTCCCCTTTCTCACTAGGTGACATGTACTCTACCCCATAATATTTTACAGCTGGTAGGGGGCCCACATAGTGTTGATTTTCTTCGGTGTTAAAAAAGTGGGGGAAATGTCCTTTTGAACCTGAGAATCCCATAGCCTGCGGCATCTTACTAAGTTTCATCGGTATGAAATTTAGGGAGTCAATAAACCTCAGTTCCAAATCAGGTAGCGTTACACACAAGAGGCGGCCGCCTCGGGATATCAATTTCACGCAGAGTTTTTCAGAAATCAGTTCCTTAACAATAAAGTATGCATCGTATCTTCCAGCATTGTGGGCTATAAACGTATATCCAGAAAATTTACCGGATGTAAAGAATTGCACAAAATCACGAGTTGCTGATTTACCTTCAAACACCCGGGAGGGGCTACCATACAGCGTCGTAGCATAAATATAATTTGGGATGTGAGTACCTGTCTCCTGCATACAGTCAAAGTCATAAAATATATATTGATCTGTCGCCTCCTTTGGTACATACCGGCGCATGTAACAAAGGTGCTCATCAAATTTATTTAAACGTCTGTGACAGACAGGACAACGCAATCCTTTACATTTATGTTCGGAATCACTTTCTCTGGGGACAAAATGATGACATTTATCACAAAATATTTTAAGTCTGCAGAATGTTGGATTATCTGCAGATAAACGAGTGTGGTGATCTAAGCACTCACTGGACCGACAAAACACACGACAAATTGGACAGCGAGGTGGCTGCTCCGTGTCGGTTCTCTCCACACAACTCTCTCTTTGACAAGCCTTGCAAAAATATTGACACAAATGATTAAATTTGTGATGAAACAACGAATTGCATCTTTCACAAAAGTAATCCGCACTGATAAAACCCTTCATATTTTTGACACCGTAGTAGTGATTATCATGATGCAATATGAAAATAGTTCTAGCACTAGGGGTATTACCTGTTTGAAAATATCGCCAGTCGCCCTGACTGTAGTATAATACTTTAATATTGATACCCAGATGTTTCTCAAAAGCTTCAATATCACTAAAACTTATAAGTTGGTCCTCAGGGATAGCCAGGGCCGCGTGTATGGATTTAGCACGATTCAGTAAAACTGTATCACCAACATCAGTGTTGGTGATCAGGGCGCACACGCTAGCTGCAAAGCACAGATTAGTGCTGTAATTGTTATAGTCATACAGCCAGCGCCTCTTTTGCTTAATGATTTGACTACTCTCTATAGATTTCAGACGTCTTTTTATGCCTCCGCGTCTGTTTTTAATAATTGTTACGACTAATTTCAGGGAGCTGTTTGCTAAGCATTCAGCATTGCTTTGCAATGTGCGAGCTACGGCATTTAAGAATGCTTCAGAACTAAAATCCTCCCTTGTCTGTTTTGTAGTGAAAATGGGATCTAACGTGTCACCGCCTTCAAGCCTTAACTGAATAAAGTCTCCAGGATCAATGTCTCTGATGACTCTGTCCAGTAAAGACTGAATGGCTCCATGCACGATGTTTAGGGCCTCTACAAATGATTGAATGCGGTCTAAATTTACAAATCTGAAATGATCAATATACAGTCATGGCCAAAAGTATTGACACCCCTGCAATTCTGTCAGATAATATTCAGTTTCTTCCTGAAAATGATTGCAAACACAAATTCTTTGGTATTATTATCTTCATTTAATTTGTCTTAAATGAAAAAACACAAAAGAGAATGAAGCAAAAAGCAAAACATTGATCATTTCACACAAAACTCCAAAAATGGGCTGGACAAAAGTATTGGCACCCTCAGCCTAATACTTGGTTGCACAACCTTTAGCCAAAATAACTGTGACCAACCGCTTCCGGTAACCATCAATGAGTTTCTTACAATGCTCTGCTGGAATTTTAGACCATTCTTCTTTGGCAAACTGCTCCATGTCCCTGATATTTGAAGGCTGCCTTCTCCAAACTGCCATTTTTAGATCTCTCCACAGGTGTTCTATGGGATTCAGGTCTGGATTCACTGCTGGCCACCTTAGATGTCTCCAGTGCTTTCTCTCAAACCATTTTCTAGTGCTTTTTGAAGTGTGTTTTGGGTCATTGTCCTGCTGGAAGACCCATGACCTCTGAGGGAGACCCAGCTTTCTCACACTGGGCCCTACATTATGCTGCAAAATTTGTTGGTAGTCTTCAGACTTCATAATTCCATGCACACGGTCAAGCAGTCCAGTGCCAGAGGCAGCAAAGCAACCCCAAAACATCAGGGAACCTCCGCCATGTTTGACTGTAGGGACCGTGTACTTTTCTTTGAATGCCTCTTTTTTCTCCTGTAAACTCTATGTTGATGCTTTTGCCCTAAAAGCTCTACTTTTGTCTCATCTGACCAGAGAACATTCTTCCAAAATGTTTTAGGCTTTTTCAGGTAAGTTTTGGCAAACTCCAGCCTGGCTTTTTTATGTCTCGGGGTAAGAAGTGGAGTCTTCCTGGGTCTCCTACCATACAGTCCCTTTTCATTCAGACGCCGACGGATTGTACGGGTTGACACCGTTGTACCCTCGGACTGCAGGGCAGCTTGAACTTGTTTGGATGTTAGTGGAGGTTCTTTATCCAACATCCGCACAATCTTATGTTGAAATCTCTTGTCAATTTTTCTTTTCCGGCCACATCTAGGGAGGTTACCCACAGTGCCATGGGCTTTACACTTCTTGATGACACTGCGCACGGTAGACACAGGAACATTCAGGTCTTTGGAGATGGACTTGTAGCCTTGAGATTGCTCATGCTTCTTCACAATTTGGTTTCTCAAGTCCTCGGACAGTTCTTTGGTCTTCTTTCTTTTCTCCATGCTCAATGTGGTACACACAAGGACACAAGACAGAGGTTGAGTCAACGTTAATCCATGTTAACTGGCTGCAAGTGTGATTTAGTTATTGCCAACACCTGTTGGGTGCCACAGGTAAGTTACAGGTGCTGTTAATTACACAAATTAGAGAAGCATCACATGATTTTTCGAACAGTGCCAATACTTTTGTCCACCCTCTTTGTTATGTTTGGTGTGGAATTATATCCAATTTGGCTTTAGGACAATTCTTTTTGTGTTTTTTCATTTAAGACAAATTAAATGAAGATAATAATAACAAAGAATTTGTGTTTGCAATCATTTTCAGGAAGAAACTGAGTATTATCTGACAGAATTGCAGGGGTGTCAATACTTTTGGCCATGACTGTACATGCGAGCATTGAAATTGCGGACATCTCATTGATAGTGATAAAAATGTTGTAAAAATACTGAATGATCTACGTCCTGTACATTATCATCAACATGACCATCAGATGCATCATCATGTCCATTTTCATCTATGTCCCGTACATTTTCATCAACATGACCATCAGCTGCAACATCATGTCCATCATGCCCATTTTCAGCCTGTGTTTCAAGAGGCTCAAAGCTTTGAGCGATTGGAGACACATTGGTGCTAACACCCCTAGGGACTCTGTGCATGTATCAACAGCTGAGGGTTTTGTGTAGTTATCAGTCTGTGAGTTGACTCTCGCAGGCTTCTAGCTGCTAGTGAACGTCTTGCACTAACCAACAGCCTTCGAGTTCGTTTAATTGTTCTCGATCTAAAACCCCTTTGTGGAGATATTTTAGACAACTTCTGCAGACCATAACCAACCAAGCCTAGTCACATTGAATTATTTTTATTTGATTTCACAAAGACTGATGGACCATCTGCAAAGTCTCTTTGGAACGCATATAGCTCATCAACAATGTCAGGTGTTGGGGCCGCTGTTTGTAGCCTTTCATAAGTGTCACAGAAATATTTAAGTTGAACAATAGTGTTTTTGTAATTTAGGTACTGAGGCGCCATATCATGAAATGCCTTATACTGTTCTTCAGGCCACCCAGGGGTAATTGGGGTATTATGTACTTTTTGTTTTTTACTTGCCCCCTGGGTCTGGGTTGATACTGTTCATCTCTTTAAAGGATTTACAATTGCAAATTCATTAGACGTTCCTGCAAAAGTAATATCTGCAGGGTGTATAGTATGACACACACGTATATTGTCCAGATTAGAGGTCTTCTTACCCTCAGCAAGCTGATCAATTTCTCTGTTGATGGCTTCACCTTCAGCTTGTGGCACACCGTCCGCGGAAATGATTGAATGTGTAATATTGGGTGCAGCTGAGTCGGCGTTATATTTTCGGGCTGAAGACTTCGGCACCGCCTTCCTAGGTTGCTTGGGTTTCACAGGACTTTCTTCATCCGACAGAACAATGATTGGTGAAAGCGGAGTTGATCTCACAGCCGGATTAGCTCTTTGTGGGAGGTTCTGCGCTGGACCGTAAGTATGCGCCTGCAGTACTTGAGGCTGCAGCAACGGCTGTGCATCTTTTTTTAGCATATTCTTTGTATCTAAAAGAAAAAAGTTACATGTGTCAGATGTCCATGAAGCTTGAGTAACAATGGAAATGATACACGTGGCAGATAGTGAAGAAACACATATAAGTGTTTGTATAAAGATAGTATTTTAGGTTGTACCCCTTATGAGCAGGGGCATCATTAATTTTGCTTTAATTATTGTTTTGATAACTGTTACTTATGACTGGATGTCTAGGAATAGCTGAATTATAAATCTCTGCAGAATATGTAAGCTCTAAATAAATAAAGATTATTATCATTACTACAGAAAAACTAAATATATACTCACCAGAATGTTCTGGGTATTGGTCTTCTGCAGGCTCTGGGTTCATAGTCGTCTCACTATTCACCGTCAGTGGGATGGCTGCATTTTCATTTGAATATAGCTTTTTTCTGGCTGCTCGTTTATCTGCTGTAAATAAAATAAAACTATTACACAGGCTGAAATGATTTTCTTCACGATATTGATTATCTATTGTTTTCAAGCTCACAGTACCTTTTCGAATCAGCAGCGCCATATTTTTTGGCTTCCCGCTAGGCCTGATAGAAACCCTGGGAGCCCTAATCTTGAGCGATGTGTTTCGTGGTTTCCGCGGCTTTTTAGGATTGTTAGAAACCATGGGCCCATCAACATTATAGAATTCTTTCAAGTGTTGGTTACCTGTATAAGAAATTAGGGGAAATGTCATCCCTGCATACATACGGACTCTTTTTTCAAAGAGATGCTACTTTTTTCCATATGTTCTTACCTTTTTCATGTGTTTGTTGCCTCCGCAGCGGATTCGCCAGATTTACAGGTTCAGTAACATGGACGTTTTCTTGCTTATCGGCCGCTTGCATCATCTCAGCATCTGTATGAAAAATTGTATTTAGTTTCACGTCTACATGTGATTAAAGCAGTTATTATACAAATATACAGCTTACCAGTGATACGACAATGTGAAGTTGCAGAGCTTGTTTCTCCGCCAGCGTTAAAAGGTACTCCTGCATTTATGGAAGCCAAATCCAGAGTCTGATACACCTCAGAATAGTCGGGCCCTATAGACTCTTCTTAAAAAGAATGAAATATTATATAATTAATATACAAAGCAAAAACTTTAATCAGATTGTCTAACACTCCGCTCATTATATTCAATATAAGACCTACCTAGTTGGTCGCATTGTGTGCTCGTAAGAAGAGGCTCGGGTTGTTCAAAATCGTAGGCTTCCATCTTAACTAGAATCATAGAATCATAGAATCATAGAATCGTAGAGTTGGAAGGGACCTCCTGGGCCATCTGGTCCAACCCCCTGCTCAAAGCAGGATTCACTAAATCATCCCAGTCAGATGTCTGTCCAGCCTCTGTTTGAAGACTTCCATTGAAGGAGAACTCACCACTTCTCGTGGCAGCCTGTTCCACTCATTGATCACTCTAACTGTCAAAAAGTTTTTTCTAATATCTAATCTGTGTCTCCTCCCATTCAGTTTCATCCCATTGCTTCTAGTCTTTCCTTGTGCAAATGAGAATAAAGTTGATCCTTCTACAATGTGACAGCCCTTTAGATATTTGTAGACAGCTATTAAGTCTCCTCTCAGTCTTCTCTTTTGCAAACTAAACATTCCCAAATCCTGCAACCTTTCCTCATAAGACAGGGTTTGCAGACCGGTCACCATTCTGGTCGCTCTTTTCTGAACTTGCTCCAGTTTGTTGATGTCTTTTTTAAAATGTGGTGCCCAAAACTGGACACAGTATTCCAGATGAGGTCTGACCAAAGAGGAGTAGAGGGAAATAATGACTTCACGTGATCTAGACTGTATGCTTCTATTAATACATCCTAGAATTGCATTTGCCTTTTTTGCTGCTGCATCACACTGTTGACTCATATTCAGTCTGTGATCTATTAGTATACCCAAGTCTTTTTCACATGTGCTGTCACTTAGCCCTATTCCTCCCATTCTATATATGATTTTTTCATTTTTATTGCCCAGATGTAGTACTTTGCATTTCTCCCTGTTAAAAACCATTCTGTTAGTTGCTGCCCACTTCTCCAGTTTATTTAAATCTTTTTGAATCCTCTCTCTCTCTTCTCTAGTATTAGCTATCCCTCCTAGCTTTGTGTCATCAGCAAATTTAATCAGTTTACCCTCAATTCCTTCATCTAAATCGTTGATAAAGATGTTGAACAATACAGGGCCCAGGACAGAGCCCTGTGGTACCCCACTTGAGACATTCTTCCAACTGGATGTGCAGCCATTTACGACCACTCTTTGGGTCCGATCACTAAGCCAGTTATGAATCCACCTAACAGTTGCCTTGTCCATTCCATACTTAGTCATTTTTTCAATAAGGATTGTATGAGAGACTTTGTCAAATGCTTTGCTGAAGTCAAGATATACTATATCTACAGCATTTCCTTGATCCACCCAATCAGTGACACCGTCATAGAAGGAAATTAAGTTAGTCTGACATGACTTATTAGTTACAAACCCATGCTGACTCTGTTTGATCACTTCATTCTTATCCAGGTATTGACATACATGTTGTTTAATAATTTGTTCAAAGATCTTTCCTGGTATAGAAGTCAGACTCACCGGCCTATAGTTGCCTGGGTCCACCTTCTTCCCCTTTTTGAAGATAGGAACAACATTTGCTCTTCTCCAGTCTTCTGGCACTTCTCCTGTTCTCCAAGAATTTTCAAAGATTATGGAGAGGGGTTCAAAAATTTCTTCTGCTATCTCCTTCAGTACTCTGGGGTGTAATTCATCTGGACCTGGAGACTTGAATTCATTTAAGTTAGCTAAGTGTTTCCTCACTATCTTTCTGTTTATAGATATCCTGGATTCTTCTATTCCCTTAATAGGACAGTGAATAACAGTTAGTGTTACATTTCCTTTCTGAGAGAAAACAGATGCAAAATAGGAATTTAAAAGTTCAGCCTTCTCAACATCCTGTCTTACCATTTCATCATTTTCATCCTGTAAAAATCCTATAGCATCTTTGACTTTTCTTTTACTTTTGACATATCCCCAAAATCCTTTATTATTGCTTTTGACATCTCTTGCAAGCCTCAATTCATTTTCAGCTTTAGATAATCTGATTTGTGCCCTGCAGGTTCTGCAGACAGCATTATATTCTTCTTTAGATATGCCTCCCTCTTTCCATTTGATAAACATTTTTTTCTTCCTTTTTAGCATGTGCTTAAGTTCTGTGTTCACCCATCCTGGTTTCCTTAAATGCTTCCTATTCTTCCCTCTTTTCGGAATTGTTAACAATTGTGCTTTGAGAATTTCATTTTTCAAGATTTCCCATCCTTCCTGGACATTTTTGTCTTTAAGGATATCCAGCCATTGGATCCCTCCAATTATCTTTCTGAATCCCTTAAAATCTGCCTTTCTGAAATCTAACCTTGACGTCTGAGTCTTCACAGGTCTTCCGCCTCTAGTTATCCAAAATTCTAAAATAGCATGGTCGCTACCTCCTAGGGTTCCAGCCACTTTTACCTCCTCAACCATTTCCTCCCTGTTTATAAGGATTAGATCCAAGGTAGCAGTTCCCCTTGTTTCCTCCCCTACCTTTTGGAAGATAAAGTTGTCAGCAAGAGAGGATAAGAATTTCCTTGACCTGTTAGTTTTGCCTGAGAGAGATTCCCAACAAATGTCTGGATAGTTGAAATCTCCCATGACAACTATGTCATATTTTTTGGAGAACTTGGCCATTTGATGCATAAAGAGTTCATCCATATCTTCAGCTTGCACAGGCGGCCTGTAGTAAATGCCTACAATGGTGTCCTTTCCATTGTTCTGTCCTTGTATTCTTACCCAAACAGTTTCCACAGAACTCCCAGTCTCTGAAGCTTCAATCTCTGTGCAGATATACGCGTTTCTAACATACAATGCGACACCTCCTCCTCGTTTATCAAGTCTGTTTCTTGCAAATAAGTTGTATCCTTCTAGCCTTGTATTCTAAAATGATTAAAAGTGTGAATACTATTATTCTTTTAAAATTATTAACTATAACTATGCGGTGGAAAGTACTATAATATAAAATTATAATCTAAGTCTATGCCGAAGAAATACATTTTATATACTATATGATAAATGATACAAAAGGCAAATAAAATTATAGACGAACATCAATTAAATAATTATACATCAAATAAATACTGTATTAAATATCTAAATTTCTTCTAAATGAGTAAATCTATTCTAAGGAAAATACAATTAAATCCTATATAATAAATATTACTATACAACAATTGACGATAATATTAATTAAATAATGTGTTAATACTTACTATTTTAAAGAGTAGAAGTTGCTGCCCAGTATAACAGGAATGGTGTCTCTGCGGCTGAGTGTGTAAGGACATCACCTAATGGCCTGTTTTAAAGCCAGACAGCAGGATCGCTCCACCTAGATTCACATCCCTGTTACGCCTCACCAAAAGGTCTCAAGCAATCAGCAGAAAGTCCACACCTCCAGTTAACACCCACAAGAGCCTCCCAGTTACAGCCCATCATGCTGACCCAAGCAATCATGGTATACTCATATTATACTGATATCAAGCATGATATATTTGTATTACATTCCACATTTAATTTCATTTTATACATTTTGATTTTCTGATAAAGGCGGCATTGGTTCATGAGACGATGTCTTCTAGACACGATGAAAAAATATTAGAGAACCAATATTTTACTCCTAATGCCTGCGGCTCCTATCACGGAATTGATAAATTATATAGAGAAACTAGAGATTACGGAATTAAAAAAACAATTGTGCGTGATTGGTTAAATAAGCAGGAGAGCTATTTGTTGCCCAAACCAGTGAGAAAAAGATTTCTGACAAATAAGATCATGGTCTGAAACATGGAAGCATTGTGGCAAGGAGATTTAGTGAGTTTAACTGACTATTCGAAGGAAAGTGATAATGTTAAATATATCCTTACCGTGATTGATTGCCTAGCGAAATTTGCGTGGTGCGTAGCCTTATCAAACAAGACTGGGGCCGCTGTAGCCAGTTCATTCGAGCTGATATTTCAAAATGATAAGCGCATACCGAAGAAATTACAGACGGATCGGGGCAAAGAATTTATTAATTCGTCAGTGAATCGTCTTTGTAAAACGTATGATATTCTGCACTATCTTACGAATAATGCAGTTAAGGCCTCTATTGTGGAGCGGTTTAATCGTACATTAAAAACTCGAATGTGGCGGTATTTTACGAAAAATAACACAAATAGGTATATGGATATTTTACCAGATTGGGTTGATGGCTACGATCGAACCTATCATTCTACCATTCGATGTAGACCAATTGATGTTACAAGCAAAAATTCACTACAAATATGGAAAAATATTTATGGCTCGAGAATGAAAAATAAACGTAGTAAGCCTTCTTTTAAAATTGGCGACAATGTACGTTTAGTCCAATATAAACATACATTTATGAAAGCGTATGAACAATCATATACCGATGAAATATTTATCATAACCGAAATTAACACAAATTTCCATTTTCCTCTCTACAAAATCGTGGATTTGTACGGAGAACCTGTGATTGGGTCTTTTTATAAGGAAGAACTACAAAAAGTCACAGCGGATGAGAATCGCATCTACAAAATAGAAAAAGTATTAAGAAAAAAGCGCGTCAGAGGGTCCACCCTGTATCTTGTTAAATGGAAGGGATATCCGGAAAAATTTAATACTTGGATTAAAGAAAACCAGCTGACGGACCTCTAATCATGGATTCTGGATCATTTTATATTACCCTAGCGTGTAATGCGTCAAGTAAGCTATTCCCAGACAACACGATTTCGACTTTTACCACTAAACTGGCAAAGCCTGTACATCTTGTAGGTCCATATGAAGTTGCCCTCACAGAATTTCAGTATCCCCACACCTGGTTTACTTTCCAAAATAGCGAAGGTACATTTTTTCTTGGAAAACGAGGGGATGTTCTAAGAGAATATTTCGTAAAAGCAGGCTATTATTTAAATATTTCGGACCTCGAATTAGGCCTCGAATTAGTAAAGCCCCATGTAAAGATAGCTGTTTCAAATATTGCTAAGGACGCCATTGCCTCTTTCTCAGCAGCCGCTATGAATAGGCTAAACACCCCTCCTCATGAAGGCTCCGGTATTGTTTATGTTGCTAAAAAACAGAAAAAAAGAAAAAGGCGTGTTCGCTATTCACCCCCACCAATGCTCATGAATAAAATCACACCCGCAAGATGCAAACGCCAGAAAAGAGTAAGACGCAGTGTTGAAGACATCTTTTAGGAAAATATATAAAATAAATATATTATATATAACATGGCCTTCATACATGATGCTTCGGTGGAGTGCATGAAATCAGAACTGGATATTTTTCAAATACCTCCTACGCAGGTTTCTGTTGAGAAATCAATATTCATAGAAGTTCAGCCTATTGCGGCTCTGGTGGACAATGCACCACTTGAATTTTTCGTATCAGGAAGTGGTGAATATTATTATGATTTATGCAAAGAGAAAAGGTCGCACTCATCGACCCGTTGAAGCGCTCGAGCAGCGCAAAACGGCCGTTGTCAGCCTTTCTTGCACTCCTTATGTCACTCCCCCGACTTGACATGTTTATGATATGTCAATAAATCAGTGAAACTTCCATCTCGATGAGTGCGACCTTTTCTCTTTGCATGGATTCCCAGGATTGACTGTTTCCAGGTCTGGCACCCGAGATTCCCAGCTGCTGGGCTTCTGTATGCCGCACATCACTTGAAGTCACACGGTAACAGCGGTGCCATCCGCTTTTTATCTTGAGTTTTGTGATTATTATGATTTAAATAATACCCTACTTTACGTAAGTTGCCGGGTCGTAAAACAAGATAATTCTGCCATCGCGGATGGAGCCCGTGTAGCTCTCATTAACTATCCATTAGCGACTCTTTTTAATCAAGTTGATGTCACCCTGGGTGATCGCCTCATCTCACAATCAGACATTCTATATAGCTATAGGGCCTACATTGAAACTCTGCTAAATTACAGACTTTAGGCTGGTTTCACATTTGCGTTTTTTAGCGCTGGAAAAAAACGCACACCTGCGCATGCGTTTTTTCCCCTATATTTAACATGGGTGCGCATACCTGCGCACTGGTCAGCGCATGTATGCGATTTTCATGCGCTGCGTTTTTTTGGGGTGTGCGTTGGTATTTTCCAGACGCAGCATGTTGCATTTTTTGGCCCTGCAAAAAAGCGCATGCGCACATATGCTCACGTTTTGCGCTAAAAATGGCCATTATAGCCTATGGATGCGCATATGTGCGCACTGGCATGCTCATGTATGCGTTTTTTTGCATATGCGTTTTTTTTTTTAAACCATGGAATTTAGGGGTTTGGGTTAGAGTTAGGGTTAGTTAAGGGGGTTTAGGGTTAGGGTTATGGTCAGGGTCAGGGTTAGGGTTAGGGTTAGGGTCAGGGTTAGGGTTAAGTATGGTTTTGTTAAGGATTAGGGTCATGGTTAGGGTCAGGATTAGGGTTAAGTATGGTTTTGTTAAGGGTTAGGGTCAGGGTTAGGGTTAGGGTTAGGGTTAGGGTCAGGGTTAGGGTTAGGGTTAGGGTCAGGGTTAGTGTCAGGATTAGGGTTAAGTATTGTTTTGTTAAGGATTAGGGTCAGGGTTAGGGTCAGGATTAGGGTTAAGTATGGTTTTGTTAAGGGTTAGGGTCAGGGTTAGGGTTAGGGTTAGGGTCAGGGTTAGGGTTAGGGTTAGGGTTAGGGTTAGGGTCAGGGTTAGGGTCAGGATTAGGGTTAAGTATGGTTTTGTTAAGGATTAGGGTCAGGGTTAGGGTCAGGATTAGGGTTAAGTATGGTTTTGTTAAGGGTTAGGGTCAGGGTTAGGGTTAGGGTTAGGGTCAGGGTTAGGGTTAGGGTCAGGGTTAGGGTTAGGGTTAGGGTTAGGGTCAGGGTTAGGGTTAAGTATGGTTTTGTTAAGGGTTAGGGTCAGGGTTAGGGTTAGGGTTAGGGTCAGGGTTAGGGTTAGGGTTAGGGTTAGGGTTAGGGTCAGGGTTAGGGTTAGGGTTAGGGTCAGGGTTAGGGTTAGGGTTAGTTAGGGTTTAGGGTTTGGGTTAGGGTTAAGTATGATTTGGTTAAGGGTTAGGGTCAGGGTTAGGGTTAGGGTTAGGGTCAGGGTTAGGGTTAGGGTTAGGGTCAGGGTTAGGGTTAGTAAAGTCATGGTTTGGGTAGTGTGAGGGGCCACCTAAAAATGTTGGAAAAAAACGCAAACGCGGTAAGAACGCGCTAAAAACGCATACAAACGCATAAAAACGCTGCGTTTTTTTCATGCATGCTCATAAAAATGCTTGAAAAAAACGCAGCAGTTGTATGCTTATGTATGCGTTTTTTCAATGCGTTTTTTTGCGGGAAAAACGCGCTGCAAAAAAAAGCAAGTGTGAAACCAGCCTTAGCCTCGCAATTCACATCAGGATTATTCTATAAAGATACTGCTGGACATCATGATGTACGAATCCTGGATGGCGCCAATGTGGGCTTCAACAAGCAGGCCCATGCAGTCGCACACTCCAAGCCCGTCGATTTGCTCGGTCCAATTTTTAGCGACATTTTTAATCAGCCGAAGCTTATATTGAATGGACTTGACCTTAAAATCAAGCTGAGGCGAAATAAAGACACTTTTTCTTTAATTTCAGCTGAGGCTGACCCACTCAAAGTACAGATACTAAATGTGTGTCTCTATGTAAAAAGAGTCCCGGTGGCTGCGGCTGTGAGGATTGGTCACTCTCAGGCCTTACTATCTGCTACAGCAAAATATGCTATTGATAGGGCCTGTATGAAAGTGTACAGCATCCCTGGGGGCACCCGAATTTCTAATATAGAAAATCTATTTTTAGGCGCCATTCCGCGAGTAATTATATTGGGCTTTGTAGATAATGAGGCCTTTAGCGGGACGTATAATAAAAACCCACTGTACTTTCATCATTATAATGTAAACCATGCGGCTTTATATTTGGATGGTCAGCAGATCCCCTCCCAGCCATTCCAACCTAATTTCAATATTGAATTAGCTGTAAGAGAGTATATGGCTCTTGCCCATATTTCTGGAAAGCAGAAGGCTGATTGCGCACTGGCAATTGGCCGAGAAGAATCTATGGAGGGCTATACATTTTTTTGCATTTGATTTATCAGCCGACCAAGAACCTGGAGGTCACTTCTCTCTCATAAAAACTGGGAACCTGCGTTCTGAAGTCCGATTTGCGCTAGTCACCCCTCATACGATAAATATGGTGGTATACGGCGTGAATTCATCTATTCTAGAAATTAATAACCGCCGTGTAGTATTGTATGATTTCTACTGATGATGGATTCCCTGCAGCTCGCTACATTATTGAAAGCCGATCACTACACAGAGGCCATATTTCATGGGGTGTATCCGTGTGACTTGCTGCCGTCAAATAGAGTAACTCAGAGGCCAGCGGCGTACATCGTGAATACAGATCGCTCCAATCAGAGCGGCAAACATTGGATATTAATTTTACTTTGCAATGAAAAGAATGCGATATTCTTTGACAGTTATGGACTCTCGCCAGACAGCATACTTTTTCCGGATGAATTTATAATCTTCCTAAAGAGAAATAGCGAATTATTCTGCTATCAAGACAGCAAATTAAAAATATTTATAGCACTGTGTGCGGCCATTATTGCGTGTATATCCTAAAGGAACTGGCAAGGGGCCTTTCAATCCGTGAGATTTTGCAACATTTTACTGATGACTTAAATCATAATGATAATTTAGTTTATAAATCTGTAAAGAAAGATTTACTTGATTCAAACTGCTCCCCCTGCAAACATTCTTTTATATTTAAGCAGCGTTGCTTATCACTGTGTAATATGTAGGATATTACACATATTACAATGAGTGTATGATTCCTTTATTATTATAAAAACCAAAGAATCAATACTAATTGAAGTTAGCCACGGGAAAGTGTCCAGGATGCAGTGACCTCTGCTTATCAGTTGTTTTTGTTGAGTTACTTGTGTAAATAGTGACCTCTGTTTTGCTCAATTGACATGATAGTATCTATTGTATTGTAATGTTATACTCTGACATCTTTTTCCTTTCTACTATTTCCTATTTCCTAGAACCTATTGTATTGTAATGATATATCCTATCCTCTGTATTCGATTTTGTGCATTCTTGAAATACTACGGGAAAGCTCCCAAGATGCAGTAACATCTGCCGTAGTCCCTTCTGCATTCCTGAAGTGCAAGCAATCCAGAAAATACACACAGGCTTTATATTGACCTGTATTATATACTGTACACTCACTGGCCACTTTATTAGGTACACCATGCTAGTAACGGGTTGGACCCCCTTTTGCCTTCAGAACTGCCTCAATTCTTCGTGGCAGAGATTCAACAAGGTGCTGGAAGCATTCCTCAGAGATTTTGGACCATATTGACATGATGGCATCACACAGTTGGCGCAGATTTGTCGGCTGCACATCCCTGATGCGAATCTCCCGTTCCACCACATCCCAAAGATGCTCTATTGGATTGAGATCTGGTGACTGAGGAGGCCATTTGAGTACAGTGAACTCATTGTCATGTTCAAGAAACCAATCTGAGATGATTCGAGCTTTATGACATGGCGCATTATCCTGCTGAAAGTAGCCATCAGATGTTGGGTACATTGTGGTCATAAAGGGATGGACATGGTCAGCAACAATACTCAGGTAGGCTGTGGCGTTGCAACGATGCTCAATTGGTACCAAGGGGCCCAAAGAGTGCCCAGAAAAAATTCCCCACACCATGACACCACCACCACCAGCCTGAACCGTTGATACAAGGCAGGATGGATCCATGCTTTCATGTTGTTTACGCCAAATTCTGACCCTACCATCCAAATGTCGCAGCAGAAATCGAGACTTATCAGACCAGGCTACGTTTTTCCAATCTTCTACTGTCCAATTTCGATGAGCTTGTGCAAATTGTAGCCTCAGTTTCCTGTTCTTAGCTGAGAGGAGTGGTACCCGGTGTGGTCTTCTGCTGCTGTAGCCCATCTGCCTCAAAGTTCGACGCACTGTGCGTTCAGAGATGCTCTTCTGCCTACCTTGGTTGTAACGGGTGGCAATTTGAGTCACTGTTGCCTTTCTATCAGCTCGAACCAGTCTGCCCATTCTCCTCTGACCTCTGGCATCAACAAGGCATTTCCGGCCACAGAACTGCCGCTCACTGGATTTTTTTTCTTTTTCGGACCATTCTCTGTAAACCCTAGAGATGGTTGTGCGTGAAAATCCCAGTAGATCAGCAGTTCCTGAAATACTCAGACCAGCCCTTCTGGCACCAACAATCATGCCACGTTCAAAGGCACTCAAATCACCTTTCTTCCCCATACTGATGCTCGGTTTGAACTGCAGGAGATTGTCTTGACCATGTCTACATGCCTAAATGCACTGAGTTGCCGCCATGTGATTAGAAATTAAGTCTTAACACACAGTTGGACAGGTGTACCTAATAAAGTGGCCAGTGAGTGTATATGTATATATATTTTGTATATACCTTGTTAGGATACTGTGTACGCCCTATATATATTGTGTACACCTTGTTAGGACAGCGTGTACGCCCTATATATATTGTGTACACCTTGTTAGTATACTGTGTACGCTCTACATATATTGTATATACCTTGTTAGGATACTGTGTACTCCCTACATATATTGTGTACACCTTGTTAGGATACTGTGTACGCCCTACATATATTGTGTACACCTTGTTAGGATACCGTGTACGCCCTACATATATTGTGTACACCTTGTTAGGATACCGTGTATGCCCTACATATATTGTGTACACCTTGTTAGGATACCGTGTATGCCCTACATATATTGTGTACACCTTGTTAGGACAGCGTGTACGTCCTACTTATATTGTGTACACCTTGTTAGGATACCGTGTACGCCCTACATATATTGTGTACACCTTGTTAGAATACTGTGTATGCCCTACATATATTGTGTACACCTTGTTGGGATACCGTGTATGCCCTACATATATTGTGTACACCTTGTTAGGATACTGTGTACGCCCTACATATATTGTGTACACCTTGTTAGGATACCGTGTACGCCCTACATATATTGTGTACACCTTGTTAGGATACCGTGTATGCCCTACATATATTGTGTACACCTTGTTAGGACAGCGTGTACGTCCTACTTATATTGTGTACACCTTGTTAGGATACCGTGTACGCCCTACATATATTGTGTACACCTTGTTAGGATACTGTGTACGCCCTACATATATTGTGTACACCTTGTTAGGATACCTTATACTTCTTACATATATTGTGTACACCTTGTTAGGACAGCGTGTACGTCCTACTTATATTGTGTACACCTTGTTAGGATACCGTGTACTCTCTACATAAAGTATACACCTTGTTAGGATACTGTGTACGTCCTATATATATTGTGCACACTTTGTTAGTATACCGTGTATGCCCTACTTATATTGTGTACACCTTGTTAGGATACCGTGTACGCCCTACATATATTGTGTACACCTTGTTAGGATACTGTGTACGCCCTACATATATTGTGTACACCTTGTTAGGATACCTTATACTTCTTACATATATTGTGTACACCTTGTTAGGACAGCGTGTACGTCCTACTTATATTGTGTACACCTTGTTAGGATACCGTGTACTCTCTACATAAAGTATACACCTTGTTAGGATACTGTGTACGTCCTATATATATTGTGCACACTTTGTTAGTATACCGTGTACGTCCTACTTATATTGTGTACACCTTGTTAGAATACTGTGTATGCCCTACATATATTGTGTACACCTTGTTGGGATACCGTGTATGCCCTACATATATTGTGTACACCTTGTTAGGATACTGTGTACGCCCTACATATATTGTGTACACCTTGTTAGGATACCGTGTACGCCCTACATATATTGTGTACACCTTGTTAGGATACCGTGTATGCCCTACATATATTGTGTACACCTTGTTAGGACAGCGTGTACGTCCTACTTATATTGTGTACACCTTGTTAGGATACCGTGTACGCCCTACATATATTGTGTACACCTTGTTAGGATACTGTGTACGCCCTACATATATTGTGTACACCTTGTTAGGATACCTTATACTTCTTACATATATTGTGTACACCTTGTTAGGACAGCGTGTACGTCCTACTTATATTGTGTACACCTTGTTAGGATACCGTGTACTCTCTACATAAAGTATACACCTTGTTAGGATACTGTGTACGTCCTATATATATTGTGCACACTTTGTTAGTATACCGTGTATGCCCTACATATATTGTGCACACTTTGTTAGTATACCGTGTATGCCCTACATATATTGTGTACACCTTGTTAGGATACTGTGTATGCCCTACATATATTGTGTACACCTTGTTAGGATACTGTGTATGCCCTACATATATTGTGTACACCTTGTTAGGATACTGTGTGCGCCCTACATATATTGTGTACACCTTGTTAGGATACTGTGTATGCCCTACATATATTGTGTACACCTTGTTGGGATACCGTGTACGTCCTACATATATGGTGTACACCTTGTTAGGATACCGTGTACGCCCTACATATATGGTGTACACCTTGTTAGGATACTGTGTACGCCCTAGATATATTGTGTACACCTTTTTAGGACAGCGTGTACGTCCTACTTATATTGTGTACATCTTGTTAGGATACTATGTACGCCCTATATATATTGTGCACACCTAGTTAGGTTACCGTGTACGCCCTACATATATTGTGTACACCTTGTTAGGATACTATGTACGCCCTATATATATTGTGCACACCTAGTTAGGTTACCGTGTACGCCCTACATATATTGTGTACACCTTCTTAGGATACCGTGTACGTCCTACTTATATTGTGTACACCTTGTTGGGATACCTTATACTTCCTACATATATTGTGTACACCTTGTTAGGACAGCGTGTACGTCCTACTTATATTGTGTACACCTTGTTAGGATACCGTGTACGCTCTACATAAAGTATACACCTTGTTAGGATACTGTGTACGTCCAATATATATTGTGCACACCTAGTTAGGTTACCGTGTATGCCCTACATATATTGTGTACACTTTGTTAGTATACCGTGTACGCCCTACATATATTGTGTACACCTTGTTAGGATACTGGGCAATAAAAATGAAAAAAGCATATATAGAATGGGAGGAATAGGGCTAAGTGACAGCACATGTGAAAAAGACTTGGGTATACTAATAGATCACAGACTGAATATGAGTCAACAGTGTGATGCAGCAGCAAAAAAGGCAAATGCAATTCTAGGATGTATTAACAGAAGCATACAGTCTAGATCACGTGAAGTCATTATTTCCCTCTACTCCTCTTTGGTCAGACCTCATCTGGAATATTGTGTCCAGTTTTGGGCACCACATTTTAAAAAAGACATCAACAAACTGGAGCAAGTTCAGAAAAGACGGACCAGAATGGTGACCGGTCTGCAAACCCTGTCTTATGAGGAAAGGTTGCAGGATTTGGGAATGTTTAGTTTGCAAAAGAGAAGACTGAGAGGAGACTTAATAGCTGTCTACAAATATCTAAAAGGCTGTCACATTGTAGAAGGATCAACTTTATTCTCATTTGCACAAGGAAAGACTAGAAGCAATGGGATGAAACTGAATGGGAGGAGACACAAATTAGATATTAGAAAAAACTTTTTGACAGTTAGAGTGATCAATGAGTGAAACAGGCTGCCACGAGAAGTGGTGTGTTCTCCTTCAATGGAAGTCTTCAAACAGAGGCTGGACAGACATCTGACTGGGATGATTTAGCGAATCCTGCTTTGAGCAGGGGGTTGGACCAGATGGCCCAGGAGGTCCCTTCCAACTCTACGATTCTATGATTTCTATGATTTCTACTGTGTTCGATCTGCATATATTGTGTACACCTTGTTAGGATACCGTGTACGCCCTACATATATTGTGGGCACTTTGTTAGTATACCGTGTGCGCCCTACATATATTGTGTACACCTTGTTAGGATACTGTGTTTGCTCTGCATATACCGTGCACACCTTGTTAGGATGCTGTGTAACCCTATATATATTGTGTACACCTTGTTAGGATACTGTGTATGCCTTACATATATTGTGTACACCTTGTTGGGATACATTATATGTCCTACATATATTGTGTACACCTTGTTTGGATACTGTGTACGCCCTACATATATTATGTACACCTTGTTAGGATACCGTGTACGTCCTACTTATATTGTGTACACCTTGTTAGGATACTGTGTATGCCTTACATATATAGTGTACACCTTGTTGGGATACCTTATACGTCCTACATATATTGTGTACACCTTGTTAGGATACCGTGTACATCCTACTTATATTGTGTACACCTTGTTGGGATACCTTATATGTCCTACATATATTGTGTACACCTTGTTAGGACAGCGTGTACGTCCTACTTATATTGTGTACACCTTGTTGGGATACATTATATGTCCTACATATATTGTGTACACCTTGTTTGGATACTGTGTACGCCCTCCATATATTGTGTACACCTTGTTAGGATACCGTGTACGTCCTACTTATATTGTGTACACCTTGTTGGGATACCTTATGTGATGTACAATGTCTGCAAGATATGTTTTCTGTTGGAATGTGCTACAAATCCTCCATTTTGTGAGAAGCTGCCTGCCAGTGTCTCAGTTACATTGCACACTGCAGCAGCTTCCCTTCCCCCCAAGTGCCATAAACCAACTTCCTGTCACACCATTTGGCTTCTCTCAGCTGGAAAAAAAAAGTGCGGGAAGAAGGTCTTTGTTTGAAATAAAGGTTAGAAGTAAACCTTTAAGAGCCTGCCCTGCAAAAACCGTACCAAGTAGAGATATGAAAATCATATTTTTGTAACCTGAGCGGTCCCAGCTTCGATACCGCGTATCTTTCGAAGTTCTACCCTGTCCAGAACATGAGATATGATTTGTCCCCAAATGAACGGTCATATTGCATTGATGTTTGATGTTTTCTTGATAGGCTCATTACGCTGGGAAACATGATACCACTGACGAGTCCATACCAGCTTCTCCCATAAAGTTATAGCTAATCTAAGTTTTGTAGCCAAAATATAACTTGGATGAGAGAGGTGGGATCAACCCAGAATGCACCCCTCCGTGATGTCACATAGGAAAGTCTATAAGGCATTCCCTGGCAAAACCAGCACAGAAGAGCTCCAATCCTTGTGCTGAGCAGAACCTAGATGAGCGGAGACGTGCAGCTCCGCCTCCACCCCCCTTAAAGCCACATGGGATGCCTAACAACCATTGACTAAATGTGAGTGTACCTTCTTCTTTCATCCACTTTGCTTTATACTTGTCTAATGTACATATTTTAAGTCTCAATTTTATAGCAACTTTTATCTGTAATTACTGCCCTACTTTTTCAGGGAATAAATGATATAATTATTTAGATCTGTCTCCATGCTCTAAGACTCGAACTATATGCCTTTGATAGATAATCGCTACTAATTCAAGGGGTTTGCCACGGACCCTCTTAATTTAACACTGTGAATTAAGTAACCGTGACTGGTGGCAGCGCGTTGTGTACGGCTATTGCGGCTTGCTGGCAGTACAGAAGGGTCTTATATTGCTGAATAAGGTGCTGCGGCCACAGCATTGATAATTCCCTTACTGCAGAAGCCTAATTGCCGATTCACAACAGGCAGCCCGTCCGGCGACTAATTATCCTAGGTGCAGTTCCCTGACTGACCTGAGGGTAAGGGTGGCGCCGGAGAGCTGCGAGTTCTAAAGTGGAACTGAGAAAGTGGGATATACATAAATCCCCGCAGTACTTGGAAGATTGATAGCAGTGGTGGGGCATCCAAATTAAACTCCCCCTGTGGCAAATTGTAGAGCGAGAGTAGCTTGCTGGATATTTTTGTCACATGGTGCCAGTGGTGGGATAACTAAGATAAGCCCCAACTGTGCCTGTGATAGCCGTGTGCCGGCACTGTGTCTCGTCCCTCCGTCCGCTGATACACCCGTGTCAGTGGTGGGACTGTGACATAGTGGTGACACAGGGTCCGCTGTCCGTCGCGTTTTGGTGGCAGCGGGACCCCCGTTATTTGCCTCCGTATTTGGACGAACGGCGGTGGGTCGTTCGTCACATATTGGTGGCAGAGCGGTGGGATAATCCTAGAGCATTAGTGATTTGTTTTGAGCAATCATTCCTCTCACTAAAAACCTGCACGGTTCCTGCGGGAATCCTGCATCATAGGTTTTGGAGAACAGACTCAGTGGTTACTAGTCCTGAGACATTAGTGTGTACTTGCAAGTATTCCCTCCCTTTTTCTCCATTTTTCTTTTCTATCTTTTATTTGGCAACCATGGTGGCAAAAGGAGAACCTTGGTACAAACGGCAGACAAAGGAAGTTCTTGCTGGGTTATGCACGTACCAAGGCCTTGACGCCACGAACAAAACCAGAGCTCAAATGATCGCGGATCTAGTGCAGCTGGACAACGACCAGAATCCAGAGAGCGCAGAAGTTGGCCCAAGTGGCAATGGGGCTGCAGCAGAGGCTCCACTCCTGAGCGCTGGCCCCACATTCACCCAGAACGGGGTGGACCCCTATCTGCAAATGGCCTTGGACGAACTCCCCGCCGAAGACAGTGATGGGCGGGTGAGGCTGATCCAGCAATATCGGCAGGAGGCCCAAGCCGAGCGTCAAGCCCAGGCTGAGAGAGCCGAGCGCCAGGCGCAGAGGGCCCATGAACTGGAGGTACTCCAGTGGGGTGGGAATGCCCCCACAACCCGAAGCGGTGAGCCCAGCAGCCTCCAGACTCCTAAACCCCGGCCAGAGCATTTTCCCGTGATGGAAAAGGACGGGGACTTGGACACGTTTCTGCGAGCCTTTGAGAAACCCTGCAGACAGTACCAGCTGCCTAGAGACCAATGGGCAAGGTACTTGACCCCAGGGCTAAAAGGCAAAGCCCTGGAGGCATTTGCTTCTCTTCCGCCAGAAGCTGATGACGACTATGATGCCATAAAGCAGGCGCTGATCGCCAAATACCGGCTGACACCTGAGGTATACCGAAAGAAGTTCCGGCACCTCCAACGTGGCCCACACGATAGCTACAGTGATGTGGTGCAAGGACTCAGGACCCACTTTGACCAGTGGATCCATGGACTGTCCGTTGAAACCTTTGAGCAGCTACGGGACCTGATGATCAAAGACCAGTTCCTGCATCTTTGCCCAGCTGAGGTCCGACAGTTCATCCTGGACTGCGAACCAACGAACGCGGACAAAGCGGCGCAGATCGCTGACAACTACGAGGCCAACCGGAAGCCCGAGACGCGGAGGACAGTCGCCACCAGCTGGAAAGGGGGTAAGCCTGCAACCAACCCCAGTGCCCCAGTTAGCCGTCCCTCTGGAGGCCCAGTCCCTGTTGCCAACAGCAGGCCGGCTACTGACAGTCGCCTGTGTCACCTCTGCAAGCGGCCTGGTCACTTCTCGTACACCTGTCCGGAAAAGCCGAAGAGTCCCCCAGCCAAGGCTTCTGGGCCCAACGCCTCTGTTCTTTTGGTGGGAGGTGTGGTTGGGAGGGTTAACGACAACGTTCAACCTGTTCAGGTGGGGGCCCGTCTTGCTACAGGCCTCAAGGACACCGGGGCTGAACGAACCCTCATCCGTCCTGGACTGGCGGCCCCTGAAAAGTTTGTCGAGGGGAAAACCCTGACTGTCACCGGGATTGGAGGCAACCGTTGTCCCTTGCCAGTGGCCCGGGTTTATCTCGATTGGGGTGCTGGTAGCGGGTTGAGGGAGGTGGGAGTGTCGGAAAATTTGCCCACTGATGTTTTATTGGGGACTGACTTGGGGCGGATGGTTGCATACTATGTCCCTGACACCCTTCCCCAAACCGATAATAAGGGTAACGTTAACCCTGATGATGTTGATGATGGGAAACTGAATGTGTTACCTGCTAATGCCTTGATGAGTAATGATGCAACTAACAACCATTCTTTCCCCAGGTATGATACTGAAGTGAATGTACCAAAGCAAACTGATAACCATTCTTTTCCTAGGAAGGATGATGATGATGTTGATGTATCTGTGCCTACTGAACCCGCTAACCCTTTCTTTGAAATGGTAGATGTGTCCACAGGTACCGAGGTGCTCAGCCCCATCACTCTGCGGAGTGAGACGGCTGAGGAACCCCTGGCAGGAGCAAGCAACGGTGCTCAAGGAAATGGGGAGGTGCATGGGGACCATGAGGAAGGTAATGCCATGCAGCTGACCAGTGCCACCGAGGAAGGTAACTGGCCCATAAGTAGCACTGCTCCTGAAGTGTTGGGGGTGGATGGGGAGGTAGAGCCCAGGGCAGCACCGGCTGGTGGGTCTGTAGAAATCCCCAGGGAGGCAGCGTACATAGCAGCTGTCACACGCAGTCAGAGTGCCCAGATCGCAGGTAACGCACTGTCTTCTGGACCCTCTGTTGCTACAGGAGAGACTGAACCAGAGGTGAACCCAGAGCCGGTTCCAGAGGGTCCCAGTAAAGGAGGTACCCTGACGTCACTTCTGGCAGCCTCCAGCATGGAGTTCCAGGCTGCTCTGCACTCAGATGCCAGCCTGGAGAAATTGAGAGGTCTCGCCGAGACGCCCACCTCCGAGTCTGATAAGGAGATGGTGTTCTGGGAACGAGGAAGGTTGTACCAGGAGACAGTACCCGGAGATCCTAAAAAAGGAGTGGTTGAGGGAAAGACAGCTGGTCGTCCCCTATCAGTTCAGAACCGAGTTGTTGCGGATTGCCCATGAGATTCCACTCGCTGGACACTTGGGGATCAGCAAAACAAAGGCACGGCTGTCTCAACACTTCTATCGGCCCAAGATGGGGACAGATGTAACACATACTGCCGCTCCTGCGCCACCTGTCAAAAAGTGGGTAAGGCGGGGCCTGCTCTTAAGGCTCCCCTTATTCCTTTGCCGGTGATAGAGGAGCCTTTCCAGAGAATCGCGGTGGACATTGTAGGACCGCTGTCCGTCCCCAGCAGCTACGGAAAGAGATACATTCTCACCGTGGTAGACTACGCTACCCGGTAGCCAGAGGCAGTAGCTCTGTCTTCAACCAGGGCAGATAAGGTGGCTGACGCACTGGTGACCATCTTTTCAAGAGTAGGATTTCCCAGGGAGATGCTTACCGATCAAGGGTCCCAATTCATGTCTCGCCTAATGGAGGCTCTCTGTGAGAAAATGCAGGTGACGCACCTGGTATCGAGTCCGTATCACCCACAGACTAATGGCTTGTGTGAACGCTTCAACGGTACCCTCAAACAGATGCTCCGCATACTGGTAGAGACCCAAGGGCGCTACTGGGAGCGGTACCTCCCACACCTGCTGTTCGCTTACAGAGAAGTTCCGCAGGCCTCGACTGGGTTCTCCCCCTTCGAGCTCCTGTATGGCAGGCGAGTCCGGGGACCCCTTGGGTTGATAAGAGAATCCTGGGAAAATGAGCCAAACCCCACAGAAGTGTCCATCGTGGATTATGTCATGCGCCTCCGTGACAAGATGCAGACCTTGACGCAGTTGGTGCATGACAACATGACGCAGGCTCAGGCTGACCAGAAGCGCTGGTACGACCAGAACGCCCTGGAGCGGACCTACCAGGTGGGTCAAAAGGTGTGGGTGCTGGTCCCTGTACCAATGGATAAGCTTCAGGCAGCCTGGGAAGGCCCGTACGTCGTCCACCAACAGCTCAACCCGGTCACCTACGTGGTCACGCTTGACCATGCTCGGGGTAGGCGCAAGGCCTTTCACGTCAACATGCTGAAGGCGCACTACGAACGTGAAGCTTGCGTCCTACCGGTCTGCAATCTGCCAGAGGATGGGGAGGAAGATCCCCTCCTGGACATGCTGGCCCAGGCCAAGGCCGATGGGTCCATTGAGGACATGGAGATAAGTGGTTCGCTAACCGTATCCCAGCGGTTGCAGTTGATGGCCACCCTGGAACCCTTCCGGGTCGTGTTCACCAACCAACCGGGAAGGACGGAGTTAGTGGTTCGTGAGGTGGACACCGGGAATCACGCCCCATTACGGCGAACACCCTATCGGATCTCTGAAGCGGTGCAACAAGTCATGCGCCAAAAGATCGATGAGATGTTAAGGCTGGGGGTGATTCGATGGTCAAAAAGCGCGTGGGCTTCACCTGTAGTCCTCGTGCCTAAAAAGGATCGAACCACGCGGTTCTGCGTGGACTACAGGGGGCTCAACGCCATCACAACCTCTGATGCCCACCCAATGCCGCGCATCGAGGATTTGCTTGAGCGGTTGTCGAAAGCCAAGTACATATCCATCATGGATTTGAGTCGGGGATACTGGCAGATTCCCCTGAGCCCTGAGGCGCAGGAGAAATCCGCCTTTATCACCCCCTTTGGACTGTACGAGTCCACAGTCATGCCCTTCGGCATGAAAAATGCCCCTGTCACTTTCCAGCGGATGGTCAACCACCTGCTTTGGGGACTGGAGGAGTACGCGGTGGCGTACTTAGACGATATTGCCATCTTCAGTTCCACCTGGAAGGAACACCTTCAGCACTTCCAGGAGGTGCTCAAGCATCTTCACCAGGCAGGCCTGACTATCAAGCCGGGAAAGTGCCAGATAGGCATGCGCGAGGTCCACTACCTGGGGCACCGGGTAGGCGGGGGTTTCATGAGTCCGGAGCCAGAAAGGGTGGATGCAATTGTGTCCTGGCCCACCCCCAGGACCAAGAAACAGGTGAAGTCCTTCTTGGGCACTGCAGGGTACTATAGGCGGTTTGTGCAGGACTATAGCGCCCTTGCCAAACCCTTGACTGACCTCACCAAGCAGAGGCTACCCCAAACAGTTAACTGGACAGATGACTGTGAGGCGGCTTTCCAAGCCTTGAAAGCAGCCCTGTGCAACTCTCCAGTGTTGAGAGCAGTCGACAGCAGTCACCCGTTTCTGGTACAGACCGATGCCAGCGAGTTTGGCCTCGGTGCTGTGCTTAGCCAGGTCGACTCGGGGGACCAAGAGCACCCCGTGTTGTACCTGAGCCAGAAACTTTTGCCGAGGGAAGTGGCATACTCGACCATCGAGAAGGAGTGTCTGGCCATGGTGTGGGCACTGCAGCGTTTGCAGCCCTACCTGTACGGGCGCGCCTTCACGGTGGTAACTGACCACAACCCTCTGAGCTGGTTGCACACAGTGTCCGGAACCAATGGAAGGTTGCTCCGCTGGAGCCTTGCCCTTCAACAGTACGACTTCACTGTAAAACACAGGAAGGGCAGTGAAAACGGCAATGCCGATGGGTTGTCCCGCCGGGGCGAACCCGCTGAGGTGCGCATGGCCGACTACCGAGAGGTAATGCCTCCTTAGCACCCTCTTAAGGGGGGAGGTGTGATGTACAATGTCTGCAAAATATGTTTTCTGTTGGAATGTGCTACAAATCCTCCATTTTGTGAGAAGCTGCCTGCCATTGTCTCAGTTACATTGCACACTGCAGCAGCTTCCCTTCCCCCCAAGTGCCATAAACCAACTTCCTGTCACACCATTTGGCTTCTCTCAGCTGGAAAAAAAAAGTGCGGGAAGAAGGTCTTTGTTTGAAATAAAGGTTAGAAGTAAACCTTTAAGAGCCTGCCCTGCGAAAACCGTACCAAGTAGAGATATGAAAATCATATTTTTGTAACCTGAGCGGTCCCAGCTTCGATACTGCGTATCTTTCGAAGTTCTACCCTGTCCAGAACATGAGATATGATTTGACACCAAATGGACGGTCACATCGCATAGATGTTTGATGTTTTCTTGATAGGCTCATTATGCTGGGAAACATGATACCACTGACGAGTCCATACCAGCTTCTCCCATAAAGTTATAGCTAATCTAAGTTTTGTAGCCAAAATATAACTTGGATGAGAGAGGTGGGATCAACCCAGAATGCACCCCTCCGTGATGTCACATAGGAAAGTCTATAAGGCATTCCCTGGCAAAACCAGCACAGAAGAGCTCCAATCCTTGTGCTGAGCAGAACCCAGATGAGCGGAGACGTGCAGCTCCGCCTCCACCCCCCTTAAAGCCACATGGGATGCCTAACAACCATTGACTAAATGTGAGTGTACCTTCTTCTTTCATCCACTTTGCTTTATACTTGTCTAATGTACATATTTTATGTCTCAATTTTATAGCAACTTTTATCTGTAATCACTGCCCTACTTTTTCGGGGAATAAATGATATAATTATTTAGATCTGTCTCCATGCTCTAAGACTCGAACTATACGCCTTTGATAGATAATCGCTACTAATTCAAGGGGTTTGCCACAGACCCTCTTAATTTAACACTGTGAATTAAGTAACCGTGACTGGTGGCAGCGCGTTGTGTACGGCTATTGCGGCTTGCTGGCAGTACAGAAGGGTCTTATATTGCTGAATAAGGGGCTGCGGCCACAGCATTGATAATTCCCTTACTGCAGAAGCCTAATTGCCGGTTCACAACAGGCAGCCCGTCCGGCGACTAATTATCCTAGGTGCAGTTCCCTGACTGACCTGAGGGTAAGGGGGGCGCCGGAGAGCTGCGAGTTCCAAAGTGGAACTGAGAAAGTGGAATATACATAAATCCCCGCAGTACTTGGAAGATTGATAGCAGTGGTGTGGCATCCAAATTAAACTCCCCCTGTGGCAAATTGTAGAGCGAGAGTAGCTTGCTGGATATTTTTGTCACATGGTGCCAGTGGTGGGATAACTAAGATAAGCCCCAACTGTGCCTGTGATAGCCGTGTGCCAGCATTGTGTCTCGTCCCTCCGTCCGCTGATACACCCGTGTCAGTGGTGGGACTGTGGCATAGTGGTGACACAGGGTCCGCTGTCCGTCGCGTTTTGGTGGTAGTGGGACCCCCGTTAGTCACCTCCATATTTGGATGAACAGCGGTGGGTCGTTCGTCACACCTTTTACGTCCTACATATATTGTGTACACCTTGTTAGGATACCGTGTACGCTATACATATATTGTGTACACCTTGTTAGGACAGCGTGTATGTCCTACTTATATTGTGTACACCTTGTTGGGATACCTTATATGTCCTACATATATAGTGTACACCTTGTTAGGATACCGTGTACGCTCTACATAAAGTATACACCTTGTTAGGATACTGTGTACGTCCTATATGTATTGTGCACACCTAGTTAGGTTACCGTGTATGCCCTACATATATTGTGTACACCTTGTTAGGATACTGTGTACGCCCTACATATATTGTGTACACCTTGTTAGGATTCTGTGTACGCATGAAGACAGACTGATAAAGTTATAATTGATTCCCCAAAAGGGGGGCAGTAATTACATAGATAAAAAGATATTACAAAGTTGAGACATTAGATGTGTACAATAAAAATATAAAATAAATGGGATTAACATAGAGATCAACACTTACAGTTGCTTAATGGTCTTTAGGCTAACCATGTGGGGAGAAGGCGGAGCCACACGTTTCCACTCATCTGGGGACCTCTTGGCCTCAGATCTCTCAGCTGGAATCCCCAGCAATAATTATCCATTTTGGGAGAGAATGCCTTATCCCTTTGGGTTTGTGACATCACGAAAGGGCGGTCTGGTGATGTTCCTCCCCCCCTGCTCTAAGTTACGATTCTGACTACAAAACTTAAAATAACTGTATCTCGCAGAGGGTACCTCGTATAAACACGCACACAGTATCATTCTTTTTAGACGATTGTAGGGTATAATTCAAGACCAAACATGCAGTAAATTATGTCACACCGTTTAGGAGAAATCCAGTTCTTGGTTTCTGTGGGTGATAGAACTTTGCAAGAACCACCATAATGATGCTGGCATGTCGCAGAAATGTCCGTTTCATTTTCCAGTCGCGAACGCGGTGCAAGCTATGCCTTCTTTTAATATTTCCCCTAAGTGAATTTGCCGTATGGCCAGGACAGACATTCTTTCCACTTAGCTAATTAACATTCTTTAGCTGTGGAGAGGGGAATGTTTGCACAGGAAGTGTCTGGTGTAGGATTACAAGCAGGCACAGTGCTGTGGTGTGGGTGAAAAGAGGGGGGGTGGGTCACATTTGCACCATGTGACAAGCAGAGTCTCATCTGTAGTGTAACAATGCGAGATTCTGGAATGTTCCAGCAAAGTCATATCTTACTTATCATTACAAGTATCATTAGACTTCCCCCTTTTAGAGGGTGCTAAGGAGGCCGGGCCTGTCGGCCCGCGTCTGTGCACACATCAGCGGGTTTGTGCTTGAAGGACATCACCTGTTTATTGGTCCTGGGGGTGGGCCAGGACACGATTGCATCCACTTTCTCTGGTTCTGGACTCATGGAACCCCCGTCTACCCGGTGCCCCAGGTAGTGGACCTCGCTCAAGCCCATCTGGCACTTTCCCGGCTTGATGGTCAGGCCTGCCTGGCGTAGACGCTTGAGCACCTCCTGGAGATGCTGAAGGTGTTCCTCCCAGGTGGGACTGAAGATGGCTATGTCATCCAGGTATGCCACCGCGTACTCCTCCAGTCCCCAGAGCAGGTGGTTGACAATCCGCTGGAAAGTGGTAGGTGCATTTTTCATGCCGAAGGGCATGACTGTGGACTTGTACAGTCCAAAGGGGTGATAAAAGTGGATGTTTCCTGAGTCTCAGGGCTCAGGGGAATCTGCCAGTATCCCTGACTCATATCCATGATGGATATGTATTTTGCTTTCGCCAACCGCTCAAGCAGATCCTCGATGTGTGGCATCGGGTGTGCATCAGAGGTTGTGATGGCGTTGAGCCCCCTATAGTCCACGCAGAACCAGGTGGTCCAATCCTTTTTAAGCACGAGAACTACAGGCGAGGCCCACATGATTTTTCACTGTCGAATCACCCCCAACTGTAACATCTCATTGATCTCTTGGCGCATGACCTGTTGCACCTGCTCAGAGATCCGATAAGGTGTTCGCCGTAGTGGGGCGTGATTCCCGGTGTCCACCTCATGAACCACTAACTCCGTCCTCCCAGGTCGGTTGGTGAACACGGCCCGGAAGGGTTCCAGTGTGTCCAACAACTGGGACTGCTGGGGTACGGTTAAAGAGGCACTTACCTCCATGTCTTCAATGGACCAATTGGCCTTGGTTTGGGCAAGCATGTCCAGGAGGGGGTCTTCCTCCCCATCCTCGGGCAGGTTGCAGACCGGTAGGACGCCAACTTCACGTACGTGGTGAGCTTTCAGCATGTTGACATGAATGACCTTGCGCCTACCCCGAGCATGGTCAAGCGTGACCACGTAGGTGAACCGGTTGAGCTGTTGGTGGATGACGTATGGGCCTTCCCAGGCTGCCAGAAGCTTATCCATTGGTATGGGGACCAGCACCCACACCTTTTGACCCACCTGGTAGGTCAGCTCCCGGGCGTTCTGGTCGTACCAGTGCTTATGGTCAGCCTGAGCTTGCGTCATGTTGTCATGCACCAACTGCATCAAGGTCTGCATCTTGTCACAGAAGCGCATGACATAATCCACTATTGACACTTCAGAGGGGTTGTGTTGTGAGTTCATTTTCTGGTCCACCAGTTGTGAGTTCTCCTTCCATGCTCCCTCTGGTGGTAACAGGAGGTAGTGAGGCTGATTTAATCAGTAGAGATCTGCCACCTGATAATGAGGATGACGATTGGACCTCAGGAATCTCAGACTGGATTTAAGACAGCCAATGCCCTATGCTGGTGCTGATGATTCCTCTGGCTTTTCAGGTCTAAGTTTTCAGCTCTGTTCCAGTCATCTCAAGCTAAATTTTTCTGCTAATGTTCACACTTGATTTTGTTGGTCTATTCAGTGTTTTGTGTGGTCAGCCAGCCCCGGCTTGGGCTGTGCTGAATTTCCACTCTTATTTATCTGTATTTGCCAATTTGCTTTTTGTCCCTTATTAGATTGGCCTCTTTTTGCTCTGTCTCAAAATATTTTAAAGTGCTGATATAGTGGGAGAAGTCTGGTGACTTCAGGGTTAATTTTGCTATCAAAAGTGTTGGACATTGTTTTTGTAGGGTTTTTGGCAGATTGCAGACTGTGTCTTTCCTTTCCTATTCTTTCTAGTTAGTTTGGGCCCCATAGTTTGCTCAGCATATTTTCCTGCCTTTATTTGTGCTTTCATCTTGTTTTACCGTCAATGCATGTGTGGGGGCTGTCTTTCCTTTGGGGTCTGCTCTGGGGCAGTTAGTTTTCCCCTCTTCTTGCTTTAGGCTTATTTAGTCCTCCGGTTGTGATGAAGCATCTAGGATCATTGTACGTATCCTCCACGGCTGCTGCTAGTTGTGGGGTTAGGATCAGAGATCTGCAATCTGCATAATTACCAACCTCTCTGGTTTTCTGTGACTTAGCTTATTTAGTTTTTTTCTCCTTTCATAACAGGTTTGGCTCATCTTCCCAGGATTCTCTTATCAACCCAAGGGGTCCCCGGACTTGCCTGCCATACAGGAGCTCGAAGGGGGAGAACCCCGTTGAGGCCTGCGGAACTTCTCTGTAAGCGAATAGCAGGTGTGGGAGGTACCACTCCCAGTCGCACCCTTGAGTCTCAACCAGCATGCGGAGCATCTGTTTGAGGGTACTGTTCAAGAGTTCACACAAACCATTGGTCTGTGGGTGATACGCACTCGATACCAGGTGCTTCACCTGTATTTTCTCACAGAGAGCCTAAATTAGGCGAGATATGAATTGCGTCCCTTGATCGGTAAACATCTCCCTGGGAAATCTTACCCTTGAAAAGATGTTCCCCAGTGCATCAGGCACCTTATCCGCCCTGGTTGACGAGAGAGCTGCTGCCTCTGGGTACCGGGTAGCGTAGTCTACCATGATGAGAATGTATTGCTTTCCAGAGCTGCTGGGGACGGACAACAGGCCCACAATGTCCACCGCAATTCTCTGGAAAGGCTCCTCTATAACTGGCAAAGGGATAAGGGGAGCCTTAAGAGCAGGCCTCGCCTTACCCACTCTTTGACAGGTGGTACAGGTGCGGCAATAGTTTGTTACATCTGTCCCCATCTTGTTCCAATAGAAGTGTTGAGACAGCCGTGCCTTAGTTTTGCCGACCCCCAAGTGTCCAGCAAGTGGAATCTCATGGGCAATCCGCAACAACTCAGGTCTGAACTGTTAGGGGACGACCAGCTGTCTTTCCCTTAACCACTCCTTTTGGGAGTCTCTGGGTACTGTCTCCCGGTACAACCGTCCTCGCTCCCAGAACACACTCTCCTTATCAGACTCGGAGGTGGGCATCTTGGTGAGGTCTCTCAATTTCTCCAGGCTCACCTCTGAGTGCAGAGCAGCCTGGAACTCCTGGCTGGAGGCAGCCAGAAGTGATGTCAGGGTTCCTTCTGCACTTCGTCCCTCTGGAACCTGCTCTGTGTCACCTCTGGTTCAGTCTCTCCTGTAGCATGAGAGGGTCCAGAAGACAGGGTGCTACCTGCTATCCAGGCACTCTGACTGCGTGTGACATCGGCTATGTATGCGTTCTCCCCGGGGATTTCTACAGACCCACCAGTTGGTGCTGCTATGGGCTCTACCTCCCCATCTACCCCCAACACATCAGGAGCAGTGCTACTCAGGGGCCAATTACCTTCCTCGGTGGCACTGGACAGTTGCAGGGCCTCATCTTCCTCACTGTTCCAATGCACCTCCCCATTTCCTTGAGCACCGACGCTTGCTCCTGCTAGGGGTTCCTCAGCCATCTCACCCCGCAGAGCGATGGGGCTGAGCCCTCCTATACCTGTGGACAGATCTACCGTTTCAGAGAAATGGTTAACAGGTTCACTCGGCACAGATACATTATTATCATCATCCCTAGGAAAAGATGGTTATCAGTTTTCTTTGGTACATTTACATCACCATCAGCATCATTCCTGGGGAAAGAATGGTTATTAGTTGCATCATTACTCATCAAGGCATTAGCAGGTACCACCCAGCACCCCAATCAAGAAATACCCGGGCCACTGGCAAGGGACAGCGGGTGCCCCCGATCCCGGTGACAGTCAGGGTTTTCCCCTAAATAAACTCTTCAGGGGTCGCCAGTCCAGGACAGATGAGGTTTCGTTCAGCCCCGGTTGTTATGAATGAGTCACCGTAGGAGGCAAAAACAGAAATACTAGCTAAGTCCAGAAAACCAGAGAAGTTGGCAGCTATCGGATTGCAGGATTGCAGACCCCTGAACCTATCAACAACAACTAGCAGTAGCCGTGGGGGGTTCCTTCGGTGCCCTAGACCCCTCGATCACAGCCGGAGAGCTACATAGCCTAAAGACAGAAAGGGAAATCTAAACTGCCCCAGAGCAGACCCCAAAGCAATAGGCAGCCCCCAACATATAATGACGGTGAAGCAAGATGAAAAAACACTCACACAGATAGAAAGATAGGCTGAGCAAATGATGGGGCCCAAGCTAACTAGATAGGACAGGATAGAAAAGCTGCTGTCTGTAATACGCCAAAACCCTCTCAAAACAAGAGCAAACAGCTGATATGGAAAAAAGCCCTGAAGACGCTAGGCTTCAAAAAGACTATATCAGTACTCAGGTATTTTCTGAAGACAGAGCAAAAAGGAATTCAGCTCACCCCAGCAGGGAATGGCAGAAATCAAGGAAAACAATGCAAAACAAAACCAAAACACAAATGCAAAAAGTAGAGCAGAAAACTTAGCTTTTGAGGAGCAGGAATCAGACTGGTCTCCTAGAATCCCTCAGAGAGATCACCAGCAAGGCAGAAGGGCGTCGGCTGCCTTATATCCAGTCAGTAATTCCCGTCACCCAGTCATCATCATCCTGCCCAGGTGCTTGGTAATCAGCCTCACTACCTTCCTTCACCAGAAGAGGGAGTTCATCAGACCTCAATGGTGAAGGGGAAAATGAACTCACAACACCCGGTGTTCTTGAGGCCTGTGGCAAAATGGGCCTCCACCTGGACATGTTGAACGTTGTCATCAATCCTCCCAACCACACTTCCCACCAAAAGAACAGAGGCGTTGGGCCCAGAGGCCTTAGCTGGGGGGTCCTTCTGCCTTTCCAGACAGGTGGCACTGATATGATTAGTCCGACCGCAGTTGTAACACTGGCAACTGTCAGTAGTAGGCCTGGTTTTGGCAACAGGGACAGGGCCTCCGGAGGGGTGGCTGGCAGGGGCACTGGGGTTGGTTGCAGGCTTACCCCCTCTCCAGCTGGCGGTGACTGGCCTCCGTGTCTCTGGATTCAGGTTGGCCTCATAGCTGTCGGCGATCTGCGAGGCTTTGTCCGCATCTGCTTGTTCTCAGTCCAAGATGAACTGTCGGACCTCAGCTGGGCAGAGATGCAGGAACTGGTCTTTGATTATCAGGTCCTTCAGCAGGTCAAAGGTATCAACTGACAGTCCATGGATCCACTGGTCAAAGTGGGTCCTGAGTCCTTGCTCCACATCGCTATAACTATCGTGTGGGCCACATTGGAGTTTCCAGAACTTCTTTCAGTATACCTCAGGTATCAGCCGGTATTTGGCGATCAGGGCCTGCTTGATGACATCATAGTTGTTATCTTCTTCTGGCCGGAGAGAAAAAAACGCCTCCATGGCTTTGCCTTTTAGCCCTGGTGTCAAGTACCTGGCCCATTGGTCCGTAAGCAGCCGGTACTGTCTGCAGGCTTTCTCAAAGGCCTGCAGAAACATGTCAAAGTCTCAGTCCTTTTCCATCACGGGAAAATGCTCTTGCCAGGGCTTTGGACTCTGAGTGCTGTTGGGCTCACTGCTCCTGGCTGTGAAGGGTGTTCCCCCTTTCCAGAGCATTTCAAGTTCATGGGCTCTCTCGGCCTTCCGCTCGGCTCTCTCAGCCTGTGCTTGGCACTCTGCTCTCTCTTGAGCTTCCCGGATCAATTTGCAGATAGGGGTCCAACTCGCTCTGGTTGCATGTGGAGCCAGCATTCGGTGGTTGGACCTCAGCTGCAGCGCCAACTCTGCTGGGGCTGGGTTCTGCGCCTGCTGGGCTCTGGGCACTGTCCAGCTGCACCAGAGCTGTGATCAGTTGGTCTTTGTTTTGTTCGTGGCATCAAGGCCCCGATACGTGCGTATTCCAACAAGAGTTTCCTTTCTCTGCTGCTTATACCAGTCTGCTCCCATTGTAGCCATGGTTGCCAAATAAAAGATAGGAGAGAAAAAAAAAAGGGAGGGGATACTTGCAAGTACACACAGTTGTCTCAGGAATAGTAAACACTGAGTCTGTTCTCCAAAACCTATGACGCAGGATTCCCGCAGGAACCATGCAGGTTTTTAGTGAGAGGAATGATTGCCCAAACCAGATCACTAATGCTCTATGATTATCCCACCGCTCTGCCACCAATATGTCACAGACGGCCACTGACACCTGTATGTCACGGACGGAGGGATGCGACGCACTGACGACACATGGTTATCTCAGGCACAGGGGGGGGCTTTTCTTAGTTAACCCACCGCTGTCGCCAATGTGATAAAAACACAGCAAGATAGTCTTGCCCTAACAATTTATCACAGAGGGGCTATTTGGGTTGTCCCACCACTGCCCATGATACTTCATGAAACTTTTCAGTCCCACTTTGGAACTCACAGCTCTCCGGCGCCCCCCTTACCCTCAGGACAGTCAGGGAACTACACCTGGGATAATTGGTCACCGGCCGGCTGCTTCAATGAGGTCTGGCCACCCGGCATGCTGCAGTGAGGGAATTATAAATGCTCTGGCCGCAGCCACCCAATTAGCTTATAAAATCCCTTCCGTCACTCTCAGCAGTACCCAGGGCCCAGATCACACTTTGCCGCCACCAGCTCCAGAGTTTCTCTGATTAAGTTATAAACTTAATAGAGGGGTTCGAAGCCTACCCAATTCAGTAGATTCAGGGATTAACATAGAGACCAAACATGCAGTAATTATGTCACATCGTTTAGGATAAATCCAGTTCTCGGTTTCAGTGGGTGCTAGAACTTCGCAAGAACCACCATAATGACTCTGGATCGGAACATGTCGCAGAAATGTCCGTTTAATTTTCCTGTCTCAAATGCGGTGCGAGGTATGCCTTCTTTTAATATTTTCCATACGTGAATTCGCCGCATGGCCAGGACAAAGACATTCTTTCCACTTTGCTAATTATTATTATTATTATTATTTAGTGTTATAGCGCCATTTATTCCATGGCGCTTTACATGTAGTTAACATTCCTTAGCTGTGGAGAGGGGAATGTTTGCACAGGAAGTGTCTGGTGTAGGATTACAAGAAGGCACAGTGCTGCGGTGTGGGTGGAAAGAGGGTGGTGGGTCACATCTGCAGCGTGTGACAAGCAGAGTCTCATCTGTAGTGTAACAATGGGAGATTCTGGAATGTTCCAGCAAAGTCATATCTTACTTATCATTACAAGTATCATTACAATAACACATATAAAACATACAGACTGTGCGCAGAATTTTTCCTGCCAACACTCTGGCTTTTGATGCAGAACAATCTGTAGTAAAGGTAATGTTTGTGAACAGACCCTAAAGGGTTATTCTGAGAATATAATAAAGAGCGTGAATTGATAAATTCTGCAGCTCCAGCCCCGGTGCTGCGGGGTCTCTGCCAGTCCTGACTCTCGGCTGCAGTGTGATTGTGTCGGTCCCTTATGTTATAGCTTTGGGGGACATATAGGACTTTCTGCCTTTCGCTGTTTTTCATTAGGACTTTTTTGCATTTTCACTGCATTCTTTTAGGTCAAAAATATGAGCGAAACTGACAAAATGAAAATTTGTCCTGGAAATTCAATTTGCATCCAATGCATTTGATATAAAATGAATGTGCTCCGACTGCTATATAACATGGTGTGCTATGCTCTGGGGCCTCCCAACTGCAGATCATAGTTACATGGATCATCCTGGAAGGGGTTAATGAATAATAAAATATCATTCTCTGCTCACCTTTGATCGACCATGTTCCTGCAGTTCCTCTCTTGTCTTCTGCTCGCTCCCAGACCTCCATTTCCCATTTTCTCTTCACTCTTCACCAGGCTGCTGCATCATCTAGGCCTCCACCAAGCCATGAGAAGCATCGCTCCATTTGTCCCATCATCCTCTCTGGCTGTATGGGACGACACCCATTAGGATGACATTACACCATAGCGGGATTAAGGCCTAGTCGGCACCGGTGAACACCGCAAAGAGTAAAGAGAAAACCAAAGCTGGGACTTGTGGACTGGGTGGAGACCGAGCAAGGAGTTTCGGCATCATGGACAGATGGACGGCAAGGACAATGTGATATTTTATTGTTACAGATAAATCCAGCAAAATGACAAAATTCTGATTCACCAGAATACAACAATGATGGGAAATTCTAAACAATTTCATTAGCTTAGAATAGTTCCACAAAAATATGTTCTGTTGATACACTTACCGCTGTATGAACCACCGAAAGCAAGTGCTATAACAATAGAGCAAAAGTGTAGCCGAGAGTTGGGAAGGTAATGCAGAAAGAACAATCACTTACCATGGCGTCACCTCCTGAGTGTTCAGGACATTATATGTATTCTTTTATTTCCCATAAGCATTAAAATCTTACTAATAAAACTGATAACGAGGACTTTTCCCCAGTTTCTGAATGTTAAGCTGGCCACATCACGGAAGAGTGTTTACACAGACAAACAAAATGTAGATTTTACTTCTTAATTTCTCCCATCCATTACGTAGATTATAGGTTGTGAAGTTTAGGCTATAATTTACTATAAGCCCAATGGAGCATTAGCAGAGATTCCCCTCTGGGGATTTGTACTTTTTCCTCTGCATGATGTTGCGCAATCATAAGCAAGATTCACATGCAGAAGGACAGAAGAACATGCCATCTCCTGTGGGATGTAATGATAGGGAGCCCCGCTCTCTGCAGCTACTGTGAGCTATAAAATACATCTCACTCTCATTACAAACACCTCTCATATAGGAGCATCTCAAAAAATTAGAATATCATCAAAAAGTTAATTTATTTCAGTTCTTCAAAACAAAAAGTAAAACTCATATATTCTATAGAGTCATTACAACCAGTGATCTATTTCACGTGTTTATTTCTGTTACTGTTGAGGATTATGGCTTACAGCCAATGAACACCCAAAAGTCATTATCTCAGTAAATTAGAATACTTTATAACACCGGCTAGAAAAATTATTTTAAAATCTGAAATGTTTGGCTTACTGAAATGTATGTTCAGTAAATGCATTCAATACTTGGTCCGGGCTCTTTTACCAACAATTACTGCATCAATGCAGCGTGGCATGGGGGCGATCAGCCTGTGGCACTGCTGAGGGGTTATGGAAGCCCAGGTTGCTTTGATCGCAGCCTTCAGCTCGTCCGCATTGTTGGGTCTGGTGTCTCTCATCTTCCTCTTGACAATACTCCATAGATTCTCTATAGGGTTAAGGTCAGGCGAGTTTGCTGCCAATCAAGCCCAGTTATACTGTTGTTTTTACACCATGTATTGGTATTTTTGGCAGTGTGGACAGGTGCCAAGTACTGCTAGAGAATGACATTTCCAACTCCAAAAAGATTGTTGGCAGAAGGAAGCATGAAGAGCTCTAACATTTCATGGTAGATGGCTGAGCTGACTTTGGTCTTGATAAAACACAGGGGGACCTACACCAGCAGATGGCATGGCTCCCAAAACCATCATTGATTGTGGAAACTTCACACTAGACCACAGCAGCTTGGAATGTGGCTTCTCCACTCTTCCTCCAGACTCTGAGGTCTTGATTTCCAAGGTCTAGTGTAAAGTTTCCATAATTAGTGATGGTTTGGGTGGTCATGTCATCTGCTGGTGTAGGTCCACTGAATTTTATTAGGACCAACGTCAGCACAGCCATCCACTTGGACATTTTAGAGCACTTCATGCTTCCCTCTGCTGACAAGCTTTTTGTAGAAGGACATTTCATTATCCAGCAGGACTTGGCACCTGTCCACACTGCCAAAAGTACCAATACCTGGTTTAAAAACCGCAGTATGACTGTGCTTAACAGGCCAGCAAACTTGCCTGAACTTAACCCCATAGAAAATCTATGGGGTATTGTCAAGAGGAAGATGAGAGACACAAGCCCCATCAACGCAGACGAGCTGAAGGCTGCTATCAAAGCAACCTGGGCTTCCATAACCCCTCAGCAGTGCCACAGGCTGATCGCCTCCGTGCCACGCCAAATTGATGCAGTAATTGATCACAAATGAGCCCTGACCAAGCACTGAGTGCATTTACTGAACATATATTTCAGTAGACAAGCATTTCAGATTTTAAAACCATTTTTTCAAGGTAGTGTTACTAAGTATTCTAGTATACTGAGATAATGACTTTTGGATTTCATTGGCTGTAAGCCATAATCATCAACATTACCAGAAATAAACACGTGAAATAGATCACTCTGTGTGTAATGACTATATATATGAGTTTCACTTTTTGTATTGAAGAACTGAAATAAATTAACTTTTTGAAGATATTCTAATTTTTTGAGATGGACCTGTGCCTTTCATTTCACAGCAGTCAGTCAGGGGGAAAGGGGAGTTGAGCTGGTTGTGATTACAAACACTTCTGCAGTTGCAGCACTCTCCTCAATGGACGGTCAGTACAGCTGTAATTCCTCCTCCCACACTCACTGCTGAGAGATGAAAGATAAAGATGTTTGTAATCACACTCTGCAGAAGATATTGGGCAGAGATCAGGACAGAGAGCAGGACGATCTATCATTACTATCATAGGAGAAAGAAGGTTATTCTGACATTCTAGAGACATGTTCCTTTTTTCCCTGCACACTCCCAGATAAAAATCTCTGGTCATGCCCAGGTGGGCTCTTCATAAATTATAACCTATATTTCTAATCTCGTATCTCCACAGTGGAGATGAGAAATCTAATATATAAAGCTCAAAGTGTGTGTGTATGTGTGTATGTATGTATGTGTGTATGTATGTATGTGTGTATGTGTGTATATATGTATGTATGTATGTACAGTATGTGTGTGTGTATGTGTGTATGTCCGGGATAGGCATCCGCATCGTCGCAGCTACAGCCACAAAATTTGGCACAGTCACACGTCTGGACCCCGAGAGCGTCCTAAGCTATGTTGTGAGGTGAAATTTTAACCCTGCGCGTTCCAATTCACCAAACAATTTTGCCCCTATCTACATACTGGGGAAAAAGTGTGTGTCAAGCCCCGCCCCTCATTATGATGTCATAATGCCCCTATTTCATACTGGGGAAGCAGTGTGTGCGTATCAAGCCCCGCCCCTCATTATGATGTCACAATGGTTGCCATGGCGACGCTGATGTCATCATAGGTTGCAAGCCCTGCAGCCGCTCATTATGATGTCATAATGGTTGACTATGGGATGGAGGATGTGTGATGGGTATATGGGCACTGGACTATGGGATGGAGGATATGTTTGACGGGTATATGGGCATGGGACTATGGGATGGCGGATATTTATATGGGCACGGGACTATGGGATGGCAAATATGTATGATGGGTATATGGGCATGGGACTATGGGATGGCGGATATGTATGATGGGTATATGGGCATGGGACTATGGGATGGAGGATGTTTGATGGGTATATGGGCACGGGCTTATGGGATCGTGGATATGTATGATGGGTATATGGGCACAGGACTATGGGATGGAGGATAATTATAATTTGCTATAACTAACCTCAGTTAGTTACTATGCCCGGGCAGCGCCGGGCTCTTCAGCTAGTTATATGATAAAAGCTGTGTTGTGTTCAGCTCTGCAGCCACTATTCCATGATGAGTCCGGTTTATCATGGAGAAACTGGTAAAAGATTCTCTTTAAGGAGGAAGCAGATAATTTACCAAAACCACAGAGAAATTTCTACATTTCTCTAATACAAATATGGGACGTCCTGATAAATGCATCAATTACTGGAGGTAACGGGATAAGAAATGTGTAAATGTTTCTTTCATACACAGGTTGATAGAGAATCTTGCATCTTACTTTATAATGGTTTCTATGGGATTAATGTACAGAATTAGTCATTATTATCAGTGGTTCCTCATATTGTGCAGTCATTCCTTTCTTTTTCCGAGCAGCTCCGTTTTTTTATTCATTTCAGATTTAAACAAAATAATAAAGCATTTAGGGAAAAACACACAACCTAAAAGTCCAGCACTGGAAGCCATCACTGCAAATATCTCCACAGCCACCATGGTCTTCCCTCTGGTGCTCAGATAAGCCGGGATCATGGAAATCCAGACACTGAGGAACACCAGCATGCTGAAGGTGATGTACTTGGCCTCATTGAAACTGTCCGGTAATGTCCTCACCAAGAAAGCCAGGACAAAGTTCACAGCTGCCAGGAGCCCCAGATAACCCAACATGGAGTAGAACCAGATATCTGAGCCTTCATTACACTGAATGATGAGAATCCCAGGATAAGACTCAATGTCCAGGTCTTGGAATGGGGGAGAAATAGACAACCAGAAAACACAGATTACAACCTGAAGGGATGAACATGACAACACTATAGTATAGGGCAGTTTGACATTCAGCCATTTTCTCCAAGTGCTTCCAGGCTTGGTGGACTTAAAAGCAACACAAACCATGACAGTCTTGGCGAGAAGTGAAGAGACGGCTACTGAGAAGAAAAATCCAAAACTGGTTTCACGTAATCTACAAGTTACATCATTGGGACGACCAAGGAACAAAAACACAGAGAGAAAGCTGAGAAAGATGGAGACCAGGAGGAGGTAACTCAGGTTCCGGTTATTGGCTCTCACAATAGGAGTGTCCCGGTAGGAAATAAATATCCCAAATGTGAAGCCGGTCACAAGACATCCGAAGACCGAGATACAGGAGAATACAGAAGCCATTGTGTCATTCCGGTAAGAGATGAATTCCATCACTTTAGGCAGACATTGGTCTCTCTTCTCATTTGGCCATTTGTCACTTTGGCATTTCATGCAGCTCTCGCTGTCTGTAGGAAAAATTCACAATGTGTTAATTTATTGTGGGAAGAATAACTATCTGTTATCTATCTATTATCTATTATCTATCTTTCTGTCTGTCTCTGAATCTATTATCTGTCTATCATCTATTATCTATCTTTCTGTCTCTCTGTGAATCCGCCTAATATCTTTCATTCCCGCAATGTTAGATACAGATAAGTTTTATTGGATGGAGTAAATGCACATCGCCGGTCACATCTCTCTCAGTAGAAGCATGAAATCTCAGGTGTTTTCTCCATGCCGGGTCGCCGTCTCCTTTTTTTCTGGACAAATTGGACAAAATACAAAGACAGACAAAACTATTTTTAGAGCACACAACCCTTCACACCCTCACAATAAGGTCCTGGGATCACAAAGACATTGAAATTAGACAGTTTGTTCAGTAAGATAGACATTTTTTGGCCGCAGCGATAAAACACAGATAACATGTTACTACTTAGGAGCCCGGCGTCACTGCAGCCAAACACAGAGCTCAGCGGCTTGTGCCATCTACTGTGTGCTGGACCCGAGGAAGATGAGCTCTGCTTGTTACTTTACAGAAAACACCAAGAAGAACCCGATATACCATCCATTTGATGAATATTATTAATATTTTATTGGTATCACAGGTTAAAAAACAATTTAAAAATCAATGTCAGATATATTATCCATTATAGCAGTATACATAATAAGGATGAAAATTGTCCATTTGTATATCTAATATATAAAGCTCAAACTGTGTGTATGTATCTGTGTATGTATTTGTGTATGTATGTATTTGTGTATGTATGTATGTGTGTGTGTGTGTGTGTATACGTGTATGTATGTATGTATGTGTGTATGTATGTACACGTGTATGTGTGTGTATGTGTGTGTGTCCGGGATAGGCATCCGCACCGTCGCAGCTACAGCCACAAAATTTTGCACAGTCACACGTCTGGACCCCGAGAGCGTCATAGGCTATGTTGTGAGGCGAAATTTTAACCCCGCGCATTCCAATTCACCAAACAATTTAGCCCCTATCTTCATAATGGGGAAAAGTGAAAGGAAAAGTGTTGGAGGCAAATTGACAGCTGCCAGATGTGAACAAGGGGGACTGAAATAATGAGAGCGATGGCGCCAAAGAGTATATACCGTACAGTTGCTAAGGTGGGGCTTTGACATGGGATACTCACCACACATGGGGATATGAACACACACACAAAATGCGCCAAACACTACCACGTGCTTCACCACATATACCACCCTCAGCACACATTTCACCACACACACACCAACCTCGCCACATAAAAGTCCAAACACAAAAGTCGCCACTCAAAACTCGCCATGCCGTCCCAGAGCTGTTTAAAAGATGAAAAATGAGCTGTGATTGGTCGCTATCAGTAACAGTTTTCTTTGTAGACAGTTGTGGTAATGAAGGCCGATTATTCTTATCATTTCTATGGTGTTATCGTCCTTCTGTAAAGCTGGAAATAACACAATGTATTACCGTGCCAACACAGACCACCCTCTGACACAGACTGCAGGGGGAGCCCAGTATCACACAGGAGAGGATTAGATACACGGCTCAGCAGTCAGTATCACACAGGATAGGATTAGATGCACAGATTTTATGTGCAATATAATCATTATAATTTGTTATAACCACAGTTGGTTACTATGCCCAGGCAACGCCGGGCTCTTCAGCTAGTATAATAATAAATGTGGATATCATGGACAGGTATCTATGAATTAATACAAAAATATTATTCTGTTTTTTAAATATTACAAAAAATCTTATCAAAAAATTGTGCAAATAAGCAAAATACAAAATGTGCCAAAAAAGATATATATCCTAAATTGTAATAAAGTGACTTACAAGAAAGTGGCTCCTGGTCTCCTGGACAAGCACCCTCCCCAACACGCGTTTTGGCAATTAGCCTTCGTCAGGGGATGGCGCTAGTAGGAGAGAGGAAAGTAGTTATGCAATAGAGGGCCAATCCAACATGGGGGTGTGAAAGGAAACAGCCAATCAGAAGAAAACTGTGTACGGAAGAGGTTTGACGTGCTGAAATCACATAGAGACACTCAGTGCTGCGCATATCACCAGTATACTGTGGGCATAGGATCAAAGAGTCTATTGCACAGGACCGGAAATAGTTCACATGATGCTGATCATGTGACACAGCGTCATCTTACCAGTAGACGGCGTCCTCTGTTGTGAGATGGTTTTCAATAGCGCAGGACAGGAAGTCAGTAACAAACGCTATGATGATATGATATGTTGTGATCACAACAGAAAGGAGCGTCCTTAGTAACACGGAGGATATTAGAGTGCACCACTGAGCGCGTATGTGACGCGCCCACGGCAGGAAGCGAGGAGGAGACCATGCACGCCGCGTCATGTATCCATGGCAACAATTTAACATATAGAGACGCGACAGGGCACGGAGACCATCAACGTAACACTGCACAGCGCGCGTACCGCGATCAGGGGAGAAGTCCATCTACTGTAGGGGCTATACACACATGTCGGCAAGAAGAAAAGGGGTTAAACCTGAGGATTATTATATAAATAGAATAAATGTATCCATAGTACTAATTAATAATAATCAACAGATCTATCATATTATATACATATACGTGAATTTTAATAAATATATAGACATAGTGGATATTAATAAATTAAGAGTAAAATACATATTATGCAAAAATTGTGCACAAAAAAATTAATATATGCACATAAATATAATGCAATAATAATGTCCTTGATCTATATTACTTATCAAAAATTGGGTAATAAAAATGAAAATAAAAAAATAAAACATAGAGAATAAGTGTAGTATGTATGAACTCAAATGAGTAAACATATCTATATAGTAAATAACGTGAATAAAATTATTATCTGCATACATACATGCATGATAGCACCTACAGAATTAATACTACTACTGATACATAATATAAAAAATATAGAAAATATTAATGATTCTTGTCTTGAAATGCTTCATCACAGGTTTCCAGAATATCCAGGTACGTATGGAGAAGTAGGGTCTGTATCATCCATCAGAATCAATGTACATAGGAGATGTGAATTTCTTCATAATGCAAAATAATAATTAATAAAATATCTAAAAACATATATCAAAATATAACTTATTGACCGATGGTGTATATACTAAATTTATATATGTATATATTAATATATTAATATTTAAAATAACTCCTAGAAGCGAAGCATAAAGTGATTAAGTATACAATAAAATAATACAGAAATATTAAAAATATTAAAATCGGCAAAGGAATGGGGCAAAACTATTATTCTCATTTAAACCAAACGGATGCAGGGTATTCAGTGTCCAAATCCATTTTGTTTCACACTGTGCAAGTTTTTGACTGATTTTCGTGCCCCTAAAATTGGATTTGATCAAGTCTATCCCTCTTACTCTAAATTGGGAGCTGTCACAATTATGGTGGAGTTTGAAATGTTTTGGAATGGTCTTCAGGTTGTTAATACCTTTCTCATTTTCAGCTGCCTTAATCCCTAAAATGTGTTCCCATGTCCTGATTTTCTATTGTCTTGCTGTTAGACCTATATGTATCTGATTATGGGCATGTGGCAAAGTATACCACCAAGATATATGATGTCTGATCTTATAGTTACAGGTGTCATCTTGATTGAAAATACTACTTGCCCGTTCCGTATTTGGACAAGCCACACAATTACCACATGGGAATGATGCCATATTTGTCACCGGAAATTTGTCCAAAAAAGTTTTGGTTTGGGCATGTAGTGACTCTTCTCTAGATAATCCCTCAGGTTATCAGCACAACGGAATGTTATTTGTGGCCTTTTTGGTCAGTATGTGGCCAACATGGAATCTGCACTTAAAATCGGCCAGGCTCTATTCAGACATTCACGGATGGATTCAGACTGGGCATTAAATTTTGTAAAAACCGCACTTTATCAGTTGTTTTATGTGATTTATTAGAGTATAACAATTCATTTCGTGTGGAATTTTTCGCTCTCAGATATGGCCGTTTGACAACCCGACGGCTGTAACCACGATCATAAAATCTATTCTTGAGTACTTGTGCTTGATTTTCAAAATCATCATTGAAACAACAGATTCTTCTAAGTCTAAGAAATTGACCAATCGGTACGGACTTAACAGCCGACTGAGGATGGGCAGATGTGGCATGAAACAAGGTATTTACGGGCGTTGGCTTGCGAAAAATATTAGTCTGTAAAACATTATTATCATCTCGCCTAATTTGGACATCCAGGAAATCAATGACATGGGAATGTGAGGAATAAGTCAGAAGAATATTCTTGTTACTAGATTATGGCCCGATGCTATCGCATCGGGAGGATGCGATAGCATCACACCTCTTGCCATGTTAACCCTCAACACACACACTCCTCAACACACACTCCTCTCACCTTTCACCATCTCCACTCACTCTTTCACTCCACATACGACCCCTTCTCTCACTCCGTCTCTTATACTCACGCCGTCATCGCCGCTGCTCCACGATCCCCGACATCTTCTTCCGCCGGCGCCATCCTGGATCCAGACGTTGTCCACGCCGGCGACATGTTCTTGCGGCGACGCCATCTTGAGTATTGTGAAATCCCGCGATAGTCAAGATAGCGTCGCCGGAAGAACATGTCGCCGGCGTGGACGACGTCGGGATCCAAAATGGCGTCGGCGAAATCTCACGAGTTTTCGCCGACGCCATTTTGGATCCCGACGTCGTCCTCGCCGGCGACATGTTCTTGCGGCGACGCCATCTTGACTATCGCGGGATTTCGCCGATCCGAAATGGCGTCGCCGCAAGAACATGTCGCCGGCGTGGACGACATCGGGATCCAAAATGGCGTCGGCGTAATCTCGCAAGATTTCGCCGACGCCATCTTTTTGGATCCCGAGTCGTCCACGCCAGCGACATGTTCTTGCGGCGACGCCATCTTGAATATCGCGGGATTTCACGAAATCCAAGATGGCGTCGCCGCAAGAACATGTCGGTGGCCTGGAGAACGTCTGGATCCAGGATCGCGGCGGCGGAGGAAGATGTCGGGGCAGCGACGATGACGGTGTGAGTATGAGAAACGGAGTGAGAGAAAGGAACATATGTGGAGTGAAAGAGTGAGTGGACGTGAGTGGAGGTGAAAGGTGAGAGGAGTGTGTGTTGAGGCGGTGTGGTGTGTTGAGGGTTAACATGTGCGTGTGTGTGGTGACGTCACCGGTTACAACTGGACGGAAGTTGTTACAACCGGAAGCTGCTTAGGGCATTTATTATTATAGATTGTTGTTAAGCTCTGAAATGAACACAATGAGTTCATCAGGTGTCCCTTGCCAGATGAAGAAGATGTCGTCGATGAAGGATCCGCAGCAGGCTTCGTCATCGCAGCAGCGGTTATCTGGCAGGGCTGTAGCTGTCCAAAAACGTGGTAACATAGTAACATAGTTTTGAAGGCTGAAGGAAGACCTTATGTCCATCTAGTTCAGCCTATTTTTAGTGCAGCTGTTCTGCATTGTTGATCCTGGGGAAGGCAAAAAACCCACAGAGTAGAAGCCAATTTTATCCATAGGGAAAAAAATTCCTTCCTCTAAGCTGGGTCAACCATCTACCTATAATATTCTGTTATTCGTAACCTTCTATACTGTTACTCACAAGAAAAGCATCCATTCCTTTCTTAAATTCATTCAGTGAGTTGGCCATCACCACTTCCTCAGGAAGAGAATTCCAGAGCCTCAATGCTCTTACCATGAAGAACCCTCTTCTATGCTGGTGGAGAAATTGTCTTTCCTCCAAACAAAGAGAATGCCCAGTTCGTTCTTGTCACAGTCCTTGGTACAAACAGTTCATTGGAGAGATTCCTGGATTGCCCTCTGATATACTTGGGTCGCCCTCCCAGGGCTGTGGGGTACTCTTTACCGGGCCGGTGTCAGGGGGATGTGTTGCGGTGGCGGTGACCCGGTCTGTGGCCCTAGGCGCCCAAGCAATGGTGGTTTAATGTAATGGCTTAGATGAATAGTTCGTGACGCCACCTGTGGTGTTTGGCAAATGAGATGTTAGGCCAACGCTGCATACAGATCCGCTGGGACTGATGATATGGTGCAGCAAAGATGGTGTAGTTCCCCACAGGTGGAGCTGTAGTCCCAGGGCAGTGTAGATGCGATGTTGGAGGAGAGGCGCAGGCAGTGTGGTGCTGATACTCAGATGTAGCAGTGCTGGTGGTGTTGGCGTGAGAATAAGCGGAGGACACCAAGGCTTTTAGTTCCAAAGCTTTACTCACAGTTCGTTGTGCACACAGGTGCCTGCCTCCGTACCGTGTCCTCCGGGGCAGAGACTCAGCCAACCTTCAGGCAAGATGGAATGCTCCCTTCCAACACTCCGCCAACATGTGCCTCTCTCAACGACTCCTCCAATGCGCCTTTAAGTGTGAAGCACTCCAGTACTTAGTTACCCTGACATGCCTCCTGACAGATGTTACTAGAACTCTACTTGCACAGCAGACAGCTGTAGCCTGCTTCGGGGATGCCTCACTCCCGGCTCTCTATCCACGTTGCTGTTGTGCCCTCAAGTCTTAGTTGGGAGTAGTGCATTTACAGCCAACTACTCCACCGGTGTCTGCTGCAGAACCATAGGTGTCCATACAACCTCAGAGACCGGGCCCCGGCCTTGCGCTGGAACCTGTAGGCAGGGTTCTCACTCCAACCCACGTCCTCTCTGTTCCCTTCTCCCTCTCTCCTATGGAAGCTTAGATTACAGTTCTACGTCTCTCTCTTTCTTGTCCCCTTCTCGTGCCAGCTTGCTCAGATCACTGAGGCAGCTGCAGCTCTCCTTCTTCTATCCCTCTTCTAGGGATCTCCTTCATCTCAGACCAGTCCTCAGACTCTCCTGACTGACTGTCTTCCCGACTGACCTCCCGTCAGACTGACCTGTAATTCTACTCTTTCCCCCTCTTTTATATCTAACTCCACCCACCTCCCAGCATGTCCAGTGTTCCAAGCAGGGAACCACCAAGGGTGCTCCCAGAGAATCTAGGAGGAAAAGGGTCACCCTCAATGTGGATGTGCTGAACTACCCTGCTATGTGGGATGCAGGTGTGGAGCGTGGTCAGGAGTTCCCACCTTACCTGGACGGTGGGGCACTACACCTTAGGAGAAGGTGCAGTACCTCTGTGGCGACTGAGCCTCAGGGGAGCCACATACCCCCCCGTTAAACACAGCACATCCACGGGCTGCAAGGTAAACAGAGTTAACAGCAAGGAAACATACAAAAATTTTGCAATGCAGAACAAACATTTCTTATACTAATCTTCCTAGTATAGGAGGTACTCATTCTTGAATATTACCAACAATTCTTATCTAGCTATCTTGCAGTGTCCTTTTCTTTGAGGTAGACATCATTCTTCGAAAAGCGTCCATGCAAAACACTATCTTCGCAAAGTGTCCTTATGTAAAACATTATCTTCGCAAAGTGTCCTTATGTAAAACCAAGAGAGAGCACCTAAAGTGGTGCAAACTATTTACAAGAAAGTTTGTGATACACTCCAAGTTCGTGATCACTGTAGTTCAAAGTAGAAGAAGCTGCCAATCAAAAACTAGGCAACAACAGGAAAAACATGATAAAAAAAATAGGGCACAACTAGTGCAACAAAACCCTCCTGGGTAACGAGATCATTTTCTTTTAGACTAATTGTGGTCCCCTCCTGGGCTGAAAAATGCATTGACTTCCCGCAGGTACTCTTCTTCCCAAGGGGTGAAGTTGGTGACCTCCAGTACCTTTGATTTAGGCTGCTTCCAGGGAAACTGTTCTGAATGGCACTGCCGAGCTGGTGCTGGTACAGATGCAAGTGTAGCCGGTTTCCTGGAAGCAGGTACCTGCACAGGATTAATGGCAACTGTGGGTGGAGGAGCAACAGGCCGCTTCTTCTTGTAGCTCTCAATAAGCTCTTCTGGGACACGGCATATATTCAGGGCGTACCACCCCCTGAGCCCCTCATGTCAGGTGAAAGTCACATAATCCCCTGGGTGCAGGTTCCGGGCCGGGTGTCCCTTGTGCAGATGGGACTCTACGTCTCTCCAACTAAAGAACAGGTTGGCGATCCGTTTGGTATCCGAGATAAACCTGAACCCCCACACCTGGTTCACATTGAGAACCTGGCCCCATCCGGCGGCATCCCGGGGACCAACGTAACCGGCACGGGTTTTCTCCTTGCGGTCAAAGTCAGGGCCTAGTACAGCCAACTTGTGCTGCTCCCTCGCACGGTGCTCGGCTGCCAGCTGCCATATGGTGGCTCGGCATTTTGCCTAGTTCTCTTCATCCTCCTTTTCCTCCCGGGCCTGCTCCAAGCTGGTCTTATACTGCGATGCCACCATCAGGGGTTCCGGTGCTCCCCCCGGGGACTGGCTTCCCGATCCCACTCCAGATCCAGCATGACCAGGCCAGCTGCTGCAACCGTGGTACACCCCAGGGCCTTCCCAGGTAGAGGGACATCTGACGTACCTGGGGCCTCCTGGCGGTGCGGCCTCTGCTCCGGTACAGGCTTGAGAGGATGGGCAGCTGCTGGAACATCCACCGGAAGAGATGGCGAGAACACCGGGGTGGTGGAGCAGTTGGTGGCTCCGGGTCCGCAGGGGTCTCTGCGGGGACCTGCGCAGCTGTGTCAGGTCCGGGCGGGAGCTCCACTTCCACTCCCGGTTCCTCCGGTAACTCCTCCGGGCAGGCGGCACTCAGCCATACGGTCAGTGTGGAAGTGTAGATCAGCCCTGCCCGGGGACAATCCGGTGTGGTAGCGGTGGGTACCGGTGAAGAGGGTCCCGCAGGTGTAGGCCCCTCCGGGGCACGCTGCCGACTCAACTTCTCCAAGGCCTCCTGCCTCAGCTGCAGACGGGTGGTCAGTTCGGTGATTTCATCCTCCAGCTGCTGGTAGTTCATTCCGGAGACGGGGTCGGAGCCATCAGCCATGGCACCAGGGAGATCCGCTTCCCCGCGCTCCGCAGGCCTCCATCCCTCTCTATCCAAAATGGCATTCTCACATTCTTCTTCCTGCCTCGGCCCCTTTCCCGCCACTGGCTTCTTCTGCCCCTCCTTCCGGGGGCGGCGTCTTCTTCCAGCGCCTCCATACCAAGCCAGTATATGAACCCCTTGGGGGTGGGCCATTTAGCTGTCACAGGGAGGCTAGTCCTGATCTGGCACACCCCAATAAGTTTGCTAAGTTGGCAGATGAGGGGAGTGTTAGTGCAGGAGTAGCACTGCTGCAGCAAGGCATGTCCTCTGAAAGCCGGAGAAGTGTCTGCTCCAGTAAGGGGGGAAATAGGAGAGCAGGGCAGGCCAGACAGGTTCTGGTAGTGGGAGACTCAATTATTAGGGGAACAGATAGGGCAATCTGTCACAAAGACAGGGATCGTCGAACGGTGTGCTGCCTACCTGGCGCTCGAGTCCGACACATCGCTGATCGGGTTGACAGATTACTGGGAGGGGCTGCAGAGGATCCAGCGGTCATGGTGCACATTGGCACAAATGATAAAGTTAGAGGTAGGTGGAAGGTCCTTAAAGATGATTTCAGGGAATTAGGCTGTAAGCTTAAAGCAAGGACCTCCAAGGTGGTATTTTCGGAAATACTTCCTGTACCACGTGCCACGCCAGAGAGGCAACGGGAGATTAGGGAGGTTAATAAGTGGCTCAGGAATTGGTGTAGGAAGGAGGGGTTTGGGTTCCTGCAGAACTGGGCCGACTTCTCAGTTGGCTACAGGTTCTACGCTAGGGACGGGCTGCACCTCAATGGGGAGGGTGCCGCTGTGTTGGGGGAGAAAATGGCTAGAAGGTTGGAGGAGTGTTTAAACTAGGGATGGGGGGGAGGGTATTCCTTTTATAGGAGGGGAAGACAGTGCAGATAGAGACCTGGGCACAAATAATGACATTGGGGGTGGAGGTGGCATGGGGGGTGGGGTTAGAACAGTTAATAATTTAAGAAAGAATAGAGGTACAGAGAGATACATAAAGTGCATGTATACTAATGCCAGAAGTCTCGCCAACAAAATGGAGGAATTGGAGTTAATGTTGTTGGAACATAATTATGACATGGTGGGGATATCTGAGACATGGCTGGATGAGAGCCATGACTGGGCTGTTAATTTACAGGGCTATAGTCTGTTCAGAAATGACCGAACAAATAAGCGAGGGGGAGGCGTGTGTTTATATGTAAAATCATCCTTAAAACCCATCCTTCGTGATAATATATATGAATCTAATGAAAATGTAGTGTCCCTGTGGGTAGAGATAAGGGGAGGGGGGAAAAATAATAAATTACTGATAGGGGTTTGTTATAAATCTCCAAAAATAATGGAAGCTACAGAGAATATCCTCATAAAGCAAATAGATGGAGCAGCGACTCAAGGAGAAGTCATTATTATGGGGGACTTCAACTACCCTGAAATACATTGGGGAACCGAAACCTGCAGTTCCAGCAAGGGTAATAGGTTTCTGACAACGATGAGAGACAATTACCTTTCACAACTGGTTCAGGACCCAACAAGAGGGGGGGCACTGCTAGACCTAATATTAACCAACAGGCCAGACCGCATATCAAATGTAAGGGTTGGGGGTCACTTGGGTAATAGTGATCACAAATTAATAAGTTTTCATGTATCCTTTAATAAGATGTGTAGTAGAGGGGTTACAAGGACACTAAACTTCAGGAAGGCAAATTTCCAACGGATGAGAGATGATCTTGGTGCAATTAACTGGGACGATATCCTGAGACATAAAAATACACAAAGAAAATGGGAGACGTTTATTATCCTCCTGAATAGGACCTGTGCACAATATATACCGTATGGGAATAAACCTGCGAGAAATAGTAGGAAACCACTATGGCTAAATAGAGCTGTAAGGGGCGCAATAAGAGATAAAAATAAAGCATTTAGAGAATTAAAGCAAGTAGGTAGTGATGAGGCATTAAATAAATACAGAAGATTAAATAAATTCTGTAAAAAGCAAATCAAGACAGCAAAGATTGAGACAGAGAGACTCATTGCCAGAGAAAGTAAAAATAATCCCAAAATATTCTTTAACTACATAAATAGTAAGAAGCTAAAAAATGATAGTGTTGGCCCCCTTAAAAATAGTCTGGGTGAAATGGTGGATGAGGATGAGGAAAAAGCCAATATGCTAAATAACTTTTTTTCAACAGTATTTACACAAGAAAATCCCATGACGGATAACATGATCAGGGATAAAAATTCTCCATTAAATGTCACCTGCTTAACCCAGCAGGAAGTACGGCGGCGTCTACAAATCACTAAAATTGACAAATCCCCGGGCCCGGATGGGATACACCCCCGAGTACTGCAGGAATTAAGCACAGTCATAGATAGACCACTATTTTTAATCTTTAAAGATTCCATAATAACAGGGTCTGTACCACAGGACTGGCGTATAGCAAATGTGGTGCCAATATTCAAAAAGGGGACAAAAACTGAACTTGGAAATTATAGGCCAGTAAGTTTAACCTCAACTGTGGGTAAAACCCTGGAGGGTTTTCTAAGAGATACTATACTGGAGTATCTGGAGAAGAATAACCTTATGACCCAATATCAACATGGGTTTACAAGAGACCGTTCCTGTCAGACTAATCTGATAAGCTTTTATGAAGAGGTAAGTTCCGGACTGGACCAAGGGAATGCAGTGGACGTGGTGTACATGGACTTTTCAAAAGCTTTTGATACGGTGCCACACAAAAGGTTGATACATAAAATGAGAACAATGGGGATAGGGGAAAATATGTGTAGGTGGGTTAAGAGCTGGCTCAGGGATAGGAAACAAAGGGTGGTTATTAATGGAGCACACTCGGACTGGGTCACGGTTAGCAGTGGGGTACCACAGGGGTCAGTTTTGGGCCCGCTTCTTTTTAACATATTTATTAATGACCTTGTAGGGGGCATAGAGAGTAGAATTTCAATATTTGCAGATGACACTAAACTCTGTAGGGTAATTAATACAGAGGAGGACAATTTTATATTACAGGAGGATTTATGTAAACTAGAAGCTTGAGCTGATAAATGGCAAATGAGCTTTAATGGGGATAAATGTAAGGTCATGCACTTGGGTAGAACGAACAAGTTGTATAATTATGTGCTTAATTGTAAAACACTGGGCAAAACAGTCACTGAAAAAGACCTGGGTGTATGGGTGGACGACAAACTCACATTTAGTGGCCAGAGTCAAGCAGCTGCTGCAAAGGCAAATAAAATAATAGAATGCATTAAAAGAGGCATAGATGCTCATGAGGAGAACATAATTTTACCTCTATATAAGTCACTAGTGCGACCACACTTAGAATACTGTGTACAGTTCTGGTCTCCGGTGTATAAGAAAGACATAGCTGAACTGGAGCGGGTGCAGAGAAGAGCAACCAAGGTTATTAGGGAACTAGGGGGTCTGCAATACCAAGACAGGTTATTACACTTGGGGTTATTTAGTTTGGAGAATCGAAGGCTTAGGGGTGATCTTATTACAATGTATAAATATATGTGGGGACAATACAAAGACCTTTCTAATGATCTTTTTACTCTTAGACCTGTGACGGGGACAAGGGGGCATCCTCTACGTCTGGAGGAAAGAAGGTTTAAGCATACTCACAGACGCGGATTCTTTACTGTAAGAGCAGTGAGACTATGGAACTCTCTGCCATATGATGTTGTAATGAGTGATTCACTACTAAAATTTAAGAAGGGACTGGATGCCTTTCTTGAAAAGTATAATATTACAGGGTATATACACTACTCTCCTTAATATTGCGCTGATCCAGGGAGCTAGTCTGATTGCCGTATGTGGAGTCGGGAAGGAATTTTTTTCCCCAATGTGAAGCTTACTGTTGCCACATGGGTTTTTTTTGCCTTCCTCTGGATCAACATGTTAGGGCAAGTTAGGATAGGATATGGGTTGAACTAGATGGACTTAAAGTCTCCCTTCAACCTTAATAACTATGTTACTATGTTACATAGTAATTCAGGCAGGGAAGGCCCAATACTCTTCGCGGTCTTTTCTTAGGACATCCCATCTCTTCTCGCCCTTCTTCTCCACGCCAGCGGCCATTTTTATGGTTCATGTCACAGTCTATTAAATTGGGTCTTCTACACATTTTCAAAAGTTTAATAATTTTCAGGCGCACAGAACCTGATGGTATCGGGTCTCATCATCCTGTTCGTGACGCCAAATTGGGTCGCCCTCCCAGGGCTGTGGGGTACTTGGTACCAGGCCGGTGTCAGGGGGATGTGTTGCGGTGGCGGTGACCCGGTCCATGGCCCTGGGCACCCAAGCAATGGTGGTTTAATGTAATGGTTCAGATGAATAGTTCGTGACGCCACCTGTGGTGTTTGGCAAATGAGATGTTAGGCTAATGCTGCATACAGATCCGCTGGGACTGATGATACGATGCAGCAAAGATAGTGTAGCTCCCCACAGGTGGAGCTGTAGTTCCAGGGCAGTGTAGATGCGATGTTGGAGGAGAGGCGCAGGCAGTGTAGGTGCTGATACTCAGATGTAGCAGTGCTGGTGGTGTTGGCGCGAAAATAAGCGGAGGACACTAATGCCTGTAGTTCCAAAGCTTTACTCACAGTTCGTAGTGCACATAGGTGCCTGCCTCCGTACCGTGTCCTCCGGGGCAGAGACTCAGCCAACCTTCAGGCAAGATGGAATGCTCCCTTCCAACACTCCGCCAACATGTGCCTCTCTCAACGACTCCTCCAATGCGCCTTTAAGTGTGAAGCACTCCAATACTTAGTTACCCTGAAATGCCTACTGACAGATGTTACTAGAACTCTACTTGCACGGCAGACAGCTGTAGCCTGCTTCGGGGACGCCTCACTCCCGGCTCTCTATCCGTGTTGCTGTTGTGAGCTCAAGTCTTAGTTGGGAGTAGTGCATTTACAGCCAACTACTCCACCGGTGTCTGCTGCAGAACCAAAAGTGTCCATACAACCTCGGGGACCGGGCCCCGGCCTTGCGCTGGAACCTGTAGGCAGGGTTCTCACTCCAACCCACGTCCTCTCTGTTCTCTTCTCTCTCACTCCTATGGAAGCTTAGATTACAGTTCTGCTGTACGTCTCTCTCCTTCTTCTCCCCTTCCCGTGCCAGCTAGCTCAGATCACTGAGGCAGCTGCGGCACTCCTTCTTCTATCCCTCTTCTAGGGATCTCCTTCCTCTCAGACCAGTCCTCAGACTCTCCTGACTGACTGTCTTCCCCGACTGACCTCCTGTCAGACTGACCTGTAATTCTACACTTTCCCCCTCTTTTATATCTAACTCCACCCACCTCCCAGCATGTCCAGTGTTCCAAGCAGGGAACCTCCAAGGGTACTCCCAGAGAATCTAGGAGGAAAAGAGTCACCCTCAATGTAGATGTGCTGAACTACCCTGCTATGTGGGATGCAGGTGTGGAGCGTGGTCAGGAGTTCCCACCTTACCTGGACAGTGGGGCACTACACCTTAGGAGAAGGTGCAGTACCTCTGTGGCGACTGAGCCTCAGGGGTGCCACATACTTGTACATATATATTAGGTCTCCCCTAAGTCTTCTCTTTTCTAGAGTAAATAGACCTAATTTTGATAACTTTTCTGGGTATTGTAGCGAACCAACTCCATTTATCATTTTAGTAGCCCGCCTTTGAACCCTTTCAAGTTCAGTAATGTCTTTCTTGAGCACCGGCGTCCAAAATTGCACACAATCCTCCAAGTGTGGTCTGACGAGTGATTTGTACAGAGGGAGAATTATGTTTTCATCTCGTGTCCCCAGACCTCTTCTAATGCACTGGGCACCCCAATTTAGCTTCTTATTGACTAAGATGCCTAAGTCTTTTTCTATGTCTGATTTCCCCAGCAGTTTCCCATTTAGTAAGTAATTGTAGCCTCTGTTTCTCCTTCCCATGTGCATAACCTTACACTTATCTGTGTTAAACCTCATTTGCCATTTTTCAGCCCAATTCTCCAATTTACTCAAATCTGTCTGTAGTTGCAAACTGTCCTCCTTTGTGTTAACTACCTTACATAGTTTTGTATCATCTGCAATACTGATATTTTACTGTGTAAGCCATCCACTAGATCATTAATAAATATAGTAAATAGTAGGGGGCCCAATACAGAACCCTGTGGTCCCCCACTAGTAACCCTGGCCCAATCTGAGTATGCACAATTAATAACCACTCTTTGTTTTCTATCACTAAGCCAGCTACCTACCATCTACACACATTTTCCCCTAGCCCAAGCTTTCTCATCTTACTTACCAATCTTTTATGTGGGACAGTGTCAAATGCTTTAGAGAAGTCAAGATAAATGACATCCAATGATTCTCCTGGGTCCATTTGAGAGCTTACATCCTCATAGAAGCTGATCAGGTTAGTTTGACAGGAGCGATCCTTCATAAATCCATGTTGATATGGAGTTAAACATTTATTAACATTGAGATATTCCATAATGGTATCCCTTAGAACCCCTTCAAAAATTTTACCCACAACAGATGTTAAGCTTACCGGCCTATAGTTTCCAGGTTCCCTTTTACGCCCCTTTTTGAATATTGGTACCACATTTGCTTGCCGCCAATCAAAAGGAACAGACCCTGTTTCTATAGAGTCTTTAAATATAAGGACTAGAGGCCTGTCTATCACATTACTTAACTCCTTTAATACCCGAGGGTGAATGCCATCAGGGCCTGGTGATTTGTCAATTTTAATCTTACTAAGGCGGTTCTGCACTTCTTCCTGGGTTAGGCAGGTAATACTTAGTGGGGAGTTTACACTATCACTCTGCATTTCCCCTGGCAAATCCTTTTCTGTGTGAACACTGTTGAGAAAAAAGTATTTAAAACATTTGCTTTTCCCACATCGCTCTCTGTGATTTCACACTCATTGTTCTTTAAAGGGCCGACACCATCAATTTTAATCATTTTACTGTTCATATAATTAAAGAATACAGTTGTTTGGGCTTTGTTTTACTTTCCTTAGCAATGAGTCTCTCAGTTTCCAGTTTTCCAAATGCTAAATGTATTTGTTTTTTACACATTTTATTTTTTTCTCTATAACTTTTTAATGCTTCTTCATTGCCTTCTTGTTTTAGCTTCCTAAATGCCTTGTTCTTGTTATTTATTGCCCTTTTTACATCCTTATTTAGCCACATTGGTGTTCTCCTGTTCCTAGCCCTTTTATTTCTGCACGGTATGGCTAGCTCGCAGTGGGGGTGTAAAACTGATTTATATACTTCCCATTTATTTTCTGTGCTCCTATTTTTGAGGACATTGTCCCAATCAATTCGGTGAAGGTCCTCTCTAAGCTGATCAAACTCTGCTTTCCTGAAATTCTGCGTTTTCGTAACCCCCTTCCAGGGCACCTTACTGAAGGACAAGTGGAGTTGTATTATATTGTGGTCACTGTTCCCTCGGTGCCATCGACTCGGACTTCTGTTATTCTATCTGGCGTGTTGCTTAACATTAAGTCCAGAAGGGCCGTCCCTCTAGTTGGGCCCTACACAAGTGGTGACAGATAATTATCCTTGGTCACTGACAGAAATTGGTTTTCTTCCTGAGATCCGCAGGTTTCAGGTTCCCAGTCTATGTCGGGGTAGTTGAAGTCCCCCATAATAATCACCTCATTGTGATTTGCTGCTTTGTCTATTTGTTTCAATAATACATTTTCAGTGGTTTCTGTTATATTTGGTGGCTTATAACAAACCCCTATGAGGATTTTATTACTTTTCCCTCCTTGTATCTCCACCCATAGAGATTCCACCTCTTTGTTTCCCTCTTGTATATCTACTCTTAGTGTGGGCTTTAAAGTGGACTTTATATATAGACAGACTCCACCCCCTTTCCTTTTTTTACGATCCCTCCTAAGCAAATCATATCCTTGCTCGTTAGCTGCCCAGTCATAGCTGTCGTCTAACCATGTCTCAGTTATTCCTACTATGTCGTATTTTTCCTCATACATTACCAACTCCAGATCTTCAATCTTATTGGTCAGGCTTCTTGCGTTAGTCAGCATGCAGGAAAGAAGTTTTGCTTCCTTTTTCTTAGCTTCCTTCTGAGTACCCTGTCTTGGGTCCTCATTACCACATCTAGTATCCTTGATTAGTTTGTCCTTCTGCTGCATGTTCTAGTCTGCTGTTTTTCCTCCCATCCCCTCTTCTTCTAGTTTAAAGCCCTCCTGATGAGTGTGGCAAGTCTTCTGGCGAATGTGTGTTTCCCAGGTTTTGTGAGGTGTATCCCATCTCTTGCGAGAAGTCCATCGTAGAGGTAATTCACGCCATGGTCCAAGAATCCAAATCCTTGCTGCCTGCACCACTGTCGTAGGCAATTGTTCACCTCTAGTATCCTATTCCATCTTCTGATGCCATGACCATCAACTGGGAGGATTGATGAGAAAACAACCTGTACGTTCTGTTCTTTTATTTTCTTCCCCAGAATTTCAAAGTTTTCCCAGATAGTTGGTAGGTCATTTCTTGTCGTTTGTGCCTACATGTGTCAGTAGGAAAAGGTAGTCGTCCTTGGATTTGAGGATAGTTGGTATCTTGTTGGCCACATCCTTGATTTTTGCTCCTGGGAGGCAGCATACTTCTCGTGCGGTTATGTCCGGCCTGCAGATACTTGCCTCCGTGCCTCTTAGTAGTGAGTCGCCCATAACTACCACTCTTCTTTTCTTTCCGGACGCACTGCTTGTTGCTCGTGAGTATTTTTGAGTGTCATTTGTTTCTGCTTTTGTAACTTCTTTTGTTGATAGTGTGTCTTCTCTTGTAGATATGGTGTCATCCTGAGCTGTGCCATTTTCATTCTCCAGCATGAGGGCTTCATATTGGTTGCTAAGCTGTGTGGGTGGTGATGACCACTTGATCCGTTTGCTTCTTTTCGTCACATGGCTCCACTTTTCAGCCTGTGTATGTGCTCTGAAGCTTTTCTCCCTTTCCGTATCCTGAATGGTTGCTTCTACTTCATCCAAGAAGTCCTCATGTTCTTTAATTACCTTCAATGTTGCTATTCTTTCTTCCAGTCCCTGCACCTTTTCCTTTAAGAGGGCAACAAGTTTGCACTTCTGACAGGTAAAGTTGAGTTTTTAGGCCGGAAGATCCGTAAACATGTAGCATGTGTTGCAGGTGGCCATGTGGATTTTCTTCTCTTCCATATTGCTATTGCTGATGCAGTCTATGATGGGTGGAAACTCGCGTGCCGTTAGGTAAAAAAACAAAAATAGTTACAGGACAGCTTGGCCAGACAGTCAAATTAGCACAGCGTGCAAGCCCTGAAAATTTATACCATAGTAGGAAGAGTGCAGTGTGACACTTTTTTGACCAAAATCCTACTGATGAGGCAAAGGTTATCTGTAAGAAGTGCGAAAGGACCTTTAGCCGAGGGAAAAATCTTCGAAATTTGAATACCAGTTGCATGCTTAGACATTTAACCACCATGCACTTGCAAGCGTGGATGGACTACAAAACATCAGGTAGCACCTGTGCGCCTGCTCCGACTGAAGGTAGCCAGCAACGCTCCATCGCTTCCCCCACTGTAAGCCCACCGGTATGCACACCACCAGCAAGAAATGCTGATATGTCATCACAAGGCCAAATCAGTCAGGGAATCACAATGTTTTTCCAACGAAAGACTGAATCTAGGCCATCATCACCACCACGATCACCTTCACCAACCCCCCTCTCAGGCCATCAGGTCCACCGCTAGTTCCCCCATATGCAGCTCTCAAGTCCAGCTCACCCTACCAGACACTCTGAGTAGGACAAGAAAGTACTCGTACTCTCATCCGCTTACACTGGCTTTGAATGCCTACATTGCCAAACTGATCTCATTAGAGATGATGCCCTTCCGTTTGGTTGAAAGCAAAGCATTCTGAGAGCTCGTGGCCTATGCTGTCCCATGCTATGACCTACCCAGTCGGCACTTCTTTTCTAGAAAAGCCTTTCCTGCCCTCCACCTGCATGTGAAAGACCGCATTGTCCATGCACTCAAACAATCAGTGAGTGGAAAGGTGCACCTCACAACAGATGCGTGGGCCAGTAGGCATGGCCAGGGCCTTTACGTGTCCATCACTATGAACTTGGTTAATGTGGTGGATGCAGGGTCCACAGGGGACAGCGACGGTGGAACAGTGCTGCCTAGCCCTCGGTATAAGAAACAGTTGGCTGTAGGCGTTCGACCCTCCTCATCCTCCAGAAGCGAAAGCTCGTCGACAGAGTGTAATCACACGAGCACTCCATCCGCAGCTGGCAGTGTTGCACACGAGGTGTCCCACTATCGAACAGCTAGAGGTAAGCGTCAGCAGGCTGTTTTAAAGATGATGTGTTTGGGCGACAACAGACACACCGTGGATTTACTGGCCGAGTACTTGCAGCGAGAAACTGAGTCATGGCTGGGCAGTCTACATCTTGAGCCAGGCAAGGTTGTCAGTGATTTTGTGGTGGCCATAGCCCTTGCAAAACTCAGACACATACCTTACCTGGCTCACACCTTGAACCTGGTGGTGCAGTGCTTCCTAAATAATTATCCGGAGTTAACAGCCCTTCTCCATAAGGTGCGAAGACTGTGCTCGCACATCCATCACTCGCCCATTGACTCCAGTCGTATGCAGAGGCAGCAGCGATTGCTCCACCTCCCCAAGCACCGCCTAATCATAGACGTTGCAACAAGGTGGAACTCCACCATGCACATGGTCGACAGGCTGTGCGAACAGAGGCAGGCTGTAATGCATTTGTGGGAGGATACACGGGCAGGTAGTTTGAGGGTGACATGTAATTGTCGGGTGTGCAGTGGTCAAGCTGAAAGACCTCTGTAAAGTCCTTCAGTGTTTTGAGGAATGCACATGGCTGGTAAGCGCAGACAGCTCCATCATAAGTATGAGCATCCCACTTATGCGTCTGCTCATGAAAACTTTGACGCACATTAAGGTTCAGGCGTCTGCAGCGGAGGAGGAAGAGGAGGAGGAGGGAAGCCTTGATGACAGTCAGCCATTGTCTGCCCAAGGAACTGTCCTGGACGAGGTGGAGGAAGAAGAGTAGGAGGAGAAGGATAAGGAGGATAATTATTTTGGGGAGGAGGATGCTTCTCGGGGGACACGAGAAAATGTTGGCTTGCCAGGGTCAGGTACAGGGTTTGTGTGTGACTGGAGGGATGTGGATTTGGCAGAAAGTGCTCCTCCACCCACCACTGTCAGTGCATCATTGACTCCTGGAACATTTCCCCATATGTGTGATTATGTATTGCGGATCCTAAAATGGGACCCCCGCATTGCCAAAATGATGAAGGATGACTACTACTGGTTGGCCAGCATCCTGGATCCATGCTATAAAGGCAAATTACATAACATCATGCCACAGGAGAACCTAGAGCTAATATTGGCGAACAAACAACTCTGGTAAACCGTTTGTTAGAGGCATTCCCAGCACACAGCAGCAGTTCAGGTTCTACCACGAGCCGTACTGGGCCAAATGGAAGAGGTGTTCGTGGTGCACACAGCCGAAGTGGCATTGGAGACAGGGGTTTCATGACCATGTTGTGAACTGATTTCTCGAGGACCGCGCACACTACTGTTAATACTGAATCGATTGCAACAGACAGGAGACGGCAGTTGTCAACTATGGTTCAAAATTACCTCTCCTCCCTTATCGATGTTCTCCCTCACAGTTCATTCCCTTTTGACTTTTGGGCCTCTAAACTGGACACTTGGCCTGAATTGGCACAGTATGCCTTACAGGAGCTTGCTTGCCCTGCTGGTAGTGTGCTATCAGAAAGAGTCTTCAGTGCTGCTGGATCAATCCTGACAGAAAGAAGGACCCGGCTGTCAACCCAAAATGTTGGTGATCTCACCTTCATTAAAATGAACCATGCCTGGGTTTCAAAGGATTTTGTACCACCTTCCCCTGATGACACATAGGTTGCCAGCAAAATGGCTCGCTTTTGTCCTCCTCTTCCTCAGCTGCTGAACGTCCAGCCTACACCTCAACATGGCCGGCGTCAGCACCTGGTGCACTCGGGCAAGTGCCGGGGCCCTGAGCAGGTGGGGGGCCCACTCGCTGTCACAGACACCGCTGTACTATGAGGGGCCCTGTGCCACTGCCGTCGCCCATGAGTGGGCCACCCTGCTTGCACAGGGCACCAGCACTTGCAATACTTACCTCTCCCTGCTCCACCGCTGTGACCTCTTCTGCGTTTCCTGACAGTGACATTCAGGTCAGAGAGCGCAAATACGTCACGTCTAGAGTTGAGCGACTTTTGCTTTTTTAGGGTAGCGTTTCGTTTCGTGAAACCCGACTTTTCCAAAAGTCGGGTCGAGCAAGATCGTACGATTATAGGGAAAAGTCGGGGTTGTCCCGAAACACGAAACCCAATGTAAGTCAATGGGGAATAAAAGTGGGCAGTGAGAGGAGGACAGGAAACACACCTACAGTGCCCATATGAATGCCAAAAGCATCAATTCTTCTTACTTAAGCTTGTCAACCTTAATTAACTTCATAATACAAGTTACGCACTGAAAAATGGGGGTTATTTGGCTAAATTTGTGGGGGGGGAGGGCTGGCTGCAGGTTTTCATGTGCCCTGGGCGAAAGAGCGCCCCTTTAACACATACCACAACTCATCATGCTCCGATACGGCAGAGAAATAGCGGTATAGTACAATGAAAAATACCTCACTTTTTACATCTCATGACGAGGCCCATCTATTTCTCCATACAAAATCATTGGTCCTATATAATGTTTGAAACAGTATATGATGAGCTCCACATAATGCTACAGTATATGTTGGTCCCCATGGATGAAGCTCCACTGTCTTATGGGCCCAAATAATGCTCCAAACATAATGGGCCCCATTTCTAATGCTCTAGTGTATAATGGGCCCTGTAAATGCTGCTCCAGTGTCTAATGTCCACCTTTGGAATGTTCCAGTGTGTGGTGGGACCCATCTATCATTCTCCAGAGTATACTGCTCCCCAAAAATTGCTGTCCCAACATAGAAAACAATCAAATAAGTCTCCTCGCTAGGGAATCCCTGTACTTGTCTGGACAGGTGCTGTAGCTTGCTTAACAGCTTGCCAGCCGTTCTCACGCCCAGTATGGATTGCACGTGATTGCACAAAGGTTAGAAAGGGTACCGTATCCCTGGATAACATGTATGGATAGCGTACACATTCAAAATATATGTCTATACAGCATGAGGCAGGCTCAGACGGTGTTAGGCCCAGTATGGATTGCACGTCATTGCACAAAGGTTAGAAGGGGTACCGTATCCCCGGATAACATGTATGGATAGCGTACACATTCAAAATATATGTCTATACAGCATGAGGCAGGCTCAGACGGTGTTAGGCCCAGTATGGATTGCACGTCATTGCACAAAGGTTAGAAGGGGTACCGTATCCCCGGATAACATGTATGGATAGCGTACACATTCAAAATATATGTCTATACAGCATGAGGCAGGCTCAGACGGTGTTAGGCCCAGTATGGATTGCACGTCATTGCACAAAGGTTAGAAAGGGTACCGTATCCCTGGATAACATGTATGGATAGCGTACACATTCAAAATATATGTCAATACAGCATGAGGCAGGCTCAGACGGTGTTAGGCCCAGTATGGATTGCACGTCATTGCACAAAGGTTAGAAGGGGTACCGAATCCCCAGATAACATGTATGGATAGCGTACACATTCAAAATATATGTCTATACAGCATGAGGCAGGCTCAGACGGTGTTAGGCCCAGTATGGATTGCACGTCATTGCACAAAGGTTAGAAGGGGTACCGTATCCCCGGATAACATGTATGGATAGCGTACACATTCAAAATATATGTCTATACAGCATGAGGCAGGCTCAGACGGTGTTAGGCCCAGTATGGATTGCACGTCATTGCACAAAGATTAGAAGGGGTACCGTATCCCCGGATAACATGTATGGATAGCGTACACATTCAAAATATATGTCTATACAGCATGAGGCAGGCTCAGACGGTGTTAGGCCCATTATGGATTGCACGTCATTGCACAAAGGTTAGAAGGGGTACCGTATCCCCGGATAACATGTATGGATAGCGTACACATTCAAAATATATGTCTATACAGCATGAGGCAGGCTCAGACGGTGTTAGGCCCAGTATGGATTGCACGTCATTGCACAAAGGTTAGAAAGGGTACCGTATCCCTGGATAACATGTATGGATAGCGTACACATTCAAAATATATGTCTATACAGCATGAGGCAGGCTCAGACGGTGTTAGGCCCAGTATGGATTGCACGTCATTGCACAAAGGTTAGAAAGGGTACCGTATCCCTGGATAACATGTATGGATAGCGTACACATTCAAAATATATGTCTATACAGCATGAGGCAGGCTCAGATGGTGTTAGGCCCAGTATGGATTGCACGTCATTGCACAAAGGTTAGAAGGGGTACCGTATCCCCGGATAACATGCATGGATAGCGTACACATTCAAAATATATGTCTATACAGCATGAGGCAGGCTCAGACGGTGTTAGGCCCAGTATGGATTGCACGTCATTGCACAAAGGTTAGAAAGGGTACCGTATCCCTGGATAACATGTATGGATAGCGTACACATTCAAAATATATGTCTATACAGCATGAGGCAGGCTCAGACGGTGTTAGGCCCAGTATGGATTGCACGTCATTGCACAAAGGTTAGAAAGGGTACCGTATCCCTGGATAACATGTATGGATAGCGTACACATTCAAAATATATGTCTATACAGCATGAGGCAGGCTCAGACGGTGTTAGGCCCAGTATGGATTGCACGTCATTGCACAAAGGTTAGAAGGGGTACCGTATCCCCGGATAACATGTATGGATAGCGTACACATTCAAAATATATGTCTATACATCAGGAGGCAGGCTCAGACGGTGTCAGGCACAGTATGGATTTGACGGCCCAGATTACACAGCGGAGAAGCAGGGAGAGGTAAAGATTGCAAATGCTGGGGCCCTGGCCAAGCAAGGGGGGCCCACTCGTGGGCGTCGGTACTGGCACTGGGCCCCTCATAGTACAGCGGTGTGTCTGACGGCGGGTGTGCACCACCACCGTCAGAGACACTTGATTGCACTATGAGGGACCCTGTGCCAGTGCCCGCGCCCAAGAGTCGGCCTACCCACCTGTCCAGGGCAACGGCACTCGCACGGTGTCGTGCGCTAGGTGGTGACCCCGGCCATGGGGGGGGAGGCAGCACAGTTAGGGAGTTTTAGAAAGTGGCATATGTTGATGTTGGACATTCAACTGATGCAAAAGGCGAAATAGGTGAAGTACCAGGAAGAGGTGGACCAAAGCAAGCCATTTTTCTGTCACCCTATGTGTCATCAGGGGAAGGTGGGACAAAATCCTTGGAAACCCATGCGTGGTTCATTTTAATGAAGGTTAGATCATCCACATTTTGGGTTGACAGACGGGTCCTTTTTTCTGTCAGGATTGATCCAGCTGCACTGAAGACTCTTTCCGATAGCACACTTGCAGCTGGGCAAGCGAGCTCCTGTAAGGCATATTGGGCCAATTCAGGCCAGGTGTCCAGTTTAGCGGCCCAATAGTCAAAGGGGAATGACCTGTGTGGGAGAACATCGATATGGGAGGAAAAGTAGTTTGTAACCATAGTTGACAACTGCTGTCTCCTGTCACTTTCCATCGATGCAGTATTACCAGTTGTGTGAGCGGTATTTGAAAAATCAGTCCACAACATTGTCATGAAACCCCTGTCTCCAACGCCACTTCTGCTGTGTGCACCACGAACACCTCTGCCAAGCTGCCCCCGGCCCGTACGGCTCGTGTGAGAACCATCACCGCTGCTGTGTGCTGGGAATGCCTCAAGCAACCGATTTACCAGAGTTGCTTGTTTATTAGCCAATATTAGGTCAAGGTTCTCCTGTGGCATGATGTTTTGTAATTTGCCTTTATAGCGTGGATCCAGGATGCTGGCCAACCAGTAGTCGTCATCGTTCATCATTTTGGCAATGCGGGGGTCCCTTTTTAGGATCCGCAAGGCATAATCTGACATGTGGGCCAATGTTCCCGGTGTCAATGATGCACTGCGAGTGCTGGGTGGAGGAGCACTTTCTGGCAAATCCACATCCCTCCAGTCACGCACAAACCCTGTACCAGACCTTGCCACGCCAACATTTTCACTTGCCCCACGAGATGCATCCTCCTCCCCTAAGTAATCATCCCCATCATCCTCCTCCTCCTCCTCCTCTTCTTCCTCCACCTCGTCCAGGAGAGGTCCCTGAGCAGACAATGGCTGAATGTCATCAAGGATTCCCTCCTCCTCTTCCTCCTCATCAACATTGGCTGCAGACGCCTGCTCCTTAAGGTGCGTCAAAGTTTGCATGAGCAGACACATAAGTGGGATGCTCATGCTTAGGATGGCGTCGTCTGCGCTTACCAGCCGTGTGCATTCCTCAAAACACTGAAGGACTTTACAAAGGTCTTTCAGCTTCGACCACTGCACGCCTGTCAACTCCATGTCTGCTCTCAAAGTGCCTGGCCGTGTATCCTCCCACAAATGCATTATGGCCTGCCTCTGCTCGCACAACCGCTCCACCATGTGCAGGGTGGAGTTCCACCTTGTTGCAATGTCGATAATGAGGCGGTGGTTGGGAAGGTGGAGCAATCGCTGCAGCTTCTGCATACGAACGGAGTGTACAGGCGACCGGCGGATGTGCGCGCACAGTCTTCGCACCTTCTGGAGCAGGGCTGTTAACTCCGAATATTTTTGAGGAAGCACTGCACCACCAGGTTCAAGGTGTGAGCCAAGCAAGGTATGTGGCTGAGTTTTGAAAGGGCTATGGCTGCCACAAAATTACGGCCGTTATCACTAACTACCTTGCCTGCCTCAAGATGTACACTGCCCAGCCATGACTCAGTTTGTCGCTTCAAGTACTCGGCCAGCACCTCGGCGGTGTGTCTGTCGCCCAAACACATCATCTGCAACACAGCCTGCTGACGCTTTCCACTAGCTGCTCGATAGGGGGACACATCGTGTGCAACAGTGGCAGCTGCAGATGGAGTGCTCGTACGACTGCGCTCTGTGGACGAGCTGTCGCTTCTGGAGGAGGAGGAGGAGGGTCGAACGCCTACAGCCAACTGTTTCCTAGACCGTGGGCTAGGCAGCACTGTCCCACCACCGCTGTCCCCTGTGGACCCTGCATCCACCACATTAACCCAGTGCGCAGAGACGGACACGTAAAGGCCCTGGCCATGCCGACTGGACCATGCATCAGTTGTGAGGTGCACCTTTCCACTCACTGACTGCTTGAGTGCATGGACAATGCGGTCTTTCACATGATGGTGGAGGGCTGGGATGGCTTTGCGAGAGAAGAAGTGGCGACTGCGTAGGTCATAGCGTGGTACTGCATAGGCCATGAGTTCGCGGAAAGATGTGCTTTCCACCAACCGAAAGGGCATCATCTCAAGCGAGATTAGTTTGGCAATGTGGGCGTTCAAACCCAGTGTACGCGGATGAGAGACTGAGTACTTTCTTGACCTACTCATAGTGTCTGGGAGGGTGAGCTGGACTTGAGAGCTGCATATGGTGGAAGTAGTGGTGGACAGGGCGGACTGAGAGAGGGTTGATGATGGTGATGGAGTTGGTGTTCTTTCTGATGGCCTAGAATCAGTCTTTCGTTGATATAACAGTGGGATTCCCTGACTGCTGTGGCCTTGCAACGACACCTCAACATTTGCTGCTGTGCTAACCGGTGTGCTTACAGTGGGGGAAACAATGTAGCGTTGCTGACTACCTTCGTTGTGATCAGTTGCACATGTGGCACTTGAGGTTTGGTGTTGTGTCCACGCTTGCAAGTGCATGCTGGTTAAATGTCTAAGCATGCAACTGGTATTCAAATTTTTCAGACTTTTCCCTCGGCTAAAGGTCTTTGCGCACTTCTTACAGATAACCTTGGCCTGATCATGAGGATTTTGTTCAAAAAACTGCCACACTGCACTCTTCCTACTTTGGCAGACATTTTGCGGCCTAGCACGCTGTGATCTTTTGACCCTCTGGACAAGCTGTCCAGCAACTCTTTTGATGTTTGGAACCTGTCTTTGGAGTGCTCCGGGCCTGCCAGATAACAGCTGTTGCGATGTCGATGTCTGCTGTGGATGCTCCTCATCTGAGCTATTGGAAGCAGCACCCTCTTCCCCCAATGGATGCCAATCTGGGTCAACAACTGGGTCATCCATCACCTCCTCTTCTATGTCATGTGCACCTTTCTCTGTGTCACCGTGTATGGTGGTATAGTGTGCGGGAAGGGGCACCTGAGTCTCATCAGGGTCAAAATCTGGCTCTGTACACTGCGAGGACAATGTAGTGCTCTGAGTGAATGTACCAGCAGAATCATCCATCAGCGGCTGTGCATCAGTGCACTCCATGTCAGATTCATCTTGGCCTGGGTAATTCACCATTTGACTTGATAATCCAGGCATGGTATATGAAAACAGCTCCATGGAGTAATCAGTAGTATGGCCTGCGTCATCCTTCAATCTTGGTTGGGGTGAAGGACACAAGGAAAGGTGTGGTTCATGAACATGAGGCTCCAATGACGACTCAGTGCTTTTACTTTTTACAACTGAAGAAGAGGAGGCGATAGAGCTGGAGGCTGAGTCAGCAATGTAAGACAAAACTTTTTCCGGATGCTCTGCCTTTAAAAGCGGTTTGCCAACTCTTAGAAAACTAAGCGTTCGAGGCCTTATGTAGACAGACGATGATGCAGGGTCAGCACCTCCTGCATTTGGTCCTATTTTGCTCTTGCCACTACCATCAGATCCACCACCAACACCATCATTACCAGCTGCCAACCCCCGCCCAATTCCACGGCCTCTTCCACCAGCCTTCCTCATTTTTGGTAGAAATGTAGACAAAATCCAACAAACTATATAGTAATGTAAAACAAGGTACAAGGTGTCTATAGGACAGGGGAGTTTTAGAATTTCTGCACACACTTGTGGACAGTGGACACTTGTGGATTGTGTGCGGCCCACTGATATCTGAGCGCTATGTGACACGCTCGATGGCACAGCTGCCTGTGACCAATGTGACGAGAGGATAATGGAGATTTTGAATCTCTGCGTACACTTGTGAACAGTGGACACTTGTGGATTGTGTGCGGCCCACTGATATCTGAGCGCTATGTGACACGCTCGATGGCACAGCTGCCTGTGACCAAAGTGACGAGAGGATAATGGAGATTTTGAATCTCTGCGTACACTTGTGGACAGTGGACACTTGTGGATTGTGTGCGGCCCACTGATATCTGAGCGCTATGTGACACGCTCGATGGCACAGCTGCCTGTGACCAAAGTGACGAGAGGATAATGGAGATTTTGAATCTCTGCGTACACTTGTGGACAGTGGACACTTGTGGATTGTGTGCGGCCCACTGATATCTGAGCGCTATGTGACACGCTCGATGGCACAGCTGCCTGTGACCAAAGTGACGAGAGGATAATGGAGATTTTGAATCTCTGCGTACAGTTTTGGACACTGGACACTTGTAGATTGTGTGAGGCCCACTGATATCTGAGCGCTATGTGACACGCTCGATGGCACAGCTGCCTGTGACCAAAGTGACGAGAGGATAATGGAGATTTTGAATCTCTGCGTACACTTGTGGACAGTGGACACTTGTGGATTGTGTGCGGCCCACTGATATCTGAGCGCTATGTGACACGCTCAATGGCACAGCTGCCTGTGACCAAAGTGACGAGAGGATAATGGAGATTTTGAATCTCTGCGTACACTTGTGGACAGTGACACTTGTGGATTGTGTGCGGCCCACTGATATCTGAGCGCTATGTGACACGCTCGATGGCACAGCTGCCTGTGACCAAAGTGACAAGAGGATAATGGAGATTTTGAATCTCTGCGTACACTTGTGGACAGTGGACACTTGTGGATTGTGTGCGGCCCACTGATATCTGAGCGCTATGTGACACGCTCGATGGCAAAGCTGCCTGTGACCAAAGTGACAAGAGGATAATGGAGATTTTGAATCTCTGCGTACACTTGTGGACAGTGGACACTTGTGGATTGTGTGCGGCCCACTGATATCTGAGCGCTATGTGACACGCTCGATGGCACAGCTGCCTGTGACCAAAGTGACGAGAGGATAATGGAGATTTTGAATCTCTGCGTACACTTTTGGACACTGGACACTTGTGGATTGTGTGCGGCCCACTGATATCTGAGCGCTATGTGACACGCTCGATGGCACAGCTGCCTGTGACCAAAGTGACGAGAGGATAATGGAGATTTTGAATCTCTGCGTACACTTGTGGACAGTGGACACTTGTGGATTGTGTGCGGCCCACTGATATCTGAGCGCTATGTGACACGCTCGATGGCACAGCTGCCTGTGACCAAAGTGACGAGAGGATAATGGAGATTTTGAATCTCTGCGTACACTTTTGGACACTGGACACTTGTGGATTGCGTGCGGCCCACTGATACAGTGGGGCAAAAAAGTATTTAGTCAGTCAGCAATAGTGCAAGTTCCACCACTTAAAAAGATGAGAGGCGTCTGTAATTTACATCATAGGTAGACCTTAACTATGGGAGACAAAATGAGAAAAAAAAATCCAGAAAATCACATTGTCTGTTTTTTTTTCATTTTATTTGCATATTATGGTGGAAAATAAGTATTTGGTCAGAAACAAGCAATCAAGATTTCTGGCTCTCACAGACCTGTAACTTCTTCTTTAAGAGTCTCCTCTTTCCTCTACTCATTACCTGTAGTAATGGCACCTGTTTAAACTTGTTATCAGTATAAAAAGACACCTGTGCACACCCTCAAACAGTCTGACTCCAAACTCCACTATGGTGAAGACCAAAGAGCTGTCAAAGGACACCAGAAACAAAATTGTAGCCCTGCACCAGGCTGGGAAGACTGAATCAGCAATAGCCAACCAGCTTGGAGTGAAGAAATCAACTGTGGGAGCAATAATTAGAAAATGGAAGACATACAAGACCACTGATAATCTCCCTCGATCTGGTGCTCCACGCAAAATCCCACCCCATGGGGTCAGAATGATCACAAGAACGGTGAGCAAAAATCCCAGAACCACGCGGGGGGACCTAGTGAATGAACTGCAGAGAGCTGGGACCAATGTAACAAGGCCTACCATAAGTAACAAACTACGCCACCATGGACTCAGATCCTGCAGTGCCAGACGTGTCCCACTGCTTAAGCCTGTACATGTCCGGGCCCGTCTGAAGTTTGCTAGAGAGCATTTGGATGATCCAGAGGAGTTTTGGGAGAATGTCCTATGGTCTGATGAAACCAAACTGGAACTGTTTGGTAGAAACACAACTTGTCGTGTTTGGAGGAAAAAGAATACTGAGTTGCATCCATCAAACACCATACCTACTGTAAAGCATGGTGGTGGAAACATCATGCTTTGGGGCTGTTTCTCTGAAAAGGGGCCAGGACGACTGATCCGGGTACATGAAAGAATGAATGGGGCCATGTATCGTGAGATTTTGAGTGCAAACCTCCTTCCATCAGCAAGGGCATTGAATATGAAACGTGGCTGGGTCTTTCAACATGACAATTATCCAAAGCACACCGCCAGGGCAACGAAGGAGTGGCTTCGTAAGAAGCATTTCAAGGTCCTGGAGTGGCCTAGCCAGTCTCCAGATCTCAACCCTATAGAAAACCTTTGGAGGGAGTTGAAAGTCCGTGTTGCCAAGCGAAAAGCCAAAAACATCACTGCTCTAGAGGAGATCTGCATGGAGGAATGGGCCAACATACCAACAACAGTGTGTGGCAACCTTGTGAAGACTTACAGAAAACGTTTGACCTCTGTCATTGCCAACAAAGGATATATCACAAAGTATTGAGATGAAATTTTGTTTCTGACCAAATACTTATTTTCCACCATAATATGCAAATAAAATGAAAAAAAAAACAGACAATGTGATTTTCTGGATTTTTTTTCTCAGTTTGTCTCCCATAGTTGAGGTCTACCTATGATGTAAATTACAGATGCCTCTCATCTTTTTAAGTGGTGGAACTTGCACTATTGCTGACTGACTAAATACTTTTTTGCCCCACTGTATCTGAGCGCTATGTGACACGCTCGATGGCACAGCTGCCTGTGACCAAAGTGACGAGAGGATAATGGAGATTTTGAATCTCTGCGTACACTTTTGGACACTGGACACTTGTGGATTGTGTGCGGCCCACTGATATCTGAGCGCTATGTGACACGCTCGATGGCACAGCTGCCTGTGACCAAAGTGACGAGAGGATAAGGGAGATTGGATTGCTTTTAAAAAAGCAGTTTGCGGAGCAGTGGGTAAACAGCAATGCCAGCGTGTCAGGAAGCCTTAGAAGGCAGCCCAACAACCAACACCACTGATACACCACAATATAGCCTCCCCTTGCACTGCACACACAGTGACTTGTGTGTTGTGCAGGCCAAATCGCTAGCAGCAGAAGCAGTTTTTTTGTCTTCTTCCCTGCCTAACGCTCTCCCTACAGAATCAGCAGCAACCTCTCCCTATACTAAGATCGGCAGAAGTAAGATGGCGGTCGGCGTGCACGCCCTTTTATACCCCCTGTGACGCCCACCAAAGCAAGCCAATCACTTGCATGCCCTTCTGAAAGATGGTGGTGACCCGTGCCTATGTCATCACGTTGCCCACAGTGTCCGTGGATCCTGATTGGCTGAAAAAGAGCGCAAAACAAACTTTTGAAACGCGACTTTGGCGCGTAAGTCGCCGACCTCGTGGCCGACCTCATCCTAGGGTCGGGTTTCGTTTCATGAAACCCGACTTTGCCAAAAGTCGGCGACTTTTGAATTTTTTCGACCCGTTTCGCTCAACTCTAGTCACGACTGTACGCCCTCTGCCTGAACAGTCCAAGTGCAGAGAGCTTGAATATGGCAACGCTGAGGAGTCTAGAGTTGAGTAGTGCCCAGCGAGGAGAGGTATTTCATTTTTTATCATGTTTGAAGCAATATATGGGGATTGGGGAGCATTATACACTGGAGAATTATATATGGGGCCCATTATACACTGGAGCATTATACACTGTTTGCATAATTATTATTAGGCAAGTTGTATTTGAGAGGATTCTTCTTATTAGTGAACAACAACTATGTTCTCAATCTACCGAAAAGACTCATAAATATCAAAGCTTAATATTTTTGGAAGTTGGAGTGGTTTTTTTTTTTTTGATTTGGCTATCTTAGAAGGATATCTGTTTTTTCAGGTAAGGCTACTTTCACACATCAGGTTTTCGGCGTCAGGGGCGATCCGGCGTCGTGCCGGAACGCCGGATCCGGCAAATGTTTAGTAAAACCGGATGTGACGGATCCGGTTTTCTGCCGGATCCGTCTTTTTCTTGACAGACAAAACCGGATCCGTCTCATCCGGTCCATCCGTTTTTCTATCCGTTTTTCGACGGATTACGCCGGATCCGGTTTTTAAAATTGACCCTTGTGGCCTTCCGAACGGGATTGGCTACTGGAAAACTATATATAGCATGTTCCTACAGCCCTTCTTTGACAGGTTGTAGAGGAGAAAGTGCAGGTTGGAGAGAAGAGCAAGTTACTGGCGAAGATGGATGTTGTCATTGGAAATATTTTGAAGAATTTGGCGGATTTTATAGCGGAGGCAAATCGTTTGAGGGTGATTGTTCTGGAGAAGGAGAGAGCGAGACAGCAGCGCATCAGGCATCGTAGACGACGTTTGTGGATCCACCCCATCACAGCCAAGAGAATGACGCGTGGGGTCTATTCTACACTATGCATGGACCTTCGACGAAACCCGGATAAATTTTTTGGATATGTTAGGATGAAAATGGAGAATTTTGATTACTTGGTGGAGCGCATTGCACACCTCATAAGAAAAGCGGACACCTATTGCCGCTTCTCCGTTTCACCCGCAGAGCGTCTGATGGTGACTTTAAGGTAAGCCACATTTATTGGATATGATCGCATCAGAGCACACTTTCACTGCAATCTTGTTGGTGGTAATTTGTATCTCCAAGTGTTAGGTCAGTTTTGGTATGTAATGCTGTGATTTAAAACTAATTTATTGTTTGTTAATTCCCCACAGATTTCTTGCAACTGGAGAATCCCTTTCGTCACTGCATTTCCAGTACAGACTCGGGATTTCCACCATATCTGGAATTGTGAAGTACACATGCCGTGCACTGTGGGACTCCTTAGCTGAAGAGTTTTTACCAGAGCCCACAACAGAGAGGTGGATTGAAATTGCTGACAAGTTTCAACAGATATGTCAGTTTCCAAACTGCTTGGGCGCTGTGGACGGGAAACATATCCGCATTGTAAAGCCAGCTGGATCGGGATCGGAATATTTCAATTACAAGAAATATTTTTCAATTGTCCTCATGGCCATCGCTGACGCGGAATACAAATTTATTGCGGTTGATATTGGGGCCTATGGCCGCTCCAATGACTCTCAAGTTTTCAAACTGTCTGCCATGGGGCGTAAACTGTATGGAAACACCTTCCAGTTCCCACCACCTAGACCGCTGCCGCAAACATCTGGTCCACCTATGCCATTTGTCTGTGTAGGGGATGAAGCCTTCCAGCTGTCAGAACACCTTTTGAAACCGTACTCTAGCAGAGGATTGACAAGACCAAAACGCATTTTTAATTACCGCCTCACAAGAGCAAGAAGAATGGTTGAATGTACCTTTGGTATTCTGACAGCCAAATGGCGGGTCCTATTGACTGCGATCAACCTCAAGACAGAAACTGTGGACGAGGTGATCAAAGCGTGCGTGGTACTCCACAATTTTGTTATCTGCAAGGAACCCATTTCCATTGAGGACACCTCTGAAGAAACCACCTTGCAAGATTACCATGACATTACCACTAGAAGTTCTGTGACGGTTTCAGTAATGAGGGACAATTTTGCACTATACTTTATGTCACCTCAAGGCAGAGTACACTGGCAGGATGACAGAGTGTGAAAGATTTGTGCCCTAACCAAACTTGTGTACCTTCTGTACCAACAGTATATACCTTTGCCAACCAAAGTTGGCTATCTTGTCATGGTCTCTATTTTTAGCTTTAGGCCACAGGTGTGTACCTGGTTGTGTTTTATGCAAAGTATTTCACCTTTTAACAAAAGTTGTGTACATTGTTAGGAAATCACCAACAATAAACACAACTTTTTAGGTGAAATACTTTGCTTCAAACACAACCAGGAACACAACTGTGGCAAAAAGCTAAAATTTACCCACAGTTATATACCTAGTTTTGAATACCATTTCACCTTTTAAATACCCTGTATTTAACCTTTTTCGCCGCAGAAAGAAATGACAGACAACCAGTGTAAAATAATTTAACTTTTATTGAAAAATGTTTTTTTTAGTAAACTTTTTTAAAATTTTAATAAACATGTTTAATAAAAATTTGAAACTATAAAACTGAAACCATAAAACTGGTCATTTTTATTTAAATACACACATTATAATTCTGTGTAGTGTGTGGTGGAAATACTGCTGTAGGGGCTGCGGGACACTTCGACACTGGGAGTGTGGAGAGAGGACTGGGATCGTGGTGGGGAAGGAACAGTTAGAGGTGAAGGTGTGGAAAAAACTACAGAATGGGTGGACATGTGGGAAGCAGAAGAGGTGGTGGGTGGTGGAGTGGAGGGTTGGGCAGGGACTGTAGGAGCAGATGATGTTGATGGCAAGTTGTATGGGGAAGGAGTTTGGTACGGGGCAAGTTGCTGGAAGTGGGGAGATGTCTGGTACGGGGCAGGTTGCTGGAAGTGGGGAGATGTCTGGTACGGGGCAGGTTGCTGGAAGTGGGGAGATGTCTGGTACTGGGGAGGTTGCTGGTACTGGGGAGTTTGCAGGTACTGTGGAGGTTGCTGGTACTGGTGAGGTTGCTGGTGCTGGGGAGGTTGCTGGTGCTGGGGAGGTGGCTGGTGCTGGGGAGGTGGATGGTGCTGGGGAGGTGGATGGTGCTGGGGAGGTGGATGGTGCTGGGGAGGTGGATGGTATGTAATAGGAGGGGGAGGATGGAAAGTGGCTGGAGGTGGATGGTATGTAATAGGAGGGGGAGGATGGAAAGTGGCTGGAGGGGGTGTAGATGTAATAGGAGGGGGAGGATGGAAAGTGGCTGGAGGGGGTGTAGATGTAATAGGAGGGGGAGGATGGAAAGTGGCTGAAGGGGGTGTAGGTGGAGGAACTACTGTGGTGGGAGGAGGAGGAGGAGGTTGGGAGGTAACTTGCTGGAGAGCAGCGTGGCATGAATGCATTACATGCATCTGCTGGGCAGGAGAGAGCGTTTCCATGCGCTCCACAACAGACCTGAAAAAGGTGTGGTTTGGCGAAGATCTTGCTTCTGAATGCATGGTTTGCAGAAGTGTCTTCACCTCCAGAATGCTGGAGTTGATCTGCTGATAGCCTGCGGAGATTTGCTCTGACAAGACTTTTAGACAGTTCTGGAAAGATGCATTCAGATGCAAGAACTCTGGCGCATAAGTCTTTTCCTGACCCCTCTGCCGCTGCCGCCCAGTACCCGCAGGTGTACTAGAGGTGGCAGGGGCAGAAGGGTGGGGTAAAGGGAAAGCGATCTCCTCACCAGCAGCTTCATGTAATGTAGGCGGCCACGATGCTCCTGTGCTGGTGGATGGGACAGATGGGTCGAATGTGTTGGAAGGCTGGGAAGGTGCAGATGTACCGGGGCGGTCGAAGTGTCCCTCGGTGCCGGTCTCCTCAGGGTATCGCCTCAGAAGGGTCCAATCGTGCCGGCTCCCGAGTGCTGCTCACCATGCTGTGGAATAAAGAGAAAAAAAAACAATTAAAATACTGACATGGTATGGCCCTGGCTGAAAAAAATTTTTACATCTAACATTTTTTTTCACATGTGGTGTGTAATATTTACCTTCTGGTGACCATTTTTTCCCGGAGGAACGACAGGGCTTCTGCGTACTTGTACTTGCTCCTGCGTCCTCCAGATCCACTCGGGGCCCGCATCTCTTTATTGAACTCCTTCTTGAAACGATCTCTCACAGACCGCCACCGATTCACAATTCTGTTCCCTGAAACGAGAAAGGAGTGGTTAGTATACAACATCAGTGTTTCCCAAACTCCAGTCCTCATGGTCCCCAGGGGTCATGTTTTCAGGATTTCCATAGTAAATAGAAATCCTGAACACATGATCCGTGGGGACCACGAGGACTGGAGTTCGGGAAACACTGGTTTAAATCAAGCAACCGGTACTGTATATACTTACGCTCTGTAATCTGGGCCCGAACATCGAGGTCCTCCCAGCGGCCCACAAGGAGCGAACAGATTTCCTCCCAGAGTCGTCGGGTAACGATCAGGTCAGCGTGGCGGCGGTCAGCCATATTCCAGAGCGGCTCCCTTTCTCTGACGAGATCGATGAGGCGGTCCACATCAATCCCTCCATCCTCAACGTCAGAGTCGGGAGGACGCTGTGAAGGCTGTTAAAGAAAAAGACAAAAATAACATAATTAGCCTCCACAAAAGAAATGAAATAAAAAGTGCAAAAAAACAAAGCAAAAATATTTATACTTACACGCTGGTGACGGCCGCGTTGCTGTCGCCGACGACCCTGGGAGGCACTGCGAGCACCTCTTGGCCGAGCACCAGATTGGGAAGACTAGAGAAGAAAACAAAAAAAGTTATGTCTTTGGATGTAGGCATTTGTTTGCTGTGTGTGGTCTGCAGAACATTGTTTTCTATGTGTTGTGTGTAGTGTGATGTTGTGTTTCTGCGTTTGATGCAAAAAACTTACCAATTGTGAGCCCACTCCAGGTGTCTGTCCACCCCTTCCTTCTTCTTCTGGGAGCTCCTCTTCATCTTGTGATTCCTGTTTTGAAATAAAAGGCCATGAATAGACATATATTACAGAGAAGATGGATTTTGGAAATAAAAACTTACCGTCAAACGCTGACGATGCGAGGGAGGGCTCCCAGAAGATGATGTGCTGTCTTCCTGGTGGCCACACTCCATGCCTGTGGGTGGTGTACCAGCTGCTGCCATTGCTGCTGCTGCTGCTGCTGCATCTATTGGGCGGCTGTTGAATAAAGAGAAACAAAGGGCCAATGAATATCTTGATATTCAATAGCCCTAGTTTGGAGGAATGGGTGATTTGATAATTACCGTCTCTCATCTGCTGCTGGACTCCCCTCCCGTTGTTCAGCATGCTGCTCCAATTGGGGTGGTGCTGATGGTGCTGCTGCAGATGTCTCCTGCCTTCTCCTGCGCCTGGTTGCTGTCTTGGGTGGCATGTTGGGTGTGGCTGTGGGTCCCACTGTCTTGCTTTTATATATGTCTTGTGGGCAGAGCTACTGAGCATGCTCAGACCAAAAAACCGGATCCGGCCGCCGGATCTGGCTTTCGCCGGATCCGGCGCATTGCGGCGCTCATAGGCTTTCATTATGTGAAAAAGCCGGACGCGGCGGATCCGGCGTGTCCGGCTTTTTCGCCGGAGACAAAAAACGTTACAGTAGACGTTTTTTCCAGACGCCGGATCGCGACACATTGCGACACATTGCCGGATCCGGCGAAAACCGGATGAAACGCATGGCCATCCGGCGCGATCCGGAGCAAATGCAAGTCAATGGGGGGGAAACCGGATCCGGCATTGCATTTCGCCGGATCCGGTTTCTGTCAAAAGCGCCGGATCGCACCTGACGGCGAAAACCTGATGTGTGAAAGAGGCCTAACTATTACTGTGCAGAATTATTAGGCAACTTAATAAAAACCAAATATATACCCATTGGGGGGTAGTGTACCCCTTAGTGGAGTGCGGGGGTGTGAGTGTGGTGACACAGGGGGACGCCTCTGTTGTCGATCCCAGAGAGAGTTCCTTGATTATTGACAAACGAATGTGTGGCAATAAACGTTCAGGTCCGGACTTGTGTGTGAACGAGTGTGTATGGGTCCAACCAAAAAAAAAACATCTAGTGGGAGTGTGTTGTTGAGTCTTACCAGCTCATATCAAACATACACATATATAACTCGTTCCCCAGGACGGCACTTTGGAGATGTGTGGTGCCTCCAGAACTTATATTGCCAATACCAGCGGTGCGTTTGTCATAAAGCTGACGTGCAGGTTAGAGTTGAGTGAAACGGGTAGGTCATATTCAAAAGTCGCCGACTTTCGCTGAAGTCGGGTTTCATGAAACAAAACCCGACCATAGCGTGAGGTCGGACAAGAGGTCGGTGACCAGAGCGCCAAAGTCGCATTTCAAAAGATGCTTCCAGCGCCCTTTTTCAGCCAATGATGGAGGACGCACACTGTCGGAAACGCGATGACATAGACATCGGTCACTACCATCTTTAAGAAGGGCATGCAAGTGATTGGCTGGCTTTGTGTGGCATCACAGGGACTATAAAACGGCATGAACGCCGACCGCCATCTTACTTATGCCGATCTTAGCATAGGGAGAGCTGCTGCTGCTGCTGATTCTGTAGGGAGAGCATTAGGCAGGGAAGAAGAACCAAAAAACTGCTTCTGCTGTTAGCGATTTCCACTTACAACACAACACTTTGTGTGCAGTGACAGGGGAGGCTCTATTTTTGTGCATCAGCTCTGTTGGTTATTAGGCTGTGTGATAAAACACTCTGGGATCGCCTTTGCTGGGGTCAAAGGTCACGTGCGTTCAGCAAGAAACTCAGGCGCACAGCCTGGGTCCGGGTATAACTGACACTGGGTCAGGTTTATTAAAGGTGAAAGCAATGCATAAAGAAAAGAACATAAAACAAATCCTTGCCTGTCCGGCACTAACTAAACAAAGTACAACCTAACTACCAACTGGCGGGCTTCTCCCATTCAGCCAAACCACAGTTGCAGTGGGAACTGCTTTCACTCACGTGTGTCTCTCACACAGACAGGCTCTCTGTGCCCCCCAGGCTGAAACAGTCACACAACCACCTGGCATCCTTTTATATCTGCCTCCCATTATTCATTAGTAACCAGGTGAGATACTGACCAGACTAGGCCACATAGGAAAGGTATCTGGGCGAGATATACCTGCCTTCATCCACTATTTCCACATGATTCTCACAGCTGCCTTATAAGGCTCCCTGATAGTTGCATTGCTGTTTGCACACTGCTGTGCAAACTGCTTTTTTAAAAGCAAAAATACTTTTCATCCTCTTTTCTGCACGTTACCAAGGGTTCATTTTTCCACCCTTTTGTGTGTGCACTGTGCAGCAGTCCTGCTTATTAGGCTGCCTGCATCCATACTTGAACTGAGAGCATCATTGTCAGCATCCTCAAATCTATAGTGAGATTCAAAATCTCGCCAATCCTATAGACACCCTACACCTTGTCATACACCATTCAATTTCAGCCTGTTACATTGAGGTGTAATCTCTACTGGGCTAGAGACAATAGTTCAGCGTCCTCAAATCTCTAGTGAGATTCAAATTCTCAACAATACTATATACACCTTCTACCTTGTTTTACAGTACCATATAGCTGGTGGTATTTTGGGTACATTTTCACAAAAAGGAGCAAGTATGGTGGAAGATGCCATGGAAGTGGGCGGGGGTTGCCAGCTTGTCCCGATGGTGGTGGTGGTGTTGCATCTGTTGGTAGTGGCAAAAGCACAATAGCACCTAAGGCAGGAGGTGTTGAGCCTGCATCATCATCTGGCTCCACAAGGCCTCGAAGTCTCTCTTTTCTGGGAGTTTGTAAACCACTTTTAAAGCAGGAGCTTCAGGAACAAGTTTTGGCTTACATTGCTGACACAGCCTCCAGCTCTCCCGCCTCCTCTTCTGAAGTTTCAAAAAATAAATGCACTGAGTCATCACTGGAGGCTCCAGGTCAGGAACAACACCTTTCCTTGTGTCCTTCGCCCCTACCAAAAGTGAATGATGTGGCAGGCCACACTACCGATTACTCCATGGAGCTCTTTTCACATACCATGCCTGGGTTATCAAGTCAAATCTTGAATTCCCCAGTCCAAGATGAATCTGACATGGAGTGCACTGATGCACAGCCACTGCTAGATTTTTCTGCTGGTACAGTCATGGCCAAAAGTTTTGAGAATGACACAAAATATTATATTTTCACATGATCTGCTGCCCTCTGTTTTTTATGTGTGTTTGTCAGATGTTTTTATCACATATAGAAATATAATTGCAATCATATTATGAGTAACAAAAGGTTATATTGACAGTTAGAATGAGTTAATGCAGCAAGTCAATATTTGCAGTGTTGACCCTTCTTCTTCAGGACCTCAGCAATTCTCCCTGACATGCTCTCAATCAACTTCTTTATCAAATCCTGACTGATAGCAGTCCATTCTTGCAAAATCAATGCTTTTATTTTGTCTGAATTTGAAGGTTTTTGTTTGTCCACCCGTCTCTTGATGATTGACCACAAGTTCTCAATGGGATTAAGATCTGGGGAGTTTCCAGGCCATGGTCCCAAAATCTCTATGTTTTGTTCCCTGAGCCATTTAGTTATCACCTTTGCTTTATGGCAAGGTGCTCCATCATGTTGAAAAAGGCATTGTTGATCGCCAAACTGCTCTTGGACGGTTGGGAGAAGTTGCTCTTGGAGGACATTCTGGTACCATTCTTTATTCATGGCTGTGTTTTTAGGCAAGACTGAGAGAGAGCCCATTCCCTTGGCTGGGAAGCCACCCCACACATGAATGGTTTCAGGATGCTTGACAGTTGGCATGAGACAAGACTGGTGGTAGCGCTCACCTGGTCTTCTCCGAATAAGCCGTTTTCCAGATGTCCCAAACAATCGAAAAGGGGATTCATCAGAGAAAATGACTTTACCCCAGTCCTCAGCAGTCCACTCCCTGTACCTCTTGCAGAATATCAGTCTGTCCATGATGTTTTTTCTGGAGAGAAGTGGCTTCTTTGCTGCCCTCCTTGAGACCAGGCCTTGCTCCAAGAGTCTCCACCTCACAGTGCGTGCAGATGCACTCACACCTGCCTGCTGCCATTCCTGAGCAAGCTCTGCACTGCTGGTAGCCCGATCCCACAGCTGAAACACTTTTAAGAGACGGTCCTGGCGCTTGCTTGTCTTTCTTGGGCGCCCTGGAGCCTTTTTGGCAACAAAGGAACCTCTCTCCTTGAAGTTCTTGATGGTGCGATAGATTGTTGACTGAGGTGCAATCTTTCTAGCTGCGATACTCTTCCCTGTTAGGCCATTTTTGTGCAGTGCAATGATGACTGCACGTGTTTCTTTAGAGATAACCATTGTTAACAGAAGGGAAACAATGATGCCAAGCACCAGCCTCCTTTAAAAGTGTCCAGTGGTGTCATTCTTACTTAATCATGACAGATTGATCTCCAGCCCTGTCCTCATCAACACCCACACCTGTGTTAATGGAGCAATCACTGAAACGATGTTAGCTGGGCCTTTTAAGGCAGGGCTGCAATGATGTTGAAATGTGTTTTGGGGGATAAAGTTAATTTTCTAGGCAAATATTGACTTTGCAAGTAATTGCTGTTAAGCTGATCACTCTTTATAACATTCTGGAGTATATGCAAATTGCCATTAGAAAAAATGAAGCAGTAGACTTTGTAAAAATTAATATTTGTGTCATTCTCAAAACCTTTGGCCATGACTGTACATTCACTCAGAGCACTACATTGTCCTCGCAGTGTACTGAGGCAGAATCAGACCCTGATGAAACTCAGGTGCCCCTTCCCACATTGTATACCATCTTACACGGTGACACAGAGGAAGCTGCACATGAAATTGAAGAGGAGGTGATGGATGATTCAGTTGTTGACCCAGATTGGCATCCATTGGGGGAAGAGGGTGCTGCTGCCAAATGCTCAGACAAGGAGGAGGAGGATCCGCAGCAGGCAACGACATCGCAACAGCTGTTATCTGGCAGGACCGTAGCAGTCCAAAAACGTGTTACAAAACCAAAATAGTTGCAGGACAACTTGGCCAGATGGTCAAATTAGCACAGCGTGCAAGGTCTCAAAATGTCTTCCATAGTAGGAAGAGTGCAGTGTGGCACTTTTTTGAACAAAATCCTAATGATCGGGCAAAAGTTATCCGTAAGAAGTGCGCAAAGACCTTTAGCCGAGGGAAAAATCTGAGAAAGTTGAATACCAGTTGCATGCTTAGACATTTAACCCCCATGCACTTGCAAGTGTGGATGGACTACCAAACCTCACGTACCACATGTGCACCTGCTCTGAATGAAGGTAGTCAGCAACGCTACATCGCTTCCCCCACTGTAAGCCCACCGGCTAGTACACCACCAGCAGCAAATGTTGAGGTGTCGTCGCAAGGGCAAAGCAGTCATGGAATCACAATGTTATTGCTACAAAAGACTGAATCTAGGTCATCAGCAACACCACCTACACCATCACCATCACCAACCCTCTCTCAGTCGGCCATGTCCACCGCTAGTTCCACCATATGCAGCTCTCAAGTCCAGCTCACCCTACCAGAGACTCTGAGTAGGACAAGAAAGTCCTCATCCTCTCATCCGCGTACACTGGCTTTGAACGCCCACATTGCCAAACTAATCTCGTTAGAGATGATGGCCTACTGGTTGGTTGAAAGCAAAGCTTTCCGCGAGCTCATGGCCTACGCAGTACCATGCCGCTATGTGTCCATCACTGCGCACTGGGTTAATGTGGTGGATGCAGGGTCCACAGGGGACAGCGGCGGTGGGACAGTGCTGCCTAGCCCACGGTATAGGAAACAGTTGGCTGTAGGCGTTCGACCCTCCTCCTCCAGAAGCAAAAGCTCATCCACAGAGCGCAGTTGCATGAGCATTCCATCCGCAGCTGCCAGTGTTGCACATGAGGTGTCCCACTATCGAACAGCTAGTGGTAAGCGTCAGCAGGCTTTGTTGAAGATGATGTGTTTGGGAGACAACAGACACACTGCGGAGGTACTGTCCGACTACTTGCAGCGACAAACTGAGTCATGGCTGGGCAGTCTACATCTTGAGGCAGGCAAGGTAGTTAGTGATAACGGCCGGAATTTTGTGGCAGCCATAGCCCTTTCAAAACTCAGACACATACCTTGCCTGGCTCACATCTTGAACCTGGTGGTGCAGTGCTTCTTCAATAATTATCCGGAGTTAACACCCCTGCTCCATAAGGTCCAAATACTGTGCTCGCACATCCGCCAGTTGCCCGTACACTCCAGTCGTTTGCAGAAACTGCAGTGATTGCTTCACCTTCCCAAGCACCGCCTAATTATCGACGTTGCAACAAGGTGGAACTCCACCCTGCACATGGTTCAGAGGCTGTGCGAACAGAGGCAGGCTGTAATTCATTTGTGGGAGGATACACGGGAAGGCAGTTTGCAGGCAGACATGGAGTTGTCTGGTGTGCAGTGCTCGAAGCTGACAGACCTCTGTAAAGTCCTTCAGTGTTTTGAGGAATGCACACAGCTGGTAAGCGCAGACGACGCCATCTTAAGCATGAGCAAACTTTGACGCACATTAAGGAGCAGGCGTCTGCAGCCGAGGAGGAAGAGGAGGAGGGAAGCCTTGATGACAGTCAGCCATTGTCTGCTCAGGGAAATCTCGTGGACAAGGAGGAGGAAGAAGAGGAAGAGGAGGAGGATGATGGGGATGATTATTTTGGGGAGGAGGATGCTTCTCAGGGGGCAAGAAAAAATGTTGGCGTGGCAAGGTCAGGTACAGGGTTTGTGCTTGACTGGAGGGATGTGGATTTGCCAGAAAGTGCTCCTCCACCCAGCACTCACAGTGCTTCATTGACACCTGGAACATTGGCCCACATGTCTGATTATACCTTGCAGATCCTAAAAAGGGACCCCCACATTGCCAAAATGATGAACGATGACGACTACTGGTTGGCCAGCATCCTGGATCCACGCTATAAAGGCAAATTCCAAAACATCATGCCTCAGGAGAACCTAGAGCTAATATTGGCTAACAAACAAGCAACTCTGGTCAACCGTTTGTTTGAGGCATTCCTAGCACACAGCGGCGGTGATGTTTTTCCAACAAGCCATAGGAGGCAAAATGAAAGGTGTTCGTGGTGCACACAGCCGAAGTGGCGTTTGACACAGCGGTTTCATGACCATGTTGTGGACTGATTTTTCAAGTACCGCTCACACGACTGGTAATACTGCATCGATTGAAACTGACAGGAGAGAGCAGTTGTCAACTATGGTAACAAACTACTTCTCCTTCCATATCGATGATCTCCCTCACTGGTCATTCCCCTTTGACTATTGGGCCAGTAAACTTGACACCTGGCCTGAATTGGCACAATATGCCTTACAGGAGCTCGCTTGCCCTGCTGCTAGTGTGTTATCTGAACGAGTCTTCAGTGCTGCTGGATCAATCCTGACAGAAAAAAGGACCCGTCTGTTGACCCAAAATGTTGATGATCTAACCTTCATTAAAATGAACTATGCATGGGTTTCAAAGGATTTTGTCCCACCCTCCCCTGCTGGCATGTAGGTTACCAGAAAAATGGCTTGCTTTTGTTCTCCTCTTCCGCGTGCTTCTCCAATTAATCCATTTGCAGCTGCTGAATGTCCAACATCAACGTATGCCAATTTTTCCACCTCCCTAACTGGGCTGCCCCCCCCTCAGGGCCGGGGTCACCACCTGGTGCACACACCCGTGCGAGCGCCGTTGCCCTGGACTGGTGGGTGGGCACACTGTTTGGCAACGGCACTGGCACAAGGTCCCTCATAGTACAATCAAGTGTCTCTGACAGTGGGGGTGCACACCCGCCGTCAGACACACCGGCGTACTATGAGGGGCCCTGTGCCAGTGCCGTCGCCAACAAGTGAGCCCCCCCTGCTTGCTCAGGATCACAGCACTTGTAAAGTTGAATTACATCTCCCTGCTCCACCGCCGTGACGACCTCCACGTTTCCTGACAGTGAAAGATGACATCACGTCTGTACGCCCTCTGCCTAGACAGTCCAAGTGCAGTGAGATGGAAGATGGGGACGACGAGGAGTTCAGACTAGTACAGGGATTCCCTAGCGAGGAGACTTATTTAATTGTTTTCAATGTTGGGACAGCTATTTTTGGGGAGCACTATACTCTGGAGAATGATATATTTGGCCCACCATACACTGGAGCATTCCAAAGGTGGACATCAGACACTGGAGCAGCATTTACAGGGCCCATTATACACTAGAGCATTAGAAATGGGGCCCATTATGTTTGGAGCATTATTTGGACTCATAAGACAGTGGAGCTTCATCCATGGGGACCAACATATACTGTAGCATTATGTGGAGCTCATCATATGCTGTTTCAAACATTATATGGGACCAATGATTCTGTATGGAGAACTATATATGGGCCTTATTACTCTGTATAGCGCACTATGCGGTGGCCATAATACTGTATGGAGTAATATACTGTCCGTTTTTGGAGCTATTGGAGAATTTAAAATGGATATCAGTCATGTGATGTAAGAAGTGAAGTATTTTTCATTCTACTGTACCGCTATTTCTCTTCCGTATCTGAGGATCAAGAATTGTGGCATGTGTTAAAGGAGCCCATTGACACTCTTTGGCCCTGGGCCCACGAAAATCTGGAGGCTACCCTGCCCCCCCCACAACTTTAGCCAAATAACCCCCAGTTTTCAATGCCTAACTATTATTATAAAGTAAATTAAGGTTGACAAGCTTAAGTAATAAGAATTGATGTTTTTGGCATTAAAATGGGCTCTGTAGGTTTGTTTCCTGTCCTCCACTCACTGACAACTTTTTCTTCCCCATTGACTTGCATTGGGTTTCGTGTTTCAGTCGGCCTTCGACTTTTCACGATAATCGGACGATTTCGTTCGACCCGACTTTTGAGAAAGTCGGGTTTCATGAAACCCGACTCGACCCGAAAAAGGCAAAGTCGCTCATCTTTAGTGCAGGTAGTTGCTGGGGTGAACTCTGGGTCTGGGCGTCCCCGCTGTTGGTGGTACCCTGATGGGGAGCGGTCTTGAGGGTCCAGAGGCCCCTCATTAAGGGGAGGGTACTGTCATGATCCATACTGGATCATGACTGATATAATGCAAAGTAACCTTTTATTTTTCCTTGAGCTGTGTGCTCGGAGTTTGGTTTGCCCCGGTGGCCATTAGGATTATTACACGGTGGTGTCTTTTGTTCTGTTTGCCTCCGGTTGCCAGTGTGGTCATTGCACTGGTGTTGTTATGAGCTCATAACAGTACCCCCCCTTGAGGAGGGGTCACCAAACCCTCATCCATGCCACCAGGCCAATCAGGATGGCCCGGTGAAAAACACGAACCGATTTATTGGCATGAATATCAGAGGCAGAGACCCAAGAATTGTCCTCCTTGCCATAATCCTTCCACTTGACCAAATACTGGAGTCTCCATCTAACCAAATGAGAATCCAATATTTTCTATACCTCATATTCCACATTGCCTTTAACCAATACAGGGTCAGGAGGTGCCGCCACAGGAACTACTGGCTCAACAAACCTTTTCAACAGTGATTTTTGAAATACGTTATGGATTTTGAACGTAACTGGAAGAGCCAATCGAAAAGATACAGGATTAAGAATCTTATAAGGTCCAATAAATCTTGGCTTAAATTTTGGAGATGCAACCTTCATAGGAATATTCTTAGACGACAACCAAACCATATCACCCACTTTAAACCGGGGACCAATGGTCCTATGCCGGTTGGAAAAACGCTGGGCCTTTTCCTGAGAGAGAGACAATTTATCCACCACTTGGTCCCATATCTGCTGCATTCTCACAACCACAGTGTCCACACCTGGGCAGGATGAAGATTCCACTTGCCCTGAAGAGAATCGAGGATGAAACCCAAAGTTACAGAAAAAGGGTGACATCAAAGTGGAAGAACTAGCTCTATTGTTCAGCGCAAATTCGGCCAAGGGCAAAAATGAGACCCAATCATCTTGATCAGCAGATATAAAACATCTTAAATAAGACTCCAGGGTCTGGTTTGTTCTCTCAGTCTGACCATTGGTCTGGGGATGAAACGCGGAGGAGAAGGATAACTGAATTCCCAGATTGGAACAAAAGGCTTTCCAAAATCTGGAAGCAAACTGGACCCCTCTATAGGAAACAATGTTCTCAGGAATCCCGTGTAACCAAACCACCTGTTGTAAAAACAAGGGTACCAACTCAGCGGAAGATGGCAACTTTGAGAGTGGTACACAATGGACCATCTTCGAAAATCTATCACAAATTACCCAGATAACAGTCATTCTCTGAGAGACAGGAAGATCAGAAATAAAATCCATTGAGATATGGGTCCATGGCCTCTTGGGCACCGGCAGGGGCATCAGCAACCCACTATAACAAGAACAGGGTTTAGACCGAGAACAAGTCCCACAGGACTGTACAAAATTCCTGACATCATGAGAAAAGGCAGGCCACCAAAACGACCGACTCACCAAATCTCTGGTACCAAAAATACCTGGATGACCAGCCAATGCGGAGCAATGGACTTCAGACATCACTCTCTTTCTCCACTGGTCAGGAACATACAATCTTCCCATAGGGCAATGCTCAGGTTTATCCTCCTGAAATTCCTCCAGGGCGCATTTCAAATCGGGCGAAATGGCAGAAAGAACTACCCCCTCACCTAGGATAGTAGTAGGCTCGGTCACATTAAGAGAATCAGCAAAGAAACTCCAAGAAAGGGCGTCTGCCTTAACATTCTTAGTGCCCGGAAGAAAAGAGACCAGAAAATTAAAACGCATGAAAAACAAGGCCCATCTAGCCTGTCTAGGATTCAAGCGTTTGGCCAACTCCAGAAAAATCAGATTCTTGTGATCGGTGAGGACCACAAATTGATGTCTAGCTCCCTCCAACCAATGTCTCCACTCCTCAAATGCCCATTTCATGGCCAACAATTCCCGATTCCCCACGTCATAGTTGCGTTCAGATGGGGAGAACTTTCGAGAAAGAAGGCATAGGGATCCATCTTAGAAGTCACAGGGTCTTTTTGGGACAAAACAGCTCCTGCACAAATCTCAGAAGCGTCTACCTCCACTTGAAATGGAAGTGAGACATCAGCTGAAGTAAATCTCCGCTTAAGCTCCTAAAATGCTGAGACAGCCTAAGGAGACCAATTCAGCACTCCCTTCTTGGTCAGATCAGTGAGTGGTTTGACAATACTAGAAAAATTACCTATAAATTTACGATAGAAATTAGCAAAACCCAAAAACTTCTGAAGAGCCTTCAAAGAAGTAGGCTGAACCCAATCATAAATGGCCTGTACCTTGGCCTGGTCCATTTCAATAGTCGATGGAGATAAGATAAATCCCAAAAATGAAATCCTCTGTACACCAAAGAGACATTTCGATCCCTTAACAAACAGGGAATTCTCCCTCAAAATCCGGAACACAGTCTGGACATGTTCCACATGGGAATCCCAATCACTAGAAAAGATCAAAATATCATACAGATAGATGATCAAAAACTTATCCACAAAGTCTCGGAAAATATCATTCATAAAGGACTGGAAGACAGAAGGGGCATTAGAGAGCCCAAAATGCATCAGAAGGTACTCAAAATGTCCCTCCGGAGTATTAAATGCCTTCTTCCATTCATCCCCCTGCTTGATGCGAATAAGATTATACGCCCCCTGAGGTCAAGCTTAGTAAACCAGCAGGCACTCTTAACTCTGGAGAATAAATCAGACATCAGAGGTAACGGGTACTGATATTTAACCGTCATCTTGTTAAGGGAACGACAATCAATACACGGTCTTAATGAACCATCTTTCTTGGCCACAAAAAAAAACAGCGCCTAAAGGTGACGAGGATGGTCTAATATGACCCTTCTCCAACGACTCCTTAATATAGGATCACATGGCATCATGTTCGGGTACAGATAAGTTGAAAAGCCGACCCTTGGGAAATTTACACTCAGGCATCAACTCAATTGCACAGTCATAACTCCTATGAGGAGGCAAAGACGCAGACTTACTCTCACTAAATACATCAGAGAAATCAGCCAGATAATCAGGAATATCATGAGACTGAGGAGAGGTGGAGAACACAGGAGCGTCCCTAAGAACTCACTGACCACCCCAACTCACCACAGACACAGATCTCCAATCCAAAACTGGGTTATGAGTTTGCAACCAGGGGAAACCCAGAACAATAGTATCATGCAAATTATGCAGCACTAAAAATTTACAATTTTCTTGGTGGTCTGGGGCAACTCGCATCACCTGGGTCCAAAACTGAGGTTTATTCTCCGCCAAAGGAGTGGCATCAATACCCCTCAAAGGAATAGGCGTCTGCAGAGGTATCATGGACAAACCACAACGTTTAGCAAAGTCCAAATCCATCAGATTCAGAGCTGCTCCTGAATCCACAAAAGCTTTAGTGGAAAACGTGGACAAGGAGCAGATCAGAGTAAATGCCAAAAGGAACTTAGGTTGTACACTGCCCACAGCAAATGTGTGTGCAAAACAATTCTCTCATTTAGGGCAGACAGAAATAGTATAAGAGGCGTCTCCACAGAAAAAACACAGCTTATTACGCCTTCTAAACTCCTGACGTTGCGCCCTAGACAAAACCCCATCACATTGCATAGGTTCTGACATTTGTTCAAAAGGTGGCACCGCCTCCCGTGTAGTCTTGCGTTCACGTAAACGCCGATCAACTTGAATGGCTAATGACAGAGAGCCATCCAGACCAGAGGGAACAGGAAATCCCACCATAACATCTTTTGCGGTCTCTGATAAACCTTTCCAAAAGATAGCTGCCAATGCACTATCATTCCATGTAGTAAGGACCGCCCACTTTCTGAATTTTTGACAGTACAACTCTGCAGGATCCTGACCCTGGTTTAATGCCAACAGGGTTCTCTCAGCTTGATCAACGGCATTAGGTTCATCATACAACAACCCCAAGGCTTGAAAAAATGCATCCACATTAGTCAGAATAGGATTTTCAGGTGTCAGAGAAAACGCCCAATCCTGGGGATCGCCGCGCAGCAAGGAGATGACAATTTTAACCTGCTGCACAGAGCTCCCCGATGAGTTAGGCTTCAAGGCAAGAAATAATTTACAATTATTCTTAAAATTCAGAAATTTAGACCGATCCCCAGAAAACACATCAGGAGTAGGGATCTTGGGCTCAGCAGCACGTGACTGAATGAGGTAGGTGGAAATTCCCTGTACTTCAGGAGCAAGTTGCTCCACATGATCAGACAATTGCTTAATCTCCATTAGGAGAAAAAAAAATCCTCCAACGGCCCCAGAGAAAAAGAGGAGAAAAGAAAAAAATTCCGACACTCTTTTCTCTTTTTTTTTTCCTTTTTAAAACAATTTTTTCCTGCTTTTGAGTACCCTAGAATCTGCGGTATGGCTGGTGATTCTGTTATGAATGGGTCGCCGAGGAAAAAAAACAACGCAAGCTAAGTCTCAGAAAACCAAAGAGGTTGGTAACTCTGCAGACTGCAGATCCCTGATTCTAATCACGCAACTAGCAGCAGTCGTGGAGCGTTCCTACGTTGGTCCTAGACACCTCGTCACAACCGGAGAGCTAAATAAGCCTAAAGCAGGAAAAGAGGAAAACTAACTGCCCCAGAGCAGACCCCAAAGGAAAGACAGCCCCCCCACATGTATTGACGGTGAAACAAGATGAAAACACAAACAAAGGCAGGAAAATAGGCTGAGCGAATGATGGGGCCAAACTAACTAGAAAGGACAGGAAAGGAAAGACACTGTCTGCAATCTGCCAAAAACCCTACCAAAAATAGTGTCCAACACATCTGATAGCAAATTAACCCTGAAGTCACTAGACTTCTCCCACTATATCAGCACTCTGAAATATTCTGAGACAGAGCAAAAAGAGGCCAATCTAATAAGGGACAAAAAAAAGCAAATTGGCAAATACAGATAAATAAGAGTGGAAATTCAGCACAGTCCAGCCGGGCTGGCTGACCACACAAAAAACTGAATTGACCAAAAAGAGCAATTGTGAACATTAGCAAAAACAAACTTAGAATCATAGAATCATAGAATCATAGAATCGTAGAGTTGGAAGGGACCTCCTGGGCCATCTGGTCCAACCCCCTGCTCAAAGCAGGATTCGCTAAATCATCCCAGTCAGATATCTGTCCAGCCTCTGTTTGAAGACTTCCATTGAAGGAGAACTCACCACTTCTCGAGGCAGCCTGTTCCACTCATTGATCACTCTAACTGTCAAAAAGATTTTTCTAATATCTAATCTGTGTCTCCTCCCATTCAGTTTCATCCCATTGCTTCTAGTCTTTCCTTGTGCAAATGAGAATAAAGTTGATCCTTCTACAATGTGACAGCCCTTTAGATATTTGTAGACAGCTATTAAGTCTCCTCTCAGTCTTCTCTTTTGCAAACTAAACATTCCCAAATCCTGCAACCTTTCCTCATAAGACAGGGTTTGCAGACCGGTCACCATTCTGGTCGCTCTTTTCTGAACTTGCTCCAGTTTGTTGATGTCGTTTTTAAAATGTGGTGCCCAAAACTGGACACAATATTCCAGATGAGGTCTGACCAAAGAGGAGTAGAGGGAAATAATGACTTCACGTGATTTAGACTGTATGCTTCTGTTTATACATCCTAGAATTGCATTTGAGTTTTTTGCTGCTGCATCACACTGTTGACTCATATCCAGTCTGTGATCTATTAGTATACCCAAGTCTTTTTCACAAGTGCTGTTGCTTAGCCCTATTCCTCCCATTCTATATATGCTTTTTTCATTTTTATTGCCCAGATGTAGTACTTTGCATTTCTCCATGTTAAAAACCATTCTGTTAGTTGCTGCCCACTTCTCCAGTTTATTTAAATCTTTTTGAATCCTCTCTCTCTCTTCTCTAGTATTAGCTATCCCTCCTAGCTTTGTGTCATAAGCAAATTTAATCAGTTTACCCTCAATTCCTTCATCTAAATCGTTGATAAAGATGTTGAACAATACCGGGCCCAGGACAGAGCCCTGTGGTACCCACTTGAGACATTCTTCCAACTGGATGTGCAGCCATTTACGACAACTCTTTGGGTCCGATCACTAAGCCAGTTATGAATCCACCTAACAGTTGCCTTGTCCATTCCATACTTAGTCATTTGTTCAATAAGGATTGTATGAGAGACTTTGTCAAATGCTTTGCTGAAGTCAAGATATACTATATCTACAGCATTTCTTTGATCCACCCAATCAGTGATACCGTCATAGAAGGAAATTAAGTTAGTCTGACATGACTTATTAGTTACAAACCCATGCTGACTCTGTTTAATCACTTCATTCTTATCCAGGTATTGATATACATGTTGTTTAATAATTTCTTCAAAGATCTTTCCTGGTATAGAAGTCAGACTCACTGGCCTATAGTTGCCTGGGTGCACCTTCTTCCCTTTTTGAAGATAGGAACAAGATTTGCTCTTCTCCAGTCTTCTGGGACTTCTCCTGTTCTCCAAGAATTTTCAAAGATTATGGAGAGGGGTTCAAAAATTTCTTCTGCTATCTCATTCAGTACTCTGGGGTGTAATTCATCTGGACCTGGAGACTTGAATTCATTTAGGTTAGCTAAGTGTTTCCTCACTATCTTTCTGTTTATAGATATCCTGGATTCTTCTATTCCCTTAATAGGACAATGAATAACAGTTGATGTTACATTTCCTTTGTGAGAGAAAACAGATGCAAAATAGGAATTTAAAAGTTCAGCCTTCTCAACATCCTGTCTTACCATTTCATCATTTTCATCCTGTAAAAATCCTATAGCATCTTTGACTTTTCTTTTACTTTTGACATATCCCCAAAATCCTTTATTATTGCTTTTGATATCTCTTGCAAGCCTCAATTCATTTTCAGCTTTAGTTAATCTGATTTGTGCCCTGCAGGTTCTGCAGACAGCATTATATTCTTCTTTAGATATGCCTCTCTCTTTCCATTTTATAAACATTTTTTTCTTCCTTTTTAGCATGTGCTTAAGTTCTGTGTTCATCCATCCTGGGTTCCTTAAATGCTTCCTATTCTTCCCTCTTTTCGGAATTTTTAACAACTGTGCTTTGAGAATTTCATTTTTCAAGATTTCCCGTCCTTCCTGTACATTTTTGTCTTTAAGGATATCCAGCCAATGGATCCCTCCAATTCTCTTTCTGAATCCCTTAAAATCTGCCTTTCCAGTCTTAACTTGAGAAAACTGGAACAGAGCTGAGTCCAAGACCTGAGAAGCAGACAGAATCACCAGCACCAGGATAGGGCGTCGGCTGTCTTATATCCAGTCTGATACTCCAGAGATCCAATTGTTATCCTCCTCACCAGGTGGCAGATCACTCCCAATTAAACCAACCTCACTACCTCCTGTCACCACCAGAGGGAGAACGGAAGGAGAACTCTCAACTGGTGGAGCAGAAATTGAGCTCATAACAGGTGTTTTTAGAGATAGTTTTCTCCTGGTGGTGGTTAGTGTAATTGCACGGGAATCACTAACAGGTGTGTTTACTCAATAAAGGTGTGTCAGTTGCTCTGACTCACGTTGGTGATATTGCTGGTCTTTTCCAACCATGCTGGGTGAAGGAAGGAGCTGAGGAGAGTCCAGGAAAGCCCCATCAGAGTCCTGGAGTGGCAGCTATTGTGGCAGTGAGGAGTTCATGTAAAGCATGGTGGAGTGGCAGCTATGGTGTCAGTGGAGAAGTCTTGCAAAGCTTGGTGGAGTGGCAGCTATGGTTTAGAGCTGCACTCAGTTGCTGGACTCTTTTGCTGAGAGCTGCACTCAGTTGCTGGACTCTTTTGCTGGAAGCTGCACTCAGGTGCTGGACTCTATGGTGTCAGCGAGGAGTTTGTGTAAAGCATGGTGGAGTGGAAGCTATGGTGTCAGTGAAGAATTCTTGCAAAGCTTGGTGGAGTGGTAGCTATGGTGTAGAGCTGCACTCAGGTGCTGGACTCTTTTGCTGGACAGCTGCACTCAGGTGCTGGACTCCATTGCTGTACAGTGCTCCCAGGTGTTGGACACCGTGGGAGGAAGATGCACTCAGAAGTTGGACTCTGCTGCCTGGAGCCAGAGCATCAGAGCAAAGCTAAATGTTTCCCTGCTTGTCACTTTTCCTCATGTTGGTGTTAGTACAGCAGTGGGGCCAGTGCGTGCACCACCCAGCTCCCTAGTAAGGAATAGTTGTAGGGTGTGCTAGGGCGACAGGTTCGTGATCGGCGCCCGGTGCGGAACCGGCATACGGAACGCTAGGTGCATTAGAGACACTGACTCAGGGGAGTGCAGGAGGTCTCCACATCCCCCGCTCCCTATCGCAGGGCCCACCATTGTAAATGTTTCCTTATCCCCTGTGTCTTGTTGTATTAGTTGCCGGCCTGCGGGCTGCATCACACTGGACAATTACACGTGCCGTGTCCTGTTGTATTAGTTCTTGGCCTGCTGGCTGTGTCACACAGGACGGGGCACGTGACAGTAATGTTTTCACTCCCTGTAGATCTCACATTTTATGAGGGACCACAGGTTCTCTATGGGGTTCAGATCAGGTGAACAAGGGGGCCATGTCATTATTTTTTCTTCTTTTAGACATTTACTGGCCAGCCACGCTGTGCAGTAGTTGGATGCATGTGATGGAGCATTGTCCTGCATGAAAATCATGTTTTTCTTGAAAGATACAGATTTCTTTCCGTACCACTGCTTGAAGAAGGTGTCTTCCAGAAACTGGCACTAGGTTTGGGAGTTGAGCTTCACTCCAGCCTCAGCCCGAAAAGGTCCCACAAGTTCATCTTTGATGATACAAGCCCATATCCGGACCCCACCTCCACCTTGCTGGCGTCTGAGTCAGAGTGGAGCTTTCTGGCCTTTACTGATCCAGCCTCGGGCCAATCCATCTGGCCCATCAAGAGTCACTCTGATTTCATCAGTCCATAAAACCTTACAAAAATCCGTCTTAACATATTTTTTGGCCCAGTCTTGACGTTTTATCTTATGTTTCTTGTTCAAAGGTGGTCGTTTTCCAGCCTTCCTTTGCTTGGCCATGTCCCTGAGTATGGCAAATCTTGTGCTTTTTGATACTCCAGTAACGTTGCAGCTCTGAAATATGGCAAAACTGGTAGCAAATGGCATCTTGGCAGCTTCCCGCTTGATTTTCCTCAATTCATGGGCAGTTATTTTGAGCCTTTTTTTTATCAACACGCTTGTTGCGACCCTTTTGGCTATTTGCCCTGAAACGCTTGATTGTTCAGTGATCACGCTTCAAAAGTTTGGCAATTTCAAGACTGCTGCATCCCTCTGCAAGACATCTCAAAATTTTTGACTTTTCAGAGTCCGTCAAATCTCTCTTCTGACCCATTTTTCCAAAAAAAAAGGAAGTGACCTAATAATTAAGCACACCTTATATAGGGTGCCGATGTCATTAGACCACACCCCTCCTCATTACAGAGATGCAAATCACCTGATTTAAATAATTGCAGTTGGCTTTCAAGCCTATACAGCTTGGAGTAGGACAACATGTATAAAAAGGATGATGTGATCAAAATACTCATTTGCCTTATAATTCTGCACACAGTGTATAGGCCCATCATACACTGGAGCAACATCCATGGGGCTCATCATATATTGGAGCATCATATGGGGCCCATCATATATTAGAGCATCATATGGGGCCCATCATATACGAGAGCATCATATGGGGCCCATCATATACTAGAGCATCACATGGGGCTCATCATATATTAGAGCATCATATGGGGCCCATTATATATGGAGCAATATTTAGGCCCATCATAAAATGGAGCATCATCCATGGGGCCCATCATATACTGGAGCATCATATGGGGCCCATTATATATGGAGCATTATATAGGCCCATCATACAATGGAGCATCATCCATGGGGCCCATCATATACTGGAGTATCATATGGGGTTCAGTATATATGGACCATCATATAGGGTATGGAGCATTACTGTATATGGAGCACATATGGGGCCTATTCTGTTTGGAGCATTATATGGAGCCCATTCTGTATGGAGCAATATATGGGGCTCATTATTCTGTATGGCGCACTATGTGGTTGCCATAATACTGTATGGAGGAATATACTGTCTGTTTTTTGAGTCATTGTAGAATATAAAATAGATATCAGTCATGTAATGTAAGGAGTGAAGTATTTGTCATCATTGCACTATACCAATATTTCTCTGCCGTATCGGAGCATCATGAATTGTGTATGTGTTAAAGGGGCGCACAGTGGCATTGTCTTCCTCCTTGGGAGGGTTTTGTTATGCTTGGAAGCAATAAAGGATCTTTCTGTTAGACAAATTCAACACACAGCACAGTTCCCATTCCAGGCCATCAGAGGGAGCTCTGAACCAAAAACTGGGGGAGGAGCTACTCTCTGGGGCCAGGAAGGGCGAAGTTAGTTAGTTCCTGTGAGGAGGGCGAAGTGTGTGGATGAGAGAAGAGCTGGAGGATTCAGCAGAGTTCGGGCACACTTCTAGAGTGGCACATGGTTCCGGGGTCCGGTCCCCAAGGCTGTTTGTGAAACTGATGTTCCTGCAGCAGAAACCGGCGGAATAGGAAGCTGTAAATGCTCTGTTCCCACTTAAGACTCCAAGGCACAACAGCAACGTGTGAGCCAGAAGAAGGAGGCTAGAGCTGTCTGCCGTACGAGGGGGTTCTAAAAGAGAGAAAGCAAAGGGAACTTCAGTGTAACTCAGTACTGCAAGTACCTCAGATAAGTGCTAGAAAGGAGACTACACAACCCATCTGCATAGAGAGATTCCTAAGTTGCTTCCAGGCTGCCAACTCCTGTTCCATCTGTAATCTGGATCCTGGACAGCACCTACAAAGCACAGTAAAGTTAAAGGAAACTGCACCCTGTTGTGTCATTGCCTTCTTCCTGCAACCCCTTCAGCACTGCTACATCTCTGTGCCTAACACTACACCCTCTTCCTCAACACCTATCCTCACTGCCCTGGGACTACAGCTCTACCTGTGGGGAGTTATTACATCTTGCTGCCTTATACCATCTGTCCCAGAGGATCTGCCCGCAGCGTCGGCTTAACCCCTTCATTGCCGAGCACCACAGGTGGCGTCACGTATCATCCACTTATAAACTTTAACCAGCCACGCTTAACTCCTTTTACATGGACGCCCAGGGCCACGGACCTGGTCACCGCTACTGTGACACTTCCCTCTGAGATACCGGCCTGGTACCGAGTACCCCACTGCCCTGGCGGGCGATCCACTTGCATTGGGTTTCGTGTTACAGTCGGATCACCGACTTTTCCCTATAGTCGGCCGATTTCGTTCGACTCGACTTTTGAGAAAGTCAGGTTTCATGAAACCCGACTAGACCCGAAAAAAGGCAAAGTCACTCATCTCTATCACAAATATGGGATCATTCCCAAATGGTAATTGTGTGGCTTGTCCAAATACGGAACAGGCAAGTAGTTTTTTCAATCAAGATGACACCCGTAACTATAAGATCAGGCATCATATATCTTGGTGGTATACTTTGCCACATGCCCATGTAATCAGATACATATAGGTCTAACAGCAAGACAATAGAAAATCAGGACATGGGAACACATTTTAGGGATTAAGGCTAGTTTCACACTTGCTTTTTTTTGCAGCGCGTTTTTCCCGCAAAAAAACGCATACATAAGCATACAACTGCTGCGTTTTTTTCAAGCATTTTTATGAGCATGCATGAAAAAAACGCAGCGTTTTTATGCGTTTGTATGCGTTTTTAGCGCGTTTTTACCGCGTTTGCGTTTTTTTCCAACATTTTTAGGTGGCCCCTCACACTACCCAAACCATGACTTTACTAACCCTAACCCTGACCCTAACCCTAACCCTAACCCTGACCCTAACCCTAACCCTAACCCTGACCCTAACCCTTAACCAAATCATACTTAACCCTAACCCAAACCCTAAACCCTAACTAACCCTAACCCTAACCCTAACCCTGACCCTAACCCTAACCCTGACCCTAACCCTAACCCTAACCCTAACCCTAACCCTGACCCTAACCCTAACCCTAACCCTGACCCTAACCCTTAACAAAACCATACTTAACCCTAACCCTGACCCTAACCCTAACCCTAACCCTGACCCTAACCCTTAACCAAACCATACTTAACCCTAATCCTGACCCTATCCCTGACCCTAACCCTAACCCTAACCCTGACCCTAACCCTTAACAAAACCATACTTAACCCTAATCCTGACCCTAACCCTGACCCTAATCCTTAACAAAACCATACTTAACCCTAATCCTGACCCTAACCCTGACCCTAACCCTAACCCTAACCCTAACCCTGACCCTAACCCTAACCCTAACCCTGACCCTAACCCTTAACAAAACCATACTTAACCCTAATCCTGACCCTAACCCTGACCCTAATCCTTAACAAAACCATACTTAACCCTAATCCTGACCCTAACCCTGACCCTAACCCTAACCCTAACCCTGACCCTAACCCTAACCCTAACCCTAACCCTGACCCTAACCCTTAACAAAACCATACTTAACCCTAATCCTGACCCTAACCATGACCCTAATCCTTAACAAAACCATACTTAACCCTAACCCTGACCCTAACCCTAACCCTAACCCTGACCCTGACCATAACCCTAACCCTAAACCCCCTTAACTAACCCTAACTCTAACCCAAACCCCTAAATTCCATGGTTTAAAAAAAAAACGCATATGCAAAAAAACGCATACATGAGCATGCCAGTGCACACATATGCGCATCCATAGGCTATAATGGCCATTTTTAGCGCAAAATGTGCGCATATGTGCGCATGCGCTTTTTTGCAGGGCCAAAAAATGCAACATGCTGCGTCTGGAAAATCCCAACGCACACCCCAAAAAAACGCAGCGCATGAAAATCGCATACATGCGCTGACCAGTGCGCAGGTATGCGCACCCATGTTAAATATAGGGGAAAAAACGCATGCGCAGGTGTGCGTTTTTTTCCAGCGCTAAAAAACGCAAATGTGAAACCAGCCTTAGGCAGCTGAAAATGAGAAAGATATTAACAACCTGAAGACCATTCCAAAACATTTCAAACTCCACCATAATTGTGACAGCTCCCAATTTAGAGTAAGAGGGATAGACTTGATCAAATCCAATATTAGGGGCACGAAAATCAGTCAAAAACTTGCACAGTGTGAAACAAAATGGATTTGGACACTGAATACCCTGCATCCGTTTGGTTTAAATGAGAATAATAGTTTTGCCCCATTCCTTTGACGATTTTAATATTTTTAATATTTCTGTATTATTTTATTGTATACTTAATCATTTTATGCTTCGCTTCAAGGAGTTATTTTCAATTTTAATATATATATATTATTGTATATACTAAATTTATATATATATATATATATATATATATATATACATATATATATAAATTTAGTATATACACCATCGGTCAATACGGTATATTTTGATATATGTTTTTAGATATTTTATTAATTATTATTTTGTATTATGAAGAAATTCACATCTCCTATGTACATTGATTCTGATGGATGATACAGACCCTACTTTTCCATACGTACCTGGATATTCTGGAAACCTGTGATGGAAGCATTTCAAGACAAGAATCATATCAATATTTTCTATATTTTTTTATATTATGTATCAGTAGTAGTATTAATTCTGTAGGTGCTATCATGCATGTATGTATGCATATAATAATTTTATTCACGTTATTTACTATATAGATATGTTTACTCATTTGAGTTCATACATACTACACTTATTCTCTATTTTTTATTTTTTTATTTTCATTTTTATTTTTATTACCCAATTTTTGATAAGTAATATAGATCAAGGACATTATTATTGCATTATATTTATGTGCATATATTAATTTTTTTTGTGCACAATTTTTGCATAATATGTATTTTACTCTTAATTTATTAATATCCACTATGTCTATATATTTATTAAAATTCACGTATATGTATATAATATGATAGATCTGTTGATTATTATTAATTAGTACTATGGATACATTTATACTGTGTGATATGCCTCTATTTATATAATAATCCTCACGTTTAGCCCCCTTTTTTTCTTGCCGACATGTGTTTATAGCCCCTAGAGTAGATGGACTTCACCCCTGATCGCGGTACGCGCGCTGTGCAGTGTTACATTGGTGGTTTCCGTGCCCTGTCGCGTCTCTATATGTCAAATTTTTGCCATGGATACATGACGCGGCGTGCATGGTCTCCTCCTCACTTCCTGCCCTGTGCGCGTCACATACGTATAAAGGTGCTTGCTGGTTTACCAAGCTTGACCTCTGGGGGGCGTATAATCTTATTCGCATTAAGTATGGGGATGAATGGAAGACGGCGTTTAATACTCTGGAGGGACATTTTGAGTACCTGGTGATGCCTTTTGGACTCACTCATGCCCCTTCTGTCTTCCAGTGCTTCATGAATGATATTTTCTGGGACTTTGTGGATAAATTTTTGATCATCTATCTGGATGATATTTTGATCTTTTCCTGGGATTGGGATTCTCATGTAGAACATGTTCGGACTGTGTTCCGGATTTAGAGAGTGAATTCCTTGTATGTTAAGGGATCGAAGTGCCTTTTTGGTGTACAGAGGATTTCATTTTTTGGATTTATTTTGTCTCCGTCAACTAATGAAATGGACCCGGCCAAGGTACAGGCCATTTATGATTGGGTTCAACCCACTTCTTTGAAGGCTCTCCAAAAGTTTTTGGGTTTTGCTAATTTTTATCGTAATTTTATAGCTAATTTTTCTGGTATTGCTAAACCACTGACTGATCTAACTAAGAAGGGTGCTGATGTGCTGAATTGGTCTTCAGAGACTGTTTCGGCCTTTCAGGAGCTGAAGCGGAGGTTCACTTCTGCTCCGGTTTTGCGGCGACCTGATGTCTCACTTCCTTTTCAGGTGGAGGTAGACGCTTCAGAGATTGGTGCAGGAGCTGTTTTGTCCCAAAAAGATCCGGTGACGTCTAAAATGAATCCCTGTGCCTTCTCTTCCCGAAAGTTCTCCTCATCTGAACGCAACTATGATGTGGGGAATCGGGAATTGTTGGCCATGAAATGGGCATTTGAGGAGTGGAGACATTGGTTGGAGGGAGCTAGACATCAAGTTGTGGTCCTCACTGACCACAAGAATTTGATTTACCTTGAGTCGGCCAAACGCTTGAATCCTAGACAGGCTAGGTGGGCCTTGTTTTTTACGCGTTTTGATATTGTGGTCTCCTTTCTTCCAGGCACTAAGAATCTTAAGGCAGATGCCCTTTCTAGGAGTTTCTTTGCTGATTCTCCTATTGTGACCAAGCCTACTACAATCCTAGGTGAGGGGGTAGTTCTGCCATCTCGCCAGATTTGAGACATGCTCTGGAAGAATTCCAAGAGGACAAACCTGAGCATTGTCCTATGGGAAAATTATATGTTCCTGACCAGTGGAGGAAGAGAGTGATGTCTGAAGTTCATTGCTCCGCATTGGCTGGTCATCCAGGTATTTTTGGTACCAGAGATTTGGTGAGTCAGTCTTTTTGGTGGCCTGCCTTATCTCGTGATGTCAGGGATTTTGTGCAGTCCTGTGGGACTTGTTCCCGGTCTAAACCCTGTTCTCGCTCTAGTGGGTTGTTGATGCCCTTGCCGGTGCCTAAGAGGCCATGGACCCATATTTCAATGGATTTTATTTCTGATCTTCCTGTCTCTCAGAGAATGACTGTTATCTTGGTGATTAGTGATAGATTCTCTTAGATGGTCCATCTTGTACCACTCCCAAAGTTGCCATCTTCCTCAGAGTTGGTACCCTTATTTTTACAACAGGTGGTCAGTTGCATGGGATTCCTGAGAACATTGTATCGGACAGAGGAGTTCAGTTTGTTTCCAGATTCTGGAAAGCCTTTTGTTCCAAGCTGGGAATTCAGTTGTCCTTCTCCTCTGCGTTCACCCTCAGACCAATGGGCAGACGGAGAGAACAAACCAGACTTTGGAGTCCTATTTGAGATGTTTTATATCTGCTGATCAGGATGATTGGGTTTCATTTTTGCCCTTGGCCGAATTCGCTTTAAATAATAGAGCTAGTTCTGCCACCTTGATGTCCCCCTTTTTCTGTAACTTTGGGTTTCATCCTCGATTTTCTTCAGGGCAAGTGGAATCTTCAGCCTCTGCCCAGGTATTGACACTGTGGTAGAGAGAATGCAGCAGATTTGGGACCAAGTAGTGGATAAGTTGTCTCTCTCCCAGGAAAAGGCCCAGCGGTTTTCTAACCGGCATAGCACCATTGGTCCCCGGTTTAAAGTGGGTGATATGGTTTGGTTGTCATCAAAGAATATCTCTATGAAAGTGGCTTCTCCAAAGTTCAAGCCAAGATTTATTGGACCTTACATGATTTTGGAGATTCTTAATCCGGTTTCATTTCGATTGGCTCTTCCTGTTTCGTTTAAGATCCATAACGTGTTTCATAAGTCGCTGTTGAAGAGTTATGTTGAGCCAGTAGTTCCTATGGCGGCACCTTCTGACCCTGTATTGGTTAAAGGTAATGTGGAATATGAGGTAGAGAAAAGACTGGATTCTCGTCTGGCTAGACGGAGACTCAGTATTTGGTCAAGTGGAAGGGTTATGGCCAGGAGGACAATTCTTGGGTCTCTGCCTCTGATATTCATGCCGATAGATTGGTTCGTGCTTTTCATCGGGCCCATCCTGATCGGCCCGGTGGCGTGGATGAGGGTTCCGTGACCCCTCCTCAAGGGGGGGTACTGTTGTGAGCTCATTTTTGGGTTTGCCTCTGGCTTCTGGTGAGGGTTATGGAGCTGGCTGTGCTGACAGAGGAGTAGTGAGTTCTCTATCTGGACTCTCTCTGTTGGTGAAGGGAGGTAATGAAGCTGATCTAAATGGCAGAGACCGGCTACCTGAGGAAGAGGACTGTGATTGGACATCAGGAATTTCTGATTGGATTTAAGGCAGCCGACTCCCTAGTTTCTTGCTGGTGATTTCTCCTGACTGTGGCTTCTGGTTTCCAGTTTGGTTCCTGCCTTCAGCTAAGTTTTCTCTGCTATTGTTCATACGAATTTTCATCTGGTTTACTTAGCTTTTGTGTTCAGCCAGCCCTGGCTGGTACTGGACTGAATCCCCATTTTGTCTCTAATCAGTTGATCTCTTTTTCTCTGTCTTCAGAATATACCTGAGTGATGATATAGGGCCTTTATCTATCAGACGTGTTGGACATTTTTTGGCAGGGTTTTTTGCATGATTGCAGACAGCAGCTTTTCTTTCCTGTCCTTTCTAGTTAGTGAGGGCCCCATCGTTTGCTCAGCCTATCTTTCTATCTGTGCTTGTGTTTTCATCTTGTTTCACCGACAATACATGTTGGGGGCTGTCTATTGCTTTGGGGTCTGCTCTGGGGCAGGTTAGATTTTCCCTTTCTTTCTTTAGGCGTATTTAGTTCTCCGGCCGTGACGAGGCATCTAGGACCATCGTAGGCATGCTCCACGGCTACTGCTAGTTGTGTGTTTAGGATCAGGGGTCTGCAATCCACTAGTTACCAACCTCTCCAGTTTTCTGGGCTTAGCTTGCTTTTTGTTTTTTCCTCCTCGGTGACTCATTCATAACAGATACTGCTACAATGGATAATATATCTGACATTGATTTTTAAACTGTTTTTCAACCTGTGATACCAATAAAATATTAATTATATTCATCAAATGTACTGTATATTGGGTTTTTTCTTTGTGTTTTTTGCTGTTTCAGTTCCGATAGACTAAGAGTTTACATTTTTCCTTTGGTTCAGCGCACATTCTTACGTATCTAGATATATATTGTGTTTACAATTTGTTATATTATTATAATTACATCTGTGCACTGTTACTGCGTCCCCTTTTCTTAGTTTTGTTATTTTACAGGTGCAAAAGCATTTGGGGACAACTTTTCTTAAAGTAGATGTGGTGACATGAGGGTCAGTGGGCGCTCTCGTCCGCTGGCTCAGGGTTTTTTATAAAGACTGCATGGACCAGGGTTCATCCCACCTAATGCCCACACTCCTTCTCATGGGCAGAAAACTACTAATAATAATATTGTCAGTGAGGGCCACATAATGACACGGCGGGGGACAGGGTGGTGATGGTGGATGAACCCCAGAATTCACAATAGGCCTGTATTATCTGCATTGTAAAGTGATGGGGAATATGGATTCCGCTGTCTGGTAACTATTTGGCATAAGGAAGGGACCTCCTGAATGTAGGAGTGAGAGCCCTCTCATATTAATTTTGTGGCAGCCATATCCCTTTCAAAACTCAGACACATACCTTGCCTGGCTCACACCTTGAACCTGGTGGTGCAGTGCTTCCTCAATAATTATCCTGAGTTAACACCCCTGCTCCATAAGGTGCGAAGGCTGTGCTCGCACATCTGCCGGTCGCCCGTACACTCCGGTGGTATGCAGAAGCTGCAGCGATTGCTCCATCTTCCCAAGCACCGCCTAATTATCGACGTTGCAACAAGGTGAAACTCCACCCTGCACATGGTTCAGAGGCTGTGCGAACAGAGGCAGGCTGTAATTCATTTGTGGGAGGAGACACGGGAAGGCAGTTTGCAGGCACACATGGAGTTGTCTGGTGTGCAGTGGTCGAAGCTGAAAGACCTCTGTAAAGTCCTTCAGTGTTTTGAGGAATGCACATGGCTGGTAAGCGCAGACGACGCCATCATAAGCATGAGCATCCCACTTATGCGTCTGCTCATGCAAACTTTGACGCACATTAAGGAGCAGGCGTCTGCAGCCGAGGAGGAAGAGGAGGAGGGAAGCCTTGATGACAGTCAGCCATTTTCTGCTCAGGGAAGTCTCGTGGACGAGGTGGAGGAAGAAGAGGAAGAGGAGGAGGATGATGATGGGGATGATTATTTTGGGGAGGAGGATGCTTCTCAGGGGGCAAGAAAAAATGTTGGCGTGGCAAGGTCTGGTACAGGGTTTGTGCGTGACTGGAGGCATGTGGATTTGCCAGAAAGTGCTCTCCACCCAGCACTCGCAGTGCATCATTGACCCCTGGAACATTGGCCCACATGTCTGATTATGCCTTGCAGATCCTAAAAAGGGACCCCCGCATTGCCAAAAGGATGAACGATGATGACTACTTATTGGCCAGCATCCTTGATCCAAGCTACAAAGGCAAATTCCAAAACATCATGCCACAGGGGAACCTAGAGCTAATACTGGCTAACAAACAAGCAACTCTGGTAAACCGTTGTATGAGGCATTCCCAGCACTCAGCGGCGGTGATGTTTTTCCAATAAGCTGTAGGTGGCAACATGAAAGAGGTGTTCTTGGTGCACACAGCCGAAGTGGCATTGGACAAAGGAGTTTCATGACCATGTTGTGGACTGATTTTTCAAGTACCGCTCACAAGACTGGTAATACTGCATCGATCGAAAGTGACAGGAGACAGCAGTTGTCAACTTTGGTAACAAACTACTTCTCCTCCCATATCGATGTTCTCCCTCACCGGTCATTCCCCTTTGACTATTGGGCCAGTAAACTTGACACCTTGCCTGAATTGGCACAATATGCTTTACAGTAGCTCGCTTGCCCTGCTGCTAGTGTGTTATCTGAACGAGTCTTCAGTGCTGCTGGATCAATCCTGACAGAAAAAAGGACCCATCTGTCGACCCAAAATGTTGATGATCTAACCTTCATTAAAAAGAACCATGCAGGGGTTTCAAAGGATTTTGTCCCACCCTCCCCTGCTGAAACGTAGGTTGCCAGAAAAATGGCTTGCTTTTGTCCTCCTCTTCCGCGGACTTCTCCAATTACTCCATTTGCAGCTGCTGAATGTCCAACATCAACATATGCCAATTTTTCCACCTCCCTAACTGGGCTGCCTTCCCCCACAGGGTCGCGGTCACCACCTGGCGCACGCACCGGTGCGATTGCCGTTGCCCTGGACAGGTGGGTGGGCACACTGTTTGGCAACGGCACTGGCACAAGGTCCCTCATAGTACAATCAAGTGTCTCTGATGGTGGGGGTGCACACCCGCCGTCAGACACACCGGTGTACTAAAAGGGGCCATGTGCCAGTGCCGTCGCCAAGTGGGCCGCCCCTGCTTGCTCAGGATCACAGCACTTGCAAAGTTGAAATACTTACCTCTCCCTGCTCCACCACCGTGATGTCTTCCGCGTTTCCTGACAGTGATATTCTGGTCAGAGAGCGCGATGACATCACATCTCTGCGCCCTCTGCCTAAACAGTCCAAGTGCAGTGAGATGGAAGATGGGGACGACGAGGAGTCCAGACTAGTACAGGGATTCCCTAGCGAGGAGACTTATTTAATTGTTTTCAATGTTGGGACAGCTATTTTTGGGGAGCACTATACTCTGGAGAATGATATATGAGGCCCACCATACACTGGAGCATTCCAAAGGTGGACATCAGACACTGGAGCAGCATTTACAGGGCCCATTATGCACTGGAGCATTAGAAATGGGGCCCAATACATATGGAGCATTATTTCGGCCCATAACACAGTGGAGCTTCATCCATGGGGACCAACATATACTGTAGCATTATGTGGAGCTCATCATATACTGTTTCAAACAATATATGGGACCAATGATTTTGTATGGAGAAATATATGGGCCTCATTACTCTGTATAGCGCACTATGCGGTGGCCCTAATATTGTATGGAGTTATATACTGTCCGTTTTTGGAGCTATTGGAGAATTTAAAATAGATATCAGTCATGAGATGTAAGAAGTGAAGTATTTTTCATTGTACTATACCGCTATTTCTCTGATCAGAGGATCATGAATTGTGGCATGTGTTAAAGGAGCCCATTGACACTTTTTGGCCCTGGGCCCACGAAAATCTGGAGCCAGCCCTACCCCCCCCACACCTTTAGCCAAATAACCCCCAGTTTTCAATGCCTAACTATTATTATAAAGTAAATTAAGGTTGACAATCTTAAGTAATAAGAATTGATGTTTTTGGCATTAAAATGGGCACTGTAGGTGTGTTTCCTGTCCTCCGCTCCCTGCCGACTTTGCTTCCCCATTGACTTGCATTGGGTTTCGTGTTTCAGTCGGCCTTCGACTTTTCACGATAATCGGCTGATTTCGTTCGACCCGACTTTTGAGAAAGTCGGGTTTCATGAAACCCGACTCGACCCTGAAAAAGGCAAAGTCGCTCATCTCTAGTCATGACCTGTAGACCTATTTTGGAGTTCTGCCAGACTCGCCTCCATGCATCGGGACAGCGTAGACATTTTACCATGAACAGTCACCACCCTCTCTATCTCTATCTCTTCTCGGTGTCTGACGTCGTGACATGGTCTTGCTCTGAGTGGGGCACTTCTCCCGCCACAATATTCCTTCCAGGGGTGACATTCCCTCCAATTAGCATGACCTTCGTAGGGGTGAGTGGGTCTTTGCCATTGCTTTTCTTTGGTAGGGCAATTTCTGGACAGGTGTCCCACTCTTCCGCATGCCCAGCACACACATCTGCATCTGTCTGGTGGATGCTTTTGTCTTATTCGTCTACCTCGGTGGGAAGCATATCTCACTTAGCCTTTGCTCTTCACTCCCGGATACAAGGTTACACTCTGGAGCCGCCACTGAAGCCTTCTTTATGCTCCGAACCTCTCCTCTAACTTCCTTCACCTTCTTCCATGTGTTACCATGGGGTATGACGCTGGTCCCCAAGACAGCAGTAAGGGCTTCCCTCAGACTCTCGTCTTTTTCCCAATGTCTTCTCATTTTCAGCCGTAAATCATGGGTCCATGTCGGCTCTTCTTCATTTGAGTTGGGTACTCCGCAACGCCGGACGAACTCATCACGGCTCCAATACCTTTCTCCTGCTCGCCTATGCGCGCTTCTGCCCCTATTTCAGATAAACTCATACTGGGTTTGACTCTCAAGTGCTCCCTCAGAGCCTGCTTCCACAGCGTATCACATAGGCTCGTCACTAGCTGGTCTCGCACCACCACGTCAATGGACCCTATGCCTACTCCGTCTTTGCGAGCAATGGCAGTATGGAGTTCCTGCAGCGCATTCATAAACTGGGTCATGGTCTCCCCTTCTCTTTGAATATGCCTGAACAGATGCATGTGCAACTCTCCCACATCAGTCGGGTCTCGTGTGTCTCCTCATATATCAGTAAGACCTTATCTAACGTGTCTCTTGCCTAGGGGGGTTGAAGCATGACAGAGTCCCATCATAGCCACTTCTGCTTCTCGGGCTGCAGTCATGGGATGCATCCGCATCATCCCCATTATACGTTCAGTCCAACTCCCAAGTATGGTATTATTCCGAGTGAACTTTGGGATGTTATTTCACATGGCCCCCAGGGAGATGCTGGATCTGGGGCCCTCTCTAACTGCTTGATCTGCCACCTCCGCGCCATTGAGCGACATCCTGCCGACTACGCCAAGTGTAGAAATCGCAGGAATGCGGGATGTTGCCACGGACAGGAGACAGATCAAGAGTTAACAGGTTTTTATTAACAACAAATATACTACACTCGGAGTAGTAGGGCACAGAGGAATGGTAATAGGACAAAAGATGGGAAAGGGAGTTTGGATGGGGTAGAACTGGGAGTATGACAGGATTGATGAGGCACGAACGAGAGTACAGTAAGAAAGAGTTTAAACTTATCGGAATGTAGTCTTCAGACATGAGGAGGTTCAGGGTTCCAACGGTGGCACCAACAGCAGTGGCACGTGACATCTCGGTGAGGTCTGTAACAGGTGGGGATCCAACGGTGGCACCGGCAACAGCGGCATGGGACGTCTCAGCAAAGTTTGAGGGGCAGGAAGATTCCCCATGCTTAAACGTATCTTGCACGGTACTGAGTCCAGTGTGAGGGACTCTGCTGTGTACACAAGTCCTTATTAGTCAAGCTCTGGCCTTGCCATCTTTCTCTCTCTGCGTTACTCTCTCCTAATGTGGAGAGTAGCGATTTGCTGACAGTAGGTCGTCCAGAAATAATGGACCTGAATGCAGGTGTCTGTCAAGTGTGCGGTCACTCTTGGGCAGAGCAGCTGCGGTACTCACTGTCTCATAGTGTACGGCACCTGGCTTACCTCCGCATGGCTCAGCTCTGCTGGCACAGCTCTGCACAGCTCTTCACTGCTGGCACGTCTCTGCTGGCACAGCTAATCTCCCCAGCACTACAACTCCTATCCTGGACAGCAGCCGCATGGCCTGTCACAGGGCCAGCACTCCCTGGTGGGGGAAGCATTGCATGCTCTTCTCTGCTCTGTGCATTGCACTTACTTGGCGCCAACCTCTCCTGCAGTGCCTGCTTTTCCTTCTTCTCCACTGTGCCTGTGCTCTCTTTTTAGGATCTCCCCGCCCCCTTCTGTCAGCAGCAAGCTCCATCTCTCTCCTCCTTCCCTCCTGTAGCAGGGGAAGGTCCGCCTCTCTCAGGCTTCCCCTGGAAACAGAGGATGCAGCCTTTTTAGTTTGGGACCCGGCATGCAGCTACCCATGTTCTGGTCAACCTCCTTACAAATCTAATCCTATCATGTGTGATACCATCTGCTGAGCTGTGTATCTTACAGTGAACAGTGACTGGTGCAGACAGTGCTGGGCGGTGATCACTGCAGACAATTCTGGGCAGTGACTGCTCCAGACAGCGCTGGGCGATGACCAGTGCAGAAAGTACTGGGCGGTGACCACTGCAGACTGTGCTGGGCTGTGACCGCTGCAGACAATGCTGGGGCTGAAATCCCACACACCGATCCCTGAGTGATGTCCTGCCCTGCAGTGTGTGAATGTGGTCGATGCGGAGTCCATCATCTATAAGAAGGTGCCGGATGCCGGTTACACCCCTCAGACTGTACATACCGGTTATATTGGAGATCTCGCCTTCTGGACACGGGACGCAGTCATAGCAGCAGGTGTGAATTGACGGTTTTGCCGTTTTCCAGCTTCCAGGTGAGCAGGGATCTGAGCAGCGGGATACTGGGACCTGAGAAACAGAAGAGAACGTTACCGGAGGGACAAAGACTGAATGCTGATAAATGAGACAAGTGAAGGAGTTGCAGGGTGGACAGGCTGCAGGACAATTTAGAGGGTGGGAGTGAAGGGGTAACTTGTGTGACAATCAGGATGGGAGGGATTTGTGGTGGTGTCCTGGAGTCTGATTGGTGGGAGGGAGTTTTGGAGGCGGGGTTGTGCGGGGATATATAAGGGACAGGGGAGGGTTCCTGCCTTCTCTTGCACCCTGGATCCCGCTGCCCACCCTCCCTTCTTCCTGTCACATCGGCGGGGGATAGGTCCAGGTTAGAGGCTGGTCCAGTGGTGATGGCATTTGGTGGGAAGGTGCTAGTAGGGTATGGTGGCTTCTGTGACAGGCCAAGGCCACTTGGTGGTGTAAGTCCTGTGAAGTTAGGGGAACTAATTTAGTGTCATTAATACCTCATTCTCTGGGCTGGTGCGATGCGACCGGGGAAGATTAGGAAGGTTGTGGGTTATGCCTCTGCACCAGATCAGCTGGTTCATGTTATATAATGTTCAGGGTGCCAGGGTTGTGGCGCCCCAAGTTTGTGGCAATGTTTAATAAAAGGCTGCTGCGGCCATTTTACCCAAGGCGCAGGAAGTCATGGGTTTATTTCATGGATATTAGTTATACTGGTAAGAATTGATGGTTACATTTGACACGGCCAATAATCCCTCTTTAACTTGTCATGAGTAGAGACAAATGAATTGATCATCAGAAATCAAATTTGTGATGAATTTTAAGAAACCCTCAGGTCCCAGCTAATGCAAACAATTTGTGATTTGATTCAATCAAACCCTGAAAAAAATGCTGCCTCCATTTTACACATTACAGACTTCAGGTGCAAACGTGCAGTTACCTCATCGCATGGTATAGCTTAGACAGTCAGGACAGACTATCACGGGCAGTATAAAAGCTGAGGCAGGGAATGCAGCAGACATTTTAGAGTAATTTAGAGTAGTGGGAGAACAGAAAAAAACACAGCAGCTCAGCAATAGAGATCAGAAGAGAACGCTCTAAAGTATTGGACTAATACTCCAGTCAGTAACATGTTGTGCAACTGGAGCTCTGAAGGCAATGAGCGTAGTATTCTGTGAAGAAACCAGAAATTCAAATGATAGGTGGGAAAGATATGAGAGGAGCCAGCAGAATCAGTGCCATCCTCAGTGTGATCGATCAATGAAATGTGGTAGCTGGTACCTGTACTGCTACATATACTTCACTATTACACAGGGTTTTGTTCATTCTTATTGTACTAGAAAGCGGATGCAAGTCATAACAATAAAATTTGTAGTATTGAAGGGGATTGGGATAGAACACTCATTTATTGCCTCCTCCCCTTTAAGAGTTTTAATGTGAATATTCTGTTATGCTTCGGTACTGCTACACTGCTGTGTATTACCAACCGTCTGATTGGTATTGCCACATTATGTGATACCTTATTGTACAAACTGTAAGATATTATGCTTTATTATGACTATTGTGTTTCTGTATAGTTTAGGGTAAGATAGTGCTTCCTTTGGGAACATTAGAGGAGGGCACTTATAAAATAGAGTTTGTAGCATGGGTAAGCGTAGTTCTGGAACAGGCAACTAGATGGGGGATGTTACAGAGCCCCCCAGCACCCCGAATAGGAGATGCACGTATGATAGGTGCAATGTGAGATGCATACCCCTAATGCAGCAACTGACCGGCTGCGACCCCTGGGCAGAGCTAAATGAGTTATCCCACTTCTGACCTCCCCCCACCATTGTAAATCCCACGGTAAATGATCGGGGGGTCGCTGGCCACCTGCGGCTATTGTAATGTACATCTGGCATCTTAATTGGAGCCTGTTATCTACTGGCCCGCCACATATTGATTGTCCTGTCCTCTGTATGTATTTATATTCTGAGACCGGTGAGTAAAATGTTGTCACACTGGAAATATGTGGAGAAGCAGTGATCTTTTATATGTTCCCATGTTACAAAGCCTTTCGAGCCAGCGGCTTTCATTCAGAAGTGAGGAAAAGCAGAGTGGACCTCCTGAAACTCGGGGTGGTAATGTAAGAGGTATTACAGCACAGAAGACCCCGTTTCACTGGTGGCAGCGGTCGGATATGATACCCCGTCTATAGGAGTAAAGGGCTGAATGGAAAACAACTACCAGAAATTAAAGAGGAATACATTGAAAATCCTGGTGGAAGCTCGAGGGTTAATCGCCAGCAACAAAACAAAAGTGGATTTGATAGCAGCCATCATGGAACACGACAGTGCAGCGCCTCCCAATGTGAACGTGGAAGAGACCGAATTCCAGAGGGTGGTAAAGAGCAGACTGGCGTTCTATGGCCCAAACCCTGCAGTAGAGATCATACGAGAGGTGATGGCTGATGTGCGTACTGATCTGAAGGAAAAGATGGCCGAGCGGACCAGGATAGAGCTAGCCAAGATGGAGATGGCAGAGCGGACCAAAATAGAGCTAGCCAAGATAGAGCTAGCCAAGATGGAGATGGCAGAGCGAAGAGAGGAGAGTCAGCGAGCAGGGGGAGCTCTGGCCCCCGCCCAGGGACCGTCAGCAGTAAGTCACAAAAAAATCCAGAATAATGCCTTCCGACAGTTGGGGGAGGCAGAGGAAGACATCGATGGCTTTCTGCAGGACTTTGAGCGGCAGTGTGCCCAGGGGCTGGCTGGCACTATTCAGCCTAGGAGGCAATCACAAGGCAGTGGCCCTCCAGTTGCGGTGCTTTTGCCCTGCTGTCTCGGGCCACTGCATTAAAGAGACAGAGATAACAGGCTTTAAAAACAGGGTGGTACATAGATATGGGAACAGAATGGAGCTAGCTGCATATATATGGAAGCAGAACCAAGTTTGCTGCCTACATAGATACTGTAACAGAAGCAAGCTGACTACATAGACACGAGACCGGAACCAAGAATGATACGTAGACAAGGAAACTGACTGGAGCTTACTACAGAGATATGGGAGCAAAATAGAGCTTACTACAGAGATATGGGAGCAGAGCAGAGCTTACTACAGAGATATGGGAGCAGAGCAGAGCTTACTACAGAGATATGGGAGCAGAACAGAGCTTACTACAGAGATATGGGAGCAGAACAGAGCTTACTACAGAGATATGGGAGCAGAACCAAGCTTACCACAGAGATATGGGAGCAGAACCGAGCTTACCACAGAAGTATAGGAGCAGAACGGAGCTTACTACAGAGATATGGGAGCAGAACCCAGCTTACTACAGAGATATGGGAGCAGAACCGAGCTTACCACAGAAGTATAGGAGCAGAACGGAGCTTAATACAGAGATATGGGAGCAGAACCGAGCTTACTACAGAGATATGGGAGCAGAACCGAGCTTACCACAGAAGTATAGTAGCAGAACGGAGCTTAATACAGAGATATGGGAGCAGAACCCAGCTTACTACAGAGATATGGGAGCAGAACCGAGCTTACCACAGAAGTATAGGAGCAGAACGGAGCTTAATACAGAGATATGGGAGCAGAACCGAGCTTACTACAGAGATATGGGAGCAGAACCGAGCCCTAAGAAAAAAATAATGGAACCTGAGTGCCCCTATTAAAACTAATAATGTACCCATTTATAACAAATAATGTCCTCTGAGTGCTCACAATGCTCTGAATATACAGAATGATGGTCCTACATACCACAAAACACAATATGATGGTCCCCAAAGCCCTTTATTATACATTGAGGACACCAGATCTCCCTATATATAGTAAAATGGCTACATAGCCCCTACATAAAATAAGATGTTCCCATTGCCCCCAAATATAATATGATGTTCCCCAATGACCCTATATACAGCATGAAGGTCCCCCTGCCCCCTATATATAGTATGAAGGTCCCCACTGCACCCTGTATACAGTATGAAATCCCCACTGCTCCCTGTGTATATACAGTTGAAACCAGAAGTTTACATCCACTATATTCAAATCTGCATGTTTTTCTCTATCTGACATGAAATCAGAATAAACCTTTCCCGCTTTAGGTCATATGTGTCTTTTTATTTAGTGTATGGAAACTTCTGGTTTCAACTGTATAGTATGATGGCCCCACTGCCCTGTATATCTAATATATAAAGCTCAATATGGGTGTGTATGTATGTATGTATGTGTGTATGTACAGTCATGGCCAAAAGTATTGACACCCCTGCAATTCTGTCAGATAATATTCAGTTTCTTCCTGAAAATGATTGCAAACACAAATTCTTTGGTATTATTATCTTCATTTAATTTGTCTTAAATGAAAAAACGCAAAAGAGAATGAAGCAAAAAGCAAAGCATTGATCATTTCACACCAAACTCCAAAAATGGGCCAGACAAAAGTATTAGCACCCTCAGCCTAATACTTGGTTGCACAACCTTTAGCCAAAATAACTGCGACCAACCGCTTCCGGTAACCATCAATGAGTTTCTTACAATGCTCTGCTGGAATTTTAGACCATTCTTCTTTGGCAAACTACTCCAGGTCCCTGATATTTGAAGGGGGCCTTCTCCAAACTGCCATTTTTAGATCTCTCCACAGGTGTTCTATGGGATTCAGGTCTAGACTCATTGCTGGCCACCTTAGATGTCTCCAGTGCTTTCTCTCAATCCATTTTCTAGTGCTTTTTGAAGTGTGTTTTGGGTTATTGTCCTGCTGGAAGACCCATGACCTCTGAGGTAGACCCAGCTTTCTCACACTGGGCCCTAAATTATGCTGCAAAATTTGTTGGTAGTCTTCTGACTTCATAATGCCATGCACAGGTCAAGCAGTCCAGTGCCAGAGGCAGCAAAGCAACCCCAAAACATCAGGGAACCTCCGCCATGTTTGACTGTAGGGACCATGTACTTTTCTTTGAATGCCTCTTTTTTCTCCTGTAAACTCTATGTTGATGCTCTTGCCCTAAAAGCTCTACTTTTGTCTCATCTGACCAAAGAACATTCTTCCAAAATGTTTTAGGCTTTTTCAGGTAAGTTTTGGCAAACTCCAGCCTGGCTTTTTTATGTCTCGGGGTAAGAAGTGGAGTCTTCCTGGGTTTCCTACCATACAGTCCCTTTTCATTCAGATGCCGACAGATAGTACAGGTTGACACCGTTGTACCCTTGGACTGCAGGGCAGCTTGAACTTGTTTGGATGTTAGTCGAGGTTCTTTATCCAACATCCGCACAATCTTGCGTTGAAATCTCTTGTCAATTTTTCTTTTTCGGCCACATCTAGGGAGGTTAGCCACAGTGCCATGGGCTTTAAACTTCTTGATGACACTGCGCACGGTAGACACAGGAACATTCAGGTCTTTGGAGATGGACTTGTAGCCTTGAGATTGCTCATGCTTCCTCACAATTTGGTTTCTCAAGTCCTCAGACAGTTCTTTGCTCTTCTTTCTTTTCTCCATGCTCAATGTGGTACACACAAGGACACAGGACAGAGGTTGAGTCAACTTTAATCCATGTCAACTGGCTGCAAGTGTGATTTAGTTATTGCCAACACCTGTTAGGTGCCACAGGTAAGTTACAGGTGCTGTTAATTACACAAATTAGAGAAGCATCACATGATTTTTCGAACAGTGCCAATACTTTTGTCCACCCTCTTTGTTATGTTTGGTGTGGAATTATATCCAATTTGGCTTTAGGACAATTCTTTTTGTGTTTTTTCATTTAAAACAAATTAAATGAAGATAATAATACCAAAGAATTTGTGTTTGCAATCATTTTCAGGAAGAAACTGAGTATTATCTGACAGAATTGCAGGGGTGTCAATACTTTTGGCCATGACTGTATGTATGTGTGTGTGTGTATGTATGTATGTGTGTGTGTATGTCCGGGATTTGCATCTGCACCGTCGCAGCTACAGCCACAAAATTTGGCACAGTCACACATCTGGACCCCGAGAGCATCATAGGCTATGTTGTGAGGTGAAATTTTAACCCTGCGAGTTCCAATTCACCAAACAATTTTACCCCTATCTACATAATGGGGAAAAAGTGTATGTATGTATTGGCATCCGCACCGTCGCAGCTACAGCCACAAAATTTTGCACAGTCACACGTCTGGACCCCGAGAGCATCATAGGCTATGTTGTGAGGTGAAATTTTAACCCTGCGCGTTCCAATTCACCAAACAATTTAGCCCCTATCTACATAATGGGGAAAAGTGAAAGGAAAAGTGTTGGAGGCAAATTGACAGCTGCCAGATGTGAACAAGGGGGACTGAAAGAATGAGAGCTATGGAGCCAAACAGTACATACCGTACAGTTGCTAAGGTGGGGCCCTGACATGGGATACTCACCACACACGGGGATATGAACACACACACAAAATGCGCCACACACTACCACGTGCTTCACCACATATACCACCCTCAGCACACATTTCACCACACATACACCAACCTCGCCACATAAAAGTCCAAACACAAAAGTCGCCACTCAAAACTCGCCACGCTGTCCCAGAGCTGTTTAAAAGATGAAAAATGAGCTGTGATTGGTCGCTATCAGCAACAGTTTTCTTTGCAGACAGTTGTGGTAACTGAGGCCTATTATTCTTATCATTTCTATGGTGCGATCGTCCTTCTGTAAAGCTGGAAATAACACAATTTATTACCGTGCCAACACAGACCACCCTCTGACACAGACTGCAGGGGGAGCCCAGTATCACACAGGAGAGGATTAGATACACGGCTCAGCAGTCAGTATCACACAGGATGGGATTAGATACACGGCTCAGCAGACAGTATCACACAGGATAGGATTAGATACACAGCTCAGCAGTCAATATCACACAGGATAGGATTAGATACACGGCTCAGCAGTCAGTATCACACAGGATAGGATTAAATACACAGCTCAGCAGTCAATATCACACAGGATAGGATTAGATACACAGCTCAGCAGTCAGTATCACACAGGATAGGATTAGATACACAGCTCAGCAGTCAGTATCACAGAGAATAGGATTAGATACACAGCTCAGCAGTCAGTATCACACAGGACAGGATTAGATGCACGGTTTTTATGTGCAATATAATCATTATAATTTGTTATAACTAACCACAGTTGGTTACTATGTCCAGGCAACGCTGGACTCTTCAGCTAGCATAGTATGAAGGTCCCCACTGCCCCAAATAAATAGTTTGGTGGCCCCAGTTGCCCCCATGTATATTGTAGGATGGTCCCTGTTCCCCCATATATATAGTATGATAACCCCAGTTCCCTCATATATAGAGTATGATGGTCCCACAGCCCCATATATATAGTATGAAGGCACCAGTTCTCCCCATATATATAGTAAGATATCCCCAGCTAAATATATATATATATATATATATATATAGTAGCATGAGTTCCCCCATGTATATAGTAAGGTGGCCATGGTTCTCCCATATATCTAGTATGATCATCCCAGTTCCCCCCTTGTATATATTGAGATGGCCCCAGTTCCCCCACATATGTAGTAGGATGGCCCCAGTTCCCCATGTATATAGTAGGATGGCCCCATTTCCCTCATATATATAGTAGGGTGACCCCAGTTCCCTTATATATAAAGGATGATAGCCCCAGGTCCATCATATATAAAGTATGAAGGTCCCACAGCCCCATATATAGTATGATGGCCGCAGTTCACTCATATATATAGTATGATGGTCCCAGCACCCATATATACAGTATGGTGGTCCCAGTTCCACCCCATATACATAGTAGGATGGCCCCAGCTCCCATATATTCAGTATGATGGCTGCAGTTTTCCCCCATATATACATTATGATGGTCCCTCAACCCATTCATATATGCAGTATGCTGGCCGCAGTTTCCCCCCATATATACAGTATAATGGCCCCACAGCCCATTCATATACACAGTATGATGGCACCACAGCCCGTTCATATATTTAGTATGATGGTCCCAGCCCCCCATGTATACAGTATGATGGCCCCAATGCCCGTTCATATATTCAGTATGATGGCCGCAGTTTCCCCCTATATTTACAGTATGATGGCCCCACAACCCGTTAATATACACAGTATGATGGCCCCTCAGCCCGATCTTATACACAGTATGATGGCACCACAGTCCATTCATATACACAGTATGATGACCCCACAGTCCATTCATATACACAGTATGATGGCCCCACAGCCCGTTCATATATTCAGTATGATGGCCCCAGCCCCACATATATACAGTATGATGGCCCCACAGCCCGTTCATATCCATAGTAGGATGGCCCCAGCCCCCATATATACAGTATGATGTCTGCAGTTTCTCCCCATATTTAAAGTAGGATGGCCCCAGCCCCCATATATACAGTATGATGGCCACAGTTTCTCCCCATATATATAGTAGGATGGTCGTAGTTTCCCCCCATATATACAGTATCATGGCCCCACAGCCCGTTCATATGAAAAAAATAATAAAGTTTATACTCACCTCATCCTGTTTCCCAGCAGCGCGGCCTCCGTCTTCTCTTCCGGCCTGTAGAGCCGCGGCGTGAGACAATGACATCATCGCGCCGCCTGCGTGCACAACACAGTCTGTCAGTGTTTCATAAGCCGCAGACCGTGGCTGAGATTAAACTGTGATGTGCTTGGCCGTGTCTGCTGCCGGTCGCAACACATCACATCACAGCAGACACGGCCGCACGCAGATCACTGTGCAGGGCTATCAGGCGGCCGGCCCTGCACAGCTGCTGGGGAAGCGGCCTGGGGGGCATTTGCCTCCCTGCCACCCAGCCCAGCCCGCCCCTGAGTGTGCCCTTTTTCAAGTGAAGCCGGAGGATTGGGGTCAGGTTCTGGCCAGCAAGCTGACAGGCCGGGCAGCAGTCGCCTATCGCATGATACCTGATGAGAACTGCATGGACTATGAGCGGGTCAAAGAAGTGATCTTGGCCCGGCATGCGCTGACATCAGAGGCATATCGCCAAAAGTTCCACGGACTTATAAAACAGGTAACAGATTCCCATGCTGAATGGGCCTGTAAACTACGGCGGTCACTGCTACAGTGGGTACAAGGGAACCAAGCAACCACTAAGGAGGACGTCCTCCAGCTCTTCTTGATAGAGCGATTCTTTACTTGACTAAACCCCGAGACACAAGAATGGCTTCTCTCTTGAGGAGACCGCTCGTCTGGCCGATGAACATCATGATGCCAGGAGGTCTCAGTTGCCAGGGTCAAAGACTGTCAATAGGGGCCCTCCCATGAGTCTGGAGGCCCCTAAACCACAGAAGATTGTCGGGGGACCAGCTAAAATCCCGGCCTACCAGAGTTCCCTTGGGGCACGATGCTACACCTGCCATCATCTGGGGCACCTGCAAAGACAATGTCCCAACCGGCCTCAGCCAAAGGCCGGAGCGGCTACCATCAACTGGGCCGCTGTACACTACTACCAAGGCAAAGCTGACCCGGCATTGGGGGCTAGGACTAATCCGGGGATGCAAGAGATGGAGAAAGTGCTGCATGAAGTAGACCCCATGCAGGCAGCCCGGGCAGATAATCGATGCAGGGACTCAGAGATTCCGGAGCAACTTTGACCCTTGTGAAGCCTCATCTCGTCCGGGACCAAGAGAAGACAGACCGGACAGTGGCCGTCAGTGTAGCCAGAGGAGCCATACATCGACTGTCCACTGCCAGGATTCACCTGAACTGGGGAGTCGGGGATGGCCTTGTTGAGGTCGGCCTGATAGAGGATTTGCCTGCGGACGTCTTGCTGGAAAATGAATTGGGGCCCATGTTGTCTGCATTCTTGGTCACCCCTCTGGCTGAGACCTATCCTGTGACCACCCAGAGACAAGCTCAAGCTGCGGAGGAGGAATCACACTCAGAGGAGGCCCAGGTAAGAAACCCCAGCCCTACATGTATTCCCATAGCCAGACACATTTCTTGGGCCACCCCAGCTGAGTTTAAAAAGGAGGTACTTGAGGATCCCTCATTACAGGGCTATCGTGGGAAGGCATAGGAGGGGAGAGGAGTACTGGAAGGGGAACAGTTTGTATGGTATCAGGGACTCCTCTATCGGGTTACAGAGCAGTGCCACACAGGGACGAACCCCACTATAAAACGACAGCTGGCAGTGCCCAAGAAGTATAGGCAGGAGCTACTGCGAATCTCTCATGACATATCCTTGGCCAGGCACCAAGGCGTCAGTTGCACCAGGCATCGTCTGACACAAAACTTCTTTTGGCCGGGGGTAACCTATGATGTTCGTCAGTACTGCCAGACCTGTGACAGTTGCCAGCGCATTGGCAAAAGGGGAGATCGCTGGAAGGCCAAACTACACCCCCTCCCCATTGAGGAGGAGCCATTTAACCGAGTAGCGGTCGATCTGATAGGGCCATTAGCCAAACCCAGTCCATCAGGGAAAAAGTATATATTGACAGTGGTAGATTATGCCACACGGTATCCAGAGGCGGCTCCATTACCTAACATACTAGCAGAGACAGTAGCGGCTGCCCTGCTCCAGGTTTTCTCATGGGTTGGATTTCCCCGGGAGGTTATCTCGGACCAGGGTACCCAGTTTACAGCAGAGGTGACCAACCATCTGTGGAAGCTGTGCGGCATAAAGTCCATTAGAAGCGCCCCGTACCACCAGCAAACCAATGGGTTGTGTGAATGTTTTAACAGAACATTAAAGCAACACATTGGGACTTTTACCAGGACCTACAGGGACTGGGAGAAATACTTGCCACACCTCCTGTTTAAAAAAAAAAAACACAAACATTGAGCTTTGTTTGAGTTGGTACACATGCAGCATATAAATGCATGTTCACATGGCCAAAGAGCATACGAAAACCTACAAAAGACAAAATGAAAAAAACCCTGCTGTAATTAAATAAGTAAAAAGCAAAAGTGCATTTAAATCATACAGAGTTCTTAGTAATACTGTATTTGATCAAACATAGCATAAAAGCCGTCCCACCATCGACAAAGTGACTCTGTGGTCGGGGCGGTCCTACACTGTCTAGTATTAATAACCTTATCATGTGTCAAAGTTGACGTCTGTGTGAATAAGGGCAGACACGGACCGGGTCCCAACCACTAGGACACTAGTCAGGGGAAGCCTTTAAATACAATTTCCAGCTCAGGAGAGGGAGGCCACACCCCAGATTGCACAGAATGCAAAAATACAAAGAAAAAACACAAACATTGAGCTTGTTTTGAGTTGGTACACATGCAGCATATAAATGCATGTTCACATGGCCAAAAAGCATACAAAAACCTACAAAAGACAAAATGAAAAAAACCCTTCTATAATTAAATAAGGGCAGACACGGACCGACAGTGTCTTTTGTGTTTTTTCTTTGTATTTTTGCATTCTGTGCAAGCTGGGGTGTGGCCTCCCTCTACTGAGCTGGAAATTGTATTTAAAGGCTTCCCCTGACGGGGAAGCCAACTTTGACACATGATAAGGTTATTAATACTAGACAGTGTAGGACCGCCCCGACCACAGAGTCACCTTGTCGATAGTGGGACGGCTTTTATGCTGTGTTTGATCAAATACAGTATTACTAAGAACTCTGTATGATTTAAATGCACTTTTGCTTTTTACTTATTTAATTATAGCAGGGTTTTTTTCATTTTGTCTTTTGCACACCTCCTGTTTGCCTATCAGGAGGTGCCACAAGAATCCACAGGGTTCTCCCCGTTCGAACTGTTATATGGGAGGTGGGTAAGGGGACCCCTAGACTTAGTGCGAGAACAGTGGGAAGGGGAGGGAACCATAGAAGGGATACCTATTGTGCCCTATGTGCTGGAATTCCGGGACCGCCTACAGGAGCTGACTCAGGCTGTACGTGGGAACATGCAGGCGGCTCAACGACGCCAGCACGTGTGGTACGATTGGTGGGCCAGAGAACGCACCTTTGAGATAGGACAGAAGGTCCTGGTGTTAGAACCAAATAGGCGAACAAGTTCAAAGCTGCATAGCAGGGGCCCTACCGGGTAGTGGGGAAAATAGCCGACACCACCTACAATGTCGCCGATTGTGATGACCCCAGGGTTATCCGCGTGATCCACGTGAATATGCTGAAGCCCTACCAGGAGCGTCCTTAAGAGGTAGTGGCCATCTGTGCACCCGAAGCAGAGGATTTAGCAGGACTCCCCTTGCCTGATATCTTAGAGGAGAGGACTCAGTCTAAAACATGGAACCAGGTACACTTGGCAGAAAACCTAGAGCCCCAGGAGAGACGGCAGGCGGAGGCGTTGTTGAGGCAGCGACAGAGGATTTTTCAGAGAGACCGGGGTACACCCGCCTGACATAACACAAGGTTGAGACCCAGGATCAGACCCCCCTGAGACAACCCCCCTTCAGCGCCCCTAAGTCTGTACGAGAAGGGATGCGGCAAGAGATACAAGAGATGTTGCGTTTAGGGGTCATTGAAGAGTCAGATTGTCCCTGGGCATCCCCCGTAGTGTCAGTACCCAAGAAGGATGGGACTACCCGGTTTTGTGTTGACTATCGCAAGCTAAATGAGAAAACGGTGATGGATACGTATCCCATGCTGCATGTGGATGAGTTGTTAGACCGGCTGGCGGGGCAAAGTATTTGACCACCATCGATCTATAGAAAACAGCAAAAGAGCAGAAAGGTTTACCCGTGCAGGCCTCCAGACAAATGCCCATATAATTAAGATGGCAACACAGGTGCAAGAATACCGATGAAACAACCGCTCACAGCCAACCAATACATGGAGGGGGCGGTTGCCTGGTATGATAATGCACAATAAAAAACTTGTATGCGGAGTTGTTCACACTATGGCCATGCACAGCATCCAAGCCAGCCTAGTAGTGACACCCTTCTATTAGCGCAGGCGGGCTGCCCAGCGCTATCATAATGCATGCCATGTGAACAGACACAGCAGTTTACAAGACCAAATGGGCCCAACTGCACCCTGAATAAAAAGTGCAAAAAACACATTAAAAAATGTGGAGTATTAGCTGATATTTTGCTCTTTTGCTGTTTTCTATTATTGGAGGATTTTTAAGTCCTATTTCTGTGCTATTTCAGTACCACCATCGATCTATGCAAAGGCTATTGGCAGATCCCCCTAAGCCCTGATGCTATTTCCAAGTCTGCATTTGTCACCCAGTTCAGCTTATTCCAGTTTCGAGTTATGCCATTCGGGATGAAGAATGCCCCTGCGACCTTCCAGAGGCTGGCTGACCGGCTTCTGGATGGTCTCCAGGACTATGCTTGTGCCTACCTGAATGACATCGCCATCTACAGCGCGACATAGGATGATCTTCTAAATCACCTAGAGACAGTATTGGACAGGATCCACAAGTCCGGAATCACCTTGAATCCCAACAAGTGTCAGGTGGGCAAATCAGAGCAAAATAACCCACCCCATGCACTAAAACCTAGGTCATGGCGTTTCTAGAGACAGCAGGGTATTATAGGAAATTTTGTCCCCAATTACAGCATAGCCAAGTCCCTCACTGATCTGACCCATAAGAACCTCCCCCGCCAGGTAACCTGGACCCCCGAGTGTGAGTAAGCCTTCCGCCAGCTAAAGGATGCCCTCACCAATACCCCGGTATTGGCAGCACCCGATCCAACTAAATGTTTCCTTGTTCACACAGATGCTTCTATGTTTGGACTGGGGGCAGTGCTGAGCCAAGTCGGGCCGGACGTTCAAGACCACCCGGTAGCTTACCTGAGTCGGAAACTACTGCCCCGCAAAGTAAGCTATGCGGCCATCGAGAAGGAGTGCCTGGCAGTAGTATGGGCACTCAAGAAGCTACAACCATATTTGTATGGATGACAGTTTTCCCTCCTAATGGACCATAATCCTGTAGTGTGGCTTAATCGGGTCTCTGGAGACAACGCCAGATTACTGTGGTGGAGTTTAGCCCTACAACCTCTAGACTTCACCATCCACTACAGACCCGGCAAACAAAATGGTAATGCCGATGGACTAAGTCGACACTTGTACCAAGCCCAAAGACTTCGGTCACACCCAAGCCGATCCGTTAAGGATCAGACTGTGTATGCTGATTGTGTCGCTGAAAAGGGGGAGCCGTGTTACAGAACCCCCCAGCACCCCGAATAGGAGATGCATGTATGATAGGTGCAATGTGAGATGCATACCCCTAATGCAGCAACCGACCGGCTGCAACCCCTGGGCAGAGGTAAATGAAATATCCTACTTCTGACCTCCCCCCTCCTTTGTAAATCCCAAGGTAAATGATCGGGGGTCGCCGGCCACCTATGGCTATTGTAATGTGTAATGAATGGAAGGAGGAGGAGGCAGGAGGGAGGACAGAACGCTGAGCAGCAGCATGAGATCCAGAGGAGGCCGGCTGCTGCCTATGTGAGGCTCGAGGTGAGTGCCCAGAACGGAAAGCAGCAGCAGGCCTGGACGCAGCGCCAGGACGGGGACCAGGTGTAACAGTGACATACCTGGGCACAGCGCCAGGACGGGGACCGGGTGTAACATAATGTACGTCTGGCATTTTAATTGGAGCCTGTTATCTACTGGCCTGCCACATATTGATTGTCCTGTCCTCTGTATGTATACAGTGGGGAAAAAAAGTATTTAGTCAGTCAGCAATAGTGCAAGTTCCACCACTTAAAAAGATGAGAGGCGTCTGTAATTTACATCATAGGTAGACCTCAACTATGGGAGACAAACTGAGAAAAAAAAATCCAGAAAATCACATTGTCTGTTTTTTTTCATTTTATTTGCATATTATGGTGGAAAATAAGTATTTGGTCAGAAACAAGCAATCAAGATTTCTGGCTCTCACAGACCTGTAACTTCTTCTTTAAGAGTCTCCTCTTTCCTCCACTCATTACCTGTAGTAATGGCACCTGTTTAAACTTGTTATCAGTATAAAAAGACACCTGTGCACACCCTCAAACAGTCTGACTCCAAACTCCACTATGGTGAAGACCAAAGAGCTGTCAAAGGACACCAGAAACAAAATTGTAGCCCTGCACCAGGCTGGGAAGACTGAATCTGCAATAGCCAACCAGCTTGGAGTGAAGAAATCAACTGTGGGAGCAATAATTAGAAAATGGAAGACATACAAGACCACTGATAATCTCCCTCGACCTGGTGCTCCACGCAAAATCCCACCCCGTGGGGTCAGAATGATCACAAGAACGGTGAGCAAAAATCCCAGAACCACGCGGGGGGACCTAGTGAATGAACTGCAGAGAGCTGGGACCAATGTAACAAGGCCTACCATAAGTAACACACTACGCCACCATGGACTCAGATCCTGCAGTGCCAGACATGTCCCACTGCTTAAGCCTGTACATGTCTGGGCCCGTCTGAAGTTTGCTAGAGAGCATTTGGATGATCCAGAGGAGTTTTGGGAGAATGTCCTATGGTCTGATGAAACCAAACTGGAACTGTTTGGTAGAAACACAACTTGTCGTTTTTGGAGGAAAAAGAATACTGAGTTGCATCCATCAAACACCATACCTACTGTAAAGCATGGTGGTGGAAACATCATGCTTTGGGGCTGTTTCTCTGCAAAGGGGCCAGGACGACTGATCCGGGTACATGAAAGAATGAATGGGGCCATGTATCGTGAGATTTTGAGTGCAAACCTCCTTCCATCAGCAAGGGCATTGAAGATGAAACGTGGCTGGGTCTTTCAACATGACAATGATCCAAAGCACACCGCCAGGGCAACGAAGGAGTGGCTTCGTAAGAAGCATTTCAAGGTCCTGGAGTGGCCTAGCCAGTCTCCAGATCTCAACCCTATAGAAAACCTTTGGAGGGAGTTGAAAGTCCGTGTTGCCAAGCGAAAAGCCAAAAACATCACTGCTCTAGAGGAGATCTGCATGGAGGAATGGGCCAACATACCAACAACAGTGTGTGGCAACCTTGTGAAGACTTACAGAAAACGTTTGACCTCTGTCATTGCCAACAAAGGATATATCACAAAGTATTGAGATGAAATTTTGTTTCTGACCAAATACTTATTTTCCACCATAATATGCAAATAAAATGAAAAAAAATCAGACAATGTGATTTTCTGGATTTTTTTTTCTCAGTTTGTCTCCCATAGTTGAGGTCTACCTATGATGTAAATTACAGACGCCTCTCATCTTTTTAAGTGGTGGAACTTGCACTATTGCTGACTGACTAAATACTTTTTTTCCCCACTGTAAGTTACACAATGCGGATGACGCTGCCGCTCTATATAACACCACAATAGCTGTAGCTTTGGAATCCGCTGCCCCACTTACACATACCAAAACTCGCAAAATCAACAGACAGCCCTGGCACACCAGCCTGAGCTAAGAGCTGAGGCGAGCTTCCAGGGCTGCTGAGCGCAGATGGAAAAGATCCCACACCAACGAGCACTTCATCGCATTCAAACAGTCCCTCACTACTTTCAAGACCACACTCGCCACAGCTAAACAAACCTACTTCTCATCTCTCATATCCTCCCTGTCTCACAACCCTAAACAGTTATTCAACACCTTCAATTCTCTCCTCCGCCCCCCAGCACCTCCTCCCTCCCCACTCATCTCAACTGAAGACTTTGCCTCATTTTTCAAGCAGAAGATTGATAACATCAGAGACAGTTTTGGTCAACAACCCCCAGAGCCCTTCCTCCCGACTTCCCAGCCCTCCACCTTCAAAACCAACTTCTCCACCATTACAGAAGATCGACTCTCCACTTTACTCTCAAGATCACATCTCACCACCTGTGCACTTGACTCGATCCCATCCCACTTCATACCAAACCTCACCACAGTCTTCATCCCAACCCTAACCCATCTCTTCAACCTATCACTAACAACTGGTGTTTTCCCCTCAAGCTTTAAACATGCCTCCATCACACCTATCCTCAAAAAGCCCTCTCTTGACCCATCCTCTGTATCTAGCTATCGCCCTATATTACTTCTCCTCTACGCCTCCAAGCTCCTGGAACAACACGTCTACCTTGAACTGTCCTCCCATCTCTCTTCTTGCTCCCTCTTCGACCGCTTACTATCTGGCTTCCGGTCACACCACTCCACTGAAACTGCCCTTACTAAGGTCACCAATGACCTCTTAACCGCCAAGAGCAAGCGACACTGCTCTGTCCTCCTCCTCCTGGACCTGTCGGCTGCCTTTGACACAGTGGACCATTCCCTATTATTACAGACTCTCTCATCCCTCGGCATCACAGACTTGGCCCTATCCTGGATCTCATCATACCTAACAGACCGGACATTCAGCGTCTCCCACTCACATACCACCTCCTCACCTCGCCCCCTATCTGTCGAAGTCCCACAAAGTTCAGTCCTTGGGCCCCTGCTGTTCTCTATTTACACCTTTGGCCTGGGACAGCTCATAGAATCTCATGGCTTTCAGTATCATCTCTACGCTGATGACACACAGATCTACATCTCTGGACCAGATATCACCTCCCTACTAACCAGAATCCCTCAATGTCTGTCCACTATTTCATCCTTCTTCTCCGCTAGATTTCTGAAACTCAACATGGACAAAACAGAATTCTTCATCTTTCCCCCATCTCACGTGACCCCCCCCTACGAACCTATCAATTACAGTAAATGACTGCCCACTCTCCCCAGTCCCACAAGCTCGCTGCCTCGGAGTAATCCTTGACGCTGATCTCTCCTTCAAACCACATATCCAAGCCCTTTCCACTTCCTGCCGACTTCAAATCAAAAATATTTCACGAATCCGTTCATTCCTCACCCAAGAATCTGCAAAAACCCTAGTCCATGCCCTCATAATCTCTCGCCTTGACTACTGCAACCTCCTGCTCTGTGGCCTCCCCTCAAACACTCTCGCACCCCTCCAATCTATTCTAAACTCTGCTGCCCGACTAATCCACCTGTCCCCCCGCTATTCCCCAGCTTCTCCCCTCTGTCATTCCCTTCACTGGCTCCCCATTGCCCAGAGACTCCATTACAAAACCCTAACCATGACATACAAAGCCATCCACAACCTGTCTCCTCCATACATCTGTGACCTCGTCTCCTGATACTTTCCCGCACGCAACCTCCGATCCTCACAAGATCTCCTTCTCTACTCCCCTCTTATCTCCTCTTCCAACAATCGCATACAAGATTTCTCTTGCGCATCACCCCTACTCTGGAACTCTCTACCACAACATATCAGACTCTCACCTACCATCGAAACCTTCAAAAAGAGCCTGAAGACCCACCTCTTCCGACAAGCCTATAACCTGCAGTAACCACCGATCGACCAAACCGCTGCACGACCAGCTCTACCCTCGCCTACTGTATTATCACCCATCCCTTGTAGATTGTGAGCCCTCGCGGGCAGGGTCCTCTCTCCTCCTGTACCAGTTATGACTTGTATTGTTTAAGATTATTGCACTTGTTTTTATTATATATACCCCTCCTTGCATGTAAAGCGCCATGGAATAAATGGCACTATAACAGTAAATAATAATAATAATAATAATAATAACCGTATTACTCACCCTTGTAACGTGAGTGATATCAGCAATGGTAGGGACACCCATAATTTCATATATCTAAAGGAAAAAATCCCTTAGACATCTATGGGGAAACTAAGGAGGAAAAGGGGGGGAGGGAAGGGGAATTACTCTGAGAAGGGTTTGTGGCATGAATCATGCCTAGTGTAGTAAAATAAATTATTATTAATGGATCCAGTATGGACCGTGAATGAACAGAAATGTTCATGGATAGCACACTATAAATAAACTATTTGTGGTCTCTATGTACTATACCGAGTGAACAGGGGGGCCAGTAGGAAGGTGGGGAGCAGATCTAACGGTTCTAATGAAAAGAGGAAAAAGGGAGAGATCAGATTAGTATTAACACTTATACTGGTAGACAATTTCAAAAAACAAAATTTTACAGATAAAAACTTTTGTTTCACAAAAAACTTTGAACATCATATTCTCTGTTTAGTCCTTTTGGTTCCAAGATTTTGAGTCTCAAGATCCAGTATGCTTCCCTCCTTGTGAGGGTTTTGGTCCTATTCTGACCTTTTCTGCTAGTTCCACTTGTTCCAAAACTTGGAATTTGAGTTGAGATATACTGTGTCCTTTTTCAAGGAAATGATGAGGTAAAGGAAGGTGTGTTCTTTTACACTTAATGTTCAATTTGTGTTGGGATATTCTATCCCTCACCAACTGTGCTGTTTCGCCTACGTAGGCCAAGCCACATGGACATTTGATCAAGAAGACCACGTGTGTTGATTCACATGTAAAAAAACCTTTAACTGGAATAGCTTCACCAGTCTGGGGGTGGAAGATTTGATCCCCTTTCTGTATATTGTTGCATTGTAGACATGTTAGACAGGGAAACGTCCCTCGTTTTTGTGTCCGGAGAAATGTCTGTCTTGGTGCTAATGTACCCGAACCTGCATCCGCTCTAACTAGTTTGTTTCTCAGATTTCTGGGTCTACGATAACACGTGTCTGTTAATGGTGGCGTGGACCTTTCTTGAGTAGGAATGGTATGTATTCACAAATGATATACGTGTGTTGGGTGTTTTAGCTATGGGGTTCCTACTTGATCTAGATTCTGTCAATAGTACCCTGGGGTAACCCCTCTCGTTAAATTTATTTGTCATCTCTCCCAATCATTGTTCTTTCCTGTCTCCATCAGTGACAATTCTCTCAACCCTACCATATTGTGACCTCGGAGTGGATTTCTTGATGGCCAGTGGATGGAAGCTATCATAATGTAAAATACTATTTCTGTCTGTTGGTTTAACGTACAATTCAACCGATAATTCCCCTTTATCCTCTTTGCAGATTAATCTACATTGGAGGCTAAATTTAAGCTCAGGCCAAACATTATTGATATCATTGTCAAACTTTAGCAACGTATCACTGGGACCATTCCAGATACAAAAAATATCGTCGATGAATCTCACTCAAACACTAGAGTGTTGTATGAATAGTGGGTGATTATAAACAAAATCTTCCTCAAAACATGCCATATAAGCAACGGTGCAATGGAGTGCTATATGTGAGCCTATCGCGGTCCCCTGTCGTTGGATATGGAATGTATCTTGGAAAAGGAAATAATTCTCCTTCAGTACCAGTCCTAACAGATCAGAACAAAAATTGCATATTTTTATGTCGATACCTACTCCCTCCATGAGTCTCTCAGTAGCCTTCATGCCCTTGTCATGTGTAATTGACGTATGCAGACTGTTCACGTCCCACGTGACAAGTAATGAAGATGGTGACAAAGGGCCTAAGGTGTTTATGAGGGTTAGGAAGTCATTTGTGTCTTTCAGAAATGACTTGGTGGTTTTGTCCAGTGGTGTAAGTATCTTCTCTAACAGCATTGCAAGTGGTGAAAGGATGGAATCCGTAGCGGCTACAATGGACGGCCTGGTGGTTTATCCAGCCTCTTATGTATTTTTGGCAGTATATAAAATACAGGTGTGATGGGATCAGTTTTCAAAAGAAAATCCCCCAGTTTCTTATCAATGGTGCCTTCTCTCTTATGATGTTCTTTGATGGGTTGGATCTTATTGATAATAGGTTCGAGGGGGTTGTGTGGAATAGTCATATACATTTCCCTGTCATTCAATTGTCTATGGATCTCATTAAGATAGTCTGTCCTATCCATGACCACTATGGCCCCTCCCTTGTCCGCCAGTTTGATGATTATAGATTTGTCTGAAGATAACATATCTAAAGCCATTCATTCTTGTTTGGATAGATTGTTGTGATAATGAAACTTGCCCTGATTCACTTCTCTACTAAGGTGATATATGTCTCTTTCTACTAAGGAAATAAAGGTTTCAACTGGTGGGCTGTTTTTCGGGGGCATGTAGCTACTGTGTGTTCGAAGTCCTAACTCTTTAAACTGTAGAAAGGTTGGATTGGTTTGGCCCGTTGCTATGTTGGGTTGTTGGGAAAAATGTACCTTTAATCTCAGGTTTCTATAAAACCTTTGCAAGTCCATGTTTAACTCAAAGAATTTGAACTTATAGGTTGGACAAAATGATAATCCTTTTTGAAGTAACTTCAACTGGTCTACATCTAGATTTTTGGAGGAAATATTAATAACTAATTGTGTTGTGAGTTCATTTTCCCCTTCACCATTGAGGTCTGATGAACTCCCTCTTCTGGTGAAGGAAGGTAGTGAGGCTGATTACCAAGCACCTGAGCAGAATGATGATGACTGGGTTACTGGAATTGCTGACTGGATATAAGGCAGCCGACGCCCTTCTGGGTTGCGGGTGATTTCTCTGAGGGATTCTTGGAGACCAGTCTGATTCCTGCTCCTCAAAAGCTAAGTTTTCTGCTCTACTTTCTGCATTTGTGTTTTGGTTTTGTTTTGCATTGTTTTTCTGGATTTCTGCCATTCCCTGCTGGGGTGAGCTGAATTCCTTTTTGCTCTGTCTTCAGAAAATACCTGAGTACTGATATAGTCTTTTTGAAGCCTAGCGTCTTCAGGGCCTTTTTCCCTATCAGTCTGTTGGCTCTTGTTTTTGATAGGGTTTTGGTGGATTGCAGACAGCAGCTTTTCTATCCTGCCCTATTTAGTTAGCTTGGGCCCCATCATTTGCTCAGCCTATCTTTCTATCTGTGTGAGTGTTTTTTCATCTTGCTTCACCATCATTATATGTTGGGGGCTGCCTATTGCTTTAGGGTCTGCTCTGGGGGAGTTTAGATTTCCCTTTCTGTCTTTAGGCTATTTAGTTCTCCGGCTGTGATCGAGGGGTCTAGGGCACCGTAGAAACCCCCCACGGCTACTGCTAGTTGTTGTTGATAGGTTCAGGGGTCTGCAATCCGATAGCTGCCAACTTCTCTGGCTTTCTGGACATTGCTAGTATTTCTGTTTTTTACCTCCTGCGGTGACTCTTTCATAACATAATTGTGTGTTACCTGAGATCTGGTGATAAAGGGGAATTATCGGTTGACTTGTACATTAAACCAATGGACAGAAATAGTATTTTACATAATGATAGCTTCCATCCCCCGGCCATCAAGAAATCCATTCCGAGGACACAATATTGTAGGGTTGAGAGAATTGTCACTGATGAGGACAGGAAAGAACAAAGATTGGGAGAGATGACAAATAAATTTACCGAGAGGGGTTACCCCAGGGGACTATTGACAGAATCTAGATCAAGTAGGAACCCCATAACTAAAACACCCAGCACACGTATACCCTTTGTGAATACATACCATTCCTACTCAAGAAAGGTCCAGGCCACCATTAACAGACACTGGAAGATATTAGCCAGTAGTTATCCTGAAATTCCAGAATTCCAACAAAACTTTCTCCCGTGTTATCATAGACCCAGAAATCTGAGAGGCAAACTAGTTAGAGCGAATGCAGGTTCAGGTACATTAGTACCAAAACAGACATTTCTCTGGACACAAAAACGAGGGACTTTTCCCTGTCTAACATGTCTGCAATGCAACAATATACAGAAAGGGGATCAAATCTTCTACCCCCAGACTGGTGAATGTTAGGAAAGGCGGAAAGCACTAAAATAAAAAACTAATAAAGTGTGTTCGCCGTTCGTGGTCCACCATGCAGTAGGTGATATAACCTCTGCTAAGTGGTGGCAGAAGCAATATGGCGGTATTGTGCACAGAGCAATCTCTGTTAAATCACAGAGATGCCTATGAACATAAACAAAAGAGCTGAGCCTGTTAAGGTCACAAGTACTCAGAGTAGTTACACACACAGTATAAGTTCACAGGAATAGCCAAAGATGGCTGTACTAAGTCCTTCTAGACCTACCGTGTGTGCAGCATTCCAGCCGCGAACGCTTAAGTGGGCTGCTACTGCAGAGCGGCGTAGGACACTGCCGCTAAACGACAATGCTAGACGCAAGCGCATTGCCGGACGCTAGCAGCTGTGGACAATGAAGCAGAGGCGAGCTGGCGTTGGCGCTGGTACTGAGCTCAAACCCTCACACAAGCGTAATATGAAAGGGTAGGGGTTTCAAATGAGTCATTCACCAGAATCATGCATTCATCTTCATTCACACAGTAGCAAGTATGGTCTATACTAGTGCATGGCGGAACAGCCATGCGCGCCTTTTATAGCAGCCGGGACCTTCTGCACGGCTCCAGATCTCTGAGATGGACAAATGAGATTTGGAACAGGACCTGAGCACATGACTCCCGATCTCCAATGGGAGATCGTCCCATGAGCATGCTCGGTAAGCGGACAGAAGGACTTAGCCTCAGGAGAGATTTGCTGCAAGGCAGTCTCCTCTGCAATCTCTTCTGCAGTGGATAAAGAGCAGGAGACTGCAGAATGTGAGGGTCTGGATTCCTGCATAGCGACCGCAGAAACCTGACTCCTAACAGGTGAAGCTATTCCAGTTAAAGGTTTTTTACATGTGAATCAACACACGTGGTCTACTTGATCAAATGTCCATGTGGCTTGGCCTACGAAGGCAAAACAACACAGATGGTGAGGGATAGAGTATCCCAACACAAATCGAACATTAGGTGTAAAAGAACACACCTTCCTTTACCTCATCATTTCCTTGAAAAAGGACATAGTATATCTCAACTCAAATTCCAAGTTTTGGAACAAGTGGAACCCAGCAGAAGAGGTCAGAATAGGACCAAAACCCTCACAAGGAGGGAAGTATACTGGATCTTGAGACTCCAAATCTTGGAAGCAAAAGGACTAAACAGAGAATATGATGCTCAAAGTTTTTTGTGAAACAAAAGTTTTTTTATCTGTAAAATATTGTTTTTTGAAATTGTCTACCAGTATAAGTATTAATACTAATCTGATCTCTCCCTTTTTCCTCTTTTTATTAGAACCGTTAGATCTGCTTCTGACCTTCCTACTGGGCACCCCTGTTCACTCGGTACAGTATATAGAGACCACAGTTTATTTATAGTGTGCTATCCATGAACATTTCTGTTCATTCATGGTCCATACTGGATCCATTTAGAATAATTTATTTTACTACACTAGGTATGATTCATGCCACTAACTCTTCTCAGAGTAATTCCCCCTCCCTCCCCGCTTTTCCTCCTTAGTTTCCCCATAGATGTCTAAGGGATTTTTCCCTTTAGATACATGTAATTATGGGTGTCCCTACCATTGCTGATATCACTCACGTTACAAGGGCGAGTTATACGGTTAGCCACAATTATCCAGTAAGCTCGCCTGCAAGTTTATCATCCTTGTGCTTCTTACACAACAGAAGCACACTGATATACACATCAACCTAAGCCTCCCCTCACATGCCCTTTCTACGGTATATTGGTGTTGAGCGCTCCTCATACTGCCAGGCGCATTGTTTATCCCTCTTACAACGCAGGCGCCATGATGTAAAGACATGACAGCTAAGCTGCAGATCCACATAACGTTCTTGTACCTGCAGCGCAAGCGCGAACCACCTGGTCATGTGACCGCGATGGCGCGGCACATCACATTGTCTTGACGGGGATATAAACCCGGAAGTCTTCTACTTACACATGGCCTCCTCCACATACAGCGGTGCTGACCGCTCGCCATAAGGGACACCATTTCAGGTAATAGGAGCGGTTTATAGCTCACACTGCGCTATACCTTACACAGACTACTCACATGATGTAATCCTTTTCACAGCGTAACCCCATAGCGACGACTGTCACCATACACCTAGCGCTGTTTCACCCAGCAGTTCAGACCGCATACCAGAGGAGCCATCATTCCAGGTATTTGAATAACTTGCATGGCGCTCTACTCATCCCTACGTAACTATGGCTCCTACCGTCTCTTTTCTCACCCTGTGCATGTATATATATCTTTTTCAGCGCAAATCAAATAGTGACAACTGGTCGCCTTACCTTTAGCGCTATTTAACCCATACGCATGAAACACAGTATGCAGGTAAATATAGACACCCTCCTTAACCCTTGCATTACCCGGCTATGTTTTTTCCTCTTGATAGGGTATTCACTCTACTATCAATGCTGAGGTTATTTACTCTGTAACAGAAGTTTTCACTTCACTGTGCAACTATAGTATATGATATACCAACCTGATATTTACTCTTTTCTCTCCTCCCAGGAGGACCTGAAAAAACGTCGCTCTGCATATAATATAAACAGCACTATAAAATTCTCTGTATGTGCCACATCATGCACCCAATGTCTTGGAGCACCTATATCCTTTCACTACGTAGAATTTATCTTTACTTTATGAACACCATTTACCTGAGTTTGACAAATAATGTTTTGCATTCTTCTCCTTAACATGGTCTCTTTCACATATCAATCAGTGAGGAAATGTAGAACATGTTCTTCTGAGGATCAATTTTACGCGGGACGATCCCGTATATCCATACTCTACTATATGCCATTTTTGACTAAAGTGATTGTTTTCTTATTTCCTCTCCCCCTTTTTTCCTGTCCCTATGCTTCATCTCTGATGAAGGTCTTATGTTGGACCGAAAACATTTAGAATTAAATTTCACCTGGATGCCAATTAAAATTGAATCTTTTTTTTCAGCAAATATTGATTGCCAAGTTCATTACTATTTTTACAAACGGGCTGGATACCCTACTTGTGCACCTATCAGAGACTTATTATTTTTAGTGCCTTGTTGTTTCTACAATAAAGGTTTTGTGCAAGGGCGCTATAGTCCTGTACGAACCGCCTATAGTACCCTGCAAACCCCAAGAAGGACATCACCTGTTTCTTGGTCCTGGGTGTGGGCCAGGACACGATTACGTCCACTTTCTCTGGTTCTGGACTCATGGAACCCCTGCCTACCCGGTGCCCCATGTAGTGGACCTCGCTCATGCCCATTTGGCACTTTCCCGGCTTGATGGCCAGACTTGCCTGGTGAATACGCTTGAGCACCTCCTGGACATGCTGAAGGTGTTCCTCCCAGGTGGAACTGAAGACGGCAACGTCGTCCAGGTACACCATGGCATACTTCTCCAGTCCCAGAAGCAGGTGGTTGACCATCCGCTGGAAAGTGGCAGAGGCATTTTTCATGCCGAAGGGCATGACCTTGGACTCGTACAGTCCAAAGGGGGTGATAAAAGCGGATCTCTCCTGCGCCTCAGGGTTCAGGGGAATCTGCCAGTATCCCAGACTCAAATCCATGATGGATATGTATGTTGCATTCGCCAAACACTCAAGCAGATGATCGATGCATGGCATTGGGTGTGCATCAGAGGTGGTGATGGCGTTTAGCCCCCTGTAGTCCACGCACAACTGGGTGGTCCGATCCTTTTTAGGCACGAGAACTACAGGTGAGGCACACGTGCTCTTGAGTCACCCCCAGCTGTAACATCTCATCGGTCTCTTGGCGCATAACCTGCTGCACCTCCTCTGAAATTGGATAAAGTGTTTGCCATAGTGGGGCATAATTCCCGGTGCCCACCTTGTGTACCCCTGACTCAGTCCTTCCAGGTAGGTTGGAGAACACGGTCCGGAAGAGTTCCAGGGTGGCCAACAACTGCGACTGCTGGGGTATGGTTAGGGAGGCACTTACCTCCATGTCCTCAATGGACCTATTGGCCTTGGCTTGGGCCAGCATGTCCAGGAGGGGGTCTTCCTCACGTCCTTGGGCAGATTGCAGACCAGTACGATGCATGCTTCACATTCATGATCAGCCTTCAGCATGTTGACGTGAAACGCCTTGTGTCTACCCCGAGCATGGTCAAGCGTGACCACATAGGTGACCGGGTTGAGCTGTTAATGAATGATGTATGGGCCTTCCCAGGCTGCCTGAAGCTTATCCGTTGGTATGGGGACGAGCACCCACGCCTTTTGACCCACCTGGTAGGTCTGCTACCCGGCGTTCTGGTCGTACCAGTGCTTCTGGTCAACCTGAGCCTGCACCATGTTGTCATGTATCAACTGCGTCAAGGTCTGCATCATGTCATGGAAGCACATGACATACTCCACGTTGGACACTTCCGCTGGGTTTGGCTCATCTTCCCAGGATTCTCTTACCAACCCAAGGGGTTCCTGGACTCGCCTGCCATAAAGGAGCTTGAAGGGAGAGAACCCCGTCGAGGCCTGCCGAACTTCTCAGTAAGCGAATAGCAGGTGTGGGAGGTACAGCTCACAGTCACGCCCTGGGGTCTCACCCAGCATGCAGAGCATCTGTTTGAGGGTACCGTTGAAGCATTCACACAAACCATTGGTCTGTGGGTGATACGCACTCGATACCATGTGCTTCACCTGCATTTTCTCACAGAGAGCCTCCATTACGTGAGACATAAATTGGGTCCCTTGATCGGTAAGCTTCTCCCTGGGAAATCCTACCCTTGAAAAGATGGTCACCAGTGCATCCGCCACCTTATCCGCCCTGGTTGAGGACAGAGCTACTGCCTCTGGGTACCGGGTAGCGTCATCTCCCACGGTGACAATGTATTGCTTTCCGGAGCTGCTGGGGACGGCCATCGGGCCTAAAATGTCCATCGTGATTCTCTGGAAAGGCTCCTCTATCACTGGCAAAGGGATCAGGGGAGCCTTAAGGGTAGGTGCCGGCCTCCCCACTTTTTGACAGGTGGTTCAGGAGCTACAGTAGTTTGTTACATCTGTCCCCATCTTGGGCTAATAGAAGTGTTGAGACAGCCGTGCCTTTGTTTTGCTGATCCCCAAGTGTCCAGCGAGTGAAATCTCATGTGCAATCCGTAACAACTCAGCCCTAAATTGATAGGGAACTACCAGCTGTTTTTCCCTCAACCACTCCTTTTGGGATTCTCCGGGCACTGTCTCCATGTTCAACCTTCCTTGTTCCCAGAACACCCTCTCCTTATCAGGCACTGAGGTGGGCATCTTGGCGAGGTCTCTCAATTTCTCCAGGCTCGCATCTGAGTGCAGAGTGGCCTGGAACTCCTGGCTGGAGGCAGCCAGAAGTGACGTCAGGGTCCCTTCCTCACTGGGACCCTCTGGAACCAGCTCTGGGTTCACCTCTGGTCCAGTCTCTCCTGTAGTGGAGGAGGGTCCAGAAGGCAGGGTGCTACCAGCAATCCAGACACTCTGACTGTGTGTAACAGCGGCTATGTATGCTGTCTCCCCAAGGATTTCTACAGACCTACCAGCCGACGCTGCTATGAGCATTACCTCCCCATTCACGCCCAACATTTCAGGAGCAGTGCTACTTATGGGCCAGCTACCTTCCTCGGTGGCACTGGTCAGTGGCCTGGCATCACCTTCCTCATGGCTCCCATGCACCTCCCCATTTCCTGTAGCACCGACGCCTGCCCCTGCTAGGGGTTCCTCAGCCATCTCACTCCTCAGAGTGACAGGGCTGAGCACTCCTGTACCTGTGGACACATCAACCTTTGTAGAAAAATGGTTATTAGGTTCAGTTGACACAGATACATCATCATCAGCATCCATCCTAAGGAAAGAATGTTTAATAGTGGCATCATTACTCATCAAAGCATTGGCAGGTAACACATTCAGTTTCCCATCATCATCATCATCATCATCATGTGTTAACGTTACCCTTATTATCAGATTGGGGAGGGGTGTCAGGGACGTAGTATGCAACCATCCTCCCCAAATCAGTCCCCAATAAAACATCAGTGGGCAGGTTTTCGGACACCCCCACTTCCCTCATCCCGCTCCCAGCACCCCAATCAAGAAATACCTGGGCCACTGGCAAGGGACAGCGGGTGCCCCCAATCCCATTGACGGCTAGGGTTTTCCCCTCAATCATCTCTTCATGGGTCGTCAGTCCAGGTCAGATGAGGGTTCATTCAGCCCCTGTGTCCTTGAGCCCTGTGGCAAGATGGGCTCCCACCTGGACGTGCTGTACGTTGTCATCAATCCTCCCAACCACACCACTCAGCAAAAGAACAGAGGCGTTGGGCCCAGAGGCCTTGGCTGGGAGGTCTTCTGCTTCTCCGGACAGGTGGCACTGATATGTCCAGTCCGCTTGCAGAAAAAACACTGGTGAGGGTCTGATGTAGGCCTGGCATTGGCATATGGGTCAGGGGTGCTGGGGTTGGTTGTAGGCTTACCCCCTCTCCAGCTGGCAGTGACTGGCTTCCGAATCTCTGGTTTCCGATTTGCCTCATAGTTGTTGGTCCTCATTCATTGGTTCTCCGTCCAGGATGAACTGGCGGACCTCAGCTGGGCACAGATTTAAGAACTGGTCTTTTATCATCAGGTCTTTCAGCAGGTCAAAGGTGTCCACTGACAGTCCATGGATCTACTGGTCAAAGTGGGTCCTGAGTCCTTGCACCACATCAGTATAGCTGTCATGTGGGCCATGTTTGAGGTTCTGGAACTTCTTGGGGTACACCTCAGGTGTCAGCCGGTATTTGGCGATCAGGGCCTGCTTGATGGCGTCATAGTTGTCATCTTCTGATGGGAGAGAAGCAAACGCCTCCAGAGCTTTGCCTTTTAGCCCTGGGGTCAAGTACCTTGCCCAAGGTTACCTAGGCAGCTGGTACTGTCTTCAGGCTTTCTCAAAAGCCCACAGAAAAATGTCCTAGTCCCCATCCTTTTCCATGATGGGAAAATGCTCTGGCTGGGGTTTCGGACTCTGAGCACTGTTGGGCTCACAGCTTCAGGCTATGGAGGATGTTCCCCCTTGCCGGGCCATCTCCAGTTCATAGTCTCTGTGATCTTGGGCCTCCCGCTGCTGGGCCTCTAGATGGGATTGGCGCTCAGCTCTTTTGGCCTCCTGCTTGGCTCTCTGGGCCTGGGCCTCCCGCTCGGCTCGCTGCTCTGCTCTCCTGAGCTTGCTGGATCAGCTTCAGACATCCATCATGGTCGTCGACAGAGAGTTCATCCAAGGCCGCTTGCAGGTAGGGGTCCAGCCCACCCTGGTTGCATGCAGGGCCATCATACAGTGGTTGGACCTCGGCTGCAGCGCCATCTCTGCTTGGGCCGGCATCTGCGCTCGCTTGGCTCTGGGCATTGTCCAGCTGCACCAGAGCCGCAATCATTTGGTCTGTTTTTGTTTGTGGCGTCAAGGCCTTCATACGTGCATATCCCAGCAAGAATTTCCTTTTTCTGCTGTGCATACCAACGTTCTCCTTTTACAGCCATGGTTGCCAAATAAAAGATAGGATAGAAAAACGAAGAGGAGTGAGGGGGTAATCGCAAGTACACTTAAATTGTCTCAGGACTAATAAACACTGAGTTTCGTTCTCCAAAACCTGTGATGCAGGATCCCCGCAGGAACCGTGCAGGTTTTTAGTGAGAGGAATAATTGCTCAAACCATATCACTAATGCTCTATGATCCCACTGCTCTGCCACCAATATGTCACGATCCCACCGCTGACAGAGCTATGTCACGAATGGGGGATGTGACCTTTGGCCGCACATGGCTATCACAGGCACAGGGGGCTTATCTTAGTTATTCCACCGCTGGCACCATGTAATAAAATCAGCAACCTAGTCTTGCCCTACAATTTACCGCAGGGGGTTTATTCTGGTTATCCCACCACTGCCACAATATGTTACAAGCTGTCGGGATTTATGGGTATCCCACTTTCTCAGTTCCACTTTGGAACTCGCAGCTTTCCGGCGCCCCCTTATCTTCAGGTCAGTCATGGAACTACACCTAGGATAATTAGTCGCTGGACGGGCTGCTTCTTGTGCACTGGCGATTAGGATGCTGCAGTGAGGGAATTATAAATGCTTTGGCCGCAGCCACACAAGCAGCTTATAAAACCCCTTCTGTCACTGCCAGCTAGCCCACCAGGCCAAATCACGCTTCGCTGCCACCAGCTACAATTCTCTTAATCAATAAGTTAATTAAGAGGGTCCTTAGCAAACCCCCAAATTAGTAGCATAATTAGCTTATAGGAGCATGAGTTCTTCACAGAGCAGGGAGCCAAGCTAATACATTTTATAGTTTATTCCCAAAAATAGGCAGTATTTATAGAAGATAAAAAAGGCTTTACAAAATGAGACAATAAGATATGTACAATGCAAATTACAAGATAAAGAGGATGAAAGCAGTAAATACACTTACATAATGCTTAGACCATGTTAGGCAGAACCATGCGGGGAGGAGGAGCCACACGTCACCACTCATTTGTGATCTTACTGGCACGGCATTCCAAGCTAGAATGACCTCCCGACTGAGTGAGTGTACTTTATAGTTCTGGGTCATGACATCATAAAAGGGGCCGAGTTACTGGGGTTATCCCCTTTTTTCTAAGTTATACTTTTGGTTCTGAAACCTTCTCGGTTATATAACTGGGCTTAAGAACGTAGCAGGGTATCCCCAGACACACCATTCATCTGCTCTTGAAATTAGCTTTCCAATGAGTCCACACACTGGCTGTCTATTTGCTTCTGTCCCAAAGAAATCCATTTCTCGGTTTCTGTTGGTGATAGATCTTAGCAAGAACCATCGTAGTGAAGCCGGATCGGAGCAAGATACCACACGCCATTTTCATATTTGTAGCACAGACTGCCATCGCATTATGTCTTCTCTAATATCTCCCATTCATATGGCTAACCACATGGCTCAGACAAAAAGCATTCCTTAGCTGGGGTTGAGGGAAGAGCAGGAAGGGTCTGGTGTTATGTTACAGATGAAGGCACAGATCTGCAATGTGTTACAAGGGGGGAAGAAGGGTGGTTTGTGCTGCTATGAATCCTTCTAGAAAGTGTAGAGAATGGAAGATTCTGGACTGTTCCGTAGAAATCATACCTGATATTTTACATTACCGTCACAACCCACTTTACTTGCTGATGTACCTGCATGCCTTAAATCCTCTAAATAGTCCAAAGTTACCAAAAATATTGAGAATGAGTCCTCCGGTAAACTCCCTTTTGCACAGCATAATCACTCACTCAACGCTTTTGAATGAACACGTCATGTTTCCTCCATTACCAAATTTCTTGTCAGATCGACAAGTCCCTTTAAGCAAACATCCTTAAGAAACTGGGGCATGAGTACCCCACTGGCTCTGCTAGAAGATAAAGTTCTGTTATGATGAGTCACCGAAGGAGGAAAAAACAAAATACCAGCTAAGTCCAGAAAAACCAGAGAGGTTGGCAGCTATCGGATTGCAGACCCCTGAACCTATCCACAACAACGAGCAGCAGCCGTGGGGGGTTCCTACGGTGCCCTAGACCCCTCGATCACAGCCGGAGAACTATATAGCCTAAAGACAGAAAGGGGAAAAACTAAACTGCCCCAGAGCAGACCCCAAAGCAATAGGCAGCCCCCAACATATAATGACGGTGAAGCAAGATGAAAACACTAACACAGATAGAAAGATAGGTTGAGAAAATGATGGGGCCCAAGCTAACGACATAGGACAGGATAGGAAAGCTGCTGTCTGCCATCCGCAAAAACCCTATCAAAATGAGCCAACCGAGTGATAGGAAAAACAGGCCCTGAAGTCTCTAGGCTTCAAAAGACTATATCAGCACTCAGGTAAATTCTGAAGACAGAGCAAAATATCAACAGATCAGAGACAAAAATGGAGTTCAGCTCACCCCCGGCCGGGGATGGCAGAACTCCCAAAAAAACAAGGCAAAACAAAAACAAAACTGAAGAGTACAAAGCAGAGCAGAAAAACTTAGCTTTGAGATGCAGGAATCAGACTGGTCTCCAAGAATCCAGCAGGAAAATCACCAGCCAGGAAGAAGGGCGTTGCCAGCCTTATATCCAGTCCTCAATTCCAGCCACCCAGTCATCATCTAGCTGCCCATGTGTTTGGTAATCAGTCTCACTACCTTCCTTCACCAGAGGAGGGAGTTCATCAGACCTCAATGGTGAAGGGAAAAATGAACTCACAACAGTACTTCCCCCTTAGGAGGGGTCACCAAACCCTCATCCATGCCACCAGGGCAATCCGGGTGAGCCCGATGAAAGGCACGCACCAATCTTTCGGCATGAATATCAGAGGCAGAGACCCAGGAATTATCCTCCTGACCATAACCGTTCCACTTAACCAAATACTGGAGTCTACGTCTAGCCAGACGGGAATCCAGTATCTTCTCTACCTCATATTCCATGCTACCTTCAACCAATATAGGGTCAGGAGGTGCCACCACAGGAACTACTGGTTCAACAAACCTCTTCAACAAGGACTTATGAAACACATTATGAATTTTAAATGTGACAGGAAGAGCCAACCAAAAAGAGACCGGATTAATAATCTCCAAAATTTTGTAAGGTCCAATAAATCTAGGCTTAAACTTAGGAGAAGCCACCTTCATAGCGATATTTTTTGATAACAACCAAACCATATCACCCACCTTAAACTGGGGACCAACGGTCCTACGCCGGTTGGAAAACCGCTGGGCCTTTTCCTGGGAGAGAGACAACTTATCCACTACTTGGTCCCAGATCTGGTGCATTCTCTCCACCACAGTGTCAACACCTGGGCAGGCAGAAGGCTCCACCTGCCCTGAAGAAAATTGAGGGTGAAAACCAAAGTTACAAAAAAAAGGTGACATCAAAGTGGCAGAACTAGCTCTATTATTTAAAGCAAATTCGGCCAAGGGCAAAAATGAAACCCAATCATCCTGATCAGCGGAAATAAAACATCTCAAATACGACTCCAAAGTCTGGTTTGTTCTCTCCGTCTGCCCATTGGTCTGAGGGTGAAATGCAGAGGAGGAGGACAACTGTATTCCCAGCTTGGGACAGAAAGTCCTCCAAAATCTAGACACAAACTGAACTCCTCTGTCAGATACAATGTTCTCAGGAATCCCGTGCAAGCGAACCACCTGTTGCAAAAACAAGGGCACCAACTCAGAGGAAGATGGCAACTTAGGGAGTGGTACAAGATGGACCATCTTAGAGAATCTATCACAAATCACCCAAATAACAGTCATTCTCTGAGAGACAGGCATATCAGAGATAAAATCCATTGAAATATGGGTCCATGGCCTCCTGGGCACCGGTAAAGGCATCAACAAGCCACTAGAGCGAGAACAAGGTTTAGACCGGGAGCAAGTCCCACAGGACTGCACAAAAATTCCTGACATCATGAGACAAGGCGGGCCACCAAAAAGACCGACTCACCAGATCTCTAGTACCAAAAATACCTGGATGACCAGCCAATGCAGAACAATGAACTTCAGACATCACTCTCTTCCTCCACTGGTCAGGAACATACAACTTTCCACTGGGACAAGGCTCAGGTTTGTCCTCCTGAAACTCTTCCAGAGCACATCTCAAATTGGGCGAGATGGCAGAAAGAACTACCCCCTCGCCTAAGATGGTAGCAGGCTTAGTCACAACAGGAGAATCAGCAAGGAAACTCCTAGAGAGGGCGTCTGCCTTGACATTCTTAGTGCCCGGAAGAAAAGAGACCACAAAATCAAAACGTGTGAAAAACAAGGCCCACCTAGCCTGTCTAGGATTCAAGCACTTGGCCGACTCAAGGTAAATCAAATTCTTGTGGTCAGTAAGGACCACGACTTGGTGTTTGGCTCCCTCCAACCAATTTCTCCACTCCTCAAATGCCCATTTCATGGCCAACAGTTCTCAATTCCCCACATCATAGTTACGTTCGGATGGGGAGAACTTTCGGGAAAAGAAAGCACAAGAATTTATTTTAGATGTCACAGGATCTTTTTGGGACAACACCGCTCCTGCACCAATCTCAGAAGCGTCCACCTCCACCTGAAACGGGAGTGAGACATCAGGTTGCCGCAAAACCGGAGCAGAAGTGAATCTTTGCTTCAGCTCCTGAAAGGAAGAAACAGCCTCCGGAGACCAATTCATCACATCAGCACGCTTCCTAGTCAAATCCGTCAATGGCTTGGCAATACCAGAAAAATTAGCTATAAATTTCTGATAAAAATTAGCAAAACCCAAAAACTTCTGGAGGGCCTTCAAAGAAGTGGGCTGAACCCAATCATAAAGGCCTGTACCTTGGCCGGGTCCATTTCTATAGTTGATGGAGACAAAATAAATCCCAAAAATTAAATCCTCTGTACACCAAAAAGGCATTTCGATCCCTTGACATACAGGGAATTCTCCCTCAAAATCCGGAACACAGTCCGAACATGTTGCACATGAGAGTCCTAATCCTTGGAAAAGATCAAAATATCATCCAGATAGATGATCAAAAATGTATCCACCAAGTCTCGGAAAATATCATTCATGAAGCACTGGAAGACAGAAGGGGCATTAGTGAGCCCAAAAGGCATCACCAAGTACTCAAAATGTCCCTCCAGAGTATTAAACGCCGTCTTCCATTCATCCCCATGCTTAATGCGAATAAGATTCTACACCCCCTGAGGTCAAGCTTTGTAAACCAGCAAGCACCTGTAACTCTGGAGAATAGATCCGAAATCAGGGGTAACGGATACTGTTATTTAACAGTAATTTTGTTGAGGGAACGATAGTCAATACAAGGCCTTATTGACCCATCTTTCTTAGCCATGAAAAAAACCCAGCACCTAAGGGTGAAGAGGATGGTCTAATATGACCCTTCTCCAATGCCTCCTTAATATAGGATCGCATAGCCTCGTGCTCGGGTACAGATAAATTGAAAAGTCGACCCTTGGGAAATTTACACCCAGGGCTCAGCTCAATTGCACAGTCATAACTCCTATGAGGAGGCAAAGACGCAGACTCACTCTCACTAAATACATCATAAAAATCAGCCAAATAGTCAAAAACATCATGCGACAGGGGAGAGGTGGAGAAAACAGGAGCATCACTAAGGGCACACCGACAACCCCAACTCACCACAGACACAGATTTCCAATCCAAAACTGGATTATGAATTTGCGACCAGGGAAACCCCAGAACAATGGTATCTGCAAATTATGCAACACCAAAAATCTGCAATTCTCTTGATGGTCTGGGGCGACCCGCTTTACCACCTGGGTCCAAAACTGAGGTTTATTCTTCGCCAAACGAGTAGCATCAATACCCCTCAAAGGGATAGGCGTCCGCAGAGGATCCACAACGTTTAGCAAAATCCATGTCCATCAAATTCAGAGCTGCTCCCGAATCCACAAAAGCCTTAGCAGAAAATGTGGACAGGGAGCAGATCAGAGTAATTGCCAGAAGAAACTTAGGTTGAACACCACCCACAGCAAATGTGTGTGCAAAACGTTTCTCTCGTTTAGGGCAGACAGAAATAATATGCAAGGCATCACCACAGAAGAAACACAGCTTATTACGCCTTCTGAACTCCTGACGTTGCTCCCTAGACAAAACTTTATCACATTGCATAGGTTCAGACATTTGCTCAACAGGTGGCAACACCTCTCATGCGGTTTTGCGTTCACGCAAACGCCGATCAACCTGAATGGCTAATGACATAGAATCGTCAAGACCAGAGGGAGCAGGAAATCCCACCATAGTATCTTTTATGGTTTCTGACAAACCCTTCTGAAAGAGAGCTGCCGAGGCACCATCATTCCAGGTAGTAAGGACTGCCCACTTTCGGAATTTTTGACCGTACAACTCTGCAGAATCCCGACACTGGCTCAATGCCAACAGGGACTTTTCAGCCTGATCAATAGCATTAGGTTCATCATACAGCAACCCCAAGGCTTGAAAAAATGCGTTCACATTAGTAAGAATAGGATCATCAGGTTTCAAAGAAAACGCCCAATCCTGGGGATCGCCGCGCAGCAAAGAGATGACAATTTTAACCTGCTGCGCGGAGCTCCCCGACGAGTTAGGCTTCAAGGCAAAAAATAATTTACAATTATTCTTAAAATTCAAAAATCTAGACCGATCCGCAAAAAACACATCAGGAGTAGGGATCTTTGGTTCAGCAACATGTGAATGAGCAAGATAGGCGGAAATTCCCCGCACTTCAGCAGTGAGCTGCTCCACACGCTCAGACAATTGCTTCATCTCCATTGAGAAAGAGAGAAAAAAAAATTCCCCCTACGGCCTCAGAGACATAGAGGAAAGAATATACACAAAAAAAAAATTCTGACAAACTCTTTTTTTTTTACAATTCTTTCCTGCTATTGGATACCCTAGGATATGCGGTATGGCTGGTGATTCTGTTATGAATGAGTCACAGAAGGAGGAAAAAACAAAATACAAGCTAAGTCCAGAAAACCAGAGAGGTTGGTAGCTATCGGATTGCAGACCCCTGATCCTATCCACAACAACTAACAGTAGCCGTGGGGGGTTCCTACGATGCCCTAGACCCCTTGATCACAGCCGGAGAACTATATAGGCCTAAAGAAAGAAAGGGGAAATCTAAACTGCCCCAGAGCAGACCCCAAAGCAATAGGCAGCCCCCAACATATAATGACGGTGAAGCAAGATGAAAACACTAACACAGATAGAAAGATAGGTTGAGTGTTGTGAGTTCATTTTTCCCTTCACCATTGAGGTCTGATGAACTCCCTCCTCTGGTGAAGGAAGGTAGTGAGGCTGATTACCAAACACATGGGCAGCTAGATGATGACTGGGTGGCTGGAATTGAGGACTGGATATAAGGCTGCCGACGCCCTTCTTCCTGGCTGGTGATTTTCCTGCTGGATTCTTGGAGACCAGTCTGATTCCTGCATCTCAAAGCTAAGTTTTTCTGCTCTGCTTTGTACTTTTCAGTTTTGTTTTTGTTTTGCCTTGTTTTTTGGAAGTTCTGCCATCCCCGGCCGGGGGTGAGCTGAACTCCACTTTTGTCTCTGATCTGTTGATATTTTGCTCTGTCTTCAGAATTTACCTGAGTGCTGATATAGTCTTTTGAAGCCTAGCGAATTCAGGGCCTGTTTTTCCTATCAGTCGGTTGGCTCATTTTAATAGGGTTTTTGCGGATGGCAGACAGCTTTCCTATCCTGTCCTATGTCGTTAGCTTGGGCCCCATCATTTGCTCAACCTATCTTTCTATCTGTCTTAGTATTTTCATCTTGCTTCACCGTCATTATATGTTGGGGGCTGCCTATTGCTTTGGGGTCTGCTCTGGGGCAGTTTAGTTTTTCCCCTTTCTGTCTTTAGGCTATATAGTTCTCCGGCTGTGATCGAGGGGTCTAGGGCACCGTAGGAACCCCCCACGGCTACTGCTAGTTGTTGTGGATAGGTTCAGGGGTCTGCAATCCGATAGCTGCCAACCTCTCTGGTTTTTCTGGACTTAGCTGGTATTTTGTTTTTTCCTCCTTCGGTGACTCATCATAACAGAATCACCAGCCATACCGCAGATCCTAGGGTACTCAATAGCAGGAGAGAATTGTAAAAAAAAAAAAAAAAAAAGTGTCAGAATTTTTTTTTTTTGTGTGCATATTTTTTCCTCTATATCTCTGAGGCCGTAGGAGGAATTTTTTTCTCAATGGAGATGAAGCAATTGTCTGATCGTGTGGAGCAGCTCGCTGCTGAAGTGCGGGGAATTTCCGCCTATCTTGCTCATTCACATGCTGCTGATTCCTACTCCTGATATATTTTTGGGTGATCGGTCTAAATTCTTGAATTTCAAGAATAATTGTAAATAATTTTTTGCCTTGAAGCCTAACTCGTCGGGGAACTCCACGCAGCAGGTTAAAATTGTCATCTCTTTGCTGCGCAGCGATCTCCAGGATTGGGCGTTTTCTTTGAAACCTGATGATCCTATTCTGAATAATGTGAATGCATTTTTTTAAGCCTTGGGGTTGTTGTATGATGAACCTAATGCTATTGATCAGGCTGAAAAGACCCTGTTGGCATTAAGCTAGGGTCGGGATTCGGCAGAGTTATACTGTCAAAAATTCCGAAAGTGGGCGGTCCTTACTACCTGGAATGATGGTGCCTTGGCAGCCCTCTTTCGGAAGGGTTTGTCAGAAACTGTAAAAGATACTATGGTGGGATTTCCTGTTCCCTCTGGTCTTGACGATTCTATGTCATTAGCCATTCAGGTGGATCGGCGTTTACGTGAACGCAAAACTACACGAGAGATGTTGCCACCTGTTGAACAAATGTCTGAACCTATGCAATGTGATAGAGTTTTGTCTAGGGCGCAACGTCAGGAGTTCAGAAGGCATAATAAGCTGTGTTTTTTTGTGGAGATGCCTCGCATATTATTTCTGTCTGCCCTAAACGAGAGAAACGTTGTGCACACACATTTTCTGTGGGTGGTGTTCAACCCAAGTTTCTTCTGGCAATTACTCTGATCTGCTACCTGTCCACATTTTCCGCCAAGGCTTTTGTGGATTCAGGAGCAGCTCTTAACCTGATGGACTTGGATTTTGCTAAACGTTGTGGATTTCCTATGACACCTCTGCAGACGCCTATCCCTTTGAGGGGTATTGATGCTACTCGCAAAGAATAAACCTCAGCTTTGGACCCAGGTGGTAATGCGGGTCGCCCCAGATCATCAAGAAAATTGCAGATTTTTGGTGTTGCATAATTTGCATGATACCATTGTTCTGGGATTTCCCTGGTTGCAAATCCATAATCCAGTTTTGGGTGGGAAATCTGTGTCTGTGGTGAGTTGGGGTTGTCGGGGTGCTCTTGGTGACGCTCCTGTTTTCTCCACCTTTCCCCAGTCGCATGATGTTCCTGACTATTTGGCTGATTTTTATGATGTATTTAGTGAGAATAAGTCTGCGTCTTTGCCTCCTCATAGGAGTTATGACTGTGCAATTGAGCTGAACCCGGGGTGTAAATTCCCCAAGGGTTGGCTTTTCAATTTATCTGTACCCGAGCACGAGGCTATGCGATCCTATATTAAGGAGGCATTGGAGAAGGGTCATATTAGACCATCCTCTTCACCCTTAGGTGCTGGGTTTTTTTTCGTGGCTAAAAATGATGGTTCATTAAGGCCTTGTATTGACTATCGTGCCCTCAACAAAATTACTGTTAAATATCAGTATCCGTTACCCCTGATTTCTGATCTATTCTCCAGAGTTAAAGGTGCTTGCTGGTTTACCAAGCTTGACCTCAGGGGGGCGTATAATCTTATTCGCATTAAGCATGGGGATGAATGGAAGACGGCGTTTAATACTCCGGAGGGACATTTTGAGTACCTGGTGATGCCTTTTGGGCTCACTAATGCCCCTTCTGTCTTCCAGTGCTTCATGAACGATATATTCCGAGACTTTGTGGATAAATTTTTGATTATCTATCTGGATGATATTTTGATCTTCTCCAAGAATTGGGACTCTCATGTGGAACATGTTCGGACTGTGTTCCGGATTTTGAGGGAGAATTCCCTGTATGTCAAAGGATCGAAATGCCTTTTTGGGGTACAGAGGATTTCATTTTTGGGATTTATTTTGTCTCCGTCAACTATTGAAATGGACCCGGCCAAGGTACAGGCCATTTATGATTGGGTTCAGCCCACTTCTTTGAAGGCCCCTCCAGAAGTTTTTGGGTTTTGCTAATTTTTATCGGAAATTTATAGCTAATTTTTCTGGTATTGCCAAGCCATTGATGGATTTGACTAGGAAGGGTGCTGATGTGCTGAATTGGTCTCAGGAGGCTGTTTCTTCCTTTCAGGAGCTGAAGCGAAGATTCACTTCTGCTCCGGTTTTGCGGCAACCTGATGTCTCACTCCCGTTTCAGGTGGAGGTGGACGCTTCTGAGATTGGTGCAGGAGCAGTGTTGTCCCAAGAAGCTCCTGTGACATTTAAAATGAATCCTTGTGCTTTCTTTTCCCGAAAGTTCTCCCCATCCGAACGTAACTATGATGTGGGGAATCGGGAACTGTTGGCCATGAAATGGGCATTTGAGGAGTGGAGACATTGGTTGGAGGGAGCCAAACACCAAGTCGTGGTCCTTACTGACCACAAGAATTTAATTTACCTGGAGTGGGCCAAGCGCTTGAATCCTAGACAGGCTAGGTGGGCCTTGTTTTTCACACGTTTTGATTTTGTGGTCTCTTTTCTTCCGGGCACTAAGAATGTCAAGGCAGACGCCCTCTCTAGGAGTTTCCTTGCTGATTCTCCTGTTGTGACTAAGCCTGCTACCATCTTAGGCGAGGGGGTAGTTCTTTCTGCCATCTCGCCCAATTTGAGATGTGCTCTGGAAGAGTTTCAGGAGGACAAACCTGAGCCTTGTCCCAGTGGAAAGTTGTATGTTCCTGACCAGTGGAGGAAGAGAGTGATGTCTGAAGTTCATTGTTCTGCTTTGGCTGGTCATCCAGGTATTTTTGGTACTAGAGATCTGGTGAGTCAGTCTTTTTGGTGGCCCGCCTTGTCTCATGATGTCAGGAATCTTGTGCAGTCCTGTGGGACTTGCTCCCGGTCTAAACCTTGTTCTCGCTCTAGTGACTTGTTGATGCCTTTGCCGGTGCCCAGGAGGCCATAGACCCATATTTCAATGGATTTTATCTCTGATATGCCTGTCTCTCAGAGAATGACTGTTATTTGGGTGATTTGTGATAGATTCTCTAAGATGGTCCATCTTGTACCACTCCCTAAGTTGCCATCTTCCTCTGAGTTGGTGCCCTTGTTTTTGCAACAGGTGGTTCACTTGCACAAGATTCCTGAGAACATTGTATCTGACAGAGGAGTTCAGTTTGTGTCTAGATTTTGGAGGACTTTCTGTTCCAAGCTGGGAATTCAGTTGTCCTTCTCCTCTGCGTTTCACCCTCAGACCAATGGGCAGACGGAGAGAACAAACCAGACTTTGGAGTCGTATTTGAGATGTTTTATTTCTGCCGATCAGGATGATTGGGTTTCATTTTTGCCCTTGGCCGAATTTGCTTTAAATAATAGAGCTAGTTCTGCCACTTTGATGTCACCTTTTTTTTGTAACTTTGGTTTTCACCCTCGATTTTCTTCAGGGCAGGTGGAGCCTTCTGCCTGCCCAGGTGTTGACACTGTGGTGGAGAGAATGCACCAGATCTGGGACCAAGTAGTGGATAAGTTGTCTCTCTCCCAGGAAAAGGCCCAGTGGTTTTCCAACTGGCGTAGGACCGTTGGTCCCCAGTTTAAGGTGGGTGATATGGTTTGGTTGTCATCAAAAAAAATCCTCCAAAAAATTCAGTTACAAACCAGACAGGCCCAAATGCATCTGCACTAATCCAAGGTGCAGAGGACCCAAGTATTTATGCACCGTGCAGCTGCCATTTTACTTGGGTCCGCTGCACCCTGGATTAGTGCAGATGCATTTGGGCCTATCTGGTTTGTTACTGAATTTTTTGGAGGAATTTTTTTCCTCTTTTTGAGGTTTTCATGTTAGAGTAGGGACTGACAAGTGTAAGGAACTTTGACGCAGTTTGTCAACTTCCGTATTAAGGCCTTAATGTCATCCAATACCTTACATATATTGATATGTTTTTTGTGCACTTTTTATATTTTTTCCAGGGTGCAGTTGGGCCCAAATGGTTCTGCAAACTTGTGGCCTCTGTTCACACGGGATGCATTCTAGTTGGCACTGGGCAGCCCCCCTATATGGTGTTACTAAGAGGTGGTGAGCCAGAAGCCCTGCATTCCCTGTGTGAACACTGCCACATGCAGATTATTTTTTCTGCACTGGTGTACCACACGGCCAATCCCTGATTGTAGGCTGGCTGTTTCATTTGGTATTTATGCACCTGTGCAGCTGCCATTTTACTTGGGTCCGCTGCACTCTGGATTAGTGCATATGCATTTGGGCCTGTCTGGTTTGTAATTGGTGATACTGTACCTTTTTTGACTTTTTAGATTGTTGTCGAATCCATACTGGCCATGACAGCGTCTGTGTCTACCTCCTCAAATATATACTGTATGTAGATTTTTAATGTTGAAACTATACAATATACAGTATCCCTGTTATCTGGTGTTAAAATGAAACACCACGCAGGGCCGGGGGTTACTCAGTACTGGGCCTTCAGGCTCTTTTAAGGGGGAAGTATGTCACGGTGGTGATTGGGACCCAGCCCGTGGCCCTGGGTGTCCAATAAAGAAGATGACAGTCCAGATAAGGGGGAAGATGGTATGATAATTAATTTGGAAAAGGGGTATCGTGATGCCACCCGTGGTACTCGGCTAAGGGAGCCGACGCTGCAATGCAGATCCTCTGGGCTGGTATTAAAGCAGTCAAGATGATGACGCTCTCCACGGGCAGAGCTGTATGCCAGGGCAGTTGAGATGGTGTTTATGAGCCATTGACGGTGATGGTGAGTGTAGCGTGTGTAGCAGGCGAGTTGTAAAAGCCACCAAGGACACAGTTGGGTGCAGTTTCTGAGTTTTTCCTCTAAAGTTTTGTGCACAAGTTGACCCGATTGGTAATGTGTCATCCGAGGGAGGGTCCGGCAAACTCCAAGCTAGATCAGGAACACTTGTTCAAGACTCCTCCTTGTGTTTCCTTTCTAGGCCTTGTCTCTGTGCTGATCTCTCCCTTCCTTCCTTCCTTCCTGCTGTGCACCTTCGCAAACAGTGTCCCAAGCCGGCAGCCACGGATCACACCGGGCAACGTGGGTCAGGCTCCTTGGTCCTTTATTCCAACTGCTGCCTTTTTGAGTATTTAATGCGGCTGCAACTGAGGCACTTAAAGTTACCTCAGCCTCCATCTTTCTAGCTGAGCCCTGTATTTCTCCACTACCTTCAGGAGCCACCTTCCCAAACAAGGCCTGGTCCTTCCTTCTCCAGAAACGGGCATCTCAGGTGGCTTATTGCACTTCCCGTGCCCCAAGGACCCCTTCCTTCCAGTCTATGAGCTTGGACAAGATTTTTCTCTCTTCTCTGACCCTCAGCCCTCTCACAGCAATCCTGCTCTTACTCTGTCCTGTCACCGACTGACAATTCTCTAGAAAGATCCATTTACCTCTTACACTAGGGAAGGTCCAAACCATAAAAGCAATTGTTACCATCCACCTTTTGTGTCTCCCCTTTTTCCTTATAGATTGTAAGCTTGCGAGCAGGACCCTCATTCCTCTTGGTATCTGTTTTGATCTATGTGTTTATTGCTATGCTATGCTGTAGTGTCTATTGTCTGTACAAGTCCCCTCTATAATGTAAAGTGCTGCGGAATATGTTGGCACTATAGAAATAAAATTATTATTATTATTATTTACCTCAGACTAGCTCCACCCATCAACTGTCAGCTTGCTCTCTCTGATTGGATGCCCACAATCACTCCACTACCTAAGCTCCTCCCACTGTACCTACCTTGCACACTAACCCCCAACACCCTTTCCTAGTCAGTCTGGGATGAGGCCATCCTCCTGCCGGGTACACCCAGAGAGCACTGACTAACTAGTGTGTGTGTTGAGTGCAGGGTTAGGAGTCCTGAGTGGTGATCCCTCCTTACCTGAGGATGGGATACCACACCTTTGGATGAGGTGCAGTACCTCTGTGGCGACCGTACCCTCAGGGGCACCATAGTACCCTTTCTCAACTTTTGATATTGTTGTTGGATTTGGATCCATACTGGGCCTGAGAGCGTCTGTGTTTGCCTCCTGAAATGTATACGGAGATTCAGTATGTTTAAACTATACTATATATACCTTGTATCTAGTGATACCGTACCGTTTTGCAAGTTTTAATATTATTGTCTAATCCATACTGAGCCTGTGACCATCTGTGTCTGACTCATGAAATATATATAGAAATTTGCAATTATCCCTAGACTGTATAGAGCTGTCCGCTTCTGAAGCAGTACCATATATCTGTTGGTATTTTTAGTCCATTTTCACAAAAATTATTACGTGTGGTGGAAGAGGCCCCGCACATGGGTGTGGGGGGGCCAGCTGGTGCTGATGGTGGTGTGGAGGTGGTGCATCTGCTGGTATTGCCAAAAGCACAATAGCAGCTAAGGAAGGAGGTGTTGAGCCTGCGTCATCAGCTGGCACAAGAATGCCTTTAAGGCTCCCTTTTCTGGGAGTAGGTGAACTGCTTTTAAAGCCGGAGCATCAGGAACAGGTTTTGGCTTACATTGCCGAAACAGCCTCTAGCTCTATTGCCTCCTCTTCTGAAGTTACAAAAACTGCAAGCACAGAGTCGTTAGTGCAGGCTTCTGGTCAGGATCCACCCCTTTCCTTGTCTCCTTCACTAAAAGTGAAGGATGCGGCAGCCCACACTTCAGATTACTCCATGGAGCTCTTTTCACAGGCCATGCCTGTGTTATCAAGTGAAATTCTGAATTCCCCAGTCCAACATGAATAGGAGATGGAGTGCACTGATGCACAGCCCCTGCTAGATGATTCTGCTGGTACATTGACCCACAGCACTACATTCCCCTCGCACTCTACAGAGCAAGAATGTGACACTGATGAAACTCAGGTGCCCCTTCCCGCATACTATACCACCTTACACGGTGACACAGAGGAAGGTGCAGATGAAAGTGCCGGTTCCCTGAGCAAGTGGGGGGGTCCTACTCGTGGGCGACAGCAGTGGCACAGGGCCCCTCATAGTACGCAAAAGTGTCACTGCCGGTGGGAAGGCCCACTCGCCGTCAGACATACCATCGTACTATGAGGGGCCCTGTGCCAGTGCCGTCGCCCACGAGTGGGCCCCCCATGCTTGCTCAGGGCCACATCACTTGCAATACTTACCTCTGCCTGCTCCACTGCCGTGACATCTTCCGCCTTTCCTGACAGTGACATTCAGGTTAAAGAGCGCGATGATATGACGTCTGTATGCCCTCTACTGAAACATTACAAGTGCAGAGAGCCTTAAAATGGCAATGCTGAGGAGTCCAGAGTAGAGCAGTGCCCAGCGAGGAGAGGTATTTAATTTTTTTAAATGTTGGATGCATTTTTTGGGGAGCAATATACACTGGAGAAGGATATACGGGGCCTATCATACACTGGAGCATCATCCATTTGGGCCATCATATACTGGAGCATTCCAAATGGGCGACATCAGACACTGGAGCAGCATTTAGAAATGGGGCCCATTATATATGGAGCATTATTTGGGCCCATAAGACAGTGGAGCATCATCCATGGGGACCAACATATACTGTAGCATTATGTGGAACTCATCATATGCTGTAGGGAACATTATATGGGACCAATTATTCTGTATGGAGAAATATATGGGGCTCATTATTCTGTATGGCGCACTAGGTGGTGGCCATAATACTGTATGGAGTAATATACTGTCCATTATTTGACCTATTGTAGAATTTAAAATAGATATCAGTCATGTCATGTAAGCAGTGAAGTATGACACTCATTGGCCCAGGGCACACAAAAACCTGGCGCCAGCCCTACCCCCCACAACTTTAGCCAAATAACCCCCAGTTTTCAATGCATAACTACTATTATAAAGTAGATTAAGGTTGACAAGCTTAAGTAATAAGAATTGATGTTGTTGGCATTGAAATGGGAACTGTAGGTATGTTTCCTGTCCTCCACTCCCTGCCGACTTTGCTTCCCCATTGACTTGCATTTGGTTTCGTATTTCAGTCAGACACCGACTTTTCCCTAAAGTCGTCCGATTTCGCTCGACCCGACTTTTGAGAAAGTTGGGTTTCATGAAACCCGACTCGACACGAAAAAAGGCAAAGTCGCTCATCTCTACTTAAACCACATATTGTATTGTAAACACTCAATACCATGTGCCTCAGTAATGCCAAACCGGTGGTGATGCCGAAGTCTGTGAGATGACCACTGCTACCACTGAGCTATTTTCTGTCCAGAAACAAATCCTTTTATTGTAAAACATTTGGCACCAAAGCTCTATCGCTACCACTATAGGGAAGAATTCCAACAGGATCAAATATCTAGACACCGCTATCTCTTTCCAGTAATGAGGCCGAGTCATGACACTAACTCAGCAAAACCCTCACTACTCGGTGCATCTGTAAAAAGACTGAGGTCATCACTAGATACCTCCTCCTCCTGGAACAGTGTTATACCATTAAATGATTGTAGAAAATCTCCTCCAACTGTCAAATCTTCCTTCATATTGCCTGTAACCCTGACACAATCATGTTATTGAGGCACTCCTCTAGTCGCCAATGACAGGCTCCTTGAGAAAGCTCTGCCCATTTTCATTACCTTACAAGCAGAGATCAAAATGCCCAATAAAACCTGTAACTGATGTAAAGTTACTTTTTTGGCACTAGTGACCTATAAGATGCGGCCACCGCCTTTCAAGGCTTATCTACAGCATTCTATAAAGCTGTACATAAGCCCCTGGTCCGACCTGAAAGAGAAGAAAGACATGTTTTATTATACTCACCAGGGGCGGTCCTGTGATGTGTGGGTGTCACAGGTCTGGGTCCGCCACCTCCCATCTTCATTCGATGTCATCATCCTGTTTGCTTCTGTCGCGGTCCTCTTGAGGGCAGAGCAAAGTACTGCAGTGCGAAGGTGGCGGGAAAGGTCAGAGAGGCCCAGCGTCTGCTCACTGCAGGGATTTGCTCTGCCCTCAACTGGGGAGATCACTACACCTGCACATTTTTGTTAGGACAATTGGGCTTATTTACCTCTCTTAATGATAAGTATTATTTATATTTTAGCCATACCTTCAACCATATGTCATCATTACATTGATTATATTGAGCATCAGAAGTACTGGCACCTTTAAATAGGATATGTTTTTCTTAAGAGTCTCATTTGCCTAGCATCCGCCCTGTATGAGTGTCAAGAACACCGCACTGCACTTGCTCACTGAGCCAGTGCGCGTGTCCTGAGTAAGACAACCTGTGCTCAGAGATACCTGTGGAGCGGGCAGCAGCAGAGAAGATGCGTGCTTCAGACCCACAGGACCTGAAGCATGTGATTGCTGGGGGCGTGGCCTAAACTCCCGAGAGTGAAGGAGCTGCAGGAAAACTCCTAGAATGGTAACTACGGAACAAAGTTACTAATAGGCATAGACAGGGAAATAAACCAGATCAGGCCAGGGTCAAAGCACGAGATAGCATGACAATTACCAAAGGGCAAGACAGAACGGATAGTCAAGACGCAGCCAAGAAGTCAGAGAAGCAGATATACAGCACTGAATCAACAGGCAAACTCACAACGGGGGACAGAACTGGATCAGAACCATATAAGCAAGCTATAAGACAACGAACAGGCTCACAGGGGTCACAACACTCGGCCAAAGGCAAAAGTATAACTGACAGGGATTGGAGTATCTCAGGGCAATAAAAAGCTCTGCCTGAACCAAAGAGAGGGCACAATAATTAACCCCAGGTGTTCAGGTCAAAGCCTGCACTGAGCTCAAGACATTAACCCCTGACGTGCAGGTCAAAACCTGCACTGGGATCATGACAGTACCCCCTCTCAATGGGGGGCCTTTGGACCCCCAGGCTTCCCCGAGTACTTGGCATGCAAAGCCCGAACCAGGCGATCTGCATGAACAGAGTGAGCAGGGACCCACGAGCGATCCTCCGGTCCATATCCCTTCCAGTGGACCAGGTACTGCAAAGAGCGGCGCACCCACCGAGAGTCCACATTATGTCCAACCTCATACTCCAAGTGACCCTTCACCAACACTGGAGGAACAACAGAATCGGAGTCCTCCTTGACAGACCCCACGGGTTTCAACAGAGATTTATGGAACACATTGGATATCTTTAAGGAGGCGGGGAGACGCAACCTATATGCCACCGGGTTGACTATCTCCACCATCTCGTACGGACCAATGAACTTTGGTCCCAATTTAGCTGATGGTATCTTCAAGTTGATGTTACGTGTGGAAAGCCAAACCTTCTCCCCCACCTGAAACTTGTGTCCCGGGGCCCTCTTTTTGTCAGCAAAATATTTGTACCTCCCCTGGGCCCAAGAGATATTACGCTGGACTTCAGCCCAGAGGTTTTTTAACTGTTGGACGGACCCCTCTTCCCCTGGACAACCGGAATCCACCCGTGAAAACTCCCCAAAATGAGAATTAAACCCATAATTTATTAGGAATGGGGACATGTTGGTGGACTGACTCACCCAGTTGTTAAAAGCGATTTCCGCCAATGGTAACGCATCACACCAATCCTCCTGTCTGGCGGAGGTCAGACACCTGAGAATTTGTTCCAGGGATTGATTGGTGCGTTATGTCTGACCATTACTCTCCGGGTGATATGTCGACAAGAAGGAGAGTAAGATGCCCAATTTCATACAGAATGCCCTCCAAAATTTGGCCACAAACTGCACACCTCTGTCAGACACCACATTCAGGGGTACCCCATGCAATCGCACCACATGCTGCATGAACAACCTTGACAATGACAGCACTGCCCCCACCCCTTCTTCAGAAGCATCCACCTCCACAATAAATGGTTTGGACGGGTCTGGCTGGACCAACACCGGGGCGGACATGAAACATTTCTTTAGAGCTGAGAAGGACTCCTTAGCGAGTTCCGACCAATTTTTTACATCAGCCCCCTTCTGGGTAAGATCTGTGAGTGATTTAACCACTTGAGAGAAACCTTTAATGAATCTCTGGAAAGAGTTTGCAAATCCCAAGAAGCGCTGGAGCCCCTTGAGATCATGTGGCTGAACCCAGTCTGCGATCGCCAGCACCTTCTTAGGGTCCATACGAAACCCCTCACAAGATACAATCAGCCCCAAAAAAGACAGTTCCTGTGTGAAAAACGAACATTTTTCCAATTTAGCAAACAGGTGGTTCTCCCTGAGTCTCTGGAGAACTGTCTGTAGATGTTGTGAGACTGACTGTCCAGGGAATACACCAAAATGTCATCCAAATAAATGACAACAAAATGGCCTATCAGGTCAGAAAACACAACGTTAATAAAGTTCTGGAAAATAGCGGGGGCATTAGTTAACCCAAAGGGCATAACCAGGTTTTCAAAGAGTCCCTCAGATGTGAGGAACGCAGTTTTCCACTCGTCCCCTTCCCGAACCCTTATCAGGTTGTAGGCCCCCCGGAGATCTAATTTGGAGAACCATTGGGCCCCAGATAACTGGTTACATAGGTCTGGGATGAGGGGAAGTGGATAAGTGTTCCTAACTGTTATCTTGTTAAGTTCCCGAAAGTCGAGGCACAGCCGCAAACCACCATCTTTTTTCTTCACAAAGAAGAATCCTGCTGCCACTGGTGACACAGAAGGCCTGATATGCCCTTTGCGGAGATTCTCAGCTATGTACTCCTTCATGGCTTGGCGCTCAGGGCCGGACAAATTGAACAATCGAGCCTTAGGTAACTTGGCTCCAGGTACTAAATCAATGGCACAATCATAGGGTCTATGTGGTGGCAGCGCCTCAGCCTCACTTTTGGAAAATACGTCTTCGAAATCCTTCAGTTACTCCGGAATAACTTCCAGACTGACAGACGACACAGATACGGTTTTAACAGAGTTAACAAAAGGTCCCAGGTTACAACACTTATCTTTACATCCCCATTGAGTGATCTCCCCCGTCACCCAATCAATGGTAGGATTATGGCGTTGTAGCCAAGGCATCCCCAGTACCAGTCCTGCAGGGAAGTTATCTAACACAAGACAAGTTAAATTTTCCACATGAGTGGTTTCAGAGAAAAAAGTACAGACCTGAAACAGATACTGTCCCGGGTAAGAGAGGACGAGTTAATTGCCACAAGTTTAACAGGATCCTGAAGCCTGACTGTCCCTAACTTATTAAGCGTCATAATCCGGGCATCAATCAGGTTAACAGCAGAGCCACAGTCAACAAAGGCGGTAGTCTGAACACGACCATCACCAAGTTCCAGTTCCACCTGAAGCACAATTTTTGCAAGTGAGGAAAAAGGTACCTGATGGTCTGGGTAGCCTCCTTGACTACTACCCAGACCTAGTCGTTTCCCGCCACCTTGGAGTATGACGGACAGGAGGGGCAGTCCTTCTTCCAATGTCCAGATTCCCCACAATAGAAGCACAACTGCTTCTCCCAGCGGTGTCTTCTTTCCTTCTCATCACAGATGACAGCACTCAGCTCCATAGCCACCGGAGGAGTCCGGGTCTCAACTCCACTGGAGAATAATGATGCTTCAAGTTGCATAACACCTCTTGCCCGCAGTCTGCGATCCATGCGAACCGCTTGGGTCATGGCATACTCCAGGGTGTCAGGTGAAGGATGGAGTGCCAGGGCATCCTTCAGACGTTCACACAGGCCTCTACGGAACAGCCCCCGAAGGGCGGCATCACTCCAAGAAACCTCAGCTGCCCAACACCTAAATTCAGAACAGAACCACTTGGCCGAGTGCTTCCCCTGACACACACTCATCACCTTGTCCTCAGCCAAACGCACTCTATCTGGCTCATCGTAAATAAGCCCTAAGGCCTCAAAAAACGCATCCACAGTCATTCTCTCTGGGACAGAAGAGGAAAGAGAAAATGCCCAGGCTTGTGGGGACCCCTAAGGAGGGACATAACTACCCCCACCCTCTGTTTCTCATCCCCAGAGGAGCAGGGTCTCAAGGAGAAAAAGAGCTTACAGCCCTCTTTAAATGCTCTAAATTCATTTTTGTCACCAGCAAATGTATCTGGTAACTTAACCGGGGATTCGGGTGGGACTAAAATGACATCTCTATTCCCCACCTGCTGAAAGCCTGCGGAAAGCACCCCCTGAACCGAGTCTGCAACCTGCCGTTGGGACTGGGCTAGAGCTTGGTGTTCCAAACTTAGCTTCTGTAGTGACTGAGTCAAGCATTTCACCTGCTCAGATATGGAATGCATTGGGTTCAGTTATAATGTCAAGAACAATGCACTGCACTTGCTCACTGAGCCAGTGCACGTGTCCTGAGTAAGACAACCTGTGCTCAGAGATACCTTTGGAACGGGCAGCAGCAGAGAAGATGCGTGCTTCAGACCCACAGGACCTGAAGCATGTGACTGCTGGGGGCATGGCCTAAACTCCCGTGAGTGATGGAGCTGCAGGAAAACTCTTAGAATGGTAACTACGGAACAAAGTTACTAATAGGCATAGACAGGGAAATAAACCAGATCAGGCCGGGGTCAAAGCACGAGATAGCATGACAATTACCAAAGGGCAAGACAGAATGGATAGTCAAGACGTAGCCAAGAAGTCAGAGAAGCAGATATAAAGTACAGAATCAACAGGTAAACTCACAACGGGGGACAGAACTGGATCAGAACCATATAAGCAAGCTATAAGACAACGAACAGGCACACAGGGGTCAAAACACTCGGCCAAAGGCAAAAGTATAACTGACAGGGATTGGAGTATCTCAGGGCAATAAAAAGCTCTGCCTGAACCAAAGAGAGGCCACAATAATTAACCCCAGGTGTGCAGGTCAAAGTCTGCACAGAGCTCAAGACATTAACTCCTGACGTGTAGGTCAAAACCTGCACTGGGATCATGACAATGAGTTCCAGTGACCGAAAGTTCCAGTCACGTGATTATGATGCAAACTCTGTGGCGCCGGAGCCTTTTTCATATTGAATGAGTGATAAAAATTAGGACTAAATGGCCTGAAAAATCATGTGACATATGCTCCAGGAACCGGATCACAATACACAAGCACTCGTGGTGTAAAACACATTGGAGGGGAGGCCCGGAAACCGCAGCAGCGGGCGTTCCATGGACCACAAGTGCAGTATATGAGCCTGAAGCGCCCGCCTGCATCATGGAGGAGATTATACTATACTATGTTACGTTGAGGGTTTTCTTAACAGGAAATGGTGAGTTTTTTCTGAGCATCATCTCCCATATAAATCAGCCCTGTCCTTCCTTTCACTCTCTGCAGACTGGCATAGAGAGTGGAGGGACCACATGTCTCTATAGCACAGCACTTAGCACTTTATCTCCTATTAAAAAACTCCTATTGAAAACTTAGGAAAGAAAGTGAAATAACAGGGAGCGCAGGTGGTCTTCTCTTCCATCCTCCCAGGGGATGGCCATGGGACAAGTAGGTGGAATAACATTCTGCAGGTGAATAACTGGCTACGTTGATGGTGCCGTCAGCAAGGATTTGGATTTCTGGATCACGGAGTGAATTATCTATACGATGGACTACTTGCTAGAGATGGGGTGTGTAACGATCAACGTGTGACTGGACACAGCGCCTCCAGCAGGGCGAATTTATGGCACACGTGACCCTGGATACACCGCCTCCAGCCAGGCGAATTTAACCCCTTCACTACCAAGGGTGGTTTGCACGTTAACTCCCGGGCCAATTTTTACAATTCTGACCACTGTCCCTTTATGAGGTCATAACTCTGAAATGCTTCTATGGATCCCAGTGATTCTGACGCTGTTTTCTCGTGACATATTGTACTTCATGTTAGTGGTAAAATTGCATTCAAATAACTTGCGTTTATTTGTGAAAAAATGGAAATTTGGCGAAAATTTTGAAAATTTCGCAATTTTCCAACTTTTATGCCCTTAAATCACAGAGATACGGCACACAAAAAACTTAATAAATAACATTTCCCACATGTTTACTTTACATCAGCACAATTTTGGAACCAAAATTTTTTTTTGTTAGGAAGTTATAAGGGTTATAAATTGACCAGCGATTTCTCATTTTTGCAACACCATTTTATTTTTAGGACCACATCACATTTGAAGCCACTTTTAGGGGTCTATATGATAGAAAATACCCAAAAATGACACCATTCTAAAAACTGCACCCCTTAAGGTGCTTAAAACCACATTCAAGAAGTTTATTAACCCTTTAGGTGCATCACTGGAATTTTTTGAATATTTAAAAAAAATGAACATTTAACTTTTTTCACAAAAAAAATACTTCAGGTTCAATTTTCTTTATTTTACCAAGGGTAACAGGAGAAATTGGATTGCAAAAGTTATTGTGCAATTTGTCCTGAGTACGCTGATACCTGATATGTGGGGGGGAACCACTGTTTCGGCGCATGGCAGAGCTCAGAAGGGAAGGAGCGCCGTTTGACTTTTTCAATGCAAAATTGGCTGGAATTCAGATCGGACACCATGTCGCGTCTGGAGAGCCCCTGATGTACCTAAACAGTGGAAACCCCCCAAGTGACCCCATTTTGGAAACTAGACCCCCCCAAGGAACTTATCTAGATATGTGGTGAGAACTTTGAACCCACAAGGGCTCCACAGAAGTTTATAACGTACAGCGGTACAATTAAAAAATCATATTTTTTCCACAAAAATGATCTTTTCACCCCCAATTTTTATTTTTCCAAGAGTAACAGGACCCTAAAAGTTATTGTGCAATTTGTCCTGAGTACGCTGATACCCCACATGTGGGTGTAAATGACTATTTGGGCGCACAGCAAAAGCTCGGAAGGGAGGCAGCGCCATTTGACGTTTTTGGCTAGAATTGAGATCGGACACCATGTCGCGATTGGAAAACCCCTGATGTACCAAAACAGTGGAAACCCCCCACAAATGACACCATTTTGGAATCTAGACCCCCCAAGGAACTTATCTAGATGTGTGGTGAGCACTTTGAACCCCCCAGTGCTTCACAGAAGTTTATAACGACCGGGCGTGAAAGTAAAAATATCGTATTTTTTCAACAAACATCATCTTTTAGTCCCCATTTTTTTATTTTCCCAAGGGTAACAGGAGAAATTGGACCCCAAAAGTTGTTGTCCAATTTGTCCTGAGTACGCTGACACCCCATATGTGGGAGAAAACTACTGTATGGGCACACGTCAGGGCTCAGAAGGGAAGTAATGACGTTTTGATGGACTTTGCAGACTTTGATGGATTGGTCTGCGGGTGTCATGTGCGTTTGGAGAGCCCCTGATGTACCTAAACTATTGAAACTCCCCACAAGTGACCTCATTTTGGAAACTAGACCCCCCACGGAACTTATCTAGATGTGTGGTGAGCACTTTGAACCCCCAAGTCCTTCACAGAAGTTTATAACGCCTGGGCGTGAAAATAAAAAAATCATTTTTTTCCGCAAAAATTATATTTTTGCCCCCAATTTTTTATTTTCCTAAGGGTAACAGGAGAAATTGGACCCCAAAAGTTGTTTTGTAATTTGTCCTGAGTAGGCTGATACCCCATATGTGGGGGTAAAACACTGTTTGGGCGCATGGCAGAGCTTGGAAGGGAAGGAGCACCATTTGACTTTTTCAACGCAGAATTGGCTGGAAATGAGATCAGACGCCATGTTGCCTTTGGAGAGCACTTGATGTGCCCAAACAGTGGAAACCCCCAATTATAACTCCAACTCTTACGCCAACACACACCTAACCCTAATCTGATCCCTAGCCCTAACCCTAGCCCTAACCCTAGCCCTAACCCTAGCCCTAACCCTAACCCTAACCCTAGCCCTAACCCTAATGGGAAAATGGAAATAAATACATTTTCTTTTTATTTTATTATTTTTCCCTAACTAAGGGGGTGATATCGGGGGGTTTGATTTACTATTTATGGCGGTTTTTATGTTTGGCGGCTGTCACATGCTAAAAGACGCATTTTATTGTAAAAATAGTTTTTGTATCACCACATATTGAGAGCTATAATTTTTCCGTATTTTGACCCACCGAGTCATATGAGGTCTTATTTTTTGCGGGACGAGTTGATGTTTTTATTGGTACCATTTTCGGGCATGTGACATTTTTTGATCGCTTTTTATTCCGATTTTTGGGACGCAGAATGAACAAAAACCAGCGTTTCATGAATTTCTTTTGGTGGGTGCGTTTACACCGTTCCGCGTGCGGTAAAATTGATAAAGCATTTTTATTCTTCGGGTCAGTACGGTTACAGCAATACCTCATTTAGGTCTTTTTTTATGTTTTGTCAGTTTTTTGCAATGAAAACAATTTTATACAAAAAATAATTATTTTTGCATCGCTTTATTCTGTGAGCTATAACTTTTTTATTTTTTTGCGGATGATGCTGTATGGTGGCTCGATTTTTGCGGTACAAGATGACGTTTTCAGCGGTACCATGAATATTTATATGCGTCTTTTTGATCGCGCGTTATTGCACTTTTTGTTCGGTGGTATGATAATAAATCATTATTTTTTGCTTCGTTTTTTATTTTTATTTTTTAAGGGGTTCGCTAAAGGGGTTAACTAATGGGACAGTTTTATAGGGCGGGTCGCTACGGACGCGGCGATACCAAATATGTGTACTTTTATTGTTTTTTTTTTTTTATTTTGAAAAAATGGATTTATTGGGGAATATTTTTTTTTTTTTTTTACTAATTTATTTGGCGATTTTTTTTTTTTATTATTTTTAACACTTTTTTTTTTTTTTTTACTTTATTACCTTGTCCCAGGTGGGACATCACTGTCCTGTGACAGATCGCTGATCTGTCACATCACAAATCACTGTGACAGATCAGCAATCTGTCACAGGCAGTTCTGCAGACTTCCTCATGCCTGCGCTTTGCAGGCAGTGAGGAAGTCAGCTCCCTACAGGCCCCCGAAGGCCCCCGTCGCCATCTTGGATCCGGGGGCCTGTAGGGAAAGAGACCCCCGCAGCAGCGCTGCACATTGCGCTGCTGTGGGGGGCTCAGGGAAGCACGTAGGGAGCCCCCTCCCTGCCGATGCTTCCCTTTAACCCCCGGTACACCGCGATCACGTTTGATCGCGGTGTACAAGGGGTTAACGTGTCGGGGGCAGTCCGTGACCGCCCCTGACACATTGTGCTGGGTGTCAGCTGTGATAATCAGCTGACACCCGGCCGCGATCAGCGGCGCTCACCATGTGGGCGCCGCTGATCGCTGGGACATAATATTCCGTCCATGGTAGTTAGGTCCAGGGTCACATGGACGGAATATTACGTCCATTGTAGGTAAGGGGTTAAATAATAATGGGACGTGCAGCCGGATACACCGCCTCCAGCTGGTGAATTTAAGAAGTACACGTAAAACTGGATACTCCGCCTCCAGCTGGTGAATTTAAGTAATAAGGGTAAACGCAGGGAACAATTACAGTGGTGGGCCCTGCACTAGGGAATGGGGACGTGGAGACCTCCTGCACTCCCCTGAGCCAGTGACCCTGCACACCTCAACAGACCCTATGCCGGTTCTGCACCGGGCGACACACAGGAACCTAGAAACCCTGACTCGCCCTGACCCTAAACCCTCACTAGGGAATTGGTCAGTGTGGAAACTAATCCCACCACTGTACTAGAACACACATAAGGGAAGTCACAAACAGGGATATCACCACTTAGCTTTCTCTGTGCTAATGCTCCCGGCACAGAGTCCAGCATCCGAATGGAGCCTTCCTCCTGAATAGCTGCCACCAAGCTCTGTCAGAGCTGCAAAGAAATCCCTTCTGTGACTCCTTCCACACCAGGACTCAGATTGAGCTGTAAGGAACTCTCTCCAGCTCCTTCCTCCACCAAGGTTGGTTGCAAATGAACAACTATCACCAACAGTGATTGAAAGCACCTGATACTCTTTTATAGAGCATCACACCTGCATTATAATTAAAGTGCACATGAACATAAAGAAACTAAAGTGTGATACCAGGCACCACCACCAGTGTAACTTAGACCAAACAACACCACGCGTAATGACCCTAATGGCCACCGGGGGGCAATCAACCCACTTTGGCACAAAGCCAAAGGAAAAAAAGTTCAATTTATCCATTTACTCTGTCAGATCAAGCTCAGATCATGACAGGGTGCACCTTACGAAGACTGGAAAACATGTATTTGGAAGTTGCCTTGCTACACTCTTCAGGAGAGTTATAAACTAGAACAATGTGGGAAGGGAAGCAAAAGGTCAGAAAAAGCCATACACCTGACAAATGCTATTAAGAATTCTGCTATTAGAAGTGGGAGGAAAGAACAAAGACCAAAAAATCTGAATAATAAAAATATTGGAGAAAGAGAAACCAATCACAAACTAAAATGTTTCTATACTAATGCACAAAGCATGGGCAACAAACAAGGAAAACTGGAACTACTAACGCAGGAAAAGAAATATGATGTCACATGATTGGAATACAAGGCTAGAAGGATACAACTTATTTGCAAGAAACAGACTTGATAAACGAGGAGGGGGTGTCACATTGTATGTTAGAAACGCATATATCTGCACAGAGATTGAAGCTTCAGAGACTGGGAGTTCTGTGGAAACTGTTTGGGTAAGAATACAAGGACAGAACAATGGAAAGGACACCATTGTAGGCATTTACTACAGGCCGCCTGTGCAAACTGAAGATATGGATGAACTCTTCATGCATCAAATGACCAAGTTCAATGACCAAAAAATATGACATAGTGGTCATGGGAGATTTCAACTATCCAGACATTTGTTGGGAATCTCGCTCAGGCAAAACTAACAGGTCAAGGAAATTCTTATCCTCTCTTGCTGATAACTTTATCTTCCAAAAGGTAGGGGAGGAAACAAGGGGAACTGCTACCTTGGATCTAATCATTATAAACAGGGAGGAAATGGTTGAGGAGGTAAAAGTGGCTGAGACCCTAGGAGGTAGCGACCATGCTATTTTACAATTTTGGATAACTAGAGGAGGAAGACTTGTGAAGACTCAAACGTCAAGGCTAGATTTCAGAAAGGCAGATTTTAAGGGATTCAGAAAAAGAATTGGAGGAATCCAATGGCTGGATATCCTTAAAGACAAAAATGTCCAGGAAGAATGGGAAATCTTGAAAAATGAAATTATCAAAGCACAATTGTCAACAATTCCGAAAAGAGGGAAGAATAGGAAGCATTTAAGGAAACCAGGATGGATGAACACAGAACTTAAACACATGCTAAAAAGGAAGAAAGAAATGTTTATAAAATGGAAAGAGGGATGCATATCTAAAGAAGAATATATTGCTGTCTGCAGAACCTGCAGGGCAAGTGTCAGATTATCTAAAGCTGACAATGAATTGAGGCTTGCAAAAGACATCAAAAGCAATAATAAAGGATTTCGAGCATATGTCAAAAGTAAAAGAAACGTCAAAGATGCTATAGGATTTTTACAGGATGAAAATGATGAAATGGTAAGACAGGATGTTGAGAAGGCTGAACTTTTAAATTCCTATTTTGCATCTGTTTTCTCTCAGAAAGGAAATGTAACATCAACTGCTCTTCACTGTCCTGTTAAGGGAATAGAAGAATCCAGGATATCTATAAACAGAAAGCTAGTGAGGGAACACTTAGCTAACCTAAATGAATTCCAGTCTCCAGGTCCAGATGAATTACACCCCAGAGTAGTGAAGGAGGTAGCAGAAGAAAGTTTTGAACCCCTCTCCATGATCTTTGAAAATTTGTGGAGAACAGGAAAAGTCCCAGAAGACTGGAGAAGAGCAAATGTTGTTCCTATCTTCAAAAAGGGGAAGAAGGTGGACCCAGGCAACTATAGGCCGGTGAGTCTGACTTCTATACCAGGAAAGATCTTTGAACAAATTATTAAACAACATGTATGTCAGTACCTGGATAAGAATGAAGTGATTAAACAGAGTCAGCATGGGTTTGTAACTAATGAATCATGTCAGACTAACTTAATTTGCTTCTATGACAGAGTCACTGATTGGGTGGATCAGGGAAATGCTGTTGATATAGTATATCTTGACTTCAGCAAATCATTTGACAAAGTATCTCACACAATCCTTATTGAAAAAATGACCAGGTATGGAATGGATAAGGCAACTGTTAGGTGGATTCATAGCTGGCTTAGTGATCAGACCCAAAGAGTGGTCGTAAATGGCTGCACATCCAGTTGGAAGCATGTCTCAAGTGGGGTACCACAGTGCTCTGTCCTGGGTCCTGTATTGTTCAACATCTTTATCAACTATTTAGATGAAGGAATTGAGGGTAAACTGATTAAATTTGTTGATGACACAAAGCTAGGAGGGATAGCTAATACTAGGGAAGAGAGAGAGAGAATTCAGAAAGATATAAATAAACTGGAGCAGTGGGCAGCAACTAATATAATGCTTTTTAACAGGGAAAAATGCAAAGTACAACATCTGGGCATTAAAAATGAAAAAGAATATACAGAATTGGAGGAATAGGGCTAAGCAACAGCACATGTGAAAAAGACTTGGGTGTTATGAATGAGTCACCGGAGGAGGAAAAAACAAAAATACAAGCTAAGTCCAGAAAACCGGAGAGATTGGTAGCTAGCGGATTGCAGACCCCTGATCCTATTCACAACAACTAACAGTAGCCGTGGGGTGTTCCTACGGTGGTCCTAGACACCTCGTTCACAGCTGGAGAACTAAATAAACCTAAAGAAAGAAAGGGGAAATCTAAACTGACCTCAGTGATCCGCTCCCCCGTGCACCAACCTCAATGATCTGCTCCCCCATGCACCGACCTCAGTGATCCACTCTCCCGTGCACCAACCTCAGTGACCCGCTCCCCCGTGCACCAACATCAGTGATCCGCTCCCCCGTGCACCGACTTCAGTGACCCACTCCCCCATGCACCAACCTCAGTGATGCGCTCCCCTGTGCACCGACCTTCAACAAACCCTCCTGTGTTATGAATGAGTCACCGGAGGAGGAAAAAAACAAAAATGCAAGCTAAGTCCACAAAACCGGAGAGGTTGGTAGCTAGCGGATTGCAGACCCCTGATCCTATTCATAACAACTAACAGTAGCCGTGGGGTGTTCCTACGGTGGTCCTAGACACCTCGTCCATAGCCGGAGAACTAAATAAACCTAAAGAAAGAAAGGGGAAATCTAAACTGCCCCAGAGCAGACCCAAAAGCAATAGACAGCCCCCAACATGTATTGACGATGAAAATAGATGAAAACACAAACACAGACAGAAAGACAGGCTGAGCAAACGATGGGGCCCACACTAACTAGACAGGACAGGAAAGAAAAGCAACTGTCTGCAATCACGCAAAAACCCTGCCAAAAATAATGTCGAACACATCTGATAGAAAAGGCCCTGAAGTCACTAGACTTCAAAATCACTATAACAGCACTCAGGTATATTCTGAAAACAGAGCAAAGAGATCAACTGATCAGAGACAAAAATGGAGTTCAGCCAGTCCCAACCAGGGCTGGCTGAACACAAACACTAAGTAAACCAGACAAAATCTCATGGAAAAATAGCAGAGCAAAAACTTAGTTTTAGTAGACAGGACTAAACTGGAGGCCAGAGCTCAGAGCAGAGAGGATCACCAGCAACCCAGCAGGGCGTCGGCGGCCTTATATCCACTCAGAGATTCCGGATGTCCAATCACACTCCACCTGTTCAGATGACAGGTTTTTCCCATCCAAATCAATTTCACTACCTCCTTTCACCAGCAGAGGGAGTTCATCAGACATCAAAGGTGAAGGAGAAAATGAGCTCATAACACTTGGATATACTAATAGATTACAGACTGAACATGAGTCGACAGTGTGATGCAGCAGCAAAAAATGTAAATGCAATTCTAAGATGTATTAACAGAAGCATACAGTCTAGATCACGTGAAGTCATTATTGCCTTCGACCTCATCTGGAATACTGTGTCCAGTTTTGGGCGCCACATTTTAAAAAAGACAACAAACTGGAGCAAGTTCAGAAAAGAGCAACCAGAATGGTGACCGGTCTGCAAACCCTGTCTTATATGATTCTATGATTACAAGCCAGTCCCCTGATGATTATGAATGAAACGCGTTGGGACACCACCTGAGTTAGAGTGCAGGGCATGTTTAGCACAGGGATAGTTGTGGACTGCCCATGTCAGTGTGGGAGTCTGAGGAATGGGCCATTGTTAGCCCCATAGGGACAGACAGGATATTGTCCGTTCCACAAATTGACTGAGGATCAATCTACAACACAAGATTTACTACTCCCCCTCCATACGGTCATCTGATTGGGTGAGAATGTTCCATTTATTTTCTTCTCACAATTGTTTTCTCTATATTTGACCATTACTGGCAGTGACATCATGCTGCCACATATGTTATACTCCTCTGATTCCATGCAGCCAGGATTATACTGCCGGTATTTGGTGACTAGGCGCAATCTATCGGAGCACAGGTTTTTCCCTCATGACAGTATTTCTTGTATTCATATAGATTCTGATCCTGGCTACTGCAGGTTGAATCCTTTTTATCCTGGGTTGGGGTTTTTCCCGCAGTTGTTGTCTCATTGACCATAATCTACCGTGAATAAAACCCCACCTTTTTGCACATTAATAGGTGGCACTTATTGTTTCTACATTTTAATAGGTACATTAATAGCGCCATAGCTTGCCGAATAAGCAGGGACCTGATCACATTCACTCATCTCCACTCTATCCCTATTCCCATCACTTGGGCTCCTACATTCTCCATCTTGCTTTTATCTTTATTTTCTGTTTTTTTGGGGTTTGATTTTCATTTTGGATTTGTTCTGTCAGACTAAAACAGAAATACAGGTAATGAATTACAAAGTAAGAAAATTATGTAGATAAATTCAGTATGTAAAATATATTATGCAGAATTCATATTGATGGTTAGGGGAATGACAGAGGCCGTGTATGATCACATCTGTAATATAACGCTTCTCACCTCTGCGTGTTTCCATGTTATAGACTGGGTGCTCATGTAAAGCTCTTGGCCACTGACCGCCCATGGTGTAAAATGTCCTACTTCAATATTTTGTGCAGCCTTATGACCGGTATTATAAGTAAATCTCCAGTTTGTTATCATATATGAATGTTCGGCTTCCCCTTGTTCATTAAAGTAATTTATAGGCTTCGCTGTATCCGGTGAATTCTTCGTCATTTGGATGAAGCGCTGTAACTTCCGTGTGTATTGTAGAAATCCCGGTGTGGAATTTTCTTGATATTTGTCTTCTATGAATAAGAACATTTCATGTAGAGCTTTAGCCAGAACTTCTACTGCGTAATATAATCTCGGAGAAAACCCTGATGAGAGGTAATTCCTCATACTTGGCACAGTAAACTCAAACGATCCATTATCATAGTTCTCATAGTTCTCTGTCCACTCGACTGTAATGAAGGAATCTTTATCTCCATCATCTAATATAGAATCTATTGTTTTCCAAAAGTCCTCATCTTTGGTTATAATGGAAATTTTCCTGTAGTTTTTCACAAAGTCTTCCACACCAGGAAAAGGTTGTGATGAAATGTCCACTGCTAGACTTCCGTTCAATAATGGAAAGTCTTCATCTATGATGACGTAATTGGAGACCCAGAATGGTGGAAAGATGAAAGTTTTGTCAATAAACAGAGAAGCTAAATCCTTTATTATATTAACTTCATAAGAGTAGGTCCCACAAATGATAATGATACTGACTTCTGGATGCTTAGAAGCAGCTGAAATACCATTCAAATCTTTATTGCCTTTAAGTTTCATGGTGAAGGCCACACAGATCCCATGTTCTCTCATGAGTTTTGTTAGTATCTGCAGTTCATTCTCTCCATTATCATCATCTGATACTAAAATCCCAACCCAGGTCCAGCCAAAATGCTTCAGCAATTTGGTGATTACCATATAGTGGATGTGGTGATTTTGGACTGTACTGAAAACATGTGGATAGAGGCGTCTGTCAGATAATGAGCGATCGGTGGCTCCATAACTGATCTGCAAAACACAAAAAACATTTTGGGGACGACTGATTAATGTGCTGGAAAAACACCTTCATAAGCCGCAATATTTTTAAGCAAAAAGGCAATTTGTAGCGATGATCGAATTGTGAAATATTCCAATTTGGAAATATTGTAACAAATAATTTCTAATATTAGGGTATTCGTACCAAATGAATCCAATACAAGTCATTGAAAAGCCCATTATTTTTCTGCTGGACCCAACAAACAGGTCTGGGGTCCTGAGAAAAAAGCTGAAATGGATGGAAAGAGCGAAAACTAAATGGGAGCAGCATGGAGACGATGCCGCAGGCCTTTCTGACTCACATATGGGATCTGGGAATAACGTCAGACTATTCAGCCGGTTTAATGGATTTTAAACAAGACCTACCAAACCAAAAGTATTTTTTAAAGGAAAAAAATGCTAAGAAACAATATTTCATTCACATTTACATGTTTATAGTGCAAAATAAAAAAAAAAATATATACATATATATCTCTTCTTTTGCACATGTTCACACGGAGCATTTTGTCTTTATTTTTTAATTTAACATACAGTATGTGAGGGCTCTCACTCCTACATTTGGGAGGACCCTCCTTCATGCCAGATACTTAGCAATAAAGTGGATTACATATTCCCCATCCATATACAATGCCAGATAAAACATGCCCATTTGAATTTCGGGCTTTGCCTGCCACCACCACCATGTCCACCGCCATGTAATTATGCGGCGCTCACTGACAATTAGCAGAGCGCCAGTTGGTGCAGTGAAACATGAGTTTGGTAAAGTCCCTCAGGTGGCCCTGTATCATACATTTGGGAGATTTCTTACTCCTACATTCAGGAGGTCCCTCCCTTATGCCAAATAGTGACCAGATAGCAGAATCCATATTCCACATCACTTTACAATGCCAGATAAAAGCCAGTTTGAATTTTGGCCTTCACCCACCACCACCATGTCCCCCACCATGTCATTATGCGGCGCTCACTGACAAATAGCAGAGGGTCACCATGTGTTGTGAAACCTGCGTTTTGTGAGCTCCACAGCACATTTTGGCTCCCGGATCCCAATGGAGCCGCTGTCATAGCGGGTGAAGCCGCTGTAAGGTGAATATAATACAGGAGTTGGGGAGTTGTGTGATCAATGTCAGGAAATTGGATTCTACCAGACACCAAAAGCATTAGAATTAAATTCTGAATCCAGTGTAACAAGCGAGGGCCGGTATTGTGCTCAGTCTGTCAGGCCTGAGACCCATGTCAGGAACATGGACAAGCCTCATGTTACTTGGAAGCAGCCTCCTCAAGGGAGAGAGCCAGGAGAGCCATTGACCAATCTGCACAAGACCAAGCACTTCTTCTGGAAACTTCCCAGCCAGGCAGAATGTATATGTTTCATGGTACTGAGTAACAATGGAGTAATTCCAGGATATGTCCCAGAGAGTGATGAGGTCTGTGGAGTGTATTACTCAGGTGACAGGCCGTGCTGCAGAGCTCAGGTAAAGGCCTTAGCGTGGCAATGACCAAGGTCCAATATGTGTAAGGCTGCGGCCTGAATAGGTCTGTGGAGCGTATTAACCCAGTCTCTTAGATGTGGTTAAAATGTACAGAAACGTCAATACCCCACCACCATTTTATGTAAGGATCCACATTTATAAAATGTAAGGGAAATGATAGTTTAATAAAGAGACACAAGTCTCATTTAGATGCCTGGGAAAGTCAGCAATGGTCTTTGTCCAGCACCGGACAATGTAAAGTGCTAATGAATATGTATGCCCTATCTAACTAACAAATTATGAAGAGACATATATGCTGACAAGGGACAACTGATCAGCTGCTCTGGGACAATGAACTGGACTCTTCCTGGGGGAACTGTTTAGCACTTGCGATTAATATTATGGGTAAGCTCATTTGATGGTTTTTGATGATTGTGTCTGCACTATGCACTTTATGCTCACTATATGCACTTTTCCTTAGCCATTGCTTAAATTATATGACCTAGATGGGTGGAGCTATAACTGTTGACATAGTTCCAATTACCTTGTAGTCTTCCCCTAACAGCTATCCTCTGGGGGGGTTTGTAGTGGAATCTTGCCTTGTGGTATTTATTGCCTGTTATACATGTTAAATTTAATGAATAAAAATTGTTGATTATTTCTAAATATTGAAGTCAGCACTCCAATTCTTTTGTTATTCACTATTGTGGAGTTTCTTCTTATGATAATTTTGTAATAATTATCTAATATACAGCTATGAGATTTGCTAATCTATGTTTGGCTGTTTTGTTTGTCTGTGTGTATCAGCTAACGATAATAAAAAAGTATAATAATAGAATATATAGAAATTGAGAGAAGAAATTTGACCATAGCACAATGTACAAAGGTTTCCAAAAAGGGCTCTGTATCTTACACGCTGAAGAGAACATGATGGGGACCTCACAATACATTTTGCAGTTATTACAATAGGTAGAAATAGGGAGAACAAGTTTCACCATTTCTCAATGTGCAAAGGTTTAAAAAACTAGCCAAGGGGTCTCTCTCAGACCAGCTGAAAGACGCCGCGATGGGGACATCACAATACACAGCAGTTATTACAAGAGGTAGAGATAGAGAGTAGTGATGAGTAGAGATGAGCGACTTTGACTTTTTTCGGGTCAAGTCGGGTTTCATGAAATCTGACTTTCTCAAAAGTCGGGTCGAACGAAATCGGCCGATTTTTGTGAAAAGTCGAAGGCCGACTGAAACACGAAATCCAATGTAAGTCAATGGGAAAGAAAATGTCGGCAGTGAGTGGAGGACAGAAAACACACCTACAGTGCCCATTTTAATGCCAAAAACATCAATTCTTATTCCTTAAGCTTGTCAACCTTAATTTACTTTATAATAATAGTTAGGCATTGAAAACTGGGGATTATTTGGCTAAAGTTGTAGGGGGGTAGTGCTGGCTCCAGATTTTCGTAGGCCCAGGGCCATAGAGTGTCACTGGGCTCCTTTAACACGTGACACAGTTCATGATCATTTGACACGGCAGAGAAATAGCGGTATAGTACAATGAAAAATACTTCACTTCTTACATCTCATGACTGATATCCATTTTAAATTCTCCAATAGCTTCAAAAACAGACAGTATATTTCTCCATACAGTATTATGGCCACCACATAGTGCGCTATACAGAGTAATGAGGCCCATATATTTCTCCAATACAGAATCATTGGTCCCATATAATGTTCGATACAGTATATGATGAGCTCCACATAATGCTACAGTATATGTTGGTCCCCATGGATGAAGCTCCACTATCCTATGGGCCCAAATAATGCTCCATATATAATGGGCCCCATTTCTAATGCTCCAGTGTATAATGGGCCCTGTAAATGCAGCTCCAGTGACTGATGTCCACCTTTGGAATGCTCCAGTGTATGGTGGGCCCCAGATATCATTCTCCAGAGTATCGTGCTCCCCAAAAATTGTTCCCAACCTTTAAAACGATTAAATAAGTCTCCTCACTAGGGAATCCCTGTACTAGTCTGGACTCCTCGTCGTCCCCATCTTCCCTCTCTCTGCACTTGGACTGTTTAGGCAGAGGGAGTACAGACGTGAGGTCATCGCGCTCTCTGACCAGAATGTCACTGTCAGGAAACGAGGAAGACGTCACGGCGGAGGAGCAAGGAGAGGTAAGAATTTCAACTTTGTAAGTGCTGCAATCCTTACCAAGCTGGGGGGGCCCACTCGTTAGTGACGGCACTGGCACAGGGCCCCTCATGGTACGGCGGTGTGTCTGACGGCGTGTGTCTGATGGTGGGTGGGCCCTCTCCCACCCTCCCACCGGCAGAGACACTTTTGCGTACTATGAGGGGTCCTGTGCCAGTGCCGTCACCAATGAGTATGCCCCCTCACCTGCTCAATGAACCTGCACTTTCATCTGCACCTTCCTCTTTGTCACCGTGAAAGGTGGTATAGTATGTGGGAAGGGGAACCTGAGTTTCATCAGGGTCATATTCTGGCTGTGTAGAGTGCGAGGGGAATGTAGTGGTCTGGGTCAATGTACCGGCAGAATCATCTAGCATTGGCTGGGCATCTGTGCACTTGTGGCGCCCTAAGGAGTACGTTCGCCACAGTGGCATTACCTTCCTCCTAGGGAGTGTGATGTCATGTTTGTGAGCAACGAAGGATCTCTCTAGCAGGTAAACCGATCGGGCGGCGTTATTCCCACGAGTCACGACCCTCCAAACAGCGTCCATGAAGGCAAAGTGTTTGGTTTCCGGGGCCAGTATGGTTGCAAAGCTGAACCTTAAAGGCATGTCCAGAAGGGCAGCACCAGGAGTGAAGCCTGTGGCTTAATTGGACTCAACACAGGCAACCTCAACCATCCAGCCACAGAAAAGATGCACACATTGCAACCTTAATTTCGTTAACGAACGAGACTCCGTCATGCCCCCGCGGTCCGCATCCAGCTTACTAGAGGGACACGCGAGACTCTGGCACGCGAGATCGGCCAATAACAGGTCTGTCATGCCATTACATGTCCGTGGCTGCATGCACACTACACTGAAAGTACCAGCGTGTGTCGCTTACAGGTGCAGATAACCCGCTGAACACCGTTAGTGATGGGAATCTGGGATTCCTATTCTTCTCCGCGAACGAGGACTTCCCAGTAAGCACAGGTCAAGCGGAATACCAGAAAAAAGGAAAAAATTAAGTGTCCAAACCACAGGTGTTGTAGCTTGCTTAACAGCTGGGCTCTTCTGCTGAGTAGCACACAGTTCTTACCTAAACAGGCGGCATAGCTTGGTTAACGGGTGGCCAACTCTGCTGAGTAGCATACATTTACTAGGCCCAAAGTATTAAGCGGTGTAAATGCATTAAAAAACTGGTTCTTTAATAAATAGGCGGCATAGCTTGGTTCACGAGTGGCCAACTCTGCTGAGTAGCAGACACAGTTACTAGGCTCAAAGTATTAAGTGGTGTAAATGCAGTCAAAAACTGGTTCTTTAATAAACAGGCGGCATAGCTCGGTTCACGGGTGGGCTCCTCTGCTGAGTAGCAGACACATTTAGTAGGCCCAAAAGGATTTTCATGACAATATGCGCTAAAAAATTATTAGAAGCACACATGGTGTAGCTCCTTCACAGGTGTACTACACCGCTGGCTACCAGACACAGCTACTATGCCGTGAAACTGTCTATTATCTTTGAAAACCATTATTAATGTGAAAATAAAGTGACGCTTTTGCTTAACGAAACTTTCTCGAACGGAAACTCAAACATTCGAATTTTAATCAAAGTATTATAGTTCGATGAACGGATCTAACACCGCCCAAAACAGCTAGAATTTGAACTTGGCTAACAGTTCCACTCAAACACCACTCATCTGTAATCAAGAGGCAGACTCAGATGGTCTCAGGCACAGTATGGATTCGACAAGATTGCAGAAAGTTGAGAAAAAGTACAGTATCACCTGATTAAAGGTATATATAGCATAGTTTACACATTAAAAATCTATGTCTATAGATCAGGAGGCAGATTCAGACGGTCTCAGGCCCAGTATGGATTCGACCAGATTGTACAAAGTAAAGAAAGGGTACAGTATCACTGGATAGCAGGTATATATAGAATAGTTTAAACATTTAAAATCTCCTTGTTCTCAGTATGGATTAGACAACAATCTAAAAAGTAGAAAAAAAGAAATGTATTTGAAGCGTACACCAGTATACACTTTTGGTGGTATTTTTAAATCTTCATATTTCTGTCTCAGTAAGACAGTCCAGACTCTCCGCAACAGGAAATGAGATGCATAAAAGTACAGACATAAAGTCTAGTGATTGCAGAAATGTAGGAATTGCTAATCACGGGAAGAACTCCCAGGAGAATTATCACAGGTGATGCTGACCCTCAATTACTTTGTGTGTGGAGACAGCGAAAACAGTTCTTTGTGAAGAAAGGGTTGCTGTGTCACAGTACCGTTGATGCCATCACCGTTACTCATCTTCAACAAATTTTGATCACAGGGAAAAATGTAGACATGGTCCTCACTGCCTATCATGATCTCTCATGTAACTTTGGAGTGCAAAGACAGAAGCCACAGGCTGTAGGTGATTCTATTGGATTGGCATGAGAGGACACATTTAAAAACGTCCTTTGTGGTATATCTCATTAAATGTCCTTGTGGGCTACTCTATGTAGGAGAAACCACACAGCCCATCAGGGACCGGATTTCCAAACACAAATCCACAATAAGGTGTAAAAACTTACTTCTGCCTATTCCATTCCACTTTATCACAGCAGGCCACAACATTGCCCAGTTAAAATTTCAAGTAATAGAGCAGGTCCATACACCACGCAGGGGAGGTAATCGCATTTTATTACTTAAAAGAAGAGAAGCGTTTTGGATTCATGAATTGAATACATTAGCACCTAAGGGGTTAAATAAAGAGTATGATGTGCAATCCTTTCTATCATCATAGATATTAATCTCATTAAGTGGCTGTCTATTGTGATGTTTATTTTATTTTATCCATGGTATGCATTGAGATTGTGACACAGCTTATAATATACATCATACTAATATTATCAATCTTCATTACAGAATCCTCGGAATTGAACTCACTCCCAGTAAAACATGGAATCACAATAATCACCTTCCCACTTGATCAGCACAATGATAGAGAGCCTTTATTCCGCTGCACTAAGTCACCGCCTGATACATCAGCACGCTAAGTATAGCAGAGCCTATGTTGATAATCTATGATTGACGGACATTGAACACGGCCCTTGTCTACGTCCTTCCTGCCTGTGGAACACACTAGACGGCATGGCTGGACCGCACGCTAAGGCACTTCCGCCCTAGCACTTCCGGTTAGCGGTGATTATCACCATGTATATAACACGGTCCGTGCGCACTCCCCACACCACGGGAGACAAGCGGTGGAAACCACGGCCAGACTAGTTACCGTTCCACGTTATCACCAACGGTAAGATACCTTTCTGCTGCTACTAACTTCTGGATCAGCAGCATGGCACAAATAGTTCACTCTAGTACCTCTTATTTTCAGGCTCTTGTTAAGGAGACAAATTAACCCTCCATGCTCTAGCATTATTCCTTATGGTATGTAGCACCTCTTTGATATTATGGGCACATGGTGACTGTGGTATGGGCATCCATAATAAACAACTACTAAATAATATCTTTTCTCTATAGAACAGGTTGCCCTCTATACAAGTGCAATCAGTACATTATATAGGTATGTGCGTATCTATAATCTTGAGTCCTCAGGGTGTCAGTGATTATCAAATCTTGTATCACAATTTTGCTATAAGCTGTTATTGGTATACGGCATAACTTTAAATTTCTGCATCTACTTGTACCCAAGATTATCCATTTTGTATATACTTTGTTTAATTTATTTTGAAATTTTGTAAAATCTTGTAATTTTTTATTTTCAGTACATTGACGAAGGTCATTGTGACCGAAACGTTTACTGTATGTACTGTATCTTATTAAAACACTCCCTTTTTCACTTGCAATCATTCACGTGTGTGCCAAGTTCTTCTATACTAGTATACGGATTGGGATCCTACTTGTGCACCACCACTCTTGAAGTTGTGCCAAAACGTCTCTATATATTACATTTAAAAATGTGCGCAGGAATGTCACACGTCTGTGAGTAGGAAAACCGTGAAAGCTGATGATAAACCACCACTGCATCTCATTGTGAGTCGACGTCCATAAGAAATGGAAGCCATTGATCATCTGAGGCTAGAGCCCGGCCAGCAGGACAGGGCATAGCTATGTCTTAACCATCATCTATCAGTTCACCAAATTTGTAGTGGCAGTCCCAGTGAAGAATTTGACAGGCCAGACTACACAGCGGAGGAGCAGGAAGAGGTAAACATTGCAAATGCTGGGGCCCTGCCCAAGCTAGGGTGGCCCACTCGTGGGCGTCGGTACTGGCACTGGGCCCCTCATAGTACCCCGGTGTGTCTGACGGTGGGTGTGTACCCCCACCATCAGAGACACTTGACTGCACTATGAGGGACCTTGTGCCAGTGCAGGCGCCCAAGAGTCAGGGTTAGGGTTAGGACCCACCAGTCCAGGGCAACAGCACTCACACGGTTGTGTGCACTAGGTGGTGACCCCAGCCATGGGGGGGGAGGCAGCCCAGCTAGGGAGGTTTACAAAATGGCATATGTGGATGTTGGACATTCAGCTCCTGCAAAAGGCGAAATTGGGCAGATCCGAGGAAGAGGAGGACCAAAGCAAGCCATTTTTCTGGCAACCTATGTGTCATCAGGGGAAGGTGGGACAAAATCCTTGGAAACGCATGCATGGTTCATTTTAACGAAGGTTAGATCATCAACATTTTGGGTCGACAGACGGGTCCTTTTTTCCGTCAGGATTGATCCAGCAGCACTGAACACTCTTTCCGATAGCACACTTGTAGCTGGGCAAGCGAGCTCCTGTAAGGAATATTGTGCCAATTCAGGCCAGGTGTCCAGTTTAGCAGCCCAATCGTCAAAGGGGAGTGACCTGTGAGGGAGAACATCAATATGGGACAACGAGTAGTTTGTAACCATAGTTGACAACTGCTGTCTCCTGTCACTTTCAATCGATGTAGTATTACCAGTCGTGTGAGCGGGACTTGAAAAATCAGTCCACTACATGGTCAAGAAAACCCCTGTCTCCGACGCCACTTCTGATGTGTGCACCACGAACACCTCTTCCAAGTTGCCCCCGGCCCCTATGGCTCGTGTGAGAACCATCACCGCTGCTGTCTGCTAGGAATGCCTCAACCAACCGGTTTACCAGAGTTCCTTGTTTGTTTGCCAATATTAGGTCAAGGTTCTCCTGTGGCATGATGTTTTGGAATTTGCCTTTATAGCGTGGATCCAGGATGCTGGCCAACCAGTAGTCGTCATCGTTCATCATTTTGGCAATGTGGGGGTCCCTTTTTTGGATCTGCAAGGCATAATCTGACTTGTGGGCTAATGTTCCTGGTGTCAATGATGCACTGCGAGTGCTGGGTGGAGGGGCACTTTCTGGCAAATCCACATCCCTCCAGTCACGCACAAACCCTGTACCAGACCTTGCCACGCCAACATTTTCTCTTGCCCCTTGAGAAGCATCCTCCTCCCCAAAATAATCATCCCCATCATCTCCTCCTCCTCTTCCTCTTCTTCCTCCACCTCGTCCAGGAGAGGTCCCGGAGCAGACAATGGCTGACTGTCATCAAGGCTTCCCTCCTCCTCTTCCTCATCATCCTCGGCTGCAGACGCCTGGTCCTTAATGTGCGTCAAAGATTGCATGAGCAGATGTATAAGTGGGATACTCATGTTTATGATGGTGTCGTCTGCGCTTACAGCCGTGTGCATTCCTCAAAACACTGAAGGACTTTACATAGGTCTTTCAGCTTCGACCACTGCACACCTGACAAGTCCATGTCTGCCCTCAAAGTGCCTGCCCGTGTATCCTCCCACAAATGCATTAGAGCCTGCCTCTGTTCGCACAGCTTCTCAACCATGTGCAGGGTGTAGTTTCACCTTGTTGCAACGTCGATAATTAGGCGGTGCTTGGGAAGGTGGAGCAATTGCTGCAGCTTCTGCATACGACTGGAGTGTACAGGCGACCGGCAGATGTGCGAGCACAGTCTTCGGAACTTATGGAGCAGTCCTGTTAACTCCGGATAATTATTGAGGAAGCACTACAACACCAGGTTCAAGGTGTGAGCCAAGCAAGGTATGTGTCTGAGTTTTGAAAGGGCTATGGCTGCCACAAAATTCCGGCCGTTATCACTAACTACCTTGCCTGCCTCAAGATGTAGACTGCCCAGCCATGACTCGGCTTGTTGCTGAAAGTAGTCGGTCAGTACCTCCGCGGTGTGTCTGTCACCCAAACTCATCATCTTCAACACAGCCTGCTGACGCTTTTCACTAGCTGCTCGATAGTGGGACACCTCGTGTGCAACACTGGCAGCTGCGGATGGAGTGCTCGTGCGACTGCGCTCTGTGGACGAGCTTTCACTTCAGGAGGAGGAGGAGGGTCAAACGCCTACAGCCAACTGTTTCCTATACCATGGGCTAGGCAGCACTGTCCCACCACCGCTGTCCCCTGTGGCCTCCGCATCCACCACATTAACCCAGTGCGCAGTGATGTACACGTATCGGCCCTAGCCATGCCTACTGGACCATGCATCTGTGGTGAGGGGCACCTTTCCTCTCACTGATTGCTTGAGTGCATGGACAATGCTGTCTTTCACATGAAGGTGGAGGGCTGGGATGGCTTTGTGAGAAAAGAAGCGCCGACTGGGTAGGTCATAGCGTGGTACTGCGTAGGCCATGAGTTCGCGGAAAGCTGCGCTTTCAACCAACCAGTAGGGCTTCATCTCTATCGAGATTAGTTTGGCAATGTGGGCGTTCAAACCCTGTGTACGCGGATGAGAGGATGAGTACTTTCTTGTCCTACTCATAGTCTCTGGTAGGGTGAGTGGGACTTGAGAGCTGCATATGGTGGAACTAGCAGTGGACATGGCGGACTGAGAGAGGGTTGATAATGGTGATGGAATTGGTTTTCTTTCTGATGGCCTAGATTCAGTCTTTCGTAGCAATAACATTGTGATTCCCTGACTGCTTTGGCCTTGCGACGACACCTCAACATTTGCTGCTGGTGGTGTGATAACCGGTGGGCTTACAGTGGGGGAAACAATGTAGCGTTGCTGACTACCTTCATTGGGAGCAGTTGCACATGTGGTACGTGAGGTTTGGTAGTCCGTCCATGCTTGCAAGTGCAAGGTGGTTAAATGTCTAAGCATGCAACTGGTATTCAAATTTCTCAGATTTTTCCCTCGGCTTAAGGTCTTTGCGCACTTCTTACAGATAACCTTTGCCTGATAATTAGGATTTTGTTCAAAAAAGTGCCACACTGCACTCTTCCTACTATGGAAGACATTTTGAGGCCTTGCACGCTGTGCTAATTTGACTGTCTGGCCAAGCTGTCCTGCAACTCTTTTGGTTTTTGTAACCCGTTTTTGGACTGCTCCGGGCCTGCTGGATAATAGCTGTTGTGATGTCGATGCCTGCTGAGGATGCTCCGCCTCCTCTTCTGAGCTATTGGCAGCAGCACCCTCTTCCCCCAATGGATGCCAATCTGGGTCAACAACTGGGTCATCCATCACCTACTCTTCAATGTCATGTGCACCTTCCTCTGTGTCACCGTGTATGGTGGTATAGTATGCGGGAAGGGGCACCTGAGTTTTATCAGGGTCAGATTCTGGCTCAGTACACTATGAGGACAATGTAGTGCTCTGAGTGAATGTACCAGCAGAAAAATCTAGCAGTGGCTGTGCATCAGTGCACTCCATGTCCGATTCATCTTGGACTGGGGAATTCACAATTTGACTTGATAACCCAGGCATGGTATGTGAAAACAGCTCCATGGAGTAATCTGTTGTGTGGCCTGCCGCATACTTCAATTTTGGTAGGGGTGAAGGACACAAGGAAAGGTGTGGTTCATGACCATGAGCCTCCAATGACGACTCAGTGCTTTTATTTTTTAAAACTTCAGAAGAGGAGGCGATAGAGCTGGAGGCTGAGTCAGCATTGTAAGCCAAAACTTGTTCCTGAAGCTCCGGCTTTAAAAGCGGATTACCTACTCCCAGAAAAGGGAGCCTTCGAGGCCTTGTGGAGCCAGACGATGATGCAGGCTCAACACCTCCTGCATTAGGTGCTATTGTGTTTTTGCCACTACCAGCAGATGCACCACCATCACCATCAGTACCAGCTGGCAAACCCCACCCACTTCCATGGCCTCTTCCACCACACTTCCTCATTTTTGGGAAAATGTACCCAAAATACCACCAGCTATATGGTACTGTAAAACAAGGTACAAGGTGTATATAGGATTGGGGAGAAGTTGAATCTCCTTACACACTTCTGGACACTGAAGTATTATCTCAGGGCCAGTGTAGATTACAACTCAATATAACAGGCTGAAATGGGCTGGTGTATGACAGGTGAATATAGGATTGGGGAGAATTTGAATCTCCTTACACACTTCTGGACACTGAACTAATATCTCAGGCCCAGTGTAGATTACACCTCAATATAACAGGCTGAAATGGGCTTGTGTATAACAGGTGAATATAGGATTGGGGAGAATTTGAATCTCCTTACACACTTCTGGACACTGAACTAATATCTCAGGCCCAGTGTAGATTACACCTCAATATAACCGGCTGAAATGGGCTGGTGTATGACAGGTTAATATAGGATTTAAGAGAATCTGAATCTCCTTACACACTTCTGGACACTGAAGTATTATCTCAGGGCCAGTGTAGATTACACCTCAATATAAAAGGCTGAAATGTGCTTGTGTATGAGAGGTGAATATAGGATTGGGGAGAATTTGAATCCCCTACTGTTGTGAGTTCATTTTCCCCTTCACCGTCGATGTCTGATGAACTCCCTCTTCTGAAGGAAGGTAGTGAGGCTGATTACCAAACACCTGGTCTGGTGGATGATGACTGGGTAACAGGAACTTCTGACTGGATATAAGGCAGCCGACGGCCTTCTGAGTCACTGGTGATTTCTCTGCTGGATTCTTGGAGACCAGTCTGATTCCTGCTTCCAAAGATAAGTTTTTGCTCTGCTCTTGAACTTATTAGTTTTGTTTTTTGTTTACCTTGTTTTTTGGAGTTCAGCCATCCCCGGCCGGGGGTGTGCTGAGTTCCATTTTTTGTCACTGATCAGTTTGTCTCTTTGCTCTGTCTCAGAATTTACCTGAGTGCTGATATAGCCTTTTTGAAGTCCTAGCGACTTCGGGGCCTGTTTTTCCTATCAGACGGTTCGGACATTTTTTGATAGGGTTTTTTGCGGACGGCAGACAGCAGCTTTTCTATCCTGTCCTTTTTAGTTAGCTTGGGCCCCATCGTTTGCTCAACCTATCTTTCTATCTGTGTTAGTGTTTTCTTCTTGCTTCACCGTCATTATATGTTGGGGGCTGCCTATTGCTTTGGGGTCTGCTCTGGGGCAGTTTAGATTTCCCCTTTCTTTCTTTAGGCCTATTTAGTTCTCCGGCTGTGTTCGAGGGGTCTAGGGCATCGTATGAACCCCCCATGGCTACTGTTAGTTGTTGTGGATAGGATCAGAGGTCTGCAATCCGATAGCTACCAACCTCTCTGGTTTTCTGGACTTAGCTTGTATTTTGTTTTTTACTCCTTCGGTGACTCATTCATAACACCCTACATACTTCTGGACACTGAACTAATATTTCAGGCCCAGTGTAGATTACACCTCAATATAACAGGCTGAAATGGGCTGGTGTATGACAGGTGAATATAGGATTGGGGAGAATTTGACTCTCCTTACACACACTGAAGTATTATCTCAGGGCCAGTGTAAATTACACCTCAATATAACAGGCTGAAATGGGCTGGTGTATGACAGGTGAATATAGGATTGGGGAGAATTTGAATCCCCTACACAATTCTGGTCACTGAACTAATATTTCAGGCCCAGTGTAGATTACACATCAATATAACAGGCTGAAATGGGCTGGTGTATGACAGGTGAATATAGGATTGGGGAGAATTTGAATCTCCTTACACACTTCTGAACACTGAACTAATATCTCAGGTCCAGTGTAGATTACACCTCAATATAACAGACTGAAATGGGCTGGTGTATGACAGGTGAATATAGGAATGGAGAGAATTGAATCTTCTTACACACTTCTGGACACTGAAGTATTATCTCAGGCCCAGTGTAGATTACACCTCAATAAAACAGGCTGAAATTGGCTTGTGTATGACAGGTGAATATAGGATTGTGGAGAATTTGAATCTCCTTACACACTTCTGGACACTGAACTAATATCTCAAGCCCAGTGTAGATTAAACCTCAATATAACAGGCTGAAATGGGCTGGTGTATGACAGGTGAATATAGGATTGAGGAGAATTTGAATCTCCTTACACACTTATGGACACTGAACTATTATCTCAGGCCTAGTGTAGATTACACCTCAATATTACAGGCTGAAATGGGCTGATGTATGACAGGTGAATATAGGATTGGGGAGAATTTGAATCTCCTTACACACTTCTGGACACTGAACTAATATCTCAGGCCCAGTGTAGATTACACCTCAATATAACAGGCTGAAATTGGCTGGTGTATGACAGGTGAATATAGGATTGGGGAGAATTTAAATCTCCTTACACACACTGCAGTATTATCTCAGGGCCAGTGTAAATTACACCTCAATATAACAGGCTGAAATGGGCTGGTGTATGACAGGTGAATGTAGGATTGGGGAGAATTTTAATCCCCTACACAATTCTGGACACTGAGCTAATATCTCAGGCCCAGTGTAGATTACACCTCAATATAACAGGCTGAAATGGGCTGGTGTATGACAGGTGAATATAAGATTGGGGAGAATTTGAATCTCCTTCCACACTTCTGGACACTGAATAATTATGTCAGGCCCAGTGTAGATAACACCTCAATATAACAGGCTGAAATGGGCTGGTGTATGACAGGTGAATATAGGATTGGGGAGAATTTGAATCTCCTAACACACTTCTGGACATTGAACTAATATCTCAGGTCCAGTGTTGATTACACCTCAATATAACAGACTGAAATGGGCTGGTGTATGACAGGTGAATATAGGATTGGGGAGAATTTGAATCTTCTTACACACTTCTGGACACTGAACTAATATCTCAGGTCCAGTGTAGATTACACCTCAATATAACAGACTGAAACGGGCTGGTGTATGACAGGTGAATATAGGATTGGGGAGAATTTGAATCTTCTTACACACTTCTGGACACTGAAGTATTATCTCAGGCCCAGTGTAGATTACACCTCAATATAACAGGCTGAAATGGGCTGGTGTATGACAGGTGAATATAGGATTGGGGAGAATTTGAATCCCCTACACAATTCTGGACACTGAACTAATATCTCAAGCCCAGTGTAGATTACACCTCAATATAACAGGCTGAAATGGGTTGGTATATTACAGGTGAATATAGGATTGGGGAGAACTTAAATCTCCTTACACACTTCTGGACACTGAACTAATATCTCAAGCCCAGTGTAGATTACCCCTCAATATAACAGGCTGAAATGGGCTGGTGTATGACAGGTGAATATAGGATTGGGGAGAATTGAATCTTCTTACACACTTCTGGACACTGAAGTATTATCTCAGGCCCAGTGTAGATTACACCTCAATATAACAGGCTGAAATGGGCTGGTGTATGACAGGTGAATATAAGATTGGGGAGAATATGAATCTCCTTACACATTTCTAGACACTGAAGGAATATCTTATGCCCAGTGTAGATTACACCTCAATATAATAGGCTGAAATGGGCTTGTGTATGACACGTGAATATAGGATTGGGAAGAATTTGAATCTCCTTACACACTTTTGGACACTGAAGTATTATCTCAGGCCCAGTGTAGATTACACCGGAATATAACAGGCTGAAATTGGATGATGTATAAAATGTCTATATAGGACTGGGGAGAATTTGATTCTCCCTAGAGATTTTAGCAAGCTGACAATGATGCTCTCAGTCCCAAGTATGGCAGCAGGCAGCCTAATAAGCAGGACTGCTGCACACAAAAGTATGGAAAAATGAATGCTTGGTAACTGGGCAAAAAAGAGGATGAAAAGTATTTTTGCTTTTAAAAAAGCAGTTTGCACAGCAGTGTAAAAACAGCAATGCAGCTATCAGGGAGCCTTACAAGGCAGTCTAATAACCAACAGAGCTGATGCACCATTATATAGCCTCCCCTTGCACTGCACACTGACTGGTCTGTTTTACAGGCAAAATCGCTAGCAACAGAAGCAGTTTTTTATCTTCTTCCCTGCCTAACGTTCTCCCTACAGAATCATCATCAGCAGCTCTCCCTATTCTGAGATCAGCAGAAGTTAAATGGCGTTCGGCGTGCACGCCCTTTTATACCCCCTGTGACACCACACAAAGCAAGCCAATCACTTGCATGCCCTTCTCAAAGATGGTGGTGACAGCTGCCTATGTCATCGCGTTGCCCTCAGTGTCCGTTCTTCCTGACTTGCTGAAAAAGTCCACTGAAGCATCTTTTGAAACGCGACTTTGGCGCCATGGTAGCCAACCTCGTGGCTGACCTCACGCTAAGGTCGGGTTTCGTTTCATGAAACCCGACTTTGGCGAAAGTCGGCGACTTTTCAATTTGACCGACCCGTTTCGCTCAACTCTAGTGATGAGCGAATTTGTTCAGAAAGCGATCATCAAGCATAAATTCGGCATGAATATGGCACATTCAGATTTGTGATCGGAAACCTGAGCAAAATGTGAAAAAATAAAAAATATTGGTAACATTCGGTAAAAGTGAAGGAAAATATTTGTGTTGCCACCAAAGTATTTTCAGCACTTTAGCAACGACAATGGTGGTGTATCATGAGCATTTGGCACGTGTTTGATGAGGGGAGGGGGATGCAGAGTTCAGAGGCGCCGCGTTCTTGTAAGCACAGCAGTCATTTTTGTTCCCCTAATTTTAGGTGTGCACATTGTGGCTAGCCAATCAGGGCGCAGGAAGCACTCATAATGTCCTGGCACAACGGCTTGTGTGATTGTCTGCTAAAATCACATGTCCTTCTCCATATAAGTGGTCTAGCGCCATTTTGATTCTGTAACAGCTCATAGAGGCTGCTCCTGATGCTGTCACTGTTAACAGCAAGATTTTAGCTAGCTAGTTCGGCGTTTGTATCTCAGTTAGATAGTTAGCAAACAAGTTAGCAAGGCCGAAGAAAGACATATGTCCATCCAGTTCAGCCTATATTTAGTCAGAATAAATCCTCAGATCTATGTCCTTCTAAAGAACCTAATCACTGTAAGATACAACATTGTTACGCTCCAGGAAGACATCCAGGCCTCTCTTGAACTCCTCGACTGAGTTCGCCATCACCACCTCCTCAGGCAATTTATTCCAGATTCTCACTGCCCTAACAGTAAAGAATCCTCTTCTATATTGGTGAAAAAACCTCCAGACGCAGAGAATGCCCCCTTGTGACCGTCACCTTCCTTGGTATAAACAGATAAACAGAGAGATATTTGTATTGTCCCCTTATATACTTATACATGGTTATTAGATCGCCCCTCAGTCGTCTTTTTTAAGGCTAAATAATCCTAATTTTGCTAATCTCTCTGGGTATTGTACTCCCCCCATCCCCTTTATTAATTTTGTTGCCCTCCTTTGTACTTGTTCTAGTTCCATTATATCCTTCCTGAGCACCAGAGTCCATTAAACAACTGAACGTATGCAACAAATAACAACACACAGCAGAAACCCAACCTCATGGCCGACCTCACACTATGGTCATGTTTCGATCGGCGAAACCCGACTTTAGCTAAAGTCGGCTATTTTTGAATTTGACCAACCTGTTTCGCTCAACTCTAATTGCAGCACAACTTCTTTGTCATACAGGCCTCATTCACACTCAAGCAATTATTTCTTCTGTGACTAACACGATACATCTCTCCATATTTCAACTTTGAATTTACTGTCTCTGAAATTCAGCTGTTTTCAGAGGTGGTACAGTTACGGGCCAGGGTACCTTTCTTTGACAGATACACAGAGGGAATAATGATGCCCAGAAAGAGAATGTACTCGAGTGGATGGCAAGTGCAGCTTTAAGTGACTCCTCCTCCCTTTCATCCACCTCAACATCACACCCAGCACAGTCCGCAGATGTGGCATCCAAATTCCCCTTGCTTCACCCTGCATCTCAGCTATCCAACCATTCAACTGACTGATGGGGGAGTCTGAAGAGCTGTTCACACATTCTATACCATGTTCATCAGAAGTGTACTCAAAAGCTTTGCAGAGTCAAGAGCAGGAAATCTGCACTGATGCCCAAAATTTTTTTTAGCTTTGAACTGGGGCAGGAAAAATTACGGTCTAAACAGCATCCTGACCCTCATCATCAGATGTTAACCTCTGGGGGGAGGTGATCCTGATAAGACTCAGATATCTGAGACTCCCACGGACTGTACTGTGCTGTTGGGCAAGAAAAGGAGGAGGGTGACTCCAATGATGAGGAATGTGATAACACAGAGGATGATGATGTGTTAGATCCCAGTTGTCGTGAATATAGAGGCACACAGCTTAGAAGTTTGTCTGAGGAAGATGAGGAGATTACATTGCGCCGTCTGTCACAGACACGTAGTTATGCAGTCACGATGAGCGATGTATACTTAGCCACAACTGTGCCTCTGTGAGAACTTTGGGGGAACTCCTGGGGTTCACCCGCTGGGCCGTGGCAACGAACCTCCCTCGGGCGAGCTGACCAGGTGGACCACCCCCTATAAAGGAAGCGTTAGGGGCAGGCCCAGGGGAGGCTATCACCATGGCAACTGGTACCCTGGTGCGGACATAGGAGTCACAGCAGGAGACCGGAGAGGCTGGTGGGAGGACCAATAGGACTAATAGGACAGGAACATGAAAGATGGGCAGGACTGGATGCAGGCAGGCATGGCAGCAACATGGGAAAACAGCAAGCTAGAGACACGGGCTGGAAGACACGGCAGAGACACGGGAACAAGACAAGACGGAACCACGGGCTGGCAGGCACTAGAAGAGAGGAAATACGGAGAGGGAAGGTGAGACTCAGGAACAGGCGACAGGAGCTTGTGGCAGGTTAGAGTGCAGAGGGATGTGGGGCCAGGATCACTTGTGAGGCACAAATGACAGACAGGCACAGCCAGGAGGAAGAGGCAGCCTGATATGCAGAGTGCACAGCGGAACTTCCCGGTAAGGGTCCTCCAGGGGCAAAGAGCAGGCTGGAAGGAGCGGCAGAGATCAGGCAGGATGGAGTGCATGTGCGCTGCTAAACACAGTGTTTGCGTGCACCCAACAGGAAGCAGGAGGTGGAGCAGGCACAGAGGACGAGCGGGAGTGTGCTGTGATGCTGAGGATGGGTAAGTATGCCGGGGGTTGGGAGGCAGCGGCGTGACAGACGGCAGAAGTGGCATGACAGTACCCCCCTCCTTACACGCCCTCCTCCCAAGGCCAGAAAGAAACCTTGCCAAGATTTGCGGAGCCTGGAAATTCTCCCGAGGCTCCCAGGATCTCTCCTCAGGACCAAAACCTTTCCAATCAACTAGGAAAAAGGTCCTCCCTCTTTGCTTCGTCATGGCAAGAATGTCTTTAACTTCAAATACAACATCAGCAGAGACATGCGGAGGTGAATGGGTAGCAGAGGCATGGAACTGGTTGAGGATAATGGGTTTCAGGAGGGACATGTGAAAGGAATTGGGGATGCCAAGCGACGCGGGAAGCCGCAACTTGTATGAGACATCATTGATGCGAACGAAGACCTCAAAGGGTCCAATATACCGGGTACCCAGTTTATGCAAAGGGATTTTTAGGTGAATGAATTTGGAGGTTCATCCCAAACTTTGCCACGATGGCTGAGCCTCTGACTGATCTTCTAAAAGGGACAACATCAGTAATGGTCAGATGGTCTGAAGAGGCAGAGTCAGCCTTCCAAGAAATGAAAGCTACTCTATGAAAGCCACCCGTTCTGGCGGCCCCGGACTTTAAACGAGAGTTTATCCTTCAGACAGATGCCTCAGATGTCGGGATAGGAGCAATTCATTCCCAGGAGATACGTGAGGAGAAGCATCCTGTCCTCTACCTGAGTAGGAAGCTATCTTCTTGTGAGAGAAATTACTCAGTTGTAGAGGAGTGTTTGGCCATAAAATGGGCAGTGGATACCTTACGGTACTACCAGGTGAGATGAAAGATTAGGCTAATATCCGGCCATGCCCCACTCAGATGGATGAGGGAAACAAAGGGTAAGAATGCTATGGTTACCTGCTGGTTCTCAGCCCTGCAAGACATCAGCTTACATGTAGAGCATATGGCCGGGAAGCTACATGGGAATGCCGATGCCCTCTCAAGAATCCCTTGCCTGGTAGGTGAAAGTGCCAAGCCCCACGACTTTAGGCAGAGGGAGAAGGTATGTGGCATGGCTAAGGGTTGTATAGTTGATGTTAGGTATGTGTCACGGAGACGACTTGTCTCTGTAATGTAGTGTAAGCCCTATTTAATATAACGATATTACTAATGTTTTGCAAGGACCGGTTATTAGGTAACAATCACGTGACCAGTCAGCTGTTGGATTCGTGGGTGTGGCTATACCCTTATAATGTAGCCTGCTCCTGAACCAGGGAGTAGTATGTGGGGAGGACTATGCCTCTCGTGTGTGCTGAGGCTCCAGGTCTGAGTCTGAAGCAATGGACATTTGTGTTCTTTTTTGCCTAAGATAAAGGCTATTTCTTTGGCTACATGCTGCTTTATGGGTTTATGATGCAAATAAACCTCATTAACTTTGAAAGAACCTACCTCATGATTGTCTCCCACAGCACCTGAGCGAGTAGATACCCTACAATCTGGAATCAGAGGCAGCGGATACTTGTTATTGATTGTGATTTCATTAAGACCCCGGTAGTCAATACAGGGACGAAGAGATCCGTCCTTCTTCTTGACAAAGAAGAAACCTGCCAGCGGGTGAAGACAAGCCTCTGGCCAGATTTTCCTGGACATACTCGGTCATGGCTTGGGACTCAAGAGGATTCAGAGGATAAATTAGGCCCCTGGGTGGAGTAGAGCCTGGAACAAGATCGATCGGGCAATCATATGGATGATGCGGGGGCAGGCTCTCCGCCTCCTTCTTATTGAAGACATCGGCGAAGGCCCAATAGGCCGAAGGCAAGTCTTCAGGCACTGTCTGTGGTTGACCGAGAAGTCTTCACTGGCTGAACGGGAAGGAGGCAGTTAGTCTGGCAGGACTGACACCAAGTAGAATGTCACCAGACCACCAATCCAGGACAGGTTCATGTATCCTTAACCAAGGAAGATCTAAGAGGAAGGTATGGGACAACGAGGGCAGCACAAAGAAGGCTATTTTCTCACGATGTAGGGCTCTGATCAATAGTTCCACCTCCTCCGTGACCAGGGTAACGGTCTCCCGCAGAGACGTGCTGTCGACCGAAGCTATCTGCCGAGGAGTCTCCAGGGACCTGACAAGAATATGAAATTTTCTAGCCGCCTCAAGCTTGATGAAGAATATAGGCCACCTCCGAAAAGCGACTAGAACCCAGATTTAGCAAGACAGAGAGGGTCAAGGGTAGAGAGGTATCACTGAAAACTAGGGAGGCCTCTCTTACCTGTCCTAGGCGGAGGCGTTTCCCAGCCTCACCGGACAGGAATGCAGAAGATGGGAGGCGCTGCCACAAAAGAGGCAGAGACCTTGTACGAGTCTCTCTTGGCAACACTGCTCCGCCGGCTTGAGACAGTCCACCTGCATGGGCTCTGGTGCTGAGGCCGCGGTGGAAAATCACGAGCGGGAAGGAGGACTGTGTGTAGCTGGAGATGGGAAAGTTCCTGTTGGAGATTGGACAGCTGGGACGCGCTCCCCGGATTGGAGGACTGTAAAGCCGATAGATGGGACTCCATGATCTTCAAAAAGGCCATGATCCTGGTCTGATTTTCCCACAGGAATGCTAGTTCCTTTTGTGTGGTGGCAGAGGTACCAGCGGGGTCCATGGTCTGTCAGTACTGTGAGAACTTTGGGGGAACTCCAGGGACCGTGGCAACAAACGTCCCTCAGGAGAGCTGACCTGGTGGACCACCACCTATACACAGAGTGTTAGGGACAGGCCCAGGGGAGACTATCACGACGGCAGTTGGTACCCAGGGACGGACACAGGAGTCACAGCAGGAGACCGGAGAGGCTGGCGGGAGGACCAACAGGACAGGAACACAGAAGATGGACAGGACTGAGATGCAGGCAGGCATGGCAGCAACATGGGAAAATGGCAAAGCAGAGACAAGGGCTGGAAGACAAGGCAGAGACATGGGAATAAGACGAGACGGAACCATGGGCAGGCAGGCACTAGGAGAGAGGAAACAAGGAGAGGGAAGGTGAGACTCAGGAACAGGCGACAGGAGCTTGCTGCAGGGAAGAGAGCAGTGGGACATGGGGCCAGGATCACTTTTGAGGCACAAATGACAGACAGGCACAGCCAGGATGAAGAGGCAGCCTGATATGCAGAGTTCACAGCGAAACTTCAGGGTCAGGGTCCTCCAGGGGCAAAGAGCAGGCTGGAAGGAGCAGCAGAGATCAGGCAGGATGGAGTGCTTGTGCGCTGCTAAACACAGTGTGGGTGCACACCCGATGGGAAGCAGGAGGTGAAGCAGGCACCGGAGGGCGAGCGGGAGCGCGCCTGGACACCGAGGACAGGTAAGTATGCTGGGGGTTGAGAGGCAGCGACGTGACAGGTGGCAGCAGCGGCGGCGGTGGCGTGACAGCCTCTGACCAGCAGCATCTGCGGGTCTGCAGCTCACAATGGTGGCAAGGGATGCCTAGACTGGGCCTTATTGACACAGCAAAGGATCAGCCAATTCACGCAATCTGCCAACTTTGCAAAAAAACTGAGTTGATGTAAAAAATGTAATAATTTGATTAATGTATGTGTGAAGAAACCAGAGTATATCTTAATTACCCAGATGACTATGTTTTCACAAACCAAGAAGAATTTAATTTTTTCAGTATATTGGCTTGTGGATTTAAGTGTTTATTTCTGGTCGTTCAAGAAGACAGACTACAAACTGATGTACCATTTAACATACTGTGCTAGTCTGTAATACTGATTTGCGCATAGTGTGTTTATCTTTGTTTATTGATGTGTGCTGATACGCTAAACAACCTAGGGGGTTTCGGCTGTGGTTGGACAGATACAGATCTGATCCAGTGACCATTGCCGAAGCAAGGAAATGTTTGGCGAAAGACTGGTTTAGGACCCACTGGTTGCCTGGTTTCATGGAGATGGTCAGATAAGCCAGATATTGACTCATGTCAAATGGATTTGGACCTTGTATGGACTGTCATCTCCCTACATTTGTCGTTATCTCCTCTCTGTGTGTGTATCACAGGTGAAATAATGACCCTGGGAGCGCTGACCTAATATCTACCATTATCTTGGCAAGTTAGCGGAAAGGTGAGACCCTGTAATGTGCACTCTCTTGGGGGTAATTGCAGGGATTGTTCTGTTTGTAATTGGGTGTTGTGGTTCAATAAAGTATTGTCACACTGGTTTATCCTAAACCTGTGTTGTCTGAGTAGAATTATGTCCACATTTAATGGGAGAGCGGGTGTTAGATGGGACAATCCCTGGGCAATGCGGTGTCGGCTAGCAGACTTGGGTGCCTGCCAACGCACCGTTTCTCCACAATTGGTGGCAGCATGTGGGACACTACTCTGCCCGCCGGAACCAGGGGAGCTGCAGGGGACTTGTGTTCGTAGACACCTTCCAGGGCTTCACAACCAGGGAGGTATACAGACAGACTCAGCAGACCAGTGATGAGGCATGCACAGCAGGTTTTGGACATTACTATGTCCAACTCCACCAACTCGGCCTTGGGAAGAAGACCACAGTGGATCTATGACCTCAACAACAAATGGAAAGTACAGGAGATATTCCAGTTTCAACAGATTGAATGGGATTTAATCTAGGAACTACAGAGTGAGGAGGAAGCCATGCATGGACCCAATGGATAGCAGTTGTTACTCTTCAATTATGTGTGCATTTTATTTTTGTAAGGAGGACATGGAATGTGCTCTAAGGAAACTGGATGATTGGAATCCTATAACATCAGACTAATTAGGATGAGGGAGCTATGTGAAGAAACCAGAGTATATCTTAATTACCTAGACAACTATGTTTTACCAACCAAGAAGAATTGACTTTTATCTTTATATTGGCTTGGGGATTTAAGTATTAATTTCTGGTGGGTCAATAAGACAGACTTGCATACCATTTAGCATACTGTGTAAGTCTGTAATAGTGACTTGTACATAGTGTGTGTTTATCTTTGTTTATTGATGTGTGCTGATATGCTAATTGTGTATTGTAGTCTGGATCCAGTTTGTTGACTTTGAAAGTAGAGAGGGAAAAGAATATGAGTGTGGACTGAAGGACACTGGGTAATTCTAAAAATAGCTTACATGCCTCAGGTATAAAAAAAAGACTCAGAGATCTCATCACTTCTATTGAAGTAAAGAGCTACTAGTCGAACTTTCTGCACAACACTTCACAGACAAGAGACAGGACTGCAGCCAGTTCATCATGGCACCATCGCAAGGGACACAGATCTATGATTCTATAGGAAACAAACTAGGGGGCTTCGGCTCCGGTAGGAAGGATACAGATCGGATCCAGTGATCTTTGCTGAAGCATGGAAACGATTGGAGAAAGCCAGGTTTGGGACCCACTGGTTACCTGGTTCCATGTAGATGGTTGGATAAGCCATGTGGTGACTCTCATGTCAACTGGCTTTGGACCTTGCATGGACTGTATGGACTGTCATCTCCCTATGCTTGTCACTACCTCTTCTGTGTGTGTATCACAGGTGGAATAGCGACCCTGGGAGCTCTGATGTGTCAACTGGCTTTAGACCTTGTACAGATTCTATGGACTGTTCTCTGTCATCTCCCTATGCTTGTCGATATCTCATCTCTCATCTCTATCACAGGAGGAATAGTGAGTTTGGGAGCTCTCACGTACCATCTACCATTATCCCGGTGAGTCAGCGGAAGGGTGAGACCCTGTAATGTGCACGATCTTGGGGGTAATTGCTGGGATTGTTCTTGCTTCAGAGAAGAAAATCCACACTGCTACAACTCCTGAGACAAAATGTCCACTTCGTGGAGCCACCTTGTTAAATACAACGTCCTATGGATTCACAGGTGCCAACCCATATAAACGGTTTCATAGATCCATGTGATAAAGAAAGAAAAGGGTGGCACTCACCGCTTCTAAAATCCAGTCTTTATTGTTGTAAATTAAAACATCTTCAGCAGGGAGGGTAGAACAATAAAGAAAGGTCAGACGATGGCCGTTTCACGCGCCTGCGCTTCTATGGGTCCTGTTGCTGATAGGAAGTGATGAGGCAAAAAATACTCTATGACAGGTAAGGTAACTCCCCCTTTTTTCCCCGCTCACCTCCTTATTATCAAAAATACCTATTAAATACCAAATATATTCAAAGTTAATTATATAAAATTTAACCCCTTAGTGACAGAGCCAGTTTACAGCTTAATGACCAGGTCAATTTTTACAATTCTGACCACTGTCATTTGATGAGCTTATAACTCTGGAATGCTTTAATGGATCCTGCTGATTATGAGAATGTTTTTTCATGACATATTGTACTTCATGGTAGTGGTAAAATTTCTTTGATATGTCTTGCATTTATTTATGAAAAAAATGGAAATATGGCAAAAATTGAGAAAATTTTGCAATTTTAAAATTTTAAATTTTTATGCCCTTAAATCAGAGAGATGTGTCACAAATTTCTTAATAAATAACATTTCCCACATGTCTACTTTACATCAGCACAATTTTGGAAGCAAATTTTTTTTTGTTAGGAAGTTATAAGGGTTAAAATTTGACCAGCGATTTCTCATTTTTACAACAAAATTTACCAAACCATTTTTTTAGGGACCACATCATACTTAAAGTCACTTTAAGGGGTGTACATGACAGAAAATACCCAAAGTGACACCGTTCTAAAAACTAGACCCCTCAAGGTGCTCAAAACAACATTGAAGAAGTTTATTAACCCTTTATGAACTAAAGCAATGTGGAAGGAAAAAATTAACATTTAACTTTTTTTGCAAAAAATTTAATTCAGAACCAATTTTTTTTATTTTCACAAGTGTTAAAAGAGAAAATGAACCACAAAATTAGTTGTGCAATTTCTCCTGAATACGTTATTACCTCATATGTGGGGGTAAACCACTTTTTCAGCGAACGGCAGAGCTTGCAATGGAAGGAGCACCATTTGACTTTTTCAACACAGAATTGGCTGGAATTGAGATTGGATGCCATGATGCATTTGGAGAGCCCCTGATGTTCCTAAACAGTGGAAACCCCCAACAAGTGATCCCATTTTGGAAAATAGACCCCTTAAGGAACTTATCTAGATGGTGGCGAGCACTTTGAACTTTCAATTGCTTCACAGAAGTTTATAACGTAGAGCCGTGAAAATTAAAAATCATTTTTTTCCTCCAAAATGATTTTTTAGCCTGCCATTTTTTATTTTCCTAAGGGTAACAGGAGAAATTCGACCACAAAAGTTTTTGTGCAATTTGTGCTGAGTATGCTGATACCCCATATGTGGGGGAGAACCACTCTTTGGGCGCATGGGAGAGCTCGGAAGGGAAGGAGTGCCATTTTGGAATGCAGACTTTGATGGAATAGTCTGCGGGCGTCATGTTGCATTTGCAGAGCCCCTGATGTACCTAAACAGTGGAAACCCCTGCAAGTGACCCCATTCTGGAAACTAGACCCCCAAGGAACTTATCTAGATGTGTGGTGAGCACTTTGATACCCCAAGTGCTTCACAGAAGTTTATAACGCAGAGCCGTGAAAATAAAAGGTCTTTTATTTCCACAAAAGTGACTTTTAGCCCCCAATTTTTAGACCCCCAAATTTGGTAAATAGTGGAAACCCCTCAATTCTTGCTGAAACCCTAACCCCAACACACCCCTAACCCTAATCCCAACCCTAACCCTAACCCCAACACACCCCTAACCCTAATCCCAACCCTAACCCTAATCCCAACCCTAATCCCTAATCCTAATTCACCCTAACCCTTATTCTAACCCTAGCACTAACCCTAACACTAGCCCTAACGCAGCCCTAACCCTAGCCCTAACCATAATCCTAGCCCTAACCCTATCCCTAGTCCTAACCCTAGCCCTAACCCTAATGGAAAAATGAAAAAAAAAAATTCATTATGTTTGCTTAACTAAGGGGGTGATAACCGGGTGGGCTATTTACCATTTATTTTATTTTGATCACTATGATAGTTTATCATAGTGATCAAAATGAATGAATGGAATCTGCCAGCCATAGCCTACAGATTCCCGACGGGCACACTGCGCATGCACCTGCCGTTTTCTCCGGATCCAAGATGACGGCGCCCACCGGAGGATGCCGGCAGGACGCAGGAACACCGGGAGGGGACCCTGGACCACAGAGAGGTACTGGGGGGATTGGGAACCCTCTTTCTCTCTCCTCTGATGTGCGATCACATGAGAGGAAAGAGAAATTAAATGCAAAATCGCAGGTGTTTTTTTGCAGTCGCCGTTATAGGGTTAATAACGGCGATCGCAAAAGCGGGGTCAGCAAAAACCGACCCGATTCATGTTCTCTGGGGTCTCGGCTACCCCCTGCAGCCGAGACCCCGGAGAAAATCTGACACTGGGGGGTGATATTTACTTACTCTACATCGCCGTGAATTCATGGCGCTGTGGTTTAAGTATCCTTAATTACTGCCGTTAAAAGGCGTATCGGCGGTCTTTAGGGGTTAAAGTAGCATGATCTATACAGAAACAAGGAAGCACCAGAGCTAATAAATTCACAAAAAAGCAGACATGTCCAATTTATCATTGAAACCCGTGGCCTCTAAAGCCGGTACGCGCATTATCAGCCTAGCCTCTCTTCTTAGGAGCAATCTATGCAAATCGTCCCCGTGTGGTGGCAAAGTAACTCTTTATAAGCCTGCATAACGTAGGACATCTGCATCTCCTCCATGCTGCTCTCTAATATGTTTGATAAGACGTGGAACTCCTTTGCCTGTTCGTATTGAATTTACATGCTCACTAAATCTTATAAATAGAGGCCGAATTGTTTTGCCGATCTAAAAAAATCTGCAAGGGCAAAATAAAACATATACGGCATATCTGGTCCTGCATGAGATAAAATCTCATACAACATGAGTAATGTAACCTATTTGTAAGGAATGACCTATAGTGTGCTGGGGACAAAAGTTCCTATATGGCCACATTTAAAATTACCTTTAGGGGTACCCATCCCAAGGCAATCTTTTTTGTCAGCTTTCATACAATTGTGGACCAGGATTTCTAAAATATGCCAGATTTATTTTTTTTTACTTCAATAAATTTTTATTGCATATTTTCGAAAAAGAAAACATAAAAGCAACAACACCCCCAAAGTATGGGTTTAAACAAGGGAAACATAAGCATAAATGCCCATACTCATAGAGTGACATAATGTATAAAACAGAAAACATATTGACACTTGCATAAAAAAATCATATGAAAAGACATAAATGTTCAATGCAAAGGGGCGGAATTCTAAGTAACCACGGTTCCCATATTCGATCAACATTTTTCTTGGTAACTGATGAGTGCGCCAGAGGTTTGTTCATATCGACAATGTATATTGATTTTTGTCCACCACTTCTCTCATGGTGGGAAGAGACATCCCCTTCCATTTAGCTGCAAAGGTGAGCCTAGCCACAATTAGAATATGTGACACTATACCCCTGATAGCTAAAGGAAAATCAGTTGTCCCTATATGCAACAGCCCCATTGATTGTGTCAAGTTAAGAGAGATGACTGGGATTCAGGTTAACAACATATTTATAGTATTCCAAAAACCGATCGCCACCGGACAGGACCACCACATGTGGCTCAACGATCCCAAACCTCCACAATCTCTCCAGCAAGCTGAAGTCTGGTTTGGCCCATAATGGACTAGTTCTCCTGGACACCTATACCTCCTAAGTTGCATCTTTTTTAACTGTTCTTGGTGACCAATACAAGATGATACTCTATGTTTTTCTCATAAACTATCCCTCCATTCCTCTGGATCCCACGTTGCCCCCAATTCCTCCTCCCATTTTAGCATATATGATAATTTAGAATCCACCTCTGGATCATTTAATACACTATAGAGGATTGAAACACCTTTGGAGCCTGGTTCGGGTCGTAGGAGGAATCCTATGGCTTTGTGATTCACAGGGGGTTTAACCCCTTCCTGACCTTTGAAGCCACATAGGCGTCATGAAAGTCGGTGCCGGTCGGGTGACCTGGGTCACTGAAAGGTCACCCGACCCGCACACACAGGACCCTTCGTACTTCACCACAGAGGGGGTGGCTTAGCCCTCATGTGGCTACGATCGCTCTGATTCTCTGTTAAAAGTGAAACAGCCAATCAGGGCGATTGAAATTTGATGAAATATTACAATCAATATTACAATCCAATCCAATCCAATAGCATTTGCCATGGCTGGAGACCAAGATCTGACCCCCCACCAGCTGGTGGGAGCGATTGGCCCCCACCACCGATTGACGGCGGTGATCTGGCACCGCCGTTAAAATCTGTCCCCTCCCCCTTCCCTCCACCCCACCCCACCACTTTTTGATTTCCCCCTCACCCCCCGGTACCTCTTATGTCCCTCTGGCCATCCCAGTGTCCCACCATCCTAAATCATGGGTGCCGCCATCTTGGAAAATGGCGAGCATATGTGCAGTGTGCCTGCCGGAATCTGCCGGCTGCAGATTTATTCATTCATTTTGGTCTCTGTGATAAACTCTCACAGTGATCAAAATGAAAAAAAAGTAACCCCCCCTTAATCACCCCCATAGGTAGGCACAAATAACAAAATAAAGAAAATATTTTTATTTTTCCATTAGGTTTCTGGCTGGAATTAAGGCTAGGGTTGGAATTAGGGTTGGTTGGCATAATTCATGGTGGGAAGTCCAACGGTATATGATCGTCTTCCATTTTAGAATTTTAGATTTTTTTTATTTTAGATTTTTAGTCCAGTCTTTCTTGACTTTATAAGGGCATGACATGCCTATATCTATGTCTCCTCCTCCTCCTTTTACTCCTCCACCTCTTTTCTATATGTAGTTGCCCTTTTCCATATGTTATTTTTGTCTTCTGAGCATTTTGTCTGCTTTGGGACACCTTTTAAGGTGTTTTTAAGCGTTTTCTATGTGTTTGTATGTGTTTGTGTTTGCCTACCATTGTTTTCAGTGGGGCTCGAAGGTGTTCGTCGAACATTCGACGAACTTTCCTCCTGTTCGACGAACCAAACCGAACTCAAACACTAGCGGGGTGGCTCAACACTACTCCTGATATATAGACGTACATTTTTAATGTTTAAACTATGCTATATATACCTGGTATCTGGTGATACTGTACCCTTTCTGCCAGGAAGTCCTACTCCAACCAACACTCTAACTGTATCATTGACACCTGGAACATTGGCCCACATGTGTGATTATTTCTTGCGGATCTTCTTTTTATATTGTGGTGTGATCCATCCTGAGCGTGTAAGAGTCTATGGGTTACTTCTGCAATTTATAAGTAGAGTTAAAAATTACCCCAAAAATGTATACAGCTCTATGCTTGTGATACATTACCCATTTACTGCTTTTTATATTCTGGTCTAATCCAAACTGACCAAGTGAGAGTCTGTTTCTGACTGTGGAAATAAATACTGAGATTGACAATGACCCCTACACTGTGTACAGCTGTACGCTTCAGGTCCATTACCGTTTTGCGGCTTTTTATATTGTGTTGTAATCCATACTGAGCCTGAGAGCGTCTGTGTCTGCCTCCTGAAATATATACGGAGATTTAGAATGTTTAAACTATACTATATATATCTGGTATCTGATGATACTGTACCCTTTTTCTACTTTTGATATTCTTGTCTAATCCATACTGAGCCTGTGAGCGTCTCTGTGTGACTCATGAAATATATAGGGAGATTGACAATTATCCTTTGACTGTATAGAGCTGTACGCTTCTGATACAGTACCATGTATCTGATGTTATTTTGGGTACATATTCTCCAAAATTTGGAAGTATGGTGGAAGTGGCTGCGGACGTGGGCATGGGGGGGCCAGCTGGTACTGGTGCATCTGCTGGTAGTGGCAAAAGCATAATAGCAGCTAAGGCAGGAGGTGTTGAGCCTGCGTCATGGTCTGGTTCCGGAACGCCTGGAAGGCTACCTTTTCTGGGAGTAGGTTAACCGCTTTTAAAGCTGGAGCATCAGGAACTGGTTTTGGCTTACATTGCCGAAACAGACTCCAGCAAATATGCCCTCCTCTTCTGAAGTTTCAAAAAATGCAAGCACTGAGTCGTCAAGTGCTGGCTCCTGGTCAGGAAGGACCCCTTTCCTTGTGTCCTTCACCCCCACCGAAAGTGAATGATGCAGCAGGCCACACTTCACATTAGTCCATGTAGGTCTTTCCCACATGCCATGCCTGGGTTATCAAGTCAAATCGTGAATTCCCCAGTCCAAGATGAATCTGACAAGGAGTGTGGGTGGCCAGCCAGGGCTGTAGGGTTAATTGGTTCCGGGCCGGTGTCTCAGAGGGATGTGTCACGGTGGTGGTGACCCGGTCCGTGGGCATGGGTATCCATGCAAATGGGTGAATAACATTTCTAGGTGAATGATACGTGACGCCACCTGTGGTTTCTGATCAGATTGACCAGCGCTGCAGTGTCGCTTCTCTGGGACAGATGTTGTGGTGCAGCTAAGATGTAGAAGCCCTGCCCAGGTAGGGCCTTTGTCACAGGGCAGATGAAAGAGTTGGTAGATGGTGTGCAGTGCAGGATGTAGCAGAGCCGTGTGCCAGGCGCAGGAGAAAGATGACAGACACAGTCATGCAGTTCCTTTACCTGTACTTGGTAAGTGCCATCCAGGACCCAAAGTACAGATGGAGAAGGAGTTGGTCAGCCTGGAAGCAAATTAGGAATTCTGTCTCTGCAGATAGGTATTGTGGCCTCTGTTCTAGCGCTTTTCTGAGGTATTTGCAGTAATGAGTTCACTGAAGTTCCCCTTGTTGACTCTCTTTTGAAACTTTCTCGTATGGCAGGCAGCCGTAGCCTTTTCCTTCTGGCTCATACAAGTCGCTGCTGGGGCCTCCGAGCCATAGTTGGGAACAGAGCATTTACAGCTGCTACTTCTTCCGGTTTCTGCTGCAGGACCATTAGTGTCCCTACAAACTTAGAGACCGGAATCCAGACCATGTGCTCCAGCTACGAGTGAGCCTTAACTCTGCTCATCCTCCAGCTCCCCTTCTCACATCCACACACTTCCCCTTCCCTTCACAGACTGCCCCATCTTCCCTCCTCCCGACCACAGAGAGCAGCTCCTCAGCAGTCAGGTTCAGAGCTCTCCCTGCTGGCCTGGAGTGGGAACTGTGTTGTGTGTTGGTTTAACTGCTACAGAGATCCTTCATTGCTCCCAAGCATGACATCACACTCCCTAGGAGGAAGGTAATGCCACTGTGGCGACCGTACTCCTGGGGGCGCCACAAGTGCACTGATGCCCAGTCACTGCTACATGATTCTGATGGTACATTGACCCAGACCATTACATTCCCCTCACTCTCTACACAGCCAGAATCTGACCTTGATGAAACTCAGGTTCCCCTTCCCGCATACTATACCACCTTACACGGTGACAAAGAGGAAGATGCATATAAAAGTGCAGGTTCCTTGAGCAGGTGGGGGGCATACTCATTGGCGACGGCACTGGCACAGGGCCCCTCATAGTACGCAAAAGTGTCCCTGCCAGTGGGAGGGGCCCACCCACCGTCATACACCCGCTGTCAGACACCCGCTGTCAGACACATCGCCGTACTATGAGGGGCCCTGTGCCAGTGCAGTCACCAATGAGTGGGCTCCTTGATCAGGATCACAGCACTTGCAAAGTTGAAATACTTACTTCTCCCTGCTCCACCGCCGTGATGTCTTCCGCATTTCCTGACAGAGACATTCTGGTCAGAGAGCGCAATGACATCACATCTGTACGCTCTCTACCTAAACAGTCCAAGTGCAGAGAGATGGAAGATGGGGACGATGAGGAATCCAGACTAGTACAGGGATTCCCTAGCGAGGAGACTTACTTAATTGTTTTAAAGGTTGAGAACAATTTTTGGGGAGCACTATACTCTGGAGAATGATATATGGGGCCCACCATACACTGGAGCATTCCAAAGGCAGACATCAGACACTGGAGCAGCATTTACAGGGCCCATTATTCACTGGAGCATTAGAAATGGGGCCCATTATATATGGAGCATTATTTGGGCTCATAAGACAGTGGCGCTTCATCCATGGGGACCAACATATACTGTAGCATTATGTGGAGCTCATCATATACTTTATGGAACATTATATGGGACCAATGATTCTGTATGGAGAAATATATGGGCCTCATTACTCTGTATATCACACTATGCGGTGGCCATAATACTGTATGGAGTAATATACTGTCCGTTTTTGGAGCTATTGGAGAATTTAAAATGGATATCAGTCATGTGATGTAAGAAGTGAAGTATTTTTCATTGTACTATACCGCTATTTCTCTGCCGTATCAGAGGATCATGAATTGTGGCATGTGTTAAAGGAGCCCATTGGCACTCTTTGGCCTTGGGCCCACGAAAATCTGGAGCCAGCCCTACCCCCCCACAACTTTAGCCAAATAACCACAAGTTTTCAATGCCTAACTATTATTACAAAGTAAATTAAGGTTGACACGCTTAAGTAATAATTGATGTTTTGGGCATCAAAATGAGCACTGTAGGTGTGTTTCCTGTCCTCCACTCACTGCCGACTTTTCTACCCCATTGACTTGCATTGGGTTTCGTGTTTCAATCGACCTTCAACTTTTCACGATAATTGGCTGATTTCGTTCGACCCGACTTTTGCGAAAAGTGGGTTTCATGAAACCCGACTCGACCCGAAAAAAGGCAAAGTCGCTCATCTCTACTGCAAGGTCTTGGACCGTTTGCCGGTGAATTCTCTCCTTGCCAAGTTGGAGAAGTGTCAATTTGAGCAGGGGTCCTTGCCGTTCTTGGGCTATATCATCTCGGCTCAGGGGTTAGCTATGGATCCTGCCAAATTGCAGGCGGTAATCGACTGGCAGAAGCCCCACTCCCTTAAAGCAGTGCCTTTTTGGTCTTCATTAATTATTACCGCCAGTTCATTCCCCACTTCTCCACACTGGTGGCTCCTTTGATCGCCCTCACCAAAATGGGAGCCAATCCAAAGGTTTGGTCGGAACAGGTCTCCGCGGCCTTCTTGTCTCTTAAGACCCATTTTAATGGCGCTCCTATCCTCCATCGTCCTGATGTGGATAAATCCTTTATCCTAGAAGTAGATGCCTCCTCCGTCGGTGCAGGGGCAGTACTTTTCCAGAAGGATGTCCAAGGTCAGAAGCATCGCTGCTTCTTTTTCTCCAAGACCTTCTCACCGGCGGAGAGAAACTACTCCATCGGGGACAGGGAGCTGCTGGCAATGAAATTGGCCTTTTCCGAGTCGAGACATCTCCTGGAAGGAGCTCGGTTTCCCTTTCAGGTATACACCGACCAAAAAAACCTGGTGTATTTACAAACGGCCCAGCGGTTGAACTCTCGCCAAGCCAGGTGGTCTCTTTTCTTCTCCCACTTCCGCTTCACCTTGCACTATCTGTCCGGTGAGAACATCCGGGCTGATGCTCTCTCTCACTCGGTGGTGTCAGCGGAGGAGGAGGCTGAGCCTCAGCTAATCGACCCTTCTGAGAGTCTGAGGACCATGGCTCCGGTCACTCTTGAGTTGGTATCGCCAGGCAAGACCTTTGTCCCTCCCCACCTGCGGCCAGAAGTTCTCGCATGGGCTCACGCCTCCAGGGTGGGTGGTCACTTTGGTATTAGGCAGACCACGGAACTCCTGGCAAGGACTTATTGGTGGCCACACATGGCTCGGGACACAAGAGAATACATTCAGGCATGTGTCTCCTGCGCTCGAAACAGGTCCTCTAGGCAGAGGCGGGCTGGGTTACTGTATCCCTTGCCGGTGGCAGACAGACCCTGGGAGATGGTTGGCATGGATTTTGTGGTCGGCCTGCTCAAATCCAATGGCAGCACGGTCATCTGGGTGGTCACCGATCATTTTTCTAAAATGGTGCATCTGGTGCCACTCGCGTGGCTGCCTTCTGCTCTTGGTCTCGCCTCGCTATTCATGAAGCACGTTTTTCGTTTGCACGGTATGCCAGACAAGATAGATAGTGACCGGGGTCTCCAGTTTGCGTCTTGGTTTTGGAGGGAGCTCTGCAGTCTGCTCAGCATTGAGCTAAATTTGTCCTCCGCCTATCACCCCGAGACGAACGGGTTGGTTGAGAGAGCTAAACAAACTCTGGTCACATACCTGCGACATTTTGTCTCGACCAGGCAGGATGACTAGGCATCCTTACTACAGTGGGCAGAATTTGCTCTGAACAATGCAGTAGCTGATTCCACCGGTCAGACCCCGTTCCTCTTTAATTATGGCCAGCATCCGCGCATCCCCGTCCCGATGTCAGTATCTTCCACTGATGCCAGGGTGGCAGACTGGGCGATGGAGGCTCGTGACATCTGGGATCACACTCAGGATGCCATTCGGGCCTCTAAGGAGAGAATAAGGGTGTCCGCTGACATGCATCGGTGCCCCGCTCCTACTTTTGCACCTGGTGACTTGGTGTGACTCTGCCCAAAATATCAGGCTGCAGGCCGAGTCCACCAAGTTTGCGCTGCCATATATCGGTCCCTTCAAGGTCCTGGAGCAGATCAACCCCGTGGTTTATCGCCTGGCTCTTCCTCCCCAATTGGCCATTTCAGACACCTGCCCACTTATCCCGGTTTTCTGAGTCATCTACCGGGACATCCGACTTGTCTTCAGATGAATTCGAGGTCAATGCCATGGTGGGATGCAGGGTGGTACATGGCAAAAAATTTTATTTGGTGGACTGGAAGGGTCATGGTCCTGAGGCTCGGACCTGGGAGCCAGTGGAGAATATCCATGCCCCACTCCTTATCGCGGCATTTGAGCGCAGTGAGGCTCAGAGGGGAAGGGGCCCTAGGAGGGGGGTAATGTTAGGCATTGGGTTCCGGGCGCTGTACAGCGGGAATCCAGAGCCTTGCCATCTTCGGTCACCCATTCCCCTCTGGCCACAGTGGAGCCTGCTCAGCAGACTCCACGATCCTGGCATTCTGCCCTCACCAGCATCGTGGGCTCGGTTGGTGCTGCCACCTCTGGTCCAGGTATGGCAATGCAGTCTGTCCAGCAGCAAAAGACTCCAGAGGCTAAGTCCTCCCTTTGCTCCACTGAGCGTGCTCAGGAGACAATCTCCCATTGGGGATCGGGAGTCACATGCTCAGGTCCTTCTCCAGTTCTGATTGGTCCATCTGGAGGATTTGGAAGGTCCCGGAAGGGCACAGATATAAAAGGCTCGCATGGCCGCCCCGCCATGTGCTATGATAGACTCTGAGGCTAATGCATTTAGTGTATGAGTGATGATGGATGAATGAGCCTGGTGACTGACACATTAAATTTCCCCCCTCCTTGCATATTACGTATGTGTTAGGGTGAGGGATTAGAGTCAGTACGTTAGCTCTACATTGCATAGTGCCGCAGTGTTGCTCCACATCCACCGCTAGCGCCTAGGGCGTCAGCCAGTATAGGCCTCCTTGGCCACTGCTATCGCAGCGTCCGCTAATTACGCCGTGCGCTTTAGTCCATCAGAGCGGATACTGCACACATTGCAGAAGTGGTTCACACCCCGTGACCTGTGAAACTAACAGGTTGCGGTTGTTCGCCGGCAGGCACGTGTTACTTGAAGTAATGGCGCACGTGCCTGTTAGCACCGGCTCAGTGATTACGCATCGGTGTCCGGCTTTACTCCTACATGCCTTTCCCTCATTGTTTAGCAGCAGTTGGTCACATCTGCACGGTGGGCCCTGGGCTGCGAACGCACCTTATATATTATTTCATCTTTATTATTTGGTGCATTCCGCCAGCCCCGTAACAGGTATTTTACATTAAAAACCCATTTATATCCTATAGCTTTTCTTCCTTCTGGTAATTCCGTTAGTGTCCACGTCTTTGAGTCATGCATGGATTTTATTTCTGTTTCTGCTGCTTTTATTAGCTTCTTCTTCAGGAAGTTGAGATATGTCTTCCCAAGAGGTAGGTTCATAAATTTTACTTGAACTTGCATTATATGAGAGGCGTATTGGTGGTTTTCCTTTGTTTTCTCTTGTTGAAAGTCTTGGTTCTGTGTCTGTTTGTATCTCTTCACTTTCAGAATTCTGTTTTTTATCAATTTCAACTTCTTTTCATCAGATATTCCTTCAGCTATATCACTGCTGTTTTTCTCATTTTTGTTTCCAGTGAAATCATAATGTCTTCATTTAGATCCTCAATGAATTTCACACTGTTACTCACCGCGACTCTGTCTGTTTTGGGTTCTAGGATTCTATATCCTTTGCAATTGTCATATTATCCAACAAATATTCCTTCTATGGACTTATTTTTAAGTTTGGAAAGTTTTTCTGTTGGAATGAATACAAAAACTTACAAGCAAAAACTCTTAAATGATTCACCTTTGGTTTCATACCTTGCCGCAGTTCATATGGAGTTTTTTTTTCAGTTTTCTGGAAAAAAGTTGGTTTTGTAGAAATGTAGCTGTCATTGCTGCCTCACCCCAATATTTCTCTGGTAGTTTGGAATCTGTCAGCATACACTTTATCATTTCAGTCAGAGTTCTGATTTTCCTTTCTGCTACTCCATTTTGTTCAGGTGTATATGGAACAGTCTTTTGATTTCTATGCCATTTTGTCTTAAGTAGTTTTCTATTTCGTGTCCTGTAAATTCTCCTCTATCATCACTTCTGATGACAATTGGCTTCCTCTGAAACTTGTTATTTGACTTTGCACATAGTCTACTATTTTATTGAAACCTTCGCTTTTGTTCTTGATCAAGTATGTGACTGTGTATCTTGAGTGGTCATCTATAAAAGTCACCATATATCTATTTCCTCCTGATTTTGTCACTTTCGTGGGTCCACATATGTCAGTATGCACCAAATCAAGTGGTCTTGGGCTTTTTATCTCACTTTCTTTAGGAATATTCTTGTGGCTTTAGATTTTATACAACATTCACATCTTACGGTAATTGAGCAATCAGATATCAATAGATCCTGTCAATTCTTTCCTTTGTAGCTCCATTATACTTTCAGGATGTCTGTGTCCTAGACGTCTATGCCACATGTGAATACAATTCTTGTGTACACAACTTCTTCTGTTCCTTTAATGTGCCTAGATGATATAATTGTTCATCTGCCTTGACATTGATTATTACCTTATTTCCTGCTAGGATTGTACATTCATCATCTTTGAATTTCACAGTAAGTCCTTCAGCTGTTAGATGTTTCACAGATAACAATCCTCCTTCTAACCCTGGAATATATAACACATCCTGGACAAGTACTTGTTAGAACAGTTTAGCATTCCTTGTCCAACACTTTATGCAGTTACTTTGCTTCCATCTGCAAGATAAATGGCTTCCTTCTAATTTAAATCAAGTTCAGTAAAGACATTTTTATTACTCGTCATGTGACTTGTTGCTCCTGAGTCAATAAACCAACCAAATGATGATTTCTTATCAGTTACTTTAAATGAGCCATTCCAATTACTTTCACATGAATCAGAAATTGTGTTTTTCACCTTCTGTGTATTCTCCCTATGGTGTAGTTTCTGTTGTTCTGCTTTCCATGTAGTACAGTCTTATGTCCTTTTTTCGTACATCTGAAACATTCTCTTGTCTCTTTATTATACAGTCGTTTTGATTCTGTAGCTTTAAGAGAATTTCCACTATCTTTTTCAGAAGAAGAATCATTTGTTTGTACTTTCCTTCTTTGATATTCATCTATGAGTCTGGTCTTCACAAATTCTAATGTAATGTCTATTTCAGGTCTTGTGTCTAGTGCATTTATTAAAGCAGTGTATGAATCCGGTAAACTGCACAATACTGTTGCTGCTACATGGCTTTCCTTAACCCCTTCCTGACATCCGAAGTACTATCCCGTCCATGGAACCCGGGCCCCTATGCCCATGGACGGGATAGTACGTCTACCGCGATCAGCGGCGCCCACGTGGTGAGCGCCGCTGATCGCGGCCGGGTGTCAGCTGATTATCACAGCTGACACCCGGCACAATGTGTCAGGGGTGGTCACGGACCGCCCCCGACACGTTAACCCCTTGCACACCGCGATCAAACACGATCGTGGTGTACCGGGAGTTAAAGGGTAGCATCGGCAGGGAGGGGGCTCCCTCCGTGCTTCCCTGAGCCCCCCACGGCAGCGCAATGTGCAGCGCTGCTGCAGGGGGCTCCTTTCCTCCAGTCCCCCGAATCCAAGATGGCGACGGGGGCCTTCGGGGGCCTGCAGGAAGCTGGCTTCCTCAGTGCCTGCAAAGCGCAGGCAAGAGGAAGTCTTCTTCAATGCCTGTGACAGATTGCTGATCTGTCACAGTGACCTGTGATGTGACACATCAGCGATCTGTCACAGGACAGTGATGTCCCACCTGGGACTATGTAATAAAGTAAAAAAAAATAAAAAAAAAGTGTAAAAATAATTTTAAAAAAATCGCCAAATAAATTAGTAAAAAAAAAAAAAAATATTCCCCAATAAATTCATTTTTTGAAAATAAAAAAAAAACAAAACAATAAAAGAACACATATTAGGTATCGCCGCGTCCGTAATGACCCACGCTATAAAACTGTCCCATTAGTTAACCCCTTTAGCGAACCCCTTAAAAAATAAAAATAAAAAACGAAGCAAAAAATAATGATTTATTATCATACTGCCAAACAAAAAGTGTAATAACGCGCGATCAAAAAGACCCATATAAATATCCATGGTACCGCTGAAAACGTCATCTTGTCCCACAAAAAAAGAGCTGCCACACAGCATCATCAGCAAAAAAATAAAAAAGTTATAGCTCACAGAATAAAGCGATGCAAAAATAATTATTTTTTATATAAAATAGTTTTCATTGCATAAAACCGACAAAACATAAAAAAACGACCTAAATGAGATATCGCTGTAACTGTACTGACAAGAAGAATAAAACCGCTTTATCAATTTTACCGCACACGGAACAGTGTAAACGCACTCCCCCAAAAGAAATTCATGAAACGCTGGTTTTTGTTCATTCTGCGTCCCAAAAATCAGAATAAAAAGCGATTAAAAAATGTCACATGCCCGAAAATTGTACCAATAAAAACGTCAACTTGTCCCGCAAAAAATAAGACCTCACATGACTCGGTGGGTCAAAATATGGAAAAATTATAGCTCTCAATATGTGGTGATGCAAAAAGTACTTTTACAATAAAAAGCGTCTTTTAGCGTGCGACAGCTGCCAAAAATAAAAACCGCCATAAATAGTAAATCAAACCCCCCGTTATCACCCCCTTAGTTAGGGAAAAATAATAAAATTAAAAAAATGTATTTATTTCCATTTTTCCATTAGGGTTAGGGTTAGGGCTAGTGTTAGGGCTAGGGTTAGGGCTAGGGTTAGGGTTAGGGCTAGGGTTAGGGCTAGGGCTAGGGTTAGGGTTAGGGCTAGGGTTAGGGCTTGGGTTAGGGCTAGGGTTAGGGCTGAGTTTAGGGTTAGGGGTGTGTTGGGGTTCGGGTTGGAGTTAGAATTGGGGGTTTCCACTGTTTGGGCACATCAGGGGCTCTCCAAATGCAACATTGCATCTGATCTCAATTCCAGCCAATTCTGAGTTGAAAAAGTCATATGGTGCGCCATCCCTTCCAAGCTCTGCCATGCGCCCAAACAGTGTTTTACCCCCACATGTAGGGTATCAGCCTACTCAGGACAAATTGCAAAACAATTTTTGGGGTCCAATTTCTCCTGTTACCCTTAGGAAAATAAAAAATTGGGGGCAAAAATATCATTTTTGTGGAAAAAAATGATTTTTTTATTTTCACGTCCGAGTGTTATAAACTTCTGTGAAGCACTTGGGGGTTCAAAGTGCTCACCACACATCTAGATAAGTTCCGTGGGGGGGTCTAGTGTCCAAAATGGGGTCAATTGTGGGGAGTTTCAATAGTTTAGGTACATCAGGGGCTCTCCAAACGCACATGACACCCGCAGACCATTCCATCAAAGTCTGCATTCCAAAATGGCACTGCTTCCCTTCCGAGCCCCGACGTGTGTCCATACAGTAGTTTTCTCTCACATTTGGGGTGTCAGCGCACTCATGACAATATGGACAACAACTTTTGTGGTCCAATTTCTCCTGTTACCCTTGGGAAAATGAAAAAATTGGGGACTAATTGATCATGTTTGTGGAAAAAATACGATTTTTTTATTTTCATGCCCGGGCATTATAAACTTCTGTGAAGCCCTTGGGGGTTCAAAGTGCTCACCACACATCTAGATAAGTTCCATGCGCCGAAACAGTCGTTCCCCCCCCACATATCAGGTATCAGCGTACTCAGGACAAATTGCACAATAACTTTTGCAGTCCAATTTCTCCTGTTACCCTTGGTAAAATAAAAAAAATTGAACCTGAAGTATTTTTTTTTGTGAAAAAAAGTTAGATGTTCATTTTTTTTTAAATATTCAAAAAAATTCCTGTGACGCACCAAAAGGGTTAATAAACTTCTTGAATGTGGTTTTGAGCACCTTGAGGGGGTGCAGTTTTTAGAATGGTGTCACTTTTGGGTATTTTCTATCATATAGACCCCTCAAAGTGGCTTCAAATGTGATGTGGTCCTAAAAATAAAATGGTGTTGAAAAAATGAGAAATCGCTGGTCAACTTTTAACCCTTATAACTTCCTAACTAGAGTTGAGCGACTTTTGGTTTTTTAGGGTCGCGTTTCGTTTCGTGAAACCCGACTTTTCCAAAAGTCGGGTCGAGCAAGATCGTCCGATTATAGGGAAAAGTCGGGGTCGTCCCGAAACACGAAACCCAATGTAAGTCAATGGGGAATAAAAGTCGGCAGTGAGAGGAGGACAGGAAACACACCTACAGTGCCCATTTGAATGCCAAAAGCATCAATTCTTCTTACTTAAGCTTGTCAACCTTAATTAACTTCATAATATAAGTTACGCACTGAAAAATGGGGGTTTTTTGGCTAAAGTTGTGGGGGGGGGAGGGCTGGCTGCAGGTTTTCATGTGCCCTGGGCGAAAGAGCGCCCCTTTAACACATACCACAACTCATCATGCTCCGATACGGCAGATAAATAGCGGTATAGTACAATGAAAAATACCTCACTTTTTACATCTCATGACGAGGCCCATCTATTTCTCCATACAGAATCATTGGTCCCATATAATGTTTGAAACAGTATATGATGAGCTCCACATAATGCTACAGTATATGTTGGTCCCCATGGATGAAGCTCCACTGTCTTATGGGCCCAAATAATGCTCCAAACATAATGGGCCCCATTTCTAATGCTCTAGTGTATAATGGGCCCTGTAAATGCTGCTCCAGTGTCTGATGTCCACCTTTGGAATGTTCCAGTGTATGGTGGGCCCATCTATCATTCTCCAGAGTATAGTGCTCCCCAAAAATTGCTGTCCCAACATTGAAAACAATCAAATAAGTCTCCTCGCTAGGGAATCCCTGTACTTGTCTGGACAGGTGCTGTAGCTTGCTTAACAGCTCGCCAGCCGTTCTCACGCCCAGTATGGATTGCACGTGATTGCACAAAGGTTAGAAAGGGTACCGTATCCCTGGATAACATGTATGGATAGCGTACACATTCAAAATATATGTCTGTACAGCATGAGGCAGGCTCAGACGGTGTTAGGCCCAGTATGGATTGCACGTGATTGCACAAAGGTTAGAAAGGGTACCGTATCCCTGGATAACATGTATGGATAGCGTACACATTCAAAATATATGTCTATGGAGGCAGGCTCAGACGGTGTCAGGCACAGTATGGATATGACGGCCCAGATTACACAGCGGAGGAGCAGGGAGAGGTAAAGATTGCAAATGCTGGGGCCCTGCCCAAGCAAGGGGGGCCCACTCGTGGGCGTCGGTACTGGCACTGGGCCCCTCATTGTACAGCGGTGTGTCTGACGGCGGGTGTGCACCACCACCGTCAGAGACACTTGATTGCACTATGAGGGACCCTGTGCCAGTGCCCGCGCCCAAGAGTCGGCCTACCCACATGTCCAGGGCAACGGCACTCGCACGGTGTCGTGCGCTAGGTGGTTACCCCGGCCATGGGAGGGAGGCAGCACAGTTAGGGAGTTTTAGAAAGTGGCATATGTTGATGTTGGACATTCAGCTGATGCAAAAGGCGAAAAAGGTGAAGTACCAGGAAGAGGTGGACCAAAGCAAGCCATTTTTCTGTCACCCTATGTGTCATCAGGGGAAGGTGGGACAAAATCCTTGGAAACCCATGCGTGGTTCATTTTAATGAAGGTTAGATCATCCACATTTTGGGTTGACAGACGGGTCCTTTTTTCTGTCAGGATTGATCCAGCTGCACTGAAGACTCTTTCCGATAGCACACTTGCAGCTGGGCAAGCGAGCTCCTGTATGGCATATTGGGCCAATTCAGGCCAGGTGTCCAGTTTAGCGGCCCAATAGTCAAAGGGGAATGACCTGTGTGGGAGAACATCGATATGGGAGGAAAAGTAGTTTGTAACCATAGTTGACAACTGCTGTCTCCTGTCACTTTCCATCGATGCAGTATTACCAGTTGTGTGAGCGGTATTTGAAAAATCAGTCCACAACATTGTCATGAAACCCCTGTCTCCAACGCCACTTCTGCTGTGTGCACCACGAACACCTCTGCCAAGCTGCCCCCGGCCCGTACGGCTCGTGTGAGAACCATCACCGCTGCTGTGTGCTGGGAATGCCTCAAGCAACCGATTTACCAGAGTTGCTTGTTTATTAGCCAATATTAGGTCAAGGTTCTCCTGTGGCAAGATGTTTTGTAATTTGCCTTTATAGCGTGGATCCAGGATGCTGGCCAACCAGTAGTCGTCATCGTTCATCATTTTGGCAATGCGGGGGTCCCTTTTTAGGATCCGCAAGGCATAATCTGACATGTGGGCCAATGTTCCCGGTGTCAATGATGCACTGCGAGTGCTGGGTGGAGGAGCACTTTCTGGCAAATCCACATCCCTCCAGTCACGCACAAACCCTGTACCAGACCTTGCCACGCCAACATTTTCACTTGCCCCACGAGATGCATCCTCCTCCCCTAAGTAATCATCCCCATCATCATCCTCCTCCTCCTCTTCTTCCTCCACCTCGTCCAGGAGAGGTCCCTGAGCAGACAATGGCTGAATGTCATCAAGGATTCCCTCCTCCTCTTCCTCCTCATCAACATTGGCTGCAGACGCCTGCTCCTTAAGGTGCGTCAAAGTTTGCATGAGCAGACGCATAAGTGGGATGCTCATGCTTAGGATGGCGTCGTCTGCGCTTACCAGCCGTGTGCATTCCTCAAAACACTGAAGGACTTTACAAAGGTCTTTCAGCTTCGACCACTGCACGCCTGTCAACTCCATATCTGCTCTCAAAGTGCCTGGCCGTGTATCCTCCCACAAATGCATTATGGCCTGCCTCTGCTCGCACAGCCGCTCCACCATGTGCAGGGTGGAGTTCCACCTTGTTGCAATGTCGATAATGAGGCGGTGGTTGGGAAGGTGGAGCAATCGCTGCAGCTTCTGCATACAAACGGAGTGTACAGGCGACCGGCGGATGTGCGCGCACAGTCTTCGCACCTTCTGGAGCAGGGCTGTTAACTCCGGATAATTTTTGAGGAAGCACTGCACCACCAGGTTCAAGGTGTGAGCCAAGCAAGGTATGTGGCTGAGCTTTGAAAGGGCTATGGCTGCCACAAAATTACGGCCGTTATCACTAACTACCTTGCCTGCCTCAAGATGTACACTGCCCAGCCATGACTCAGTTTGTCGCTTCAAGTACTCGGCCAGCACCTCGGCGGTGTGTCTGTCGCCCAAACACATCATCTGCAACACAGGCTGCTGACGCTTTCCACTAGCTGCTCGATAGGGGGACACATCGTGTGCAACAGTGGCAGCTGCAGATGGAGTGCTCGTACGACTGCGCTCTGTGGACGAGCTTTCGCTTCTGGAGGAGGAGGAGGAGGAGGAGGGTCGAACGCCTACAGCCAACTGTTTCCTATACCGTGGGCTAGGCAGCACTGTCCCACCACCGCTGTCCCCTGTGGACCCTGCATCCACCACATTAACCCAGTGCGCAGTGATGGACACGTAACGGCCCGGGACATGCCGACTGGACCATGCATCAGTTGTGAGGTGCACCTTTCCGCTCACTGACTGCTTGAGTGCATGGACAATGCGGTCTTTCACATGATGGTGGAGGGCTGGGATGGCTTTGCGAGAGAAGAAGTGGCGACTGGGTAGGTCATAGCGTGGTGCTGCATAGGCCATGAGTTCGCGGAAAGCTGTGCTTTCCACCAACCAAAAGGGCATCATCTCAAACGAGATTAGTTTGGCAATGTGGGCGTTCAAACCCAGTGTACGCGGATGAGAGACTGAGTACTTTCTTGACCTACTCATAGTGTCTGGGAGGGTGAGCTGGACTTGAGAGCTGCATATGGTGGAAGTAGCGGTGGACAGGGCGGACTGAGAGAGGGTTGATGATGGTGATGGAGTTGGTGTTCTTTCTGATGGCCTAGAATCAGTCTTTCGTTGATATAACAGTGGGATTCCCTGACTGCTGTGGCCTTGCAACGACACCTCAACATTTGCTGCTGTGCTAACCGGTGGGCTTACAGTGGGGGAAACAATGTAGCGTTGCTGACTACCTTCATTGTGTGATCAGCTGCACATGTGGCACTTGAGGTTTGGTGTTGTGTCCACGCTTGCAAGTGCATGCTGGTTAAATGTCTAAGCATGCAACTGGTATTCAAAATTTTCAGATTTTTCCCTCGGCTAGAGGTCTCTGCGCACTTCTTACAGATAACCTTGGCCTGATCATGAGGATTTTGTTCAAAAAAGTGCCACACTGCACTCTTCCTACTTTGGCAGACATTTTGCGGCCTAGCACGCTGTGATCTTTTGACACTCTGGACAAGCTGTCCAGCAACTCTTTTGATGTTTGGAACCTGTCTTTGGAGTGCTCCGGGCCTGCCAGATAACAGCTGTTGCGATGTCGATGTCTGCTGTGGATGCTCCTCATCTGAGCTATTGGAAGCAGCACCCTCTTCCCCCAATGGATGCCAATCTGGGTCAACAACTGGGTCATCCATCACCTCCTCTTCTATGTCATGTGCACCTTTCTCTGTGTCACCGTGTATGGTGGTATAGTGTGCGGGAAGGGGCACCTGAGTCTCATCAGTGTCAAAATCTGGCTCTGTACACTGCAAGGACAATGTAGTGCTCTGAGTGAATGTACCAGCAGAATCATCCATCAGCGGCTGTGCATCAGTGCACTCCATGTCAGATTCATCTTGGCCTGGGTAATTCACCATTTGACTTGATAATCCAGGCATGGTATGTGAAAACAGCTCCATGGAGTAATCAGTAGTATGGCCTGCGTCATCCTTCAATCTTGGTTGGGGTGAAGGACACAAGGAAAGGTGTGGTTCATGAACATGAGCCTCCAATGACGACTCAGTGCTTTTACTTTTTACAACTGAAGAAGAGGAGGCGATAGAGCTGGAGGCTGAGTCAGCAATGTAAGACAAAACTTTTTCCTGATGCTCTGCCTTTAAAAGCGGTTTGCCAACTCCTAGAAAACTAAGCGTTCGAGGCCTTATGTAGCCAGACGATGACGCAGGGTCAGCACCTCCTGCATTCGGTCCTATTTTGCTCTTGCCACTACCATCAGATCCACCACCAACACCATCATTACCAGCTGCCAACCCCCGCCCAATTCCACGGCCTCTTCCACCAGCCTTCCTCATTTTTGGTAGAAATGTAGACAAAATCCAACAAACTATATAGTAATGTAAAACAAGGTACAAGGTGTCTATAGGACAGGGGAGATTTAGAATTTCTGCACACACTTGTGGACAGTGGACACTTTTGGATTGTGTGAGGCCCACTGATATCTGAGCGCTATGTGACACGCTCGATGGCACAGCTGCCTGTGACCAAAGTGACGAGAGGATAATGGAGATTTTGAATCTCTGCGTACACTTTTGGACACTGGACACTTGTGGATTGTGTGAGGCCCACTGATATCTGAGCGCTATGTGACACGCTCGATGGCACAGCTGCCTGTGACCAAAGTGACGAGAGGATAATGGAGATTTTGAATCTCTGCGTACACTTTTGGACACTGGACACTTGTGGATTGTGTGAGGCCCACTGATATCTGAGCGCTATGTGACACGCTCGATGGCACAGCTGCCTGTGACCAAAGTGACGAGAGGATAATGGAGATTTTGAATCTCTGCGTACACTTTTGGACACTGGACACTTGTGGATTGTGTGAGGCCCACTGATATCTGAGCACTATGTGACACGCTCGATGGCACAGCTGCCTGTGACCAAAGTTACGAGAGGATAATGGAGATTTTGAATCTCTGCGTACACTTTTGGACACTGGACACTTGTGGATTGTGTGAGGCCCACTGATATCTGAGCGCTATGTGACACGCTCGATGGCACAGCTGCCTGTGACCAAAGTGACGAGAGGATAATGGAGATTTTGAATCTCTGCGCACACTTTTGGACACTGGACACTTGTGGATTGTGTGAGGCCCACTGATATCTGAGCGCTATGTGACACGCTCGATGGCACAGCTGCCTGTGACCAAAGTGACGAGAGGATAATGGAGATTTTGAATCTCTGCGCACACTTTTGGACACTGGACACTTGTGGATTGTGTGAGGCCCACTGATATCTGAGCGCTATGTGACACGCTCGATGGCACAGCTGCCTGTGACCAAAGTGACGAGAGGATAATGGAGATTTTGAATCTCTGCGTACACTTTTGGACACTGGACACTTGTGGATTGTGTGAGGCCCACTGATATCTGAGCGCTATGTGACACGCTCGATGGCACAGCTGCCTGTGACCAAAGTGACGAGAGGATAATGGAGATTGTGAATCTCTGCGTACACTTTTGGACACTGGACACTTGTGGATTGTGTGAGGCCCACTGATATCTGAGCGCTATGTGACACGCTCGATGGCACAGCTGCCTGTGACCAAAGTGACGAGAGGATAATGGAGATTTTGAATCTCTGCGCACACTTTTGGACACTGGACACTTGTGGATTGTGTGAGGCCCACTGATATCTGAGCGCTATGTGACACGCTCGATGGCACAGCTGCCTGTGACCAAAGTGACGAGAGGATAATGGAGATTTTGAATCTCTGCGCACACTTTTGGACACTGGACACTTGTGGATTGTGTGAGGCCCACTGATATCTGAGCGCTATGTGACACGCTCGATGGCACAGCTGCCTGTGACCAAAGTGACGAGAGGATAATGGAGATTTTGAATCTCTGCGTACACTTTTGGACACTGGACACTTGTGGATTGTATGAGGCCCACTGATATCTGAGCGCTATGTGACACGCTCGATGGCACAGCTGCCTGTGACCAAAGTGACGAGAGGATAATGGAGATTTTGAATCTCTGCGTACACTTGTGGACACTGGACACTTGTGGATTGTGTGAGGCCCACTGATATCTGAGCGCTATGTGACACGCTCGATGGCACAGCTGCCTGTGACCAAAGTGACGAGAGGATAATGGAGATTTTGAATCTCTGCGCACACTTTTGGACACTGGACACTTGTGGATTGTGTGAGGCCCACTGATATCTGAGCGCTATGTGACACGCTCGATGGCACAGCTGCCTGTGACCAAAGTGACGAGAGGATAATGGAGATTTTGAATCTCTGCGCACACTTATGGACACTGGACACTTGTGGATTGTGTGAGGCCCACTGATATCTGAGCGCTATGTGACACGCTCGATGGCACAGCTGTGACAAAAGTGACTAGAGGATAAGGGAGATTGGATTGCTTTTAAAAAAGCCCGTTTGCGGAGCAGTGGGTAAACAGCAATGCCAGCGTGTCAGGAAGCCTTAAAAGGCAGCCCAACAACCAACACCACTGATACACCACAATATAGCCTCCCCTTGCACTGCACACACAGTGACTTGTGTGTTGTGCAGGCCAAATCGCTAGCAGCAGAAGCAGTTTTTTTGTCTTCTTCCCTGCCTAACGCTCTCCCTACAGAATCAGCAGCAACCTCTCCCTATACTAAGATCGGCAGAAGTAAGATGGCGGTCGGCGTGCACGCCCTTTTATACCCCCTGTGACGCCCACCAAAGCAAGCCAATCACTTGCATGCCCTTCTGAAAGATGGTGGTGACCCGTGCCTAGGTCATCACGTTGCCCACAGTGTCCGTGGATCCTGATTGGCTGAAAAAGAGCGCAAAACAAACTTTTGAAACACGACTTTGGCGCGTAAGTCGCCGACCTCGTGGCCGACCTCATCCTAGGGTCGGGTTTCGTTTCATGAAACCCGACTTTGCCAAAAGTCGGCGACTTTTGAATTTTTTCGACCCGTTTCGCTCAACTCTATTCCTAACAAAAAAAATTTTGGTTCCAAAATTGTGCTGATGTAAAGTAAACATGTGGGAAATGTTAGTTATCACGTTTTTTGTGTGCCGTATCTCTGTGATTTAAGGGCATAAAAATTCAAAGTTGTAAAATTGCGAAATTTTCAAAATTTTTGCCAAATTTCCGTTTTTTTCACAAATAAACGCAAGTTATTTGAATGAAATTTTACCACTAACATGAAGTACAATATGTCACGAGAAAACAAAGTCAGAATCACCGGGATCCATGTAAGCATTCCAGAGTTATGACCTCATAAAGGTACAGTGGTCAGAATTGTAAAAATTGGCCCGGTCATGAACGTGCAAACCACCCTTGGGGGTGAAGTGGTTAATATTTTAACCAATTGATCTCTGCTGTGATATCACTTCCATATTAGAGAATATGTGCTTCTGTGTGTCATTGTCTGCAATTAGTCTCGTACTGTAAAGCTTTCTTAACAGAAATAACTTGCTATTAAAGCTGGACCTTTCATGTAGCTTTTTCAGTGCCTCCCACATTCCTTTTTCTGTATCCTCATTCCTTATGTGAATTATTTGAGCACCATCCACTAATAGGCTGATAGTAGCTTTTGCGTTCCTATTTTTTCTATCCCATGTCCTAGGCTATATGCATAAGGTGTGGATTCTGCTGTGGATCTGCAGCGGTTTTGGCCCTGCAGGTCCGCAGCAGATTTAGGTGCTTTGTACTGTACCATTGTTTTCAATGGTAAACTGAAAACCGCTGTGCACATGCTGCAGATTTTTCTGCGGGTTACAATCCGCAGCATGTCAATTCTTTGTGCGGATTCCGCTGCAGCTTCACACCTTATTCATTATGAGGTGTGAAACCGCAGGGCAAAACCGCAGGCTAATCCGCAGATAAACTGCAGGTCTTGTCCTGCGAATTTAACCGCGGATTTTTCAACAAAATCCGCACAACCTAAAAACTACGTGTGCACATACCCTTATTATCTTCATCAGGTCTATCTGTGGTTATTACTTCCCATAAATCATCTTTAGACAATAACATCTCTACTTTGAACTTCCATAACTGAGCGTACTCATTATTCAGCTGAGCTACTGTGAGTTTTAGCTCTGTGCTACTCATCATTAGAGTTGAGCGACTTTTGGTTTTTTAGGGTCGAGTTTCGGTTCGTGAAACCCGACTTTTCCAAAAGTCGGGTCGAGCAAGATCGGCCGATTATAGGGAAAAGTCGGGGTCGTCCCGAAACACGAAACCCAATGTAAGTCAATGGGGAATAAAAGTCGGCAGTGAGAGGAGGACAGGAAACACACCTACAGTGCCCATTTGAATGCCAAAAGCATCAATTCTTCTTACTTAAGCTTGTCAACCTTAATTAACTTCATAATATAAGTTACGCACTGAAAAATGGGGGTTATTTGGCTAAAGTTGTGGGGGGGGGGGAGGGCTGGCTGCAGGTTTTCATGTGCCCTGGGCGAAAGAGCGCCCCTTTAACACATACCACAACTCATCATGCTCCGATACGGCAGATAAATAGCGGTATAGTACAATGAAAAATACCTCACTTTTTACATCTCATGACGAGGCCCATCTATTTCTCCATACAGAATCATTGGTCCCATATAATGTTTGAAACAGTATATGATGAGCTCCACATAATGCTACAGTATATGTTGGTCCCCATGGATGAAGCTCCACTGTCTTATGGGCCCAAATAATGCTCCAAACATAATGGGCCCCATTTCTAATGCTCTAGTGTATAATGGGCCCTGTAAATGCTGCTCCAGTGTCTGATGTCCACCTTTGGAATGTTCCAGTGTATGGTGGGCCCCATCTATCATTCTCCAGAGTATAGTGCTCCCCAAAAATTGCTGTCCCAACATTGAAAACAATGAAATAAGTCTCCTCGCTAGGGAATCCCTGTACTAGTCTGGACTCCTCGTCGTCCCCATCTTCCATCTCACTGCACAGTATTTCAACCTTGCAAGTGCTGTGATCCTGAGCAAGCAGGGGGGTCCCACTTGGTGGCGACGGCACTGGCACAGGGCCCCTGATAGTACGGTGGTGTGTCTGATGGCGGGTGGGCCGAACCTGCACTTTCATCTGCAGCTTCCTCTTTGTCACCGTGTAAGATGGAACTGTATATGGGAAGGGTAACCTGAGTTTCATCAGGGTCAGATTCAGGCCGGGTAGCGTGCGAGGGGAATGTAGTGGTCTGGGTCAATGTACCAGCAGATTCATCGAGCAGTGGCTGGGCATCAGTGCACTTGTGTCGCCCCCAGGAGTACGGTCGCCACAGTGGCATTACCTTCCTCCTAGGGAGTGTGATGTCATGCTTGGGAGCAACGAAGGATCTCTCTAGCAGGTTAACTGATTGGGCGGCGTTATTCCCACGAGTCATGACCCTCCAAACAGCGTTCATGAAGGCAAAGTGTTTGTTTTACGTGGGCAGTATGGTTGCAAAGCTGAACCTTAAAGGAATGTCCAGAAGGGCACCACCAGGAGTGGAGCCTACGGTTAAATTCGACTCCACCTGGGAAACCTCAACCATGCCAGCTACAGAAAAGATGCACACATTGCAAGCTTAATTCCGTTAACGAACGAGACTCCGTCATGCCCCGCGGTCTGAGTCCGGCTTACTAGAGGGACACGTGAGGCTCTGGCACATGAGATTGGCCAATAACTGGTGTGTCATGCCCTTACATGTCCGTGGCTGCATGTGCGCTACACTGAAAAGGCCAGCGTTTGTCGCTTACAGGTGCAGATAACCCGCTGAACAACGTTAGTGATGGGGATCTGTGATTACAATTATTACCCGCGAACGATGATTTCCCAGTAAGTGCAGGTCAACCGCAGTTCCGGAATTAGGCCTAACCGTCATTCCTGAAAAAATGAAAAACTTACGTGTGCAAACCACAGGTACTGTAGCTTGCTTAACAGCTCACCAGCTGTTCTCACGCCCAGTATGGATTACACATGATTGCACAAAGGTGAGAAAGGGTACCGTATCCCCGGATAACATGTATGGATAGCGTACACATTCAAAATATATGTCTATACATCAGGAGGCAGGCACAGACGGTGTTAGGCCCAATATGTATTGCACGTGATTGCACAAAGGTTAGAAAGGGTACCGTATCCCCGGACAACATGTATGGATAGCGTACACATTCAAAATATATGTCTATACATCAGGAGGCAGGCTCAGGCGGTGTTAGGCCCAGTATGGATTGCACGTGATTGCACAAAGGTTAGAAAGGGTACCGTATCCCCGGATAACATGTATGGATAGCGTACACATTCAAAATATATGTCTATACATCAGGAGGCAGGCTCAGACGGTGTTAGGCATAGTATGGATTGCACGTGATTGCACAAAGGTTAGAAAAGGTACCGTATCCCCGGATAACATGTATGGATAGCGTACACATTCAAAATATATGTCTACACATCAGGAGGCAGGCACAGACAGTGCTAGGCCCAGTATGGATTGCACATGATTGCACAAAGGTTAGAAAGGGTACCGTATCCCCGGATAACATGTATGGATAGCGTACACATTCAAAATATATGTCTATACATCAGGAGGCAGGCTCAGACGGTGTCAGGCACAGTATGGATTTGACGGCCCAGACTACACAGCGGAGGAGCAGGGAGAGGTAAAGATTGCAAATGCTGGGGCCCTGCCCAAGCAAGGGGGGCCCACTCGTGGGCGTCGGTACTGGCAATGGGCCCCTCATAGTACGGCGGTGTGTCTGACGGCGGGTGTGCACCACCACCGTCAGAGACACTTGATTGCACTATGAGGGACCCTGTGCCAGTGCCCGCGCCCAAGAGTCGGCCTACCCACCTGTCCAGGGCAACGGCACTCGCACGGTGTCGTGCGCTAGGTGGTGACCCCGGCCATGGGGGGGGAGGCAGCACAGTTAGGGAGTTTTAAAAAGTGGCATATGTTGATGTTGGACATTCAGCTGATTCAAAAGGTGAAATAGGTCAAGTCCCAGGAAGAGGTGGACCAAAGCAAGCCATTTTTCTGTCACCCTATGTGTCATCAGGGGAAGGTGGGACAAAATCCTTGGAAACCCATGCGTGGTTCATTTTAATGAAGGTTAGGTCATCCACATTTTGGGTTGACAGACGGGTCCTTTTTTCTGTCAGGATTGATCCAGCTGCACTGAAGACTCTTTCCGATAGCACACTTGCAGCTGGGCAAGCGAGCTCCTGTAAGGCATATTGTGCCAATTCAGGCCAGGTGTCCAGTTTAGCGGCCCAATAGTCAAAGGGGAATGACCTGTGTGGTAGAACATCGATATGGGAGGAAAAGTAGTTTGTAACCAAAGTTGACAACTGCTGTCTCCTGTCACTTTCCATCGATGCAGTATTACTAGTTGTGTGAGCGGTACTTGAAAAATCAGTCCACAACATTGTCATGAAACCCCTGTCTCCAACGCCACTTCTGCTGTGTGCACCACGAACACCTCTGCCAAGCTGCCCCTGGCCCGTACGGCTCGTGTGAGAACCATCACCGCTGCTGTGTGCTGGGAATGCCTCAAGCAACACACACGCACAAACACTGTACCAGACCTTGGCACGCCAACATTTTCACTTGCCCCACGAGATGCATCCTCCTCCCCTAAGTAATCATCCCCATCATCCTCCTCCTCCTCTTCTTCCTCCACCTCGTCCAGGAGAGGTCCCTGAGCAGACAATGGCTGAATGTCATCAAGGATTCCCTCCTCCTCTTCCTCCTCATCAACATTGGCTGCAGAAGCCTGCTCCTTAAGGTGCGTCAAAGTTTGCATGAGCAGACGCATAAGTGGGATGCTCATGCATAGGATGGCGTCGTCTGCGCTTACCAGCCGTGTGCATTCCTCAAAACACTGAAGGACTTTACAGAGGTCTTTCAGCTTCGACCACTGCACACCTGTCAACTCCATGTCTGCTCTCAAAGTGCCTGGCCGTGTATCCTCCCACAAATGCGTTATGGCCTGCCTCTGCTCGCACAGCCGCTCAACCATGTGCAGGGTGGAGTTCCACCTTGTTGCAATGTCAATAATGAGGCGGTGGTTGGGAAGGTGGAGCAATCACTGCAGCTTCTGCATACGAACGGAGTGTACAGGCGACCGGTGGATGTGCGCGCACAGTCTTCGCACTTTCTGGAGCAGGGCTGTTAACTCCGGATAATTTTTGAGGAAGCACTGCACCACCAGGTTCAAGGTGTGAGCCAAGCAAGGTATGTGGCTGAGTTTTGAAAGGGCTATGGCTGCCACAAAATTACGGCCGTTATCACTAACTACCTTGCCTGCCTCAAGATGTACACTGCCCAGCCATGACTCAGTTTGTCGCTGAAAGTACTCGGCCAGCACCTCGGCGGTGTGTCTGTCGCCCAAACACATCATCTGCAACACAGCCTGCTGACGCTTTCCACTAGCTGCTCGATAGGGGGACACCTCGTGTGCAACAGTGGCAGCTGCAGATGGAGTGCTCGTACAACTGCGCTCTGTGGACGAGCTTTCTCTTCTGGAGGAGGAGGAGGAGGAGGGTCGAACGCCTACAGCCAACTGTTTCCTATACCGTGGGCTAGGCAGCACTGTCCCACCACCGCTGTCCCCTGTGGACCCTGCATCCACCACATTAACCCAGTGCGCAGTGATGGACACGTAACGGCCCTGGCCATGCCGACTGGACCATGCATCAGTTGTGAGGTGCACCTTTCCGCTCACTGACTGCTTGAGTGCATGGACAATGCGGTCTTTCACATGATGGTGGAGGGCTGGGATGGCTTTGCGAGAGAAGAAGTGGCGACTGGGTAGGTCATAGCGTGGTACTGCATAGGCCATGAGTTTGCGGAAAGCTGCGCTTTCCACCAACCGAAAGGGCATCATCTCAAACGAGATTAGTTTGGCAATGTGGGCGTTCAAACCCAGTGTACGCGGATGAGAGACTGAGTACTTTCTTGACCTACTCATAGTGTCTGGGAGGGTGAGCTGGACTTGAGAGCTGCATATGGTGGAAGTAGCGGTGGACAGGGTGGACTGGGAGAGGGTTGATGATGGTGATGGAGTTGGTGTTCTTTCTGATGGCCTAGAATCAGTCTTTCGTTGATATAACAGTGGGATTCCCTGACTGCTGTGGCATTGCAACGACACTTCAACATTTGCTGCTGTGCTAACCGGTGGGCTTACAGTGGGGGAAACAATGTAGCGTTGCTGACTACCTTCGTTGTGATCAGTTGCACATGAGGTTTGGTGTTGTGTCCACGCTTGCAAGTGCATGGTGGTTAAATGTCTAAGCATGCAACTGGTATTCAAATTTTTCAGATTTTTCCCTCGGCTAAAGGTCTTTGCGCACTTCTTACAGATAACCTTGGCCTGATCATGAGGATTTTATTCAAAAAAGTGCCACACTGCACTCTTCCTACTTTGGCAGACATTTTGTGGCCTAGCACGCTGTGATCTTTTGACACTCTGGACAAGCTGTCCAGCAACTCTTTTGATTTTTGGAACCTGTCTTTGGAGTGCTCCAGGCCTGCCAGATAACAGCTGGTGCGATGTTGATGTCTGCTGTGGATGCTCCTCATCTGAGCAATTGTAAGCAGCACCCTCTTCCCCCAATGGATGCCAATCTGGGTCAACAACTGGGTCATCCATCACCTCCTCTTCAATGTCATGTGCACCTTCCTCTGTGTCACCGTGTATGGTGGTATAGTGTGCGGGAAGGGGCACCTGAGTCTCATCAGGGTCAGAATCTGGCTCTGTACACTGCGAGGACAATGTAGTGCTCTGAGTGAATGTACCAGCAGAATCATCTATCAGCGGCTGTGCATCAGTGCACTCCATGTCAGATTCATCTTGGCCTGGGTAATTCACCATTTCACTTGATAATCCAGGCATGGTATGTGAAAACAGCTCCATGGAGTAATCAGTAGTATGGCCTGCGTCATCCTTCAATCTTGGTTGGGGTGAAGGACACAAGGAAAGGTGTGGTTCATGAACATGAGCCTCCAATGACGACTCAGTGCTTTTACTTTTTACAACTGAAGAAGAGGAGGCGATAGAGCTGGAGGCTGAGTCAGCAATGTAAGACAAAACTTTTTCCTGATGCTCTGGCTTTAAAAGCGTTTTGCCAACTACTAGAAAACTAAGCCTTCGAAGCCTTATGGAGCTAGACGATGACGCAGGCTCAACACCTCCTGCATTCGTTCCTATTTTGCTCTTGCCACTACCATCAGATCCACCACCAACACCATCATTACCAGCTGCCAACCCCCGCCCAATTCCACGGCCTCTTCCACCAGACTTCCTCATTTTTTGTAGAAATGTAGACAAAATCCAACAAACTATATAGTAATGTAAAACAAGGTACAAGGTGTCTATAGGACAGGGGAGATTTTGAATTTCTGCAGACACTTGTGGACACTGGACACTTTTGGATTGTGTGAGGCCCACTGATATCTGAGCGCTATGTCACAGGCTCGATGGCACAGCTGTGACAAAAGTGACTAGAGGATAAGTGAGATTTTGAATTTCTGCAGACACTTGTGGACACTGGACACTTTTGGATTGTGTGAGGCCCACTGATATCTGAGCGCTATGTCACAGGCTCGATGGCACAGCTGTGACAAAAGTGACGAGAGGATAAGGGAGATTTTGAATTTCTGCAGACACTTGTGGACACTGGACACTTTTGGATTGCGTGAGGCCCACTGATATCTGAGCGCAATGTCACTGGCTCGATGGCACAGCTGTGACAAAAGTGACTAGAGGATAAGGGAGATTTTGAATTTCTGCAGACACTTGTGGACACTGGACACTTTTGGATTGTGTGAGGCCCACTGATATCTGAGCGCTATGTCACAGGCTCGATGGCACAGCTGTGACAAAAGTGACTAGAGGATAAGGGAGATTTTGAATTTCTGCAGACACTTGTGGACACTGGACACTTTTGGATTGTGTTAGGCCCACTGATATCTGAGCGCTATGTCACAGGCTCGATGGCACAGCTGTGACAAAAGTGACTAGAGGATAAGTGAGATTTTGAATTTCTGCAGACACTTGTGGACACTGGACACTTTTGGATTGTGTGAGGCCCACTGATATCTGAGCGCTATGTCACAGGCTCGATGGCACAGCTGTGACAAAAGTGACGAGAGGATAAGGGAGATTTTGAATTTCTGCAGACACTTGTGGACACTGGACACTTTTGGATTGCGTGAGGCCCACTGATATCTGAGCGCTATGTCACTGGCTCGATGGCACAGCTGTGACAAAAGTGACTAGAGGATAAGGGAGATTTTGAATTTCTGCAGACACTTGTGGACACTGGACACTTTTGGATTGTGTGAGGCCCACTGATATCTGAGCGCTATGTCACAGGCTCGATGGCACAGCTGTGACAAAAGTGACTAGAGGATAAGGGAGATTTTGAATTTCTGCAGACACTTGTGGACACTGGACACTTTTGGATTGTGTGAGGCCCACTGATATCTGAGCGCTATGTCACAGGCTCGATGGCACAGCTGTGACAAAAGTGACTAGAGGATAAGGGAGATTTTGAATTTCTGCAGACACTTGTGGACACTGGACACTTTTGGATTGTGTGAGGCCCACTGATATCTGAGCGCTATGTCACAGGCTCGATGGCACAGCTGTGACAAAAGTGACTAGAGGATAAGGGAGATTTTGAATTTCTGCAGACACTTGTGGACACTGGACACTTTTGGATTGTGTGAGGCCCACTGATATCTGAGCGCTATGTCACAGGCTCGATGGCACAGCTGTGACAAAAGTGACTAGAGGATAAGGGAGATTTTGAATTTCTGCAGACACTTGTGGACACTGGACACTTTTGGATTGTGTGAGGCCCACTGATATCTGAGCGCTATGTCACAGGCTCGATGGCACTGCTGTGACAAAAGTGACGAGAGGATAAGGGAGATTGGATTGCTTTTAAAAAAGCAGTTTGCAGAGCAGTGGGTAAACAGCAATGCAGCAGTCAGGAAGCCTTAGAAGGCAGCCCAACAACCAACACCACTGATACACCACAATATAGCCTCCCCTTGCACTGCACACACAGTGACTGGTGTGTTGTACAGGCACAATCGCTAGCAGCAGAAGCAGTTTTTTTTCTTCTTCCCTGCCTAATGCTCTCCCTACAGAATCAGCAGCAGCAACCTCTCCCTATGCTAAGATCGGCAGAAGATGGCGGTCGGCGTGCACGCCCTTTTATACCCCCTGTGACGCCCACCAAAGCAAGCCAATCACTTGCATGCCCTTCTGAAAGATGGTGGTGACCCGTGCCTATGTCATCACGTTGCCCACAGTGTCCGTGGATTCTCATTGCCTGAAAAAGAGCGCAAAACAAACTTTTGAAACGCGACTTTGGCGCGTAAGTCGCCGACCTCGTGGCCGACCTCATCCTAGGGTTGGGTTTCGTTTCATGAAACCCGACTTTGCCAAAAGTCGGCGACTTTTAAAATTTTTTGACCCATTTCGCTCAACTCTACTCATCATCTTTAATTTGTCTTACTTTTTTGTAGAGAATTGTACTGAGGAATTCTTCTGCATTCACCAGGGTCTTTGCTGAGAGTTCAGGTGTCCTGGGTGTCTGGTATCCTCTGTGCTGGGGATCCTTGGGTTCCTGGGATTCTTGGTGCCTGGGATTCTCGATGTCTGGGCCCATAACCTGTTGCACAGCTTGTTGCCCAGCTCCTTGAATACCCACAGTTGCAGTAGAAAGCTTCACAGGGCAGATTACATGGGATGACAAGCTTTTACTTCTCAGAGCAAGAGGTAAAAGAAAAATGCACAGTCATACAATGCGGCATCATCAGGAAGTAGGAAATCAGAGCTGAAACTAAACAATTAGAGACCTTTTCTCTTACAGCACATTAAGCAAGGAAACTTTGCACAACATCACCATCTATTGTCTGATCAGTATAAAGACCTCCTTTACGTAAAGAAATAGTCCACAACTGTTGCATATACCAACAGTTGCTAGGAACAGTGAGAACAGGATAAAAGTCCAAGCAATCTTTCACCAACTCCAGCAGACCGACCTTTCCAGTCTTCCACCTTATATTTGACACCATTATGGGTCCAACTTTTTCCCCTAGGCACTTGTCGCTGTGCAAAAGGGATATTCCTATCCTTCAGTCTGTCTTCAGCTTGTTTAGGGGTATGGCAAGCAATTATTCTTCCCTCATGCATAACCAACACTTTCACTGGATTAAAGCCCCATCTATATTTGGTGTCCACATCACGCAGAGCTTTACATACAAGTGCGTATTCATGCCTCTTGGCCAGAGTCACTGCGGATAAGTCCGGGAAACCTTGTAGTGACTGCATCTCCAGAGGCAAAGTCAGATTTTTCCTCATTCTTTGCATGAATACATCCTTGATGGTAAAAAGTGTATTCTTGCCAGCATGTCTATAGGCAGATCTTGATCTATGTGTTTTGGTTTGGAGGTTCTATGGACCCTATCAACCATTATGTCTTCATTGGATATTTTAGGGAGAACAGCCTTTAAAAAGTTATGCAGGAAAGCAGGCATATCCTTATCCCAGACCTCCTCAGGGATCCCTCTCATCCGAACGTTATTCGTGCACGATCTATCCTCCAAGTCATATGTTTTACCACTGACATGAGCCAATTCTTCTTAAGGCTTCATTTTCATCGATAGTGCATGTAAAGAAGTGGCATATTCAGCCATTTTATTCTATAAATGAGAGGAGCGCTCTCCCAGAGCTGAGATTTCTCCTTTCAGCTCTCTAAGCATATTATGCATGTCCTCTTTTAAAGAAGCCCTCAAAGAGGAAAGAAACTCCGCATATCCTCCTTAGGGAGTGGAGCAAAGTGGTGTTGATGAATCGCCTCTGTGCCTGCACCTCTCGCAGAGACCCCAGAGGAGCGTGGGGAGCCTGAAGGAGACACAGGCACCATTTTACCTGTTGCTTTGGTGGACTTCCCCCTCACAAAGAAGTCAAGCCATCTCGGAAGGGATCCCCTCTTCAGTGATCTGCCGCGTGTCATAATGTGCCTGGGCAGTTGTAGAAGCTGTGGGTGAGTAGCTGGAGGAATCTGGGTGTTGAGTTGAGTCGGGATGGGCTGCTAAAGGTTCTGGGCTGCAGGACCTCTCTAACTATCAAGCTGCCACACTTGGTAGCAGGCCACACCCCATGCCAATTTTTTCTAATGGTTGTGCGAATCAGTCTATCTATGGGCCCATACCTGAATCAGAATACAAATCTTTGGTATTTTTCATTTTTTCATCATCCAATGAATTCCCTAAAATCTCTGATCTTTCTAAAGCTGCATTCAATAACTGTTTGGGATACCTGCTCTATCTAAAGCTATCATACAACTCAGCAGATTATTTTTTAAAACCTTGAACATTGCTATTAATCCTGTTAAGCCTAAAGAATTGACTGTACAGTAACAACTTTTTTACATGCAGAGGGTGGGCACTGTTGTAATGCAATAGGGAGTTAGTCGAGGTAGGCTTACGGTAGACTTCCTTGATCAATGTTCCTTGGTCTATATAAATTTTAACATCCAAAACTTTGAGTGATAAGCCTCCAAAATTTGAGGTGAATTTCATGTTCATGGTGTTGGACAGATTGAGGAACTCCACAGATCCTGTACCCATCCCACACCACGAACATGTCATCCACACAGCTCATGTACAACTTGATATGTTTCAAAAAGTTATTTCTATCAGAACATATCTCTCCTCGAAAACGGCCATGAAAAGATTCGCAAAGTACATCAATGAACCTTGAATATATTAGGTATTTGATAGGTATTTTTGGATCGTAAGGAGGTGAGAGGTGAAAAAGACGGGGGAGGTACCTTAATTCTCATAGGGTATTTTTTACCTCATCACTTCCTGTTACCAACAGGACCCATAGAAGCGCAGGAGAGCGAAACAGCCGCCGTTCAACTTTTTCTTATCGTTCTACTATCCCTGCTGAAGATGTTTTAAATTGTAACAATAAAGACTTGATTTTAGAAATGGTCAGTGCCACCATTTTCTTTCTTTATCACATGGAGCTAAGATTGTTCTGTTTGCTATTGGGTGTTGTGGTTCAAAAATGTATTGCCACACTGTTTAACCCTAACCCTGTTTTGGCTGTGTAGTGTATTGCCCACGGGGAGATAGAGCGGATGTTCAGTAGTATGGACCAGCAGACGAGAGTACCCACTGACCCCATTTCTCTACAACATGTATGAACCTTCACATGCGCAATCAACATGCTTTACTGTTGGAAACCCAGTGCACAAAAATGCAGACCAATGGACCTCAACAACCATCAGCCGCCCCATCAATCACTTCTGCAACTTCTTCTTCCACTTCTGTTACCGTACCAACTAGTGAGACGTACGTTTTTGACCACAGAACCTCGGGTTCTTTGCCAGATCAAATGAAGGATTTTATTTGCAGTCAACGGCAGTAAACGTTTCAGTCAATGCATCTGACCTTCATCAATACATAGACTGCTCCTGAGTGGTCCGTGAATATGGAGTAGTAGAATAACACTGAAATGGGGAGAATCATAGACTCCTATGGGGTTACAATACCCCTGCTGTGGAGGGTTATTCTGTTGTTTAGTAAGGTCCTATGACAGCTGGTTAAGATTACTGAGTATAACAAGAATGTATAGGGATGAAGGTCAAATGTATTGATCGATAAGTTTACTGCCTTTGACTGTAAATAAAATCATTTGTTTATTCTCAAGTTGAGTGCCAAAAATTTTCTTTATTATTGTTCTGGTGTGGGAACCTATTTTTGAGCACCGACACGGCTGTGCCACAATAAACTTGATATCTTTGCCAGATCAAGTCATGCTGACTGAGTGGCCGCCTTCAGCTGTAAAGGAAGTGGACATGCCAGCTGTTTTTGACCGATCTCAGAGAATGATTACACCACAAGTTTCTCAATCCACAGTAACATCTCCGCATGCACCTCTCTCATAGTCCAGCAGTTTGTCCTGTTCACCATCCTCCGCCCTCTCACAGCACTGCAGCCAGCCAATGGTTCTGCAGTTGTGGTCATGAAAGAGATTGTTTTCTCCTATGCATGGCAAAGCTAAATGTCAGGGTCCTGACAGCGCCGACATACAGCCTCCGCTACGCAGGGACTCACCGGCACCGCAGGGACCCCTGGGGACAAGAATAGCCGGAAAACAAAGATGCACGGGACCTGAACGTAGAAGTCTAGAAAGCAGGCACAGGACCTTCGGTCATGTGAACGGTCATGTGACTGCAAGGGGGCGGGGCTTAGCGTCCTGCTTACTGAGATGGAAAAACACTCAGAGTAGGGCGAAGCAGAGGTCAAGCACCATACAGACAAGCGAGGTACAGGAGGGATAAACAGACGGAAGGTCAGACAAAGCCAAAGGTCATACACAAGATATCAATACAGTACCAGGGATGAGACAGGACGGATAATCAGGGCCAAGCAGAGATCAAAACCAAACAGACGTAGAAGGTAACAGGCAGAATCCAAAGCGATATCCAGAGAACAGACCGAGTTTTACACAGAGAATCAAGCAACCAGAACACAGCACAAACTCACTCAGGGGTCACCACACAATGCCAAGGGCGAAAGTATAACTGACGGGGGATGGGAGCTTCCTGCGGCTATAAGAAGCCTCCCCAGAACCAGGGAGAGGCCACCATAATAGGTCCCAGGTGTGCAGGTGTGAGTCTGCACTGAGATCAGAACATTAACCCCAGAAGTGCCGGTCATCCAGCACTGGTATCATGACACTAAAACATTGAACTCCACCATCTCCAATTTGTTGGCCAGGAAAATGCTGGCTTTCCGCCTGGTGGATTCAGATGGTTTCAGAAACTAATGGCCATCGCAGTCCCCAGTACCAATTACCCAGTCGCCATTACTTTTCTAACAAAGCTCTGCATCAGCATGTCGCAGTCAAAATCACCCGTTTCTTGACAATATCTCAGTCTGCTAGGGTGCATTTCACCATAGACACTGGGACGAGTAAGAATTGCCAAGTGCATTACATCTTGCTGACTGGGTACTGGGTAACTATGGTGGCTGTAGGGACAAGCGCGGCCCATAAGTCTTGGAATCTCCAAGGCTTGCTTGACAAACCTCTACATTTAACCATTCCTCCACTACTTCTGCCTCATCTAAGGCCTCTGCTTTCGCCCTCAACCTTGGCCTTCATGAGACACATGTTCTAACAGTGCATAGTGAACACCCACCACCTTCGTACTGCACAGCTAGGGCTCTCCGCAATCAGACAGTCTTAAAATTGATATGCCTTGCCTTGCTTGAGATCGCAGTCATACAGCTGAAGAGTTGTGGATAGCTCTCCAGGCTGAATTTGATCAATGGCTGTCTCCACTGAACCTGCATCCAAGGAAGGCCATGTCCGACAGCGGTGCAAATCTGTTGGCGGCCCTATGGCGAGGTAAGCTCACACACGTGCCTTGCATGGCTCACATCCTCAACCTGGTGGTACAGCATTTTCTCAGCCACTATCCTGGCCTGGGTGAGCTGCTCCAGAAAGCACATAAGCTGTATGCTCATTTCTGCTGTTCGCACACCTCTGGTCATCGATTTGCATCGATACAGAGGTCTTTGTCCATGCCCGTTAACAGGTTGATATGCAATGTGCCAACATGGTGGAATTCTACTCTGCACATGTTATAGCGAATGTGGCAGCAGCAACAAGACCTGTTATGATTGAGTCACAGAGGAGGAAAAAGCCAAACACAAGCTCAGCCCAGAAAATCAGAGAGGTTGGAAACTAGCGGATTGCAGACCTCTAATCCTATCACACAGCTAGCAGTAGCTGTGGAGTGTTGCTACGGTGATCCTAGACACCTCGTCACAGCCAGAGATCTGCATAAACCTAAAGAGAGAAAAGGGAAAAACTGACTGCCCCAGAGCAGACCCCAAAGCAATAGGCAGCCCCAACATATAATGACTGTGAAGCAAGATGAAAACACTAACACAGATAGAAAGATAGGCTGAGCAAACGATGGGGCCCAAGCTAACTAAAAAGGACAGTACAGAAAAGCTGCTGTCTGCAATCCGAGAAAACCCTGCCAAAATTATTACCAACACAACTGATAAGCAAAAAGGACCCTGAAGTCACTAGACTTCAAACCCTATATCAGCACTCAGAATATTCTGGAAGCAGAGCAAAAGAGAACACTGATCAAGGAAAAAGAATCCAGCACACCCCCGGCCGGGGATGGCTGAACTCCAAAAAACAAAGTAAACAAAACCAAAACTAATAAGTTCAATAGAAGAGCAAAAACTAATCTTTGGGAAGCAGGAATCAGACTGGTCTCCAAGAATCCAGCATAGAAATCATCAGCGACTCAGAAGGGCGTCGGCTGCCTTATAGCCAGTCTGAAGTTCCCATTACCCAGTCACCATCTACCTGATCAGGTGTTTGGTTTCTTTCATCTAAATCAGCCTCACTGCCTTCCTTCACCAGAAGAGGGAGATCCTCGGACACAAAAGATGAATGAACAGATGAGCTCACAACAAAGACCTGACGCAGTGTATCATGTCGTATAGCCTCTGGCCAACACAGTACGGACATGGCGCATATCACGTTTACAGAGTGGGCGCATAATAAGCACCTCTGCACCCTTCTGCACAGTTTTGAAATGGCTACTAAGATGGCTAGCACTGATGATGCCATCAACAGCATCACTATTCCGGTCATCTATATGCTTGAGCTGACTTTGAATAGCCTGTGGGAGGAGATGGTGGTCCCAGATGAAGGGGAAGTAGAGGAAGCTGCGGAATGGGTAATATTGTCTCTAAGTTCAAGACTGTCATCACACAAGCATGTGCCATGGAATGGTTGGTTACTGTGATCGAGGGGGGCAGGTGATAACAGACAAACTTTTAGTGAACAAGCAAGTTCCGAGGAACAAATGGATGAGGAAGAGGTGATGGGCGAAAAAATGATGGATGAAGATGATTATCCTCCCCTCTCTGTTGTTGGTGGGAGGAGATGGAGAAAACGAGCCTCATTGTTACCCAACCACCAACACAGCATGAGCTTGGACCGCATGGTAGAATCTGACATATGAGTGCCTTCTTGCTGCACTATCTGCAACATGATCCCCATAGAGTTATGATTAGGAATACTGATGACTACTGAGTGGCCACTTTATTAGATACATGTTATAACACCCACATTTTGCCAGATTATTCCCGCCCTAAAAATGGATTCGTGAATGCTGGAGTATCGAAACACGCTTTTACACAATCTTAAGAGAGCTTTTCCCCAAGACAGCAGTGAAGCACGCAGTTCGCATCGGAGCTGTAGATTACCAACCTCTGGTCCGTCAATTCATCAGCACCAAAACATTAGCAGCTGCAGCAGCAGTTGAGGAAGTGGAAGAAGCAATTTATGTGAGTCTTTTGACACTTTTTATAGACCAACTCGTGCACCAGCACAACAGAGTCCAAGTCTTACAACGTGGTGAACTAATGGAGAGGATGGTTTCTAGAATTGAAGATAAATACCATCTTGGAGGGTATGGACCGTTTCACGTTTTTTTCTTCCAAAATGGAGGTGTGGCCTGAGCTCCTCTCACATGCCTTGGAGGTTTTATCATGCCTGGCAGCCAGCTTTCTCTCAGAACGTGTATTCAGCACTGCTGGTGGTGTCCTGAAAGTGTAGATCGCCTAATTTTCATTAAGATGAACAAGTTAGGGCTCTCAAAGGACTTTTACACCCCAATCACAGACTGTACAGACATGCATATTTTCATGTGATGCATTAATGTGATGTAACTGCCCTTTGTGTTATCTATAGTGTCGCTTTTGTGACCGCTTCTGCTGCTGAAGTTAACACAAATTTGTGGAAATGTGAACACGAATGGCTGGTCTACATGTACTGGGTAAGTTGTAGTGGAAGATGTCTTGGTCCCTATTATGCAATTTCCATTTTTGCGACAGTTATTCTACTTCGGTGTGCAATGTGAATACCAATTGGCACTCTACACTGCAGATGTTGGAAAGGATTTGGCAGTTGATGACTACAAGCATCAACAAGGCCTTCGGTATTCAGGGCAGACTCCACACAGAAGACCTCAGGAGTGGACATGGATGTCAGATATATGTACCATCCTCCAAAACTTTGAGGACTCCACCAAGATGGTGATTGTAGGTAACACCATAACTAGCATCAACATCCCGCTTCTCTGTGTTCTAATAATAATAATAGCTATTTATTGAGCACCAACCTAGTCCGCAACCTTTACAGATTAACAGTTTCAAACACAACGATAACAATAATAAAATAAATAAATATAAATAAAATGACTACCACAATGGATCCACATGGACAGATCATGCCAGGAACCACGATCGTCCTCAGGACCGTAACTCCTCCAATGAACTAAGTACTGAAGTGAACGGCGAGAATCCGCAATCCGCTCCACTTTATACTCAGTCTAACCATTCACAGAGACAGGTGGCAGAAGGGATGGCGACCCAACAGAGGAAGGTACGAATGGCTTCAAGATTGACTTATGGAACACACTGGGAATCTGAAGTGCGAAGGAAGGCGTAAGTGAAAGCAACTGGGTTGACAACCTCTATGATCTCGTAGGGGTCGATAAGCTTGGGACCCAGCTTAACAGAAGGAACCTTTAACTGTATATTTTTGGCAGACAACCATACCTTATCCCCAACCAAAACTACTGATCCAGAAGACCGTCGCTTGCCAAACCTCCTGCAACTGCTGAATAGTCAAATCAGCCCCAGGACACCTTGAATCCAACCAAGAGAATTCACCAAAATGAGAGTGAAAACCGTAGTTGCAAAATAACAGAGAGCTGCCTGGTGACTGATTAATCCGATTATAAAATGCAACTCTGCCACTGGAAATGAAGAGCACCAATCATCTTGCTGGTACATGGCAAGACATTGCAAAATCTGTTCAAGAGACTGATTCGTTCTCTCCATCTGACCATTGGTCTCCAGATGATGGGCAGAGGAGAAGGCCAAACTAATACCTAACCTTTTGCAAAAAGCCCTCCAGAATTTGGATACAAACTGCACCCCTCTATCAGAAACAAAACTCCAATGCACGCCATGCAATTCTACCACGTGTTCAACAAACGCCGAAAATGTTTCAGCAGTAGGCAGACTTGCCAAAGGTACAAAATGCGCATGTTTTCTGAATCTGTCCATCATCACCCAGACTACAGTTTTGCAATTAGAAAGAGGAAGATCAGTGATAAAGTCCATAAACAACTGAGTCCAAGGTCCATCTGGAACTGGCAATGGCACCAAGTCCCTGGCCTGCTGTTTATGGGAGCTTTTAGCACGGGCACAAGTATCACAAGCAGACACAAACACGGCAACATAAGAGGCCATATAGGACCACCAAAATAGCCTAGCAATAGCTTTACTAGTGGCTGAGTTTCCTGGATGTCCACTAAGAGCAGTATTGTGGAACTCCTGGAGCACCCTCAACTGGTACTGAACAGGGACTAAGAGTTTGTTATCAGGCAATGTTGGAGGAGCAAGAGACTGAGCCTCATGAATCTAATAATAATTTAATAATTTAATAATAATAATTTTATTTCTATAGTGCCAACATATTCCGCAGCACTTTACATTATAGAGTGGACTTGTACAGACAATAGACATTACAGCATAGCATACCAATAAACACATAGATCAAAACAGATGCCAAGAGGAATGAGCGCCCTGCTCGCAAGCTTACAATCTATAAGGGAAAAGGGGAGACACGAAAGGTGGATGGTAACAAATGCTTTTATTGTTTTTATGGTTTGGACCTTCCCTAGTGTAAGAATCGGGTATTTCTGTTGCTGCATGAACCAGTTAACAGTCTAAATATGTAACAGTACAGACACAGAGGCTATTAAATGCAAAAAGCATGTGAGAACATGATGTGAGGAACCTGGTTATGGTAAAAAATTATTTAGAAATGAGCCACACAGGGATATTTATGTTAATGTGTTGAGGCGATAGGCCAGTCTGAACAAATGAGTTTTTAAGACACGCTTAAAACTCTGGGGTTTGGGGATTAATCGTACTAGCCTGGGTAGTGCATTCCAAAGAATTGGCGCGGCTCGTGAAAAGTCTTGGAGATGGGAGTGGGAGTTTCTGATTAATGAGGATGTTAATCTAACGCTCCAATTCTGAGGACACTGCTGCCATGACCACCCTATGCTGAAGAAGGGAGGAAGGAGGTTCGGGACGTGATATCGGATCCAAGCTATGAGACAAAGCATCAGCCTCAACATTTTTGGAACCAGGTTGAAAGGTGATGAGAAAATGAAGAAAAGCTACCACCCCACCTGTCTAGGAGTTAAACGTTTTGCAGACTCAATATAGGATAGGTTCTTGTGGTCCATAATCACTGTGATCCAAAGAACAGCCCCCTCCAAAAAGGGCATCCATTCTTCAAAAGCCTACTTTATGACTAGTAACTCCCGATTCCTGACATCGTAATTTCTCTCAGCAGGAGAGAATTTCCTAGAGAAGAAGGCACAAGGTCTCAGGTTAGTTAAAGTGATGGGGCCCTGGGGCAACACCGCCCTCACCCCTACCTCCGATGCATCCACCTCAACAATTTATGGTTCAGACAGATCGGGCTGGATCAAAACAGGCACAGACGTAAAGCAATTCCTTAATGAAGAAAACACCACCACTGCTGGAGCTGACCAGTTTTTGAGATCAACCCCCTTACAAGTAATATCTGTGAGGGGCTTGACCACCTGTGAAAAACCCTTAATAAATTTCCTGTAGTAATTGGCTATGGGTTGCACCCAATCCACAATGGCCCATGCCTTCCCAGGGTCCATATGAAACCCCTAGGCAGACAGGATGAACCCCAAAAAGGACAGCTCTTGGACAAAAGATGAACATTTTTCAGGTTTAGCAAAAAGTGAGCTACCCCGTAACATCTGGAGAACTGAACGTAGATGACCCATATGATCTAGTTTGTCAGATGAGAATACCAGGATATCATCTAAGTAAACCACCATAAAGCACCCAGTGAAATTAGAAAGTCCATGGTTAATAAAATTCTGAAAGACAGCTGGCGCATTTATGAGACCAAAGGGCATAACCAATTTCTCAAACAAAAAAGGTGAGAAATGCCTTTTTCCACTCATCCCCTTCCCAAATACAAATAAGTTTATATGCTCCAGTGAGGTCCAATTTATAGAAACTTTTGGTCCCACATAATTGGTTATACAAATCAGGGATGAGTGTTCGGGGATAAGTATTTTTCATAGTGATCTTATTTAATTCCCAAAAATCGAGGCACGGGTGCAAACCACCATTTTTTTTACAGAAATAATCCAGCCACCACTGGAGAGACAGAGGGATGGATGTGACCCTTAAGTAGACTTTCAGAGATATATTATTTCATTGCAGTACCCTCTGGGCCGGAGAGGTTGTACAGATGGGCCTTGGGCAATTTATCACCCGAATCAGATTGCTAGCACAATCAAAAGGGCGGTGTGGTGGTAGGGCCTCTGCCTCCATTTCAGAAAAAACATCCTCAAAGTCTTTCAGGTGCTCCGGAATACACTCCAGATTTATGGATGACACCAGTACAGAGGTAAGACAGCCTTTAACACAAATAGGTCCCCATTTAACATTGTCCCAAGATTCCCAGACAATCATAGGATTGTGTAACGATAACCACAGAAATCCCAACACTAGTCCCGCAGTAAGATTGTCCAGAACAAAACATGAAATATGTTCCTCATGTAAGGAGCCCACCTTAAGGAGGAACTCCTCAGAAACAAATTTAATAGTGTTCTTAGCCAATCGTGTTTTGTCAATGGTCACAATATGAATAGAAGTCTCCAGCCTAACTGCCCCTATCTTGCACTTGGTCACCAAATTAGAGTCAATAAAGTTAATGGACGACCCACAGTCCACGAAAGCAGAAGTGGGTGTGACGCAATTCCCACAACCAACAGCATTTTCTGAAATGAGGGAAAAGGTACCTGAGAGTCTGGATGATCTCCTCGATAATCACCCAGACTCAGCAGTTTGTTAGTCGGTGGGCAGGAAGGGCAGTCCTTTTTCCAATGACTGGGATTACTACAGTAGAAACACAATTTTCCTTCATGTCACCATCTCCTCTCTTTCTCACTAAGTTTGATGGCTCCCACCTCCATAGTGTTGATTCTGCCGCACTAGGGTGTGGCCCGTCTTAATTGTCTGTGGCCAAATTGGATCTTTGGTAGAGATTATACGTGCACGGAGGAAAGAATACACAAGACAAGGTGTATCATGTCAGTATGATTCTTCCCTGTCTTTAATTCAGAGTGTGCAGCTTTTATAACAGAAATTATGCTATCTCATTGTGTTACATCAACAGTGCATTTCCAAAATACTGTTTACTGTTCCCATATCGGTACACAATCACCGTGTACATAAGTATTGTTCTTTAGCCCGATCCTCCCTAGTCCACCCAGTATTGCGGTATTACATGAAGCCTAGGTGGGTCATCCACAGAAACAATTCAGCAGAAAATCAGAAGTATCTTAAAGCAACATGATCCTAATATTCAGCAAAGCATCTATATAGTGGTACAGTTTTGATTCTTGTATATATTCATATGCCATATATTCTCCCCTTAACAATAGGATCAGAAGGTGGCACAACAGCAGGAAGCAAATTAACCTCTTTCTGTAATATGCATCTCTCCCATAGCCTCTTATCCATACGGATAGTCTGAGACAGGGCCTTCTCCAAGGAGCTGGGTGGTGTATGGAGAGCAAGAGCGTCCTTCAGGTGATCTGACAGTCCCTTCCTGGACTGACACCTTAACGCAGTCGTTCCAGGACACCTCAGGAGACCATCGTCGGAACTCAGAGAAATACCATTTGGCCAAGAGCTTACCATGAAAGAGACCTATGATAGTGTCCTCTGACACGGTCTGGCTCATCAAAAATAAGTCCTAAGGCCTCAAAGAATGCATCAACAGATGTACATTCAGGGGCAGTAGCAGGTAAAGAGAAAGCCCACAAATGAGGTTCCTCCCGAAGTAAGGAAATAATTATTCCCACACGCTGACTGTCATTTCCAGAGGATCGAGGTCTAAGAGAAAACAACAACTTATAACTCTCCCTGAACGTACAGAACTTCTTTTCTCCGGAGAAGGTATATGGGAGCTTGACTATAGGTTCAGAAGTGTGCAATGAAGCATCAACAGTGTCAGAGTGCTTACAGACAAATTGGGAAATAGATCCCTGAACAGATTTAGCCATCTCAGAAAGCTCCCTCTGCAGCTGGTTATCATAGAATCATAGAATCATAGAATCGTAGAGTTGGAAGGGACCTCCTGGGCCATCTGGTCCAACCCCCTGCTCAAAGCAGGATTCGCTAAATCATCCCAGTCAGATGTCTGTCCAGCCTCTGTTTGAAGACCTCCATTGAAGGAGAACTCACCACTTCTCGTGGCAGCTTTTTCCACTCATTAATCACTCTAAGTGTCAAAAAGTTTTTTCTAATATCTAATCTGTGTCTCCTCCCATTCAGTTTCATCCCATTGCTTCTAGTCTTTCCTTGTGCAAATGAGAATAAAGTTGATCCTTCTACAATGTGACAGCCCTTTAGATATTTGTAGACAGCTATTAAGTCTCCTCTCAGTCTTCTCTTTTGCAAACTGAACAATCCCAAATCCTGCAACCTTTCCTCATAAGACAGGGTTTGCAGAGCGGTCACCATTCTGGCTGCTCTTTTCTGAACTTGCTCCAGTTTGTTGATGTCTTTTTTAAAATGTGGTCCCCAAAACTGGACACAATATTCCAGATGAGGTCTGACCAGAGAGCAGTAGAGGGAAATAATGACTTCACGTGATCTAGACTGTATGCTTCTGTTAATACATCCTAGAATTGCATTTGCCTTTTTTGCTGCTGCATCACACTGTTGACTCATATTCAGTCTGTGATCTATTAGTATACCCAAGTCTTTTTCACATGTGCTGTTGCTTAGGCCTATTCCTCTCATTCTCTATATGCTTTTTTCATTTTTATTGCCCAGATGTAGTACTTTGCATTTTTCCCTGTTAAAAACCATTCTGTTAGTTGCTGCCCACTTCTCCAGTTTATTTATATCTTTTTGAATCCTCTCTCTCTCTTCTCTAGTATTAGCTATCCCTCCTAGCTTTGTGTCATCAGCAAATGTAATCAGTTTACCCTCAATTCCTTCATCTAAATCGTTGATAAAGATGTTGAACAATACAGGGCCCAGGACAGAGCCCTGTGGTACCCCACAACTGGATGTGCAGCCATTTACAACCACTCTTTGGGTCCGATGACTAAGCCAGTTATGAATCCACCTAACAGTTGCCTTGTCCATTCCATACTTAGTCATTTTTTCAATAAGGATTGTATGAGATAATTTGTCAAATGCTTTGCTGAAGTCAAGATATACTATATCTACAGCATTTCCTTGATCCACCCAAACAGTGATTCCGTCATAGAAGGAAAATAAGTTAGTCTGGCATGACTTATTAGTTACAAACCCATGCTGACTCTGTTTAATCACTTCATTCTCATCCAGGTACTGACATACATGTTGTTTAACAATTTGTTCAAAGATCTTTCCTGGTATAGAAGTCAGACTCATCGGCCTATAGTTGCCTGGGTCCACCTTCTTCCCCTTTTTGAAGATAGGAACAACATTTGCTCTTCTCCAGTCTTCTGGGACTTCTCCTGTTCTCCAAGAATTTTCAAAGATTATGGAGAGGGGTTCAAAAATTTCTTCTGCTATCTCCTTCAGTACTCTGGGGTGTAATTCATCTGGACCTGGAGACTTGAATTAATTTAGGTTAGCTAAGTGTTTCCTCACTATCTTTCTGTTTATAGATATCCTGGATTCTTCTATTCCCTTAATAGGACAGTGAAGAACAGTTGATGTTACATTTCCTTTCTGAGAGAAAACAGATGCAAAATAGGAATTTAAAAGTCCGGCCTTCTCAACATCCTGTCTTACCATTTCATCATTTTCATCCTTTAAAAATCCTATAGCATCTTTGACTTTTCTTTTACTTTTGACATATCCCCAAAATCCTTTATTATTGCTTTTGACATCTCTTGCAAGCCTCAATTCATTGTCAGCTTTAGTAATCTGATTTGTGCCCTGCAGGTTCTGCAGACAGCATTATATTCTTCTTTAGATATGCCTCCCTCTTTCCATTTTCTAAACATTTTTTTCTTCCTTTTAAGCATGTGCTTAAGTTCTGTGTTCATCCATCCTGGTTTCCTTAAATGCTTCCTATTCTTCCCTCTTTTCGGAATTGTTAACAATTGTGCTTTGAGAATTTCATTTTTCAAGATTTCCCATCCTTCCTGGACATTTTTGTCTTTAAGGATATCCAGCCATTGGATCCCTCCAATTCTCTTTCCGAATCCCTTAAAATCTGCCTTTCTGAAATTTAACCTTGACGCCTGAGTCTTCACAGGTCTTCCTCCTCTAGTTATCCAAAATTCTAAAATAGCATGGTCGCTACCTCCTAGGGTCCCAGCCACTTTTACCTCCTCAACCATTTCCTCCCTGTTTATAAGGATTAGATCCAAGGTAGCAGTTCCCCTTGTTTTCTCCCCTACCTTTTGGAAGATAAAGTTGTCAGCAAGAGAGGATAAGAATTTCCTTGACCTGTTAGTTTTGCCTGAGAGAGATTCCCAACAAATGTCTGGATAGTTGGCCAGAGATGTGGCCAGAGCACAATGATCCACAGACAGATCCTGCATCATCTCCATCAGACTAGACATCTGATCTGCGAAGGTATAGAGTGGATCCATAGAAAAAGTAGCAGAGAAACAGAGAAACTGTCTGTTTGGTCAGTTATAATGTCACGCCACTGCAATGTTGGTAAATACAGGCTCCACTAGATGGCAATGGAGTGGAGGGAGGAATGCACACAGCAAGGCTAGACCTGAAATACTGTGGCAAGGCCACCACAGAGTAGTCAAACAAGCCAGGTCGATATCTGACTGTAGCACATTACAAAAGGAATAAGCAAACACAGAGTCAGAAGCAAGCCAAATGGGTCAGTACCAGTCAGGAGCAGATATGCCAAAGACAAGAAACAAAACAACAAGTCAGAGTCCAAGCCAAGTCAAAACCAGGGAGTCATTTCATGAAAGGGAAACACAGAGTCAGGAAGGGACGAGTGGATAAACAGACATGGATTCAGTAGGCTAGCTGCATGACAAATCAGGGTACACAGGGTCAGCTACACACGCCGTAGGCAGAAGCTGTAACTAACATAATCTGCAGGCCCCAGCAGAGATAAATAGCAAACCTGAGACCAGACAGAAGCTGATACAGTTAACCACTGGCATGACCATACCGGCAAAAAAGGAAGACAGTACCCAAAACCCGGTCTGGATCATGACACTCATGCAGCCTTTAACTACCCACCAATTCATCAAGTTGGTTGGGCCATCATTGTAAATAAGCACCTGCACTTTGGGTCACCCCCATCTCATTATAGATTGCAAGCTCTGAGGAGCAGAGTCATCATTATTTTAGCTTTAACACCTTTCTGACATCAGACATAATGATCCGACCATGTTGACCTGGCACTTTTTGACCATGGACGGATCATTATGTCTAAGCGATTGGCCACCCTCATGGGGGGAGCATGGCCAATCGCCACCAGGTGTCAGCTGATTCTGATAGCTGACATCAGCACTAGGTGCAGGAGCAGTCACAGACTGCTCCCGGTTCTTAAAACCCCAAAATACTGCAATTAAAAAAGATTGCAGCATTCCGGAAACCGGCACAGAGGCTGACAGCCCCTCTGCCTTTGGATCAGAGAACCCGCTGCGCAACGCGGGGTCCCAATCATTGCCATGGTGAGTGGATGTCGTCATGACAACATCCGGCACACCAGAGGTATTAAACTTGCTGATCATGTGCAGTGCATGATCAGCAAGTTCTCCCTGTCATTGCAGCGCTGATCATTTTTATGGCATGCAGATGCTTCATCTGCATGGTATAGAAGTGGCCAGCCAGCAAAAAATGATTTTACCATAGTGTGCCTAAGTAAAAAAGTTAATTAAAAGTAAAAAAGAAAATTTTAAAGAATTGAGCATTTTTTTAAAAAAATCTAAAATAATAATAAAAAATCAATTTATATTCTATCTCTAAACAAATATTTGAAAAAAAAAAAAAAAATAAAATTACACATATTTAATATTCCAAGTCTGTAATGACCCGACCTATTAAATGGTTCCATTAGTTAACCCCTTTAGTGAACACCATAAAAATGCAAAAAACAATGCTTATATACAGCCGAACAAAAAGTTGAATAACACGCAATCAAAAAGACGGATATAAATAAACATGGTACCACTGAAAACGTCATCTTGTCCCGCAAAAAAGGAGCCGCCACACAGCTCCATCACCAGAAAAATATAAAAGTTCTAGCTCTCAGAATAAAGTGATGCAAAACCAATTATTTTTCCTACAAAATAGTTTTTATTATATATATAAGCTCCAAAATATAAAAAAATGAGGTATCGCTGTCATCGTACTGACCCAAAGATTATAACTGCCTTATAAATTTTACCACACACGGAATGGTATAAACCCTCCCCCCAAAAAAAGAAATTCATGAATTGCTGGTTTTTCCTCATTCCGTCTGCCAAATATCAGAATAGAAAGCGATCAAAAAATGTCATACAAAATTGTACCAATAGAAATGTCAGCTCATCCCGCAAAAAACAAGACCTGACTCCGTGGGCCAAAATATGGAAAAATTGCAGCTCTCAAAATGAGGTGATACAAAAACCATTTTTTGCAATAAAACACGTCTTTCAGCATGTGACAGCTGCCAAACATAAAAACCCTCTATAAGGCCTCTTTCACATGTCCTGATATTTCTGGTACCAGAGATGTCAGTGTCCGCATTTGTAATACGTGTGGCACATGTGTGCATGCATGTGCCACATCAGTAGCACACAGATGGGCACCAGGGCAGAAGCATTGCTGGGTGCTGATCACGGCTCTCATCATTCTCCCCTGCTCTGCCGGCGATCGGTGTGAGCAGGGGAGAATGATGATTGTTACATTTAAGTGATAATGGAGACAGAAGGCAGCAGCTAATGGGACTATTACTCCCATCAGCCTGCCCCTGCTGCTGCTAATAATAGTGACAGCAGGAGCGGCTGATGGGGGTAGTCATCAGCCACTACCTGTGCTATAAATGAATTAATTAGTGGCATTGCTAAAGCTCACAGCTGGGGGCTGGTATTCTCAGGATGGTAAGGGGCTATTGATAACACCCAGGCTAAAAATAGCAGCCTGCAGCTGCCCAGAAAAGGCATATCTATAAGATGTGCCACTTCTGGTGCTTTGACCAACTCTTCCCACATGCCTTGCAGTGGTGGCAAGTGGCAAGTGGGGTAATATTTGATGAGTTGATGTCACCTTTCTATTGTAAGGTGAAAACAAGCCCACGGCTTACAAATAGAGAGGTGTCAATAAAACACCTATCCATTACTAATCCTATAGTCGTATGATAAATGAACACGCAGCCAGAATAAAGACCTTTAATTGAAAAAATGAAACAGACTTTCAATATTGTCAAATAAACCAATAAACCATACTTACAACCTCGCCTATTCCACTGAAGCCCTCGATATCCTGTAATAAAAATAAAAAAGCAACAATATACCATACCTGTCCATCGTTATGTCCCACGACATAATCCATGTCTGAAGGATAATTATTTTTCAACCTGTACAGTATCAAGATGCAACCACTAGTGAATGTGCTGCTGGGAATGCAACATCAGAAATCGGGGGTGATGTCATAGAGGTTACCTCCGGTCACTGGACTCTATTCCTAGTCGTGCTGAGCTGCGGTGAGATCCGGGGTCACTTATAAAATTCACATACCAGGAAACAGTAGATTAGTTCCAAAAAAGGGGCACTTGTTGGGCATTGCCACTGTTAAGACACATCTAGATAAATTCCTTGGGGGGGCTAAATTCCAAAATGGGGTCACTTGTGGGGCATTTCCACTGTTTAGGCACATCAGGTGCTCTTCATATGCGACATGACGCCTGCAAACCATTCCATCAAAGTCTGCATTCCAAAGCATCACTTTTTCCCTTCCGAGCCCCGACATGTGCCCATACAGTAGTTTTCTCCCACAGCGTACTCAGGACAAATTGGACAATAACTTTTAGGGATAAATTTATCTTGTTACCCTTGAGAAAATTAAAAATTGGGGACTAAAAATCATATTCGTGGTAAAAAAATATGATTTTTTATTTTCACGGCTGGGCGTTATAAACTTTAGTGAAACACATGGGGGTTCAAATTGCTCACCACACATCTAGATAAGTTCCTTATGGGGTCTATAGTTTCCAAAATGGGGTTACTTGTGTGGGTATCCACTGTTTAAGCACATCAGGAGCTCTCCAAACGTGACATGACGTCTGTTCTCAATTTCAGCCAATTTTGCGTTGAAAAAGTCAAACGGCGCTCCTTTTCTTTCAAGCTGTGCCATGTGCCCAAACAGTGGTTTACCCCCACATATTGAGTGTCAGCGTACTCAGGACAAATTGCACCAATAAAGTTTGGTGTCCAATTTCTCCTGTTACCCTTGTAAAAATTAAAAATTCGGGGTGAAAGATCTTTTTTGTGGAAAAAATATGATATTTTCATTGTCCTACGTTATAAACATCTGTTAAACACACGAAAAACATGGATCATATAATCCATAACAATATAGTCTGAAAAGGAAAAAATATAAAAATGATTTTAATTATACAAATACATAAGAACAGACCACAATTAGTTAATTGACGTAATAAACAAATACAGAGCTTAAATGGTACAGATCAAGGTGCACCGGTTATAGAAAATGCGTGCCATGAAATGAGCACATAGCGCAGGTAGGGTCAAACATATACTGTGTATAATTCACAGTGAATTTATCCTTCAGGGTCTAAAAGTATATCCGGTCCCCCCGAGGAAGCTACCGCGATACGTGCGTAGGGGCGTGTGCCTACATATGGACACTAGCACGGGTAATAGATGAGTATATTTTCTCCATCCCTTTCTTGTCCCCCTCCATTTGGGCAATTTAGCCATGGCAATACTAGATATTGTCATGTCCGCCATGTCTGTTATGTACGCCATGTCTGTTTTGTCTCATGACCTTGGGAGCGGTGTGCACGCGCATCTCATGTCTGCTATTCTGCATGTTCCCTAGAGCAGTGTGCACACTCACCTCTTGACTGTTGAGCTGGGGGATGCCAGCGTTTCTGCTCTGCCTTCTGTGATCGTCTCATCATGTCTAGAACCCCTGATCTTGTGTCCTTCCTATGTTCCAGCAGAGGCTGGTTCTGCATTCATCTCTGCATGTCTGGAACTCTGATCATGTGACCTGCCTAGGTTTCAGCACTGGTTCTGCAATCATCCCTGCATGTCTGGAATCCTGATCATGTGACTGCTCCCTGTGATCCTGGAGGACCTGAACTGGAAGTTCTCCCCTGGTTCTGACCCGGAAGTGGAGTTGCTATGCCCTATATCAGACCACCCCTTCCTATGCTCAGGGCCTGAGTATTGTGTTGCTTCCCTGCATGGCTGCTTGGTCTGCTGGGTCACTCCCTCTATTCTGTGCCCCTTCACTTTGCTCTGTCGTGCATCTCTGCACACGCTCCGTGCTCATACTCCATCTCTTGTCCCGTGCCTTGTCTTATGTTTGTCTGTTGTGCCATGTTTGTCCTTGTCCTGCTTTGACTTGTAGTCCTTCTGTTATTCTCTGCCTTGCCTGTTTCTGCCATGTCGTGTCTTCGCTATGCTCTGCCTTTTGTTTTTTCCTCTGTTCTCTGTCTCTGCCTGTTACTCCTGCTCTCTGTTCTATGGAGCTCTCTAGCATGTTCCCTGGCTAGTCCCAAGGCTTTACATTGGCCCGGCTATGAGCTTCGGCCTACACTCCACTGCTAGCCCTGTTCCTGCTCTGACCTGACTCTGTGTTTCTGGCTATGCTTCCGTTCCGTGTTCTGTGTCCCGTACTCTGGTCTTGCTCTGCCCTGTTTCTCGTCTTGCCTTGCTTTGCTGCTTCGTGTGCCTTTTGGATGTGCCTGGCCTTCCTAGCCTCCTTTTGGTGCCTCAGCCGTGCCTGCCCTAGCTGTGCCCGCCTGCTTGTGCCTCAGCCATGCTCGTCGGTCAGTGACAGCTGTGTCACCTGCCATGCCTCAGTCTGGTTCGCTGGAGTCTTGCCCGTCTGTCAGTGCCACAGCCCGATCAGCTAGCCAGTGCCCCAGCTGTGCTCTCTGTGCTCCCTTGCACTTCACGCTGTTTCCGCACTGTGCTCTCCGTGCTCTCTAAAGCACGCGCAGACCCTCGCCTGCCCATGACATACCTCCCCGTGCTTCTGTAAAAGTACGCGCAGGCTTTGCCATGTCCCCTGTCATGCCCTCTTGCACGCACAGGCCCTAACCCTGTCCTTGAACCCTGACCCTGGCATGCCTCTCTGCATGCGCAGGACTATGCCTCGCCTGACCCTGGTGTGCCTCTCTGCACACGCAGGGCTCTGCCTCGCCTGACCCTGGCATGCCTCTTTGCATGTGCAGGACTCTGCCTCGCCTGACCCTGGCGTGCCTCTCTGCACGTGCAGGACTCTGCCTCGCCTGAACCTGGCATGCCTCTCTGCACGCGCAGGGCTCTGTCTTGCCTGACCCTGGCGTGTCCCTCTGCACGCGCAGGCCTCCATCCTTGAGTCTGACCCTGGCGTGTTCCTTAACATGCATCGTGTTGCTAGCCTGTCTTGTCTCCTTGCATGGAACCCTGGTTTGCCTGCCGGATGCCCGGAACCTGCCGATCGCTGCCAGAGATCTTAAGCCTGATGTCTGCAGCCTGATGTCCGGAGCTGATGTCCGCAGCCTGATGCCCTGATCATGTCGATCGTTGCCAGATGTCAAGAGTCCGCTGCCAGCGTGCCTTTGCCTACCTTCTTGAATGTACCATGTTTGGACCCTGGCGTGTCTCCTACGCATGCACCCTGTCTTGGACTCTGGCGTGTCCTAGCACGCATCCCTCCTAGGAATTCTGGTGTGATCCCTAACACGTACCCTGCCCTGGACCCTGGTATGTTTTCTGCACGTGTTATATCAGGAACATTTGGCGTGGCCTTGCACGCACCTTGCCGTGATTCACTGTTTGTGCCCTGCACCTGATTCCCTGATATGCCTTGCACCTGAATAAAGTGTGAAACCACGTTTGCTGAAGAAACTCTGTGACTTCGCTTTATGTTTGGTATCCTGTCCGTCCTGTTGCCAGACACTCAATAGTGTCTTCCTGAGCCGGCCGTTTGGTCCAGCTGCTGTGGTGGCTCATCCCCTTGGTCTTGCCCCTGACACTCCCTGTATAGGGGGTGGATTCGTACTAGGTCAGCTCGCCCTAGGTGGGTGGGTGCCACGGCCAAGAGGGTCCACTCATTCAAGAAAAACGACTCAGAGTAAGCTGACGCTCATCACAGATATGTGGTGGTATTTTATTGTTGGATACCATAGGGAACAAGTCTGCTGGGAATGGATTGTGTAATTTGGCCCTCCATGTACTGAATCATATGCTGCACAGGCAGCGTGTACTTTTTGTACCATTTAAGCTCTGTATTTGATTAGCACATAAATTAGCTAATTGTGGTCTGTTCTTATGTATTTGTATCATTAAAATCATTTTTATATTGACACTTTTTGGAAGTGCATTGAGCAGCAGGGTGGTGTGCTGGTTAAAGGGAAAAAAAATCTTTTAAATCTTCTGCCTGAGCGAGTGTGAATGAGCTGAGTGTGACCTGAGCATAAGTGTGAACTGTGGTAAGTGTGTGACTTGTGATTCAGTGACTTTGGATTCAGGGAGTTTCCAAGGGAGGTATTACTGAATTGCTGTTATATTTTATTAATACTTTTTATTTATTTTTGCTTATCTTTTTGTCTGGTGCAAACCCCATTAGGATGTGCTTCACTATTGCCAATGCCATCCAGTGCATGTCTTGCCGCATGTATGAAATCCTTGAACAGCCGGTCGAGGGTGCAGACTGCTGTGCGAGATGTGAGCATGTTGTGCATTTGGAAGCCCAGATACTGGATCTAAATGTGCAGCTGGCAACACTGAGATCCATAGACAATATGGAAAGGAGTCTTCTGCTCACTGAGCAGACGCTCACTGGGATAGATGAGGGGGGATGCTAGGTTGGAGCTGCAGGACAATGAAGCAGCTAGCTGGGTGACAGTTAGAAGGCGGGGTAGAGGGAAGAGCGCCAGGGAAGCTAGTCCTGATCTGGCACACCCCAATAAGTTTGCTAAGTTGGCAGATGAGGGGAGTGTTAGTACAGGAGTAGCACTGCTGCAGCAAGGCATGTCCTCTGAAAGCCGGAGGAGTGTCTGCTCCAGTAAGGGGGGGAATAGGAGAGCAGGGCAGGCCAGACAGGTTCTGGTAGTGGGAGACTCAATTATTAGGGGAACAGAGAGGGCAATCTGTCACAAAGACAGGGATCGTCGAACGGTGTGCTGCCTACCTGGCGCTCGAGTCCGACACATCGCTGATCGGGTTGACAGATTACTGGGAGGGGCTGGCGAGGATCCAGCGGTCATGGTGCACATTGGCACAAATGACAAAGTTAGAGGTAGGTGGAAGGTGCTTAAAGATGATTTCAGGGAATTAGGCTAGTTTCACACTTGCGTTTTTTTGCTGCGCGTTTTTTGCGCTAAAAAACGCATGGAAAAAACGCATACAAACGCATACAAATGCTGCGTTTTTTTCAAGCATTTTTATGCGCATTCTGGAAAAAAACGCAGCGTTTTTATGCGTTTTATGTGTTTTTTATGTGTTTTTTGTGCGTTTGCATTATTTCTACATTTTTTGTCCTCAACCAAAAAAAATGGGTTATGGTTGGGTTAAGGGTTAGGGTTGGGTTAAGGGTTAGGGTAAGGGTTAGAGTTAGTTAGGGTTAGTAGTACTATCCCAAACCCAAACCCTAACCCTTAACCTAACCCTAACCCTAACCCTTAACCCAACCCTAACCCTAACCCTAACCCTAACCCTTAGCCTAACCCTAACCCTAACCCTTAACCTAACCCTAACCCCTAACCTTTAACCTAACCCTACAAACCCTAACCCTAAACCCTGACCATACTAACCCTAACTAACCCTAACCCTAACCCTTAACCTAACCCTAACCCTAACCCTTAACAAAACCCTAACCCTAACCCTAACCCTTAACCTAACCCTAACCCTAACCCTAACCCTTAACCTAACCCTAACCCTAACCCTAACCCTTAACCTAACCCTAACCCCTAACCTTTAACCTAACCCTACAAACCCTAACCCTAAACCCTGACCATACTAACCCTAACTAACCCTGACCCTTAACCTAACCCTAACCCTAACCCTAACCCTAAACCCTGACTCTACTAACCCTAACTCTCCCTAACCCTTACCATAACCATTGTACAAAAAAAAAGCATGCGCTAAAAAACGCATAAAAAACACATGTATATGCGCACATATGCGCACCCATAGACTTATATTGGGTTTCTTGCTGTAAAAAAACGCATTGCGTGCGCATGCGTTTTTTGGGGGCAAGTCGGACGCTCAAAAAATGCAACAAGATGCATTTTGAGCGCCCGAGCGCACAGTAAAAAAAACGCATGCGCGCAAAAACGCATAAAAAATGCATGTGTATGCGCACATAAGCGCATCCCATGCAAAATATAGAAAAAAAAAACGCATGCGTTTTTCAGCGCTAAAAAAGTGCGCAAAAAAAACGCAAGTGTGAAACCAGCCTTAGGCTGTAAGTTTAAAGCAAGGACCTCCAAGGTGGTATTTTCAGAAATACTTCCTGTACCAGGTGCCACGCCAGAGAGGCAACGGGAGATTAGGGAGGTTAATAAGTGGCTCAGGAATTGGTGTAGGAAGGAGGGTTTGGGCTCCTGCAGAACTGGGCCGACTTCTCAGTTAGCTACAGGTTCTATGCTAGGGACGGGCTGCACCTCAATGGGGAGGGAGCAGCTGTGCTGGGGGGAGAAAATGGCTAGAAGGTTGGAGGAGTGTTTAAACTAGGGACGGGGGGAGGGTATTCCTTTTATAGGAGGGGAAGACAGTGCAGCTAGAGACCTGGGCACAAATAATGAAATTGGGGGTGGGGGTGTGGTTAGAACAGTTAATAATTTAAGAAAGAATAGAGGTACAGAGAGATACATAAAGTGCATGTATACTAATGCCAGAAGCGTCGCCAACAAAATGGAGGAATTGGAGTTAATGTTGTTGGAACATAATTATGACATGGTGGGGATATCTGAGACATGGCTGGATGAGAGCCATGACTGGGCGGTTAATTTACAGGGCTATAGCCTGTTCAGAAATGACTGTACAAATAAGCGAGGGGGAGGCGTGTGTTTATATGTAAAATCATCCTTAAAACCCATCCTTCGTGATAATAAATATGAATCTAATGAAAATGTAGAGTCCCTGTGGGTAGAGATAAGGGGAGGGGGGTGGAATAATAAATTACTGATGGGGGTTTGTTATAAGTCTCCAAAAAGAATGGAAGCAACAGAGAATATCCTCATAAAGCAAATAGATGAAGCAGCGACTCAAGGAGAAGTCATTATTATGGGGGACTTCATCTACCCTGAAATACATTGGGGAACAGAAACCTGAAGTTCAGCAAAGGTGATAGGTTTCGGACAACTATGAGAGACAATTACCTTTCACAACTGGTTCAGGACCCAACAAGAGGGGGGGCACTGGTAGACCTAATATTAACCAACAGGCCAGACCGCATATCAAATGTAAGGGTTGGGGGTCACTTGGGTAATAGTGATCACTAGAGTTGAGCGAAACGGGTCCACAAATTTCAAAAGTCGACGACTTTTGGCAAAGTCGGGTTTCATGAAACGAAACCCGACCCTAGGATGAGGTCGGCCACGATGTCGGCGACTTACGCGCCAAAGTCGCGTTTCAAAAGCTTTTTTTGCGCTCTTTTTCAGCCAATCAGGATCCACGGACACTGTGGGCAACGTGATGACATAGGCAGGGGTCACCACCATCTTGGAGAAGGGCATGCAAGTGATTGGCTTGCTTTGTGGGGCGTCACAGGGGGTATAAAAGGGCGGGGGCGCCGACCGCCATGTTACTCATGCTGATCTCAGAATAGGGAGAGCTGCTGCTGCTGCTGCTGATTCTGTAGGGAGAGCGTTAGGCAGGGAAGAAGACACCAAAAACTGATTCTGCTGATAGCGATTTTGCCTGTACAACACACCAGTCACTGTGCAGTGCAAGGGGAGGCTATATCTTGGTGCATCAGCTCTGTTGGTTATTAGGCTGCCTTTTAAGGCTACCTGGTAGCTGCATTGCTGTGTGCACACTGCTGAGCAAACTGCTTTTTTCAAAGCAATCCAGATTTTATTGTTTTGTCCTAGTGCTGAGGTACTGAGCGTGCATTTTTCACACCATACAGCGGTGCACACTCCTCACACAGTACCGTGTAACGGCTGTTATCACAGCCACAGTGAAGCTATCTGTGTGTCACTCTGTGAGAATAAGTCGAGGACATGTTCCGTTCTTACAGACCTGCACCTACTAGTTTTGTCTAGCTTTCAAACAGTTAAATATATTTGCTGTTTGATCACATTCAAAACTATAGAGAGACAGCGTGTGTCAGTCCGTATCCTTAAAAAACACGGAGCTTGACAATTTTACGTACACTGGACAGCCGTGTACGTGCACGCGCCTCTCAGTACCGTGTAACGGCTGTTATCACGGCCACAGTGAAGCTATCTGTGTGTCACTGTGGAAGGATAAGTGGAGGACTTGTTCCGTTCTTACAGACCTACACTCTAGGGAGATTCCTATTCTGCCCAATTCTATATACACCTTGTAGTTTGTGATACACTAGCCAATTTCTGCCTGTGACATAGCGCTCTGATATTCAGTGGGCCTCACACAATCCATAAGTGTCCAGTGTCCACAAGTGTGTGCAGAAATTCAAAATCTCTGTGATCCTGTAGTCACTTTTTTCACACCTGTGCCATCGAGCCTGTGACATAGCGCTGTGATATTCAGTGGGCCTCACACAATCCATAAGTGTCCAGTGTCCACAAGTGTGTGCAGAAATTCAAAATCTCCGTGATCCTGTAGTCACTTTTTTCACACCTGTGCCATCGAGCCTGTGACATAGCGCTGTGATATTCAGTGGGCCTCACACAATCCATAAGTGTCCAGTGTCCACAAGTGTGTGCAGAAATTCAAAATCTCCCATGTCCTATAGACACCTTGTACCTTGTTTTACATTACTATATAGTTTGTTGGATTTTGTCTACATTTCTACCAAAAATGAGGAAGACTGGTGGAAGAGGCCGTGGAATTGGGCGGGGGTTGGCAGCTGGTAATGATGGTGTTGGTGGTGGATCTGATGGTAGTGGCAAAAGCAAAATAGGACCAAATGCAGGAGGTGTTGAGCCTGCATCATCGTCTGGCTCCACAAGGCCTCAAAGGCTTAGTTTTCTAGGACTTGGCAAACCGCTTTTAAAGCCAGAGCTGCAGGAAAAAGTTTTGTCTTACATTGCTGACTCAGCCTCCAGCTCTATCGCCTCCTCTTCTTCAGTTGTAAAAAGTAAAAGCACTGAGTCGTCACTGGAAGCTCATGTTCATGAACCACACCTTTCCTTGTGTCCTTCACCCCAACTAAGATTGAAGGATGAAGCAGGCCGTACTACTGATTACTCCAATGAGCTGTTTTCACATACCATGCCTGGATTATCAAGTGAAATGGTGAATTACCCAGGCCAAGATGAATCTGACATGGAGTGCACTGATGCACAGCCACTGATAGAAGATTCTGCTGGTACATTCACTCAGAGCACTACATTGTCCTCGCAGTGTAAAGAGCCAGATTCTGACCCTGATGAGACTCAGGTGCCCCTTCCCGCACACTATACCACCATACACGGTGACAGAGAGGAAGGTGCACATGACATTGAAGAGGAGGTGATGGAGGACCCAGTTGTTGACCCAGATTGGCATCCATTGGGGGAAGAGGGTGCTGCTTCCAATAGCTCAGATGAGGAGCATCCACAGCAGACATCGACATCGCAACAGCTGTTATCTGGCAGGCACGGAGCACTCCAAACACAGGTTCCAAAAATCAAAAGAGTTGCTGGACAGCTTGTCCAGAGGGTTAAAATATCACAGCGTGCTAGGCCGTAAAATGTCTGCCAAAGTAGGAAGAGTGCAGTGTGGCACTTTTTTGAACAAAATCCTCATGATCAGGCCAAGGTTATCTGTAAAAAGTGCGCAAAGACCTTTAGCCGAGGGAAAAATCTGAAAAATTTGAATACCAGTTGCATGCTTAGACATTTAACCAGCATGCACTTGCAAGCGTGGACACAACACCAAACCTCAAGTACAACATGTGCAACTGATCACAAAGAAGGTAGTCAGCAATGCTACATTGTTTCCCCCACTGTAAGCCCACCAGTCAGCACAGCAGCAAATGTTGAGGTGTCGTTGCAAGGCCGCAGCAGTCAGGGAATCCCACTGTTATATCAACGAAATACTGAATCTAGGCCATCAGAAAGAACACCAACTCCATCACCATCATCAACCCTCTCTCAGTCCGCCCTGTCCACCGCTACTTCCACCATATGCAGCTCTCAAGTCCAGCTCACCCTCCCAGACACTATGAGTAGGTCAAGAAAGTACTCAGTCTCTCATCCGCGTACACTGGGTTTGAACGCCCACATTGCCAAACTAATCTCGTTTGAGATGATGCCCTATCGGTTGGTGGAAAGCGCAGCTTTCGGCGAACTCATGGCCTATGCAGTACCATGCTATGACCTACCCAGTCGCCACTTCTTCTCTCGCAAAGCCATCCCAGCCCTCCACCATCATGTGAAAGACCGCATTGTCCATGCACTCAAGCAGTCAGTGAGTGGAAAGGTGCACCTCACAACTGATGCATGGTCCAGTCGGCATGGCCAGGGCCGTTACGTGTCCATCACTGCGCACTGGGTTAATGTGGTGGATGCAGGGTCCACAGGGGACAGCGGTGGTGGGACAGTGCTGCCTAGCCCACAGTATAGGAAACAGTTGGCTGTAGGCGTTCTACCCTCTTCCTCCTCCTCCTCCAGAAGCAAAAGCTCGTCCACAGAGCGCAGTCGTACGAGCACTCCATCTGCAGCTGCCACTGTTGCACACGAGGTGTCCCCCTATCGAGCAGCTAGTGGAAAGCGTCAGCAGGCTGTGTTGCAGATGATGTGTTTGGGCGACAGACACACCGCCGAGGTGCTGGCCGAGTACTTTCAGCGACAAACTGAGTCATGGCTGGGCAGTGTACATCTTGAGGTAGGCATGGTAGTTAGTGATAACGGCCGTAATTTTGTGGCAGCCATAGCCCTTTCAAAACTCAGCCACATATCTTGCTTGGCTCACACCTTGAACCTGGTGGTGCAGTGCTTCCTTAAAAATTATCCGGAGTTAACAGCCCTGCTCCAGAAGGTGCGAAGACTGTGCGCGCACATCCGCCGGTCGCCTGTACACTCCACTCGTATGCAGAAGCAGCAGCGATTGCTCCACCTTCCCAACCACCGCCTCATTATCGACATTGCAACAAGGTGGAACTCCACCCTGCACATGGTTGAGCGGCTGTGCGAACAAAGGCAGGCCATAATGCATTTGTGGGAGGATACACGGCCAGGCACTTTGAGAGCAGACATGGAGTTGACAGGTGTGCAGTGGTCGAAGCTGAAAGACCTCTGTAAAGTCCTTCAGTGTTTTGAGGAATGCACACGGCTGGTAAGCGCAGACGACGCCATCATAAGCATGAGCATCCCACTTATGCGTCTGCTCATGCAAACTTTGACGCACCTTAAGGAGCAGGCGTCTGCAGCCAACGTTGACGAGGAGGGAATCCTTGATGACATTCAGCCATTGTCTGCTCCGGGACCTCTCCTGGACGAGGTGGAGGAAGAAGAGGAGGAGGAGGATGATTATGTGGATGATTACTTAGGGGAGGAGGATGCATCTCGTGGGGCAAGTGAAAATGCTGGCATGGCAAGGTCTGGTACAGGGTTTGTGCGTGACTGGAGGGATGTGGATTTGCCAGAAAGTGCTCCTCCAACCAGCACTCGCAGTGCATCATTGACACCGGGAACATTGGCCCACATGTCAGATTATGCCTTTCAGATCCTAAAAAGGGACCCCCGCATTGCCAAAATGATGAACGATGACGACTACTGATTGGCCAGCATCCTGGATCCACGCTAAAAAGGCAAATTACAAAACATCATGCCACAGGAGAACCTTGACCTAATATTGGCTAATAAACAAGCAACTCTGGTAAATCGGTTGCTTGAGGCATTCCCAGCACACAGCAGCGGTGATGGTTCTCACACGAGCCGTACGGGCCGGGGGCAGCTTGGCAGAGTTGTTCGTGGTGCACACAGCAGAAGTGGCGTTGGAGACAGGGGTTTCATGACAATGTTGTGGACTGATTTTTCAAGTACCGCTCACACAACTGGTAATACCGCATCGATGGAAAGTGACAGGAGACAACAGTTGTCAACTATGGTTACAAACTACTTTTCCTCCCATATCGATGTTCTCCCACACAGGTCATTCCCCTTTGACTATTGGGCCGCAAAACTGGACACCTGGCCTGAATTGGCCCAATATGCCTTACAGGAGCTCGCGTGCCCAGCTGCAAGTGTGCTATCGGAAAGAGTCTTCAGTGCTGCTGGTTCAATACTGACAGAAAAAAGGACCCGTCTGTCGACCCAAAATGTGGATGATCTAACCTTCATTAAAATGAACCATGCATGGGTTTCCAAGGATTTTGTCCCACCTTCCCCTGATGACACATAGGTTGACAGAAACATGGCTTGCTTTGGTCCTCCGCTTCCTGGGACTTGACCAATTTCGCCTTTTGCATCAGCTGAATGTCCAACATCAACATATGCCATTGTATAAACCTCCCTAACTGGGCTGCCCCCCCCCATGGTCGGGTTCCCCAGCTAGCGCACGCAACCGTGCGAGTGCCGTTGCCCTTGACAGGTGGGTAGGCCGACTCTTGGGCGCGGGCACTGGCACAGGGTCCCTCATAGTGCAATCAAGTGTCTCTGACGGTGGTGGTGCACACCCACCGTCAGACACACCGCCGTACTATGAGGGGCCCAGTGCCAGTACCGACGCCCACGAGTGGGCCAGCCGTGCTTGGCCAGGGCCCCAGCATTTGCAATCTTTACCTCTCCCTGCTCCTCCGCTGTGTAGTCTGGGCTGTCAAATCCATACTGGGCCTGACACCGTCTGAGCCTGCCTCCTGATGTATAGACATATATTTTTAATGTGTAAACTATGCTATCCATACATGTTATCCGGTGATACGGTACCCTTTCTCACCTTTGTGCAATCACGTGTAATCCATAATGTGCCTGAGAACGGCTGGCGAGCTGTTATGCAAGCTACAGCACCTGTGGTTTGCACACATAAGTTTTTCCCTTTTTCAGGAATGACGGTTAGGCCTAATTCCGGAACAGCGGTTGACCTTCACTTACTGGGAAATCATCGTTCGCGGGTAATAATTGTAATCCCAGATCCCAATCACTAACGGTGTTCAGCGGCTTATCTGCACCTGTAAGCGACACACGCTGGCCCTTTCGGTGTAGCGCGCATGCAGCCACGGACATGTAAGGCCTTGACACACCAGTTATTGCCCAATCTCGCGTGCCAGAGCCTCGCGTGTCCCTCTAGTAAGCTGGACGCGGACCGCGTGGGCAGGACGGAGTCTCGTTCGTTAACGGAATTAAGCTTGCAATGCGTGCATCTTTTCGGTTGCTGGATGGTTGAGGTTGCCCGTGTTGAGTCCAATTACGCCGCAGGCTCCACTCCTGGTGGTGCCCTTCTGGACATTCCTTTAAGGTTCAGTTTTGCAACCATACTGCCCACGTCAAACTACAATTTTGCCTTCATGGATGCTGTTTGGAGGGTCGTGAGTCGTGGGAATCATGCCGACCAATCAGTTAACCTGCTAGAGAGATCCTTCGTTCGTTGCTCCCAAGCATGACATCACACTCCCTAGGTGGAAGGTAATGCCAGTGTGGCGACCATACTCCTGTGGGCGCCACAAGTGCACTGATGCCCAGCCACTGCTCAATGATTCTGCTGGTACATTGACCCAGACCACTAAATTCCTCTCGCACTCTACTCAGCCTGAATCTGACCCTGATGAAACTCAGGTTACCCTTCTCATATAATGTTCCACCTTACACGGTGACAAAGAGGAAGCTGCAGATGAAAGTACAGGTTCGGCCCACCTGCTGTCAGACACACCGCTGTACTATGAGGGGCCCTGTGCCAGTGCCGTCGCCAACGAGTGGGCCCCCCCTGCTTGCTCAGGATCACAGCACTTGCAAGGTTGAAATACTTACCTCTCCCTGCTCCACCGCCATGACGTCTTCCACGTTTCCTGACACTGATATTGTGATCAGAGAGCGCAATGACATCACGTCTGTACGCCCTCTGCCTAAACAGCCAAGTGCAGAGGGATGGAAGATGGGGACGACAAGGAGTCCTGACTAGTACAGGGATTCCATAGCGAGGAGAATTATTTCATTGTTTTCAATGTTGGGCCTGCTATTTTTGGGGAGCACTATACTCTGGAGAATGATAGATGGGGCCCACCATACACTGGAACATTCCAAAGGTGGACATCAGACACTGGAGCAGCATGTACAGGGCCCATTATACACTAGAGCATTAGAAATAGGGTCCATTATGTATGGAGCATTATTTGGGCCCATAAGACAGTAGAGATTCATCCATGTGGACCAACATATACTGTAGCATTATGTGGAGCTCATCATATACAGTTTCAAACATTATATGGGATCAATGATTCTGTAGGGAGAAATAGATGGGCCTCATTACTCTGTATAGCGCACTATGCGGTGGCCATAATACTGTATGGAGTAATATACTGTCCGTTTTTGGAGCTATTGGAGAATTTTAAATGGATATCAGTCATGAGATGTAAAAAGTGAAGTATTTTTCATTGTACTAGACCGCTATTTCTCTGCCGTATCAGAGCATCATGAGTTGTGGTATGTGTTAAAGGGGCGCTCTTTGGCCCTGGGCACATGAAAACCTGGATCCAGCCCTCCCCCACGCAAATTTAGCCAAATAACCCCCATTTTTCAATGCGTAGCTTGTATTATGAAGTAAATAAAGGGTGACAAGCTTCAGGAATAAGATTTTATGGTTTTGGCATTCAAATGGGCAGTGTAAGTGTGTTTCCTGTCCTTTTTTCACTCCCGACTTTTCTTCCCCATTGACTTACATTGGGTTTCGTGTTTCGGTCTGAACGAAACCCGACTTTTTCCGTTAGTCGGACGATCTCACTCGACCCGACTTTTGGAAAAGTCGGGTTTCACGAAACGAAACTCGACCCAAAAAAAACAAAAGTCGCTCAACTCTAGTGATCACAAATTAATAAGTTTTCATGTATCCTTTAATAAGATGTGTAGTAGAGGGGTTACAAGGACACTAAACTTCAGGAAGGCAAATTTCCAACGGATGAGAGATGATCTTGGTGCAATTAAGTGGGACGATATCCTGAGACATAAAAATACACAAAGAAAGTGGGAGACGTTTATTAGCATCCTGAGTAGAACCTGTGCGCTATATATACCGTATGGGAATAAACCTGTGAGAAATAGGAGGAGACCACTATGGCTAAATAGAGCTGTAAGGGGCGCAATAAGGGACAAAAAGAAAGCATTTAGAGAATTAAAGCAAGTAGGTAGTGATGAGGCATTAACTAAATTCAGTAGATTAAATAAATTCTGTAAAAAGCAAATCAAGACAGCAAAGACTGAGACAGAGTGACTCACTGCCAGAGAAAGTAAAAATAATCCCAAATATTCTTTAACTACATAAATAGTAAGAAGCTAAAAAATATAGTGTTGGCCCACTTTAAAAATAGTCTGGGTGAAATGGTGGATGAGGATGAGGAAAAAGCCAATATGCTATATGACTTTTTTTAAAAGTATTTACACAAGAAAATCCCATGATGGATAACATGATCAGGGATAAAAATTCTCCATAAAATGTCACCTGCTTAACCCAGCAGGAAGTACGGCGGCGTCTAACAATCACTAAAATTGACAAATCCCGGGGCCCGGATGGGATACACCCCCGAGTACTGCAGGAATTAAGCACAGTCATAGATAGACCATTATTTTTAATCTTTAAAGATTCCATAATAACAGGGTCTGTACCACAGGACTGGCGTAAAGCAAATGTGGTGTCAATATTCAAAAAGGGGACAAAAACTGAACTTGGAAATTATAGGCCAGTAAGTTTAACCTCAACTGTTATGAATGAGTCACCGTAGGAGGCAAAAACAGAAATACTAGCTAAGTCCAGAAACCCAGAGAAGTTGGCAGCTATCGGATTGCAGACCCCTGAATCTAACAACAACAACTAGCAGTAGCCGTGGGGGGATCCTACGGTGCCCTAGACCCCTCGATCACAGCTGGAGAACTACATAGCCTAAAGACAGAAAAGGGAAATCTAAACTGCCCCAAAGCAGACCCCAAAGCAATAGGCAGCCCCCAACATATAATGACGGTGAAGCGAGATGGAAAAACACTCACACAGACAGAAAGATAGGCTGAGCAAATGATGGGGCCCAACCTAACTAAATAGGATAGAATAGGAAGGCTGCTGTCTGCAATCCGCCAAAACCCTCTCAAAAACAAGAGCCAACAGACTGATAGGGAAAAAAACCCTGAAGACGCTAGGCTTCAAAAAGACTATATCAGTCCTCTGGTATTATCTGAAGACAGAGCAAAAAGGAATTCAGCTCACCCAGCAGGGAGAGGCAGAAATCCAGACCAACAAGGCAAAACAAAACAAAAACACAAATGCAAAAAGTAGAGCAGAAATCTTAGCTTTAGAGGAGCAGGAATCAGACTGTCTCCAAGAATCCCTCAGAGGAGTCACCCGCAAGGCAGAAGGGCGTCGGTTGCCTTATATCCGGTCAGCGATCCCAGTCACCCAGTCATCATCATTCTGCTCAGGTGCTTTGTAATCAGCCTCACTACCTTCCTTCACCAGAAGAGGGAGTTCATCACACCTCAATGGTGAAGGGGAAAACGAACTTACAACACTCAACTGTGGGTAAAATCCTGGAGGGTTTTCTAAGAGATACTATACTGGAGTATCTGGAGAAGAATAACCTTATGACCCAATATCAACATGGGTTTACAAGGGACTGTTCATGTCAGACTAATCTGATAAGCTTTTATGAAGAGGTAAGTTCAGGACTGGACCAAGGGAATGCAGTGGACATGGTGTACATGGACTTTTCAAAGCTTTTGATACGGTGCCACACAAAAGGTTGATACGTAAAATGAGAACAATGAGGATAGGGGAAAATATGTGTAAGTGGGTTAAGAGCTGGCTCAGGGATAGGAAACAAAGGGTGGTTATTAATGGAGCACACTCGGACTTGGTCACGGTTAGCAGTGGGGTACCACAGGGGTCAGTATTGGGCCCGCTTCTTTTTAACATATTTATTAATGACATTGTAGGGGGCATAGAGAGTAGAATTTCAATATTTGCTGATGAGACTAAACTCTGCAGGGCAATCAATACAGAGGAGGACAATTTTATATTACAGGAGGATTTATGTAAACTAGAAGCTTGGGCTGATAAATGGCAAATGAGCTTTAATGGGGATAAATGTAAGGTCATGCACTTGGGTAGAATGAACAAGATGTATAATTATGTGCTTAATTGTAAAACACTGGGCAAAACTGTCACTGAAAAAGACCTGGGTGTATGGGTGGACGACAAATTCACATTTAGTGGCCAGTGTCAGGCAGCTGCTGCAAAGGCAAATAAAATAATGGGATGCATTAAAAGAGGCATAGATGCTCATGAGGAGAACATAATTTTACTTCTATATAAGTCACTAGTGCGACCACACATAGAATACTGCGTACAGTTCTGGTCTCCGGTGTATAAGAAAGACATAGCTGAACTGGAGCGGGTGCAGAGAAGAGCGACCAAGGTTATTAGGGAGCTGGGGGGGTCTGCAATACCAAGACAGGTTATTACACTTGGGGTTATTTAGTTTGGAGAATCGAAGGCTTAGGGGCGATCTTATTAAAATGCATAAATATATGCGGGGACAATACAAAGACCTTTCTAATGATCTTTTTACTCTTAGACCTGTGACTGGGACAAGGGGGCATCCTCTACATCTGGAGGAAAAAGGTTTAAGCATACTCACAGATGCGGATTCTTTACTGTAAGAGCAGTGAGACTATGGAACTTTCTGCCATATGATGTTGTAATGAGTGATTCCCTACTAAAATTTAAGAAGGGACTGGATGCCTTTCTTGAAAAGTATAATATTACAGGGTATATACACTAGTTTCCTTAGTGTTGCGCTGATCCAGGGAGCTAGTCTGATTGCCGTATGTGGAGTCGGGAAGGAATTTTTTCCCCAATGTGAAGCTTACTGTTGCCACATGGGTTTTTTTTTGCCTTCCTATGGATCAACATGTTAGGGCAAGTTAGGACAGGATATGGGTTGAACTAGATGGACTTAAAGTCTCCCTTCAACCTTAATAACTATGTTACTATGTTACTTTTTCAGACTTTATTGCTATGGACTATATGCTCCATGTTTTTTATGTGTTTAACTATTAGGAGGAGCTCCATAGGATATTTACCCAATCCTAGGTATTGAAGACTAGGAATTTTTTGTTTAACATGTATTCTGGACTCGAGAGTCTGTTTCTCGTTATAAACTTTTGTGAAGCACTTGGGGGGAACAAAGTGCTCACCTCACATCTAGATAAGTTTCTTGGGGGGTCTAGTTTCCAAAATCATGTCACTTGTGAGGGGTTTCCACTGGCTATAAACATCAGGGACTCTCCAAATGCAACATGGCATCTGTTCTCAATTTCAGGCGATCTTGTGTTGAAAAGTCAAAAGCCCCTACTTCCCTTCCGAGCTCTGCCATGCGCCCAAACAGTGGTTTATCTGCACATATGGGGTATCAGCGTACTCAGGCCAAATTGCACAATAATATTTGGAGTCAAATTTCTCTTCTTACCCTTATTAAAATAAAAAAATTGGATCTGAAATAAATATTTTGTGAAAAAAAGTTAAATGTTCATTTTTTTTAAACATTCCAAAAATTCCTGTGAAGCACCAGAAGGGTTAATCAACTTCTCGAAAGTGGTTTTAAGCACCTTGAGTGGTGTAGTTTTTAGAATGGTGTCACTTTTGGGGATTTTCTGTCATATAGAGCCCTCAAAGTGACTTCAAATGTGATGTGGTCCCTAAAACAAAATAGTGTTGTAAAAATGAGAAATTGCTCATCAACTTTTAACCCTTATAACTTCCTAATAAAACAAATTGGCTCCAAAATTGTGCTGATGTAAATTAAACATGTGGGAAATGTTACGTATTAAGTATTTTGAGTGACAAATCTCTGTGATTTAATGGTATAAAAATTCAAAGTTGGAAAATTGCGAAATGTCCAACATTTTCTCCAAATTTCCTTCTTTTCCACAAATAAACACAAGTCATATCAAAGAAAGTTTACATTCATCATGCGGTATAATATGTCATGAGAAAAAAATGTCAGAATCACCGGGATCCATGGAAGCGTTCCAGAGTTATTTCCTCATAAAGGGACAGTGGTCAGAAGTGTAAAAATTGGCCCGGTCATTAACATGCAAACCACCCTTGGGGGTTAAGGGGTTAATTTTTTGATTATCGTAAACTTTGTAATTTTTGACTGTTTTATATGAACTGCTGACTTGTAAAGCTATGCAGAATATATTACTGCTATATAAATAAAGGTTATTATTAGTAGGAGAGGGAGGACTGGGAGTTTGCATCGCATCCAAATGAAAACCACTTTGGGCTGAGTTTGTTAATCCACAGGTGGGTGCACGAATTCGCTGGTGAGCACAGCAGATATCCACAAGAAGAAGAAAATTTGTTCGGCCCACCGGCATAAATGAAAAACCTTTATTAGGCTAATATTCCATATTAAAATGTAAAAAACACCTGACGTGTTTCTGGTGCGCAAAGGCACCCTTAGTCATAGGTAAGTAAAAACAGAATACATAGAAAAATATATACAGGTTACAAACCAATCAGAAGACTTACAATTAATTACAGAAAGTGGCAACACATGAAAGAAAGAATGTGTGGGTCCTTGCAACAATGAAAACTGCTCCAAAATTGCTGTTCCCAAGATAGAAAAAAAAACAACTTATAAACACACGAATGTCATTAATAAATATGAAACAGATTGTTCCTGAATTTCATGCCACTAGGGGATTGGGCTACACACAAAGAGGCCCATGGCATAGAATGCGTAAACAGATCTGGAGACTCAGCCATCTGTGGTCCCCAACAGTCAGTTGGTCGGTTGGAGAGTTGTGACATGGGGGAAAACAAGGGAAACTGGGGTGCCACCTCTGAGGACTGTAGTGTGTGAGATATTAAGGGGGAGGAAGAGGAGCACAGCCCACTTGATGCATCGCTTTCCATCTACTGGAGCACATGTTCTTGTAGGCCCTCATATAGCAAAGTTTACTATTGTGCAGCTGCCAAAGGAAGGTAGTGGAGTAGCCCCTCCAGTAACATAAGTTGTAAAATTGCTGCGCAATTGGTCATTGCAGCAAAACAAACCGACTTCTCATCCTTCACATCATAACTGTCTCAGAACTTTAAACAGCTATTCAGAGCTTTAAATTTTGTCCTACTTCTATCAGCTCCCCCTCCCTCTCCTCTCATCTCGGTTGAAGACTTTGCCTCACCACCTGCAACCTTGACCCAATAGCGTCCCACCTCATTCCAAACCTTACCACAGTCTTCATCCCAAGCCTAACCCACCTCTTCAACTTGTCACCAACAAGTGATATCTTCTTCTACTTATACATAACTCGATCCCAACCATCCTCAAAAAGCTCACCCTTAGACCATCCTCTCTGTGTAGCTATTGCCCCATCTTACTTCTCCCATATGCCTCCAAACTAATAGAACAATACATTCATTTTGAACTGTCCTCCCAATTATCTCTTTGACTCCTTACATAATGGCTTCCAACCAAACCATTCCACTGAAACTACCCTGAATAAAGTCACCAACGACCTACTTACCGCCGAAAAAAGTGATGCTAGTTTGTCTTCCTCATTCTCCTGGACCTGGCATCTGCCTTTCACACAGTGGATCACTCCCTTTTACTATTGAGTTTCTGACCTCTTGCCATTACAGACTTAACCCTTTGCTGGATATTCTCATACCTAACAGACATGAGATTCAGTCTCCCACTCACACAACACATCCTCGTCTTGCCCCCTATATGTCAGTGTCCCCCAGTTATAGGCCCGAGTACAATACTTATTTATTTATGGAGGTGTCGGAGCAATGTTTTTAGTTTGCCTTGCATGCTTGCTATTTGCCTTGTTCCCCAGAACTGCCCGTCTACCCTGTACCTGTCTGCTCATACCTGTCTTGTCTACTTTTCCATCATCCTGTCCAGATCGCACCTGCCAGTGCCCATCTGTCTAACACCAGGTCCAGCCTATACCTGCCAGTGCTTTTCTGTTCCTCAGCTAGTCCCATATGCACCTGTGGTTCCATCGTCCCTACAGTGCCTGAATGCATTTTTCATCCCTACTTCAGGCCATACCAGCATAGCCACTCTAGGGGTCAGCTGCCACCATCTGTAGGTCAGCCCTGGAGTAACACCTGGTGCCACTTCCTTTCCTTCCTTGGGTTGTGGTTTTCACCTTCTGCTGCTTATCCAAGGTTGGATTTGCTAGGCCACCTAGTTACACCCCTCCAGGCTTTCCCAAGGCTAAGGAACCTTGCCCGTACAGTCTCCATCTACTAGGTTGGCTGTAGTGTAAGAGGTGTCGGTCCCCATCATACTATTTCTACTCTTTAGAAATTGATGCCACTTTGGTGGTGTCTGCCCCTAATAAATTTAAATTTGAAGACTCCTGATTGGGTCTCCATCTGCTGGGATGGCTGTAGAGGAAGAGGTGTCAGACCACATTATATTAATTTTACTAGTTATACTATATTGAAATTCAATTCACTTTGGTGGTGTCTGCCACTAATTTTTGGAAATGTATAGACTCTTGGATGATGTCCATCTGCTGGTTTGGCTGTAGTTGAAAATATGTCGGTCCCTATTATACTATTTCTACTCTGATGAAATTGATGCCACTTTGTTGGTGTCTGCCACTAATTGTTGGAAATGTGTAGACTCCTGGTTGGGTCTCCGTCATGCCTGTTTCCTGTAGCAGTAGGCCTCCGAGACCGGCAGTCCTCCACTCCTTTGAGTCAACTGCTCGTGTTATTATCCTTACATTTTTCTGACAAAAGTTGTCTATGAAACTGATTTTGTGCCATCTGGGAGTGGATGAACATAAAAGCAGGTTGAGCAGTTGTATGTGGTATCGGGGCTCCCAGCACAGCAGGCCTACACATACCTCACCCACCTCGTAGGCGATCGTAACCCAAACCGAACATTGAAATATTCGCTCATCTCCAGTCTCCACACTCTGTAATGTCTGATATTATTTGCAAATTGCCTCTTCAGAGAGAAAGAGGACTTTTACTCTACAGTGCCACCTATTGGTAGTAGTGATCCTACAAGTCACAATCAACCCTTTAACGAGTCTTGTAATATGACTTAAGATAACAGGTGGCTCTCTATAGTAAAAGTCCTCTTTCTCTCTGAAGAGGCAATTTGCATATTATTTTCCCAGAGGAACATTGCACGGCGAATATGCCTCCTTACCTTGACAAGCCAGAGCTGGTATGTCACTCTCCGCAAGGAGAAACCTTACCCCTTGATATTATTTGTACATTTACCACTGAATTATAAAGAGCTGTGAATTTTATTGGTGCCATATAAATAAAATCATTATTTTCATGTTTGCTTATTTCAATCACTCTCTCCTTTACATCCTGGATGAATAAAGAACCAATATTGGTGTTTCCATATGTAACAGATAACTTTACATGGGGAATCTTTCCTTTCTCTAGTGACTCCACAGAACATGAGATGATGGTGTAGAAGGTGTGCTGTGCTTTACTAACATTACTGATTTATCACAGATATTACAGATATTATTAGAGAATAATTATTCAATCACATTACAACACTTGTACTAAAGAAATGCAGAGAGTGTCCAGTACCTGAGGGTATCCGTATAATCCAAGGATTTGTGCTGCTGCCATAGTGGGAGCTGAGGACTGATCACCAACGACACCAACCAGCCGACCACGGCCCATAGAAGAGTAATTCGGGATTATCCCACCCGGTCCAGACAGAAAATGTAACACATGTCGTGCTGCCAGTCGTCCATCAGAGCACGAGTCATAAAGATGATATCCCAGAGTAATATTGGGCAAAATGTCAGGATTCTTGTTGATATTTTCAACGGCAAAAAGAAAAATCAGATAAGAAAATTTTCTCTGAAAGCCTTGGCTGTAAAAAGATAAAAAATATCTTTCAATACACTGCTCAAAAAAATAAAGGGAACACTAAAATACCACATCCTAGATATCTCTGAATTAAATATTCCAGTTGCAAATTTGTATTAATTGCATAGTGAAATGTGTTCAGAAAAATAAAACAGAACAGTTATCAATATAAATCAAAATGAATATCCCATGGAGGACTGGATTTGGAATGGTACTCAAAATCAAAATGGAAAATCAAATTACAGGCTGATCAAACTTCAGTGGAAATGCCTCATGACAAAGAAGTGGCTGGAGCCGGGCCTCCCCTACCCCCATCAAGGAGGCATAGGCGGAGGCCAACATGACGGGGGGGTGGTCGGATAACAGGGGGAGTGCCTTGGAGTGGGGGGAGTATATAGAGGAAGGGCGTCGGTGTCCCCTTCCTCTTTGGATCCGGCCCCACAAAGAAGTTACCTGGCCATGGCGGATGTGGAGCGACTCCTGGAGCAGCTGAGGTCGGCGGCGCGGTCGCAGCCTCCGGGCTGGCTGGCGTCACAGGTGGCCAGCATCGTCCCGGGGACCTTCGGCGAGGCTGCTTCGGCAGGGAGGGAGCTGCGCTGCAGGCGGGTGAGGCATCCCGAGCGTCTCTCACCAGACGCAGCCCCCAGGGCCTCGCGGCGCCGCCGGAGCCCCTCCGGGGACCCTCCAGGCCAGGCGCGGCGCACAGTGCCTGCTGCCGCTACCAGGCCTGGGAGGAATCCGCAGGCCAGGCGTGGGCCCGCGGCGATGACCAGGCCGCGGCCTACTTCAAGCCAGGGGGCGGGCTTGTCAGGCGCCGGGCGGCGGCAATTCTAAATGTCAGCGGGGGGCCATGGCGGTGACATCCGGGCCGCGCGGCCTGCTTCTCCCTCCAGCAGGGGGATGGAAGTTGGAGGAATTTCGGCCTGCAATTCGGCAGGGCTGCAACCATCTTTCCCAGGCAGTGGGGGACCATCGAGTGCGGCAGGGGGCCGCGGCGAAGGGGCTCAGCTTTCGCGGTCCGCTTCGGGGGCCGCTTTGTGTGGAGGGGGACGCTTCAGCGCCAGGACCGCGGCCAGCTCATCCGCGGAGCCCCTCTCAGCAATGCCCGTGTTCGGGGGTGACGGGCTCAGTTCAGGAGGCCTGGAGGAGCAGCGGGTGGCTCTTCGTGCTCCGCTGCAGGAAACAGCCGTGGCAGCGGGAGCTGTGCCATCAGTGTCCCGGTCAGCATCCATAGCCGGGGTCCCAGTATCGGGGTCCCTCGGGGGGCCTGGTCAGCATCACCTGGCTCTTTCGTCGGGGAGTCCCAGAGGCCTACAGTAAGATGGCGACCGTGCATCCGAGGACCCAGGTTTTCCGGCTGGAGGGCATACAGCCCCCTCGCAGCCCGGTGAGTATGGTTCTGTGTCCCCTGTTTGTCACCCAGTTGCATCATTATCCTGGTTGGGGGGGCCCGTCGGCGGAACCCCGCGGGGTCGGCGGGGGTTTGGGGTTTGACGGTTTAGCCGCGGCCGGTGGGGTTAGCGACGTGCTTGCTGATATGCAAAATTTGGTGACCCGCCTTGAGCGGGGTCTCGTTGCGCCGTCACCGGTGGCAGCTTGGGCGCAAGCGGTGAGTCCTGCGGGGCGGAGTGGGTTGGTTTTGACCGGGCGCGCTAGTGAACCGGTATCGGTGTCGGTGCAGACTGAGAAGGAGAAAGAATGTCGCGTACACTTGGATGACAGAGCGCATGGGGAAGTGTATGTTTGTTTTGAGGGTCAGTTGGGGGCCCATCTAAAGAAGGAAGTAAAGGAGCGCATTTGGAATGACGAGTACGTGGAAATATTTTCCCTATTGCCATTGGAGAAATTTAATTTGGATAAGGGTAAGGAGGATAGTAAAAAGGAGGAAGAGGAAAAGCATAGATGGCGTTTGATCCCGCAAACGTTCGTTAATTGGCAACAGGCGTTCGCCATTTTGGCAAGCGTCATCGGAGAAAAGGCTCCCGATAATTGCTCGGCGTTATTTTGTTACTTAAACGCTATCGGGGAGGCCTATAGGGTGTGCGGGGGGCAGGCTTGGTTGCGGTACGATGAGAAATTTCGGCAGAGGAAGGCCGTTCGTCCAGCCATCCGTTGGGACCAGAAGGACATTGGGCTATGGATGCGGGTCATAGCTCAAAATAAATTTGGGAGTTCCTTTCATGGGGGGGGCTGGGAGTACCAGCCAGAATAGCGGCAGTTACGGCGTTTCAGGCAGAGGCGGGCAGGGTCAAACGGGGAATCACAAGTTGGGGTTGTGTTGGCCGTTTAACGACGGCTTGTGTAAGTTCAGGGCTAACTGCAAATTTAAGCATCTTTGCTCCAGCTGCAATAGCGCGTCCCATGGAGCCGCTAAGTGTTTCAAGAAAGGGAAGCCCCGATCCGGTGGTGGGAATTCCCAAGGGGGTGACGCCAGTGAAGCTGGAAAGGATGGTCCCTTATCTAAATAGATACGGGGACAGGGAGAAGTCGACTTTGCTGTACGCGGGTTTCAAGGACGGTTTCGTTATCCCTCACCCCCCGTTTGCTATTCCGTGGGTTTTGAAAAATTTGCGTTCAGCATTATTACATGTTTCAGTGGTTTCGGAGAAGCTGGAAAAGGAAGTTTCGTTGGGTCGTATGGCTGGCCCCTTTGTTTCTCCCCCCTTCGCTGATTTGGTTGTTTCTCCTCTGGGAGTGGTTCCGAAGAAAGAGCCGAATAAGTTTCGGCTTATTCAACATTTGTCGTACCCTCGGGGGGGTTCTGTTAATGACGGTATTGATCCTGAAATCTGCTCGGTGGTTTATTCCTCCTTCGATGAAGCAGCGCGGTGGGTGCGAAAATGTGGTTGGGGTGCCTTAATGGCTAAAACGGACGTGGAGTCTGCTTTTCGTCTACTCCCGGTTCACCCGGATAGCATGAGGTTGCTAGGTTGCTATTGGGAAGGCATGTTTTTTGTAGACAGGTGTTTGCCCATGGGATGTTCGCTGTCGTGCGCGTATTTTGAAGCCTTCAGTTCCTTTTTGGAGTGGGTCGTGCGCGACGTTTCCGGTTTCGATTCGGTCATTCATTATTTGGATGATTTTTTGTGTGTGGGCCCGGGGGATTCCGTGTGTTGCGAGAGAATTTTACAGGCTATTGTGTGGGTGGCGGAGCTTTTTGGAGTTCCACTCGCATCTGAAAAAACCGAAGGCCCTTGTACGTGTTTGCGTCTTTTGGGAATCGTAATTGATACGGTGAATTGGGAGTTCCGGTTGCCAGAGGATAAGTTGACGGAATTGCGGGCGGAGGTGGTTCGAGCGCGCAGGGTCAAGAAGTTGTCGCTGCGTGATCTCCAGTCGTTACTGGGGAAGCTCAATTTTGCTTGCCGAGTCATGCCAATGGGGCGTGTTTTTTCATGTCGTTTGGCAGGTGCGACCGTGGGCGTTCGGGCTCCTCATCATTTCATCAGGTTGTCAATGGAACTCAGGGCCAATTTGGCGATTTGGGAGTCCTTTTTGGAGAGGTACAATGGCCGTTCGTTGGTGATGGAGGAGGTGGTCAGCAGTGACGCGTTGGAGCTGTTCACGGATGCAGCCGGTGGTGTTGGTTTTGGGGCTTATTTTCGGGGGCAGTTGTGCGCGTCCCGGTGGCCCAAGGAGTGGATTGCGGACAGCTTGGTGCGCAATATCACCTTACTGGAGATCTTTCCGATTCTCGTAGCCATCCAATTGTGGGGACGGGAGTTTCGGGATCGGCGGGTGCGTTTTAATTGCGATAATATGGGTGTTGTTTGCACGATCAACAGCCTTACTGCATCGTCTCCCCCGGTCGTTCGGGTGTTACGGCAGTTGGTTCTCCTTTGTTTGGACTTGAATGCACATGTGACGGCGACACATGTTCCGGGTGTTAAGAACGATATTGCTGACTCTCTCTCTCGTTTACAGTGGGATCGGTTTCGCTCTTTGGCGGCGGAGGCAGAGATCACGGGTTTAGCTTGTCCGGAGGAGCTGTGGATGGTGGCCTACAGGCCGCTGAATCGCTGATCGTGTCATCTTTGGCACCAAAATCTTGGCAGGCTTATCGGGCTGTTTGGTGCAAGTGGGAGGAACAGTTGGCGGCCGGCGTAGCAGTCGGGCCCGGTTTGGACCGGAAGGAGTTTTGTTGTCTTGGCTGGGGCGGGGGGCCTCCGAGGGATGGTCGTGTGCGAAAGCCACGCGCGTTTTGGCGGGGTTGTCGTTTGGTTTTCGCCTGCGCGGCGGCCGTGATTGGACGAAAACATTTTTGGTGAAGCAAGCTGCGAAAGGGTTTCGCCGGTCAAAAAGCGGGGGTGATTTGAGGCGTCTGATCTCTTTTGAGGTGCTTGAGCGACTGGGAGGCGTTTTGGAGACGGTGTGTTCTTCACGGTATGAGGTTTTGTTATTTCGCCTAGCTTTTTCGTTGGCATTTTTTGGCGCATTAAGGGTAGGAGAGTTAGTTTCGGGGAATAAGCGGTCAGCCGGGGGTTTATTGGCCAGGGATGTCGTGTTTACTGCGCAGGGCATGGAGTTTTGGTTGCGACGGTTTAAAACGGATCAGACTGGTAAAGGTCACCGAGTGGTGTTGGGCCATGTGCCTGGGTCTTTGATGTGTCCTGTGCAGTGTTTGCGGGGGTTTTGGGAGTTTAGTCCTCGTTTGAGTGGCCCCCTTTTGTGTCATGAGGATGGATCTAGTTTGTCTCACTACCAATTTGGCGCTGTTCTCAAGAGGTCCATCCTATCGTTGGGTTTGGACGAATCCCGTTTTGCTTCTCATTCATTCAGGATAGGGGCGGCATCAGAGGCAGCGGCTCGGGGCTTGGATGCGGCTTCGATTCGGCGTATTGGTGGTTGGGCGTCCAATCGTTACCAAAGTTATGTGAGGTCGTTGGGTGGTGATCATTGAGGTAGAGGGTGGCACATTTTGCTAACCAAGTTTGGTTTTTTGATGTTGGCATCGCCTTTTTTATTTCAGGTGGCGAGCCATTGCTGGTGTGGATTTTTGGTCACTCCTTCGTCTACTGGGGAGCGTTGCGGGCGGACGTCCGGAACGAAGGCAGACAGCTCGGTTTTTCCAGGAACACGGCCTTGTTGCGTTGGTGTGGTTTTAGGGGGATGGAGTGGAGACGCGTCTTGCCGGAAATACACGAGTGCGTTCGGTTGGATCGCGCTCCGGACATCCTGGTGTTACACGTTGGGGGTAATGACTTGGTGGTTCGACCTTTTCGTGAGTTGATAAGGGATATCAAGCAGGACTGTCTGCGCTTGTGGTTATTGTACCGTGGGGTTACTATCATCTGGTCCGACATTGTTCCTCGGAGGCGATGGCGTTCCATGAGGTCTCTCAAGAAGGTCAACAAGGCCAGGGTAAAGGTTAACAGAGCTGTGTCTGCTTTTGTTGTCAGAAATGGTGGGGTGGCGGTTCGACACTTCGATTTGGAAAAAGGCGAGGGCGATTTCTGGCTGGCCGATGGGGTGCATTTGAATTCGGTTGGTTCTGACATTTGGGCTCTTGGGCTCCAGGAGGGTATTGAGCGGGCCATAGCATGGTGTGTTCGGGGGGTCTCGGGCCATTGAGGTGTTCAATGGACTGTCATTGTGGCGGTTTCGAGAGGTGGGGGGAGTCCTTGAAGTCGGTAAAAATTGGGTTTGGAGACTCTGTGTCTAGGGTCTCCTTCGTTAAACAGGTATCTTGGGGGTGATCTGGTGAAAGGTGGTGGGGGAGTTTCCGGCCGAAGTGGCGGATCCCCGTGTAGCTTAGTTGACAAGATATATCAGTGTTGGTGCTCCTGAGCCAGTGGGGTATCGGCTGGGAGTAATCATGTTGGGTTTTGTCCACAGCAATTTTGGGGTTATTCACCAAGATCTTGGGGCTTCAAGGACTCCTTCTCAGGTTCATGTTATTGTAAATGTGATTTATGTTTCACTGTTTGTTCTTTTGGTGTTTATAATAAAGGCTGCTGTGGCCATAATATTCCAAAGAAGATCCGAGTCTTCGTGTTCTGTGGTGGGGATTATCGGAGGTGATGTGGCGGAAGGTTTGGAATGGGGAAGGATGTGTTCCTACTCCTCTCTGGTGGCAACTCGACACTACCAACATCAGGAAAAGATACTCAGTAGTGTGTGGCCTCCACATGCCTGTATGACATCCTTACAACACCTGGGCATGCTCCAGATGAGGCGGCGGATGGTCTCCTGAGGGATCTGGGGAACGGGTGGGCCAGTCCATAGCTTCAATGCCTTTAATTTGCAGGAACTGCTGACACACTCCAGCCACATGAGGTCTGGCATTGTCCTGCATTAGGAGAATCCCAGGGCCAACCACACCAGCATATGGTCTCACAAGGTGTCTGAGGATCTCACCTCGATACCTAATGGCAGTCAGGCTACCTCTGGCGAGCACATGGAGGGCTGTGCGGCTCTCCAAAGAAATGCCACCCCACACCATTACTGACACACTGCCAAACCAGCCATGCTGAAAGATGTTGCAGGAAGCAGATCGCTCTCAAAGGCGTCTCCAGACTCTGTCACGTCTGTCACATGTGCTCAGTGTGAATCTGCTTTCATCTGTGAAGAGCACAGGGCACCAGTGGCGAATGGGCCAATCTTGTTGCTCTGTGGCAAATGCAAAGCGTCCTGCACGGTGTTGGGCTCTGAGCACAACCCCCATCTGTGGACGTCAGGCACTCAGACCATCCTCATGGAGTCGGTTTCAAACCGTTTGTACAGACACATGCATATTTGTGGCCTGCTGGAGGTCATTTTGCAGGGCTCTGACAGTGCTCCTCCTGTTCCGCCATGCAAAAAGGCAGAGGCAGCGGTCCTGCTGCTCGGTTGTTGCCCTCCTATGGCCCCCTCCCCATCCCCTGGTTTACTGGCCTGTTTCTTGGTAGTGCCTCCATCCTCTGGACACTGCGGTCACAGACACAGCAAACGTTCTGGATGAGCTACACTACCTGAGCCACTTGTGTGGGTTGTAGAGTCCGTCTCATGCTACCACGAGTGTGAAAGCACAACCATCATTCAAAAGTGACCAAAACATCAGCCAGAAAGCATTGGTACTGAGATGTGGTCTGTGGTCCCCACCTGCAGAACCACTCCTTTATTGAGGGTGTCTTGATAAATGCCAATAATTTCCATCTGTTGTCTATTCCATTTACATAACAGACTCAGCCATCTGTGGTCCCCAACAGTCAGTTGGTCGGTTGGAGAGTTGTGACATGGGGGAAAACAAGGGAAACTGGGGTGCCACCTCTGAGGACTGTAGTGTGTGAGATATTAAGGGGGAGGAAGAGGAGCACAGCCCACTTGATGCATCGCTTTCCATCTACTGGAGCACATGTTCTTGTAGGCCCTCATATAGCAAAGTTTACTATTGTGCAGCTGCCAAAGGAAGGTAGTGGAGTAGCCCCTCCAGTAACATAAGTTGTAAAATTGCTGCGCAATTGGTCATTGCAGCAAAACAAACCGACTTCTCATCCTTCACATCATAACTGTCTCAGAACTTTAAACAGCTATTCAGAGCTTTAAATTTTGTCCTACTTCTATCAGCTCCCCCTCCCTCTCCTCTCATCTCGGTTGAAGACTTTGCCTCACCACCTGCAACCTTGACCCAATAGCGTCCCACCTCATTCCAAACCTTACCACAGTCTTCATCCCAAGCCTAACCCACCTCTTCAACTTGTCACCAACAAGTGATATCTTCTTCTACTTATACATAACTCGATCCCAACCATCCTCAAAAAGCTCACCCTTAGACCATCCTCTCTGTGTAGCTATTGCCCCATCTTACTTCTCCCATATGCCTCCAAACTAATAGAACAATACATTCATTTTGAACTGTCCTCCCAATTATCTCTTTGACTCCTTACATAATGGCTTCCAACCAAACCATTCCACTGAAACTACACTGAATAAAGTCACCAACGACCTACTTACCGCCGAAAAAAGTGATGCTAGTTTGTCTTCCTCATTCTCCTGGACCTGGCATCTGCCTTTCACACAGTGGATCACTCCCTTTTACTATTGAGTTTCTGACCTCTTGCCATTACAGACTTAACCCTTTGCTGGATATTCTCATACCTAACAGACATGAGATTCAGTCTCCCACTCACACAACACATCCTCGTCTTGCCCCCTATATGTCAGTGTCCCCCAGTTATAGGCCCGAGTACAATACTTATTTATTTATGGAGGTGTCGGAGCAATGTTTTTAGTTTGCCTTGCATGCTTGCTATTTGCCTTGTTCCCCAGAACTGCCCGTCTACCCTGTACCTGTCTGCTCATACCTGTCTTGTCTACTTTTCCATCATCCTGTCCAGATCGCACCTGCCAGTGCCCATCTGTCTAACACCAGGTCCAGCCTATACCTGCCAGTGCTTTTCTGTTCCTCAGCTAGTCCCATATGCACCTGTGGTTCCATCGTCCCTACAGTGCCTGAATGCATTTTTCATCCCTACTTCAGGCCATACCAGCATAGCCACTCTAGGGGTCAGCTGCCACCATCTGTAGGTCAGCCCTGGAGTAACACCTGGTGCCACTTCCTTTCCTTCCTTGGGTTGTGGTTTTCACCTTCTGCTGCTTATCCAAGGTTGGATTTGCTAGGCCACCTAGTTACACCCCTCCAGGCTTTCCCAAGGCTAAGGAACCTTGCCCGTACAGTCTCCATCTACTAGGTTGGCTGTAGTGTAAGAGGTGTCGGTCCCCATCATACTATTTCTACTCTTTAGAAATTGATGCCACTTTGGTGGTGTCTGCCCCTAATAAATTTAAATTTGAAGACTCCTGATTGGGTCTCCATCTGCTGGGATGGCTGTAGAGGAAGAGGTGTCAGACCACATTATATTAATTTTACTAGTTATACTATATTGAAATTCAATTCACTTTGGTGGTGTCTGCCACTAATTTTTGGAAATGTATAGACTCTTGGATGATGTCCATCTGCTGGTTTGGCTGTAGTTGAAAATATGTCGGTCCCTATTATACTATTTCTACTCTGATGAAATTGATGCCACTTTGTTGGTGTCTGCCACTAATTGTTGGAAATGTGTAGACTCCTGGTTGGGTCTCCGTCATGCCTGTTTCCTGTAGCAGTAGGCCTCCGAGACCGGCAGTCCTCCACTCCTTTGAGTCAACTGCTCGTGTTATTATCCTTACATTTTTCTGACAAAAGTTGTCTATGAAACTGATTTTGTGCCATCTGGGAGTGGATGAACATAAAAGCAGGTTGAGCAGTTGTATGTGGTATCGGGGCTCCCAGCACAGCAGGCCTACACATACCTCACCCACCTCGTAGGCGATCGTAACCCAAACCGAACATTGAAATATTCGCTCATCTCCAGTCTCCACACTCTGTAATGTCTGATATTATTTGCAAATTGCCTCTTCAGAGAGAAAGAGGACTTTTACTCTACAGTGCCACCTATTGGTAGTAGTGATCCTACAAGTCACAATCAACCCTTTAACGAGTCTTGTAATATGACTTAAGATAACAGGTGGCTCTCTATAGTAAAAGTCCTCTTTCTCTCTGAAGAGGCAATTTGCATATTATTTTCCCAGAGGAACATTGCACGGCGAATATGCCTCCTTACCTTGACAAGCCAGAGCTGGTATGTCACTCTCCGCAAGGAGAAACCTTACCCCTTGATATTATTTGTACATTTACCACTGAATTATAAAGAGCTGTGAATTTTATTGGTGCCATATAAATAAAATCATTATTTTCATGTTTGCTTATTTCAATCACTCTCTCCTTTACATCCTGGATGAATAAAGAACCAATATTGGTGTTTCCATATGTAACAGATAACTTTACATGGGGAATCTTTCCTTTCTCTAGTGACTCCACAGAACATGAGATGATGGTGTAGAAGGTGTGCTGTGCTTTACTAACATTACTGATTTATCACAGATATTACAGATATTATTAGAGAATAATTATTCAATCACATTACAACACTTGTACTAAAGAAATGCAGAGAGTGTCCAGTACCTGAGGGTATCCGTATAATCCAAGGATTTGTGCTGCTGCCATAGTGGGAGCTGAGGACTGATCACCAACGACACCAACCAGCCGACCACGGCCCATAGAAGAGTAATTCGGGATTATCCCACCCGGTCCAGACAGAAAATGTAACACATGTCGTGCTGCCAGTCGTCCATCAGAGCACGAGTCATAAAGATGATATCCCAGAGTAATATTGGGCAAAATGTCAGGATTCTTGTTGATATTTTCAACGGCAAAAAGAAAAATCAGATAAGAAAATTTTCTCTGAAAGCCTTGGCTGTAAAAAGATAAAAAATATCTTTCAATACACTGCTCAAAAAAATAAAGGGAACACTAAAATACCACATCCTAGATATCTCTGAATTAAATATTCCAGTTGCAAATTTGTATTAATTGCATAGTGAAATGTGTTCAGAAAAATAAAACAGAACAGTTATCAATATAAATCAAAATGAATATCCCATGGAGGACTGGATTTGGAATGGTACTCAAAATCAAAATGGAAAATCAAATTACAGGCTGATCAAACTTCAGTGGAAATGCCTCATGACAAAGAAGTGGCTGGAGCCGGGCCTCCCCTACCCCCATCAAGGAGGCATAGGCGGAGGCCAACATGACGGGGGGGTGGTCGGATAACAGGGGGAGTGCCTTGGAGTGGGGGGAGTATATAGAGGAAGGGCGTCGGTGTCCCCTTCCTCTTTGGATCCGGCCCCACAAAGAAGTTACCTGGCCATGGCGGATGTGGAGCGACTCCTGGAGCAGCTGAGGTCGGCGGCGCGGTCGCAGCCTCCGGGCTGGCTGGCGTCACAGGTGGCCAGCATCGTCCCGGGGACCTTCGGCGAGGCTGCTTCGGCAGGGAGGGAGCTGCGCTGCAGGCGGGTGAGGCATCCCGAGCGTCTCTCACCAGACGCAGCCCCCAGGGCCTCGCGGCGCCGCCGGAGCCCCTCCGGGGACCCTCCAGGCCAGGCGCGGCGCACAGTGCCTGCTGCCGCTACCAGGCCTGGGAGGAATCCGCAGGCCAGGCGTGGGCCCGCGGCGATGACCAGGCCGCGGCCTACTTCAAGCCAGGGGGCGGGCTTGTCAGGCGCCGGGCGGCGGCAATTCTAAATGTCAGCGGGGGGCCATGGCGGTGACATCCGGGCCGCGCGGCCTGCTTCTCCCTCCAGCAGGGGGATGGAAGTTGGAGGAATTTCGGCCTGCAATTCGGCAGGGCTGCAACCATCTTTCCCAGGCAGTGGGGGACCATCGAGTGCGGCAGGGGGCCGCGGCGAAGGGGCTCAGCTTTCGCGGTCCGCTTCGGGGGCCGCTTTGTGTGGAGGGGGACGCTTCAGCGCCAGGACCGCGGCCAGCTCATCCGCGGAGCCCCTCTCAGCAATGCCCGTGTTCGGGGGTGACGGGCTCAGTTCAGGAGGCCTGGAGGAGCAGCGGGTGGCTCTTCGTGCTCCGCTGCAGGAAACAGCCGTGGCAGCGGGAGCTGTGCCATCAGTGTCCCGGTCAGCATCCATAGCCGGGGTCCCAGTATCGGGGTCCCTCGGGGGGCCTGGTCAGCATCACCTGGCTCTTTCGTCGGGGAGTCCCAGAGGCCTACAGTAAGATGGCGACCGTGCATCCGAGGACCCAGGTTTTCCGGCTGGAGGGCATACAGCCCCCTCGCAGCCCGGTGAGTATGGTTCTGTGTCCCCTGTTTGTCACCCAGTTGCATCATTATCCTGGTTGGGGGGGCCCGTCGGCGGAACCCCGCGGGGTCGGCGGGGGTTTGGGGTTTGACGGTTTAGCCGCGGCCGGTGGGGTTAGCGACGTGCTTGCTGATATGCAAAATTTGGTGACCCGCCTTGAGCGGGGTCTCGTTGCGCCGTCACCGGTGGCAGCTTGGGCGCAAGCGGTGAGTCCTGCGGGGCGGAGTGGGTTGGTTTTGACCGGGCGCGCTAGTGAACCGGTATCGGTGTCGGTGCAGACTGAGAAGGAGAAAGAATGTCGCGTACACTTGGATGACAGAGCGCATGGGGAAGTGTATGTTTGTTTTGAGGGTCAGTTGGGGGCCCATCTAAAGAAGGAAGTAAAGGAGCGCATTTGGAATGACGAGTACGTGGAAATATTTTCCCTATTGCCATTGGAGAAATTTAATTTGGATAAGGGTAAGGAGGATAGTAAAAAGGAGGAAGAGGAAAAGCATAGATGGCGTTTGATCCCGCAAACGTTCGTTAATTGGCAACAGGCGTTCGCCATTTTGGCAAGCGTCATCGGAGAAAAGGCTCCCGATAATTGCTCGGCGTTATTTTGTTACTTAAACGCTATCGGGGAGGCCTATAGGGTGTGCGGGGGGCAGGCTTGGTTGCGGTACGATGAGAAATTTCGGCAGAGGAAGGCCGTTCGTCCAGCCATCCGTTGGGACCAGAAGGACATTGGGCTATGGATGCGGGTCATAGCTCAAAATAAATTTGGGAGTTCCTTTCATGGGGGGGGCTGGGAGTACCAGCCAGAATAGCGGCAGTTACGGCGTTTCAGGCAGAGGCGGGCAGGGTCAAACGGGGAATCACAAGTTGGGGTTGTGTTGGCCGTTTAACGACGGCTTGTGTAAGTTCAGGGCTAACTGCAAATTTAAGCATCTTTGCTCCAGCTGCAATAGCGCGTCCCATGGAGCCGCTAAGTGTTTCAAGAAAGGGAAGCCCCGATCCGGTGGTGGGAATTCCCAAGGGGGTGACGCCAGTGAAGCTGGAAAGGATGGTCCCTTATCTAAATAGATACGGGGACAGGGAGAAGTCGACTTTGCTGTACGCGGGTTTCAAGGACGGTTTCGTTATCCCTCACCCCCCGTTTGCTATTCCGTGGGTTTTGAAAAATTTGCGTTCAGCATTATTACATGTTTCAGTGGTTTCGGAGAAGCTGGAAAAGGAAGTTTCGTTGGGTCGTATGGCTGGCCCCTTTGTTTCTCCCCCCTTCGCTGATTTGGTTGTTTCTCCTCTGGGAGTGGTTCCGAAGAAAGAGCCGAATAAGTTTCGGCTTATTCAACATTTGTCGTACCCTCGGGGGGGTTCTGTTAATGACGGTATTGATCCTGAAATCTGCTCGGTGGTTTATTCCTCCTTCGATGAAGCAGCGCGGTGGGTGCGAAAATGTGGTTGGGGTGCCTTAATGGCTAAAACGGACGTGGAGTCTGCTTTTCGTCTACTCCCGGTTCACCCGGATAGCATGAGGTTGCTAGGTTGCTATTGGGAAGGCATGTTTTTTGTAGACAGGTGTTTGCCCATGGGATGTTCGCTGTCGTGCGCGTATTTTGAAGCCTTCAGTTCCTTTTTGGAGTGGGTCGTGCGCGACGTTTCCGGTTTCGATTCGGTCATTCATTATTTGGATGATTTTTTGTGTGTGGGCCCGGGGGATTCCGTGTGTTGCGAGAGAATTTTACAGGCTATTGTGTGGGTGGCGGAGCTTTTTGGAGTTCCACTCGCATCTGAAAAAACCGAAGGCCCTTGTACGTGTTTGCGTCTTTTGGGAATCGTAATTGATACGGTGAATTGGGAGTTCCGGTTGCCAGAGGATAAGTTGACGGAATTGCGGGCGGAGGTGGTTCGAGCGCGCAGGGTCAAGAAGTTGTCGCTGCGTGATCTCCAGTCGTTACTGGGGAAGCTCAATTTTGCTTGCCGAGTCATGCCAATGGGGCGTGTTTTTTCATGTCGTTTGGCAGGTGCGACCGTGGGCGTTCGGGCTCCTCATCATTTCATCAGGTTGTCAATGGAACTCAGGGCCAATTTGGCGATTTGGGAGTCCTTTTTGGAGAGGTACAATGGCCGTTCGTTGGTGATGGAGGAGGTGGTCAGCAGTGACGCGTTGGAGCTGTTCACGGATGCAGCCGGTGGTGTTGGTTTTGGGGCTTATTTTCGGGGGCAGTTGTGCGCGTCCCGGTGGCCCAAGGAGTGGATTGCGGACAGCTTGGTGCGCAATATCACCTTACTGGAGATCTTTCCGATTCTCGTAGCCATCCAATTGTGGGGACGGGAGTTTCGGGATCGGCGGGTGCGTTTTAATTGCGATAATATGGGTGTTGTTTGCACGATCAACAGCCTTACTGCATCGTCTCCCCCGGTCGTTCGGGTGTTACGGCAGTTGGTTCTCCTTTGTTTGGACTTGAATGCACATGTGACGGCGACACATGTTCCGGGTGTTAAGAACGATATTGCTGACTCTCTCTCTCGTTTACAGTGGGATCGGTTTCGCTCTTTGGCGGCGGAGGCAGAGATCACGGGTTTAGCTTGTCCGGAGGAGCTGTGGATGGTGGCCTACAGGCCGCTGAATCGCTGATCGTGTCATCTTTGGCACCAAAATCTTGGCAGGCTTATCGGGCTGTTTGGTGCAAGTGGGAGGAACAGTTGGCGGCCGGCGTAGCAGTCGGGCCCGGTTTGGACCGGAAGGAGTTTTGTTGTCTTGGCTGGGGCGGGGGGCCTCCGAGGGATGGTCGTGTGCGAAAGCCACGCGCGTTTTGGCGGGGTTGTCGTTTGGTTTTCGCCTGCGCGGCGGCCGTGATTGGACGAAAACATTTTTGGTGAAGCAAGCTGCGAAAGGGTTTCGCCGGTCAAAAAGCGGGGGTGATTTGAGGCGTCTGATCTCTTTTGAGGTGCTTGAGCGACTGGGAGGCGTTTTGGAGACGGTGTGTTCTTCACGGTATGAGGTTTTGTTATTTCGCCTAGCTTTTTCGTTGGCATTTTTTGGCGCATTAAGGGTAGGAGAGTTAGTTTCGGGGAATAAGCGGTCAGCCGGGGGTTTATTGGCCAGGGATGTCGTGTTTACTGCGCAGGGCATGGAGTTTTGGTTGCGACGGTTTAAAACGGATCAGACTGGTAAAGGTCACCGAGTGGTGTTGGGCCATGTGCCTGGGTCTTTGATGTGTCCTGTGCAGTGTTTGCGGGGGTTTTGGGAGTTTAGTCCTCGTTTGAGTGGCCCCCTTTTGTGTCATGAGGATGGATCTAGTTTGTCTCACTACCAATTTGGCGCTGTTCTCAAGAGGTCCATCCTATCGTTGGGTTTGGACGAATCCCGTTTTGCTTCTCATTCATTCAGGATAGGGGCGGCATCAGAGGCAGCGGCTCGGGGCTTGGATGCGGCTTCGATTCGGCGTATTGGTGGTTGGGCGTCCAATCGTTACCAAAGTTATGTGAGGTCGTTGGGTGGTGATCATTGAGGTAGAGGGTGGCACATTTTGCTAACCAAGTTTGGTTTTTTGATGTTGGCATCGCCTTTTTTATTTCAGGTGGCGAGCCATTGCTGGTGTGGATTTTTGGTCACTCCTTCGTCTACTGGGGAGCGTTGCGGGCGGACGTCCGGAACGAAGGCAGACAGCTCGGTTTTTCCAGGAACACGGCCTTGTTGCGTTGGTGTGGTTTTAGGGGGATGGAGTGGAGACGCGTCTTGCCGGAAATACACGAGTGCGTTCGGTTGGATCGCGCTCCGGACATCCTGGTGTTACACGTTGGGGGTAATGACTTGGTGGTTCGACCTTTTCGTGAGTTGATAAGGGATATCAAGCAGGACTGTCTGCGCTTGTGGTTATTGTACCGTGGGGTTACTATCATCTGGTCCGACATTGTTCCTCGGAGGCGATGGCGTTCCATGAGGTCTCTCAAGAAGGTCAACAAGGCCAGGGTAAAGGTTAACAGAGCTGTGTCTGCTTTTGTTGTCAGAAATGGTGGGGTGGCGGTTCGACACTTCGATTTGGAAAAAGGCGAGGGCGATTTCTGGCTGGCCGATGGGGTGCATTTGAATTCGGTTGGTTCTGACATTTGGGCTCTTGGGCTCCAGGAGGGTATTGAGCGGGCCATAGCATGGTGTGTTCGGGGGGTCTCGGGCCATTGAGGTGTTCAATGGACTGTCATTGTGGCGGTTTCGAGAGGTGGGGGGAGTCCTTGAAGTCGGTAAAAATTGGGTTTGGAGACTCTGTGTCTAGGGTCTCCTTCGTTAAACAGGTATCTTGGGGGTGATCTGGTGAAAGGTGGTGGGGGAGTTTCCGGCCGAAGTGGCGGATCCCCGTGTAGCTTAGTTGACAAGATATATCAGTGTTGGTGCTCCTGAGCCAGTGGGGTATCGGCTGGGAGTAATCATGTTGGGTTTTGTCCACAGCAATTTTGGGGTTATTCACCAAGATCTTGGGGCTTCAAGGACTCCTTCTCAGGTTCATGTTATTGTAAATGTGATTTATGTTTCACTGTTTGTTCTTTTGGTGTTTATAATAAAGGCTGCTGTGGCCATAATATTCCAAAGAAGATCCGAGTCTTCGTGTTCTGTGGTGGGGATTATCGGAGGTGATGTGGCGGAAGGTTTGGAATGGGGAAGGATGTGTTCCTACTCCTCTCTGGTGGCAACTCGACACTACCAACATCAGGAAAAGATACTCAGTAGTGTGTGGCCTCCACATGCCTGTATGACATCCTTACAACACCTGGGCATGCTCCAGATGAGGCGGCGGATGGTCTCCTGAGGGATCTGGGGAACGGGTGGGCCAGTCCATAGCTTCAATGCCTTTAATTTGCAGGAACTGCTGACACACTCCAGCCACATGAGGTCTGGCATTGTCCTGCATTAGGAGAATCCCAGGGCCAACCACACCAGCATATGGTCTCACAAGGTGTCTGAGGATCTCACCTCGATACCTAATGGCAGTCAGGCTACCTCTGGCGAGCACATGGAGGGCTGTGCGGCTCTCCAAAGAAATGCCACCCCACACCATTACTGACACACTGCCAAACCAGCCATGCTGAAAGATGTTGCAGGAAGCAGATCGCTCTCAAAGGCGTCTCCAGACTCTGTCACGTCTGTCACATGTGCTCAGTGTGAATCTGCTTTCATCTGTGAAGAGCACAGGGCACCAGTGGCGAATGGGCCAATCTTGTTGCTCTGTGGCAAATGCAAAGCGTCCTGCACGGTGTTGGGCTCTGAGCACAACCCCCATCTGTGGACGTCAGGCACTCAGACCATCCTCATGGAGTCGGTTTCAAACCGTTTGTACAGACACATGCATATTTGTGGCCTGCTGGAGGTCATTTTGCAGGGCTCTGACAGTGCTCCTCCTGTTCCGCCATGCAAAAAGGCAGAGGCAGCGGTCCTGCTGCTCGGTTGTTGCCCTCCTATGGCCCCCTCCCCATCCCCTGGTTTACTGGCCTGTTTCTTGGTAGTGCCTCCATCCTCTGGACACTGCGGTCACAGACACAGCAAACGTTCTGGATGAGCTACACTACCTGAGCCACTTGTGTGGGTTGTAGAGTCCGTCTCATGCTACCACGAGTGTGAAAGCACAACCATCATTCAAAAGTGACCAAAACATCAGCCAGAAAGCATTGGTACTGAGATGTGGTCTGTGGTCCCCACCTGCAGAACCACTCCTTTATTGAGGGTGTCTTGATAAATGCCAATAATTTCCATCTGTTGTCTATTCCATTTACATAACAGAATGTGAAATTGATTGTCAGTCAGTGTTGCTTCCTAAGTGGACAGTTTGATTTCACAGAAGTTTGATTTACTTGGAGTTATATTCTGTTATTTAAGTGTTCCATTTATTTTTTTGAGCAGTATATATATATATATATATATATATATATATATATATATATATCAAGAAAAAAGGGCAGCACTACCAAAATAATACAGCAGGTGCAAAACCTATTCAGCAGTGTCCAAACAGCCAAAATGACAAAAGGAAAAAAAATAGGCAGCACTCAAATTAAATGTGAAAAAAGTATCCACTTTTTTCACATTTAATTTGAGTGCTGCGTACTTTTTTCCTTATATATGTATATACTAGCTGAAGAGCCCAGCGCTGCCCAGGCATAGTAACTAACTGTGGTTAGTTATAACAAATTATAATTATCCTCCATCCCATAGTCCCATGCCCATATACCCATCACACATACTCCATCCCGTAGCCGAGTGCCCATATACCCATCATGCATATCCTCCATCCCATACGCCCGTGCCCATATACCCATCATACATATCCTCCATCCCATAGTCGAGTTCCCATATACCCATCACACATCCTCCATCCCATAGTCCCATGCCCATATACCCATCATACATATCCACCATCCCATAGGCCCTTGCCCATATACCCATCATACATATCCTCCATCCCATAGGCCCGTGCCCATATACCCCTCATACATATTCTCCATCCCATAGTCGAGTACCCATATACCCATCACACATCCTCCATCCCATAGTCCCATGCCCATATACCCATCATACATATTCTCCATCCCATAGTCCCATGCCCATATACCCAATATACATATCCTCCATCCCATACTCGAGTGCCCATATACCCATCACACATCCTCCATCCCATAGTCCCATGCCCATATACCCATCACGCATCCTCCATCCCATAGTCCCATGCCCATATACCCATCATACATATTCGCCATCCCATAGTCGAGTGCCCATATACCCATCATACATCCTCCATCCCATAGTCCCATGCCCATATACCCATCACACATCCTCCATCCCATAGGCCCGTGGCCATATACCCATCATACATATCCTCCAACCCATAGTCGAGTGCCCATATACCCATCACACATCCTCATATTCTCCATCCCATAGTCGAGTGCCCATAAACCCATCACACATCCTCCATCCAATAGTCCCATGCCCATATACCCATCATACATATTCTCCATCCCATAGTCCCATGCCCATATACCCAATATACATATATGGGCATGGAACTATGGGATGGAGGATATGTATGATGGGTATATGGGCATGGGACTATGGGATGGAGGATGTGTGATGGGTATATGGGCACTGGACTATAGGATGGAGGATATGTATGATGGGTATATGGGCATTGGACTATGAGATGGAGGATGTGTGATGGGTATATGGGCACCCGACTATGGGATGGAGGATATGTATGATGGGTATATGGGCATGGGACTATGGGATGGAGGATGTGTGATGGGTTTATGGGCACTGGACTATGGGATGGAGGATATGTATGATGGGTATATGGGCACGGGACTATGGGATGGAGGATAATTATAATTTGTTATAACTAACCACAGTTAGTTACTATGACCGGGCAGCGCCAGGCTCTTCAGCTAGTATATATATATATATATATATATATATATACATACACACAGTCAGGTCCATATATATTTGGAGAGAGACAACATTTTTCTAATTTTGGTTCTTGACATTACCACAATGAAATTTAAACAAAACAATTCAGATGCAGTTGAAGTTCAGACTTTCAGCTTTCATTTGAGGGTATACACATTAACATTGGATGAAGGGTTTAGGAGTTTCAGCTCCTTAACATGTGCCACCCTGTTTTTAAAGGGACCAAAAGTAATTGGACAATTGACTCCAAGGCTATTTCATGGACAGGTGTGGGCAATCCCTTCGCTTTGTCATTCTCAATTAAGCAGATAAAAGGCCTGGAGGTGATTTGAGGTGTGGTGCTTGCATTTGGAAGGTTTTTCTGTGAAGGAAACAAGCGGTCAAAGGAGCTCTCCATGCAGGTGAAACAAGCCATCCTTAAGCTGCAAAAACAGAAAAAAAACAACTGAGAAATTGCTACAACATTAGGAATGGCAAAATCTACAGTTTGGTATATCCTGACAAAGAAAGAAAGAAAGCACTGGTGAACTCATCAATGCAAAAAGACCTGGGCGCCCAAGGAAGACAACAGTGGTGGATGATCGCAGAATAATCTCCATGGTGAAGAGAAACCCCTTCACAACAGCCAACCAAGTGAGCATCACTCTCCAGGAGGTAGGCGTATCAATATCTTACAGGTGCAGATAAGCCGCTGAACACTGTTAGTGATGGGGATCTAGGATTACAATTATTACCTGCGAACGATGATTTCCCAGTAAGTGCAGGTCAACCGCTGTTCCGGAATTAGGCCTAACCGTCATTCCTGAAAAAGGGAAAAACTTATGTGTGCAAACCACAGGTGCTGTAGCTTGCATAACACCTCGCCAGCCGTTCTCAGGCACATTATGGATTACACGTGATTGCACAAAGGTGAGAAAAGGTACCGTATCACCGGATAACATGTATGGATAGCATAGTTTACACATTAAAAATATATGTCTATACATCAGGAGGCAGGCTCAGACGGTGTCATGCCCAGTATGGATTTGACAGCCCAGACTACACAGCGGAGGAGCAGGGAGAGGTAAAGATTGCAAATACTGGGGTCCTGGCCAAGCACGGCTGGCCCACTCGTGGGCGTCGGTACTGGCACTGGGCCCCTCATAGTACGGCGGTGTGTCTGACGGTGGGTGTGCACCACCACCGTCAGAGACACTTGATTGCACTATGAGGGACCCTGTGCCAGTGCCCGCGCCCAAGAGTTGGCCTACCCACCTGTCAAGGGCAACGGCACTCGCACGGTTGCGTGCGCTAGCTGGTGAACCCGACCATGGGGGGGGGCAGCCCAGTTAGGGAGGTTTATACAATGGCATATGTTGATGTTGGACATTCAGCTGATGCAAAAGGCGAAATTGGTCAAGTCCCAGGAAGCGGAGGACCAAAGCAAGCCATGTTTCTGTCAACCTATGTGTCATCAGGGGAAGGTGGGACAAAATCCTTGGAAACCCATGCATGGTTCATTTTAATGAAGGTTAGATCATCCACATTTTGGGTCGACAGACGAGTCCTTTTTTCTGTCAGTATTGAACCAGCAGCACTGAAGACTCTTTCCGATAGCACACTTGCAGCTTGGCACGCGAGCTCCTGTAAGGCATATTGGGCCAATTCAGGCCAGGTGTCCAGTTTTGCGGCCCAATAGTCAAAGGGGAATGACCTGTGCGGGAGAACATCGATATGGGAGGAAAAGTAGTTTGTAACCATAGTTGACAACTGCTGTCTCCTGTCACTTTCCATCGATGCAGTATTACCAGTTGTGTGAGCGGTACTTGAAAAATCAGTCCACAACATTGTCATGAAACCCCTGTCTCCAACGCCACTTCTGCTGTGTGCACCACGAACAACTCTGCCAAGCTGCCCCCGGCCCGTACGGCTCGTGTGAGAACCATCACCGCTGCTGTGTGCTGGGAATGCCTCAAGCAACCGATTTACCAGAGTTGCTTGTTTATTAGCCAATATTAGGTCAAGGTTCTCCTGTGGCATGATGTTTTGTAATTTGCCTTTATAGCGTGGATCCAGGATGCTGGCCAACCAGTAGTCGTCATCGGTCATCATTTTGGCAATGCGGGGGTCCCTTTTTAGGATCTGAAAGGCATAATCTGACATGTGGGCCAATGTTCCCGGTGTCAATGATGCACTGCGAGTGCTGGTTGGAGGAGCACTTTCTGGCAAATCCACATCCCTCCAGTCACGCACAAACCCTGTACCAGACCTTGCCACGCCAACATTTTCACTTGCCCCACGAGAAGCATCCTCCTCCCCTAAGTAATCATCCCCATAATCATCCTCCTCCTCCTCTTCTTCCTCCACCTCGTCCAGGAGAGGTCCCGGAGCAGACAATGGCTGAATGTCATCAAGGATTCCCTCCTCGTCAACATTGGCTGCAAACGCCTGCTCCTTAAGGTGCGTCAAAGTTTGCATGAGCATACGCATAAGTGGGATGCTCATGCTTAGGATGGCGTCGTCTGCGCTTACCAGCCGTGTGCATTCCTCAAAACACTGAAGGACTTTACAGAGGTCTTTCAGCTTCGACCACTGCACACCTGTCAACTCCATGTCTGCTCTCAAAGTGCCTGGCCGTGTATCCTCCCACAAATGCATTATGGCCTGCCTCTGCTCGCACAGCCGCTCCACCATGTGCAGGGTGGAGTTCCACCTTGTTGCAATGTCGATAATGAGGCGGTGGTTGGGAAGGTGGAGCAATCGCTGCAGCTTCTGCATACGAGTGGAGTGTACAGGCGACCGGCGGATGTGCGCGCACAGTCTTCGCACCTTCTGGAGCAGGGCTGTTAACTCCGGATAATTTTTGAGGAAGCACTGCACCACCAGGTTCAAGGTGTGAGCCAAGCAAGGTATGTGGCTGAGTTTTGAAAGGGCTATGGCTGCCACAAAATTACGGCCGTTATCACTAACTACCTTGCCTGCCTCAAGATGTACACTGCCCAGCCATGACTCAGTTTGTCGCTGAAAGTACTCGGCCAGCACCTCGGCGGTGTGTCTGTCGCCCAAACACATCATCTGCAACACAGCCTGCTGACGCTTTCCACTAGCTGCTCGATAGGGGGACACCTCGTGTGCAACAGTGGCAGCTGCAGATGGAGTGCTCGTATGACTGCACTCTGTGGACGAGCTTTCGCTTCTGGAGGAGGAGGAGGAGGAGGAGGAGGGTCGAACGCCTACAGCCAACTGTTTCCTATACCGTGGGCTAGGCAGCACTGTCCCACCACCGCTGTCCCCTGTGGACCCTGCATCCACCACATTAACCCAGTGCGCAGTGATGGACACGTAACGGCCCTGGCCATGCCGACTGGACCATGCATCAGTTGTGAGGTGCACCTTTCCACTCACTGACTGCTTGAGTGCATGGACAATGCGGTCTTTCACATGATGGTGGAGGGCTGGGATGGCTTTGCGAGAGAAGAAGTGGCGACTGGGTAGGTCATAGCGTGGTACTACATAGGCCATGAGTTTGCGGAAAGCTGCGCTTTCCACCAACCGATAGGGCATCATCTCAAACGAGATTAGTTTGGCAATGTGGGCGTTCAAACCCAGTGTACGCGGATGAGAGACTGAGTACTTTCTTGACCTACTTATAGTGTCTGGGAGGGTGAGCTGGACTTGAGAGCTGCATATGGTGGAAGTAGCGGTGGACAGGGTGGACTGAGAGAGGGTTGATGATGGTGATGGAGTTGGTGTTCTTTCTGATTGTCTAGATTCAGTATTTCGTTGATATAACAGTGGGATTCCCTGACTGCTGTGGCCTTGCAACGACACCTCAACATTTGCTGCTGTGCTGACCGGTGGGCTTACAGTGGGGGAAACAATGTAGCATTGCTGACGACCTTCTTTGTGATCAGTTGCACATGTTGTACTTGAGGTTTGGTGTTGTGTCCATGCTTGCAAGTGCATGCTGGCTAAATGTCTAAGCATGCAACTGGTATTCAAATTTTTCAGATTTTTCCCTCGGCTAAAGGTCTTTGCGCACTTCTTACAGATAACCTTGGCCTGATCATGAGGATTTTGTTCAAAAAAGTGCCACACTGCACTCTTCCTACTTTGGCAGACATTTTGCGGCCTAGCACGCTGTGATATTTTGACCCTCTGGACAAGCTGTCCAGCAACTCTTTTGATTTTTGGAACCTGTCTTTGGAGTGCTCCGTGCCTGCCAGATAACAGCTGTTGCGATGTTGATGTCTGCTGTGGATGCTCCTCATCTGAGCTATTGGAAGCAGCACCCTCTTCCCCCAATGGATGCCAATCTGGGTCAACAACTGGGTCCTCCATCACCTCCTCTTCAATGTCATGTGCACCTTTCTCTGTGTCACCGTGTACGGTGGTATAGTGTGCGGGAAGGGGCACCTGAGTCTCATCAGGGTCAGAATCTGGCTCTTTACACTGCGAGGACAATGTAGTGCTCTGAGTGAATGTACCAGCAGAATCATCTATCAGTGTCTGTGCATCAGTGCACTCCATGTCAGATTCATCTTGGCCTGGGTAATTCACCATTTCACTTGATAATCCAGGCATGGTATGTGAAAACAGCTCCATGGAGTAATCAGTAGTACGGCCTGCTTCATCCTTCAATCTTGGTTGGGGTGAAGGACACAAGGAAAGGTGTGGTTCATGAACATGAGCCTCCAATGACGACTCAGTGCTTTTACTTTTTACAACTGAAGAAGAGGAGGCGATAGAGCTGGAGGCTGAGTCAGCAATGTTAGACAAAACTTTTTCCTGCAGCTCTGGCTTTAAAAGCGGTTTGCCAACTCCTAGAAAACTAAGCCTTCGAGGCCTTGTGGAGCCAGACGATGACGCAGGCTCAACACCTCCTGCATTTGGTCCTATTTTGCTTTTGCCACTACCATCAGATCCACCACCAACACCATCATTACCAGCTGCCAACCCTCGCCCAATTCCACGGCCTCTTCCACCAGCCTTCCTCATTTTTAGTAGAAATGTAGACAAAATCCAACAAACTATATAGTAATGTAAAACAAGGTACAAGGTGTCTATAGGACAGGGGAGATTTTGAATTTCTGCACACACTTGTGGACACTCGACACTTATGGATTGTGAGAGGCCCACTGAATATCACAGCGCTATGTCACAGGCTCGATGGCACAGGTGTGAAAAAAGTGTCTATAGGACAGGGGAGATTTTGAAGTTCTGCACACACTTGTGGACACTGGACACTTATGGATTGTGTGAGGCCCACTGAATATCAGAGTGCTATGTCACAGGCAGAAATTGGCTAGTGTATCACAAACTACAAGGTGTATGTAGAATTGGGCAGAATAGGAATCTCCCTAGAGTGTAGGTCTGTAAGAACGGAACAAGGCCTCCACTTATCCTTCCACAGTGACACACAGATAGCTTCACTGTGGCCGTGATAACAGCCGTTACACGGTACTGAGTGGCGCGTGCACGTACACGGCTGTCCGGTGTACGTAAAATTGTCAAGCTCCATGTTTTTTAAGGATACGGACTGACACACGCTGTCTCTCTATAGTTTTGAATGTGATCAAACAGCAAATATATTTAACTGTTTGAAAGCTAGACAAAACTAGAAGGTGCAGGTCTGTAAGAACGGAACATGTCCTCGACTTATTCTCACAGAGTGACACACAGGTAGCTTCACTGTGGCTGTGATAACAGCCGTTACACGGTACTGTGTGAGGAGTGTGCACCGCTGTATGGTGTGAAAAAATGCACGCTCAGTACCTCAGCACTAGGACAAAACAATAAAATCTGGATTGCTTTGAAAAAAGCAGTTTGCTCAGCAGTGTGCACACAGCAATGCAGCTACCAGGTAGCCTTAAAAGGCAGCCTAATAACCAACAGAGCTGATGCACCAAGATATAGCCTCCCCTTGCACTGCACAGTGACTGGTGTGTTGTACAGGCAAAATCGCTATCAGCAGAATCAGTTTTTGGTGTCTTCTTCCCTGCCTAACGCTCTCCCTACAGAATCAGCAGCAGCAGCAGCTCTCCCTATTCTGAGATCAGCATGAGTAACATGGCGGTCGGCGCCCCCGCCCTTTTATACCCCCTGTGACGACCCACAAAGCAAGCCAATCACTTGCATGCCCTTCTCCAAGATGGTGGTGACCCCTGCCTATGTCATCACGTTGCCCACAGTGTCCGTGGATCCTGATTGGCTGAAAAAGAGCGCAAAAAAAGCTTTTGAAACACGACTTTGGCGCGTAAGTCGCCGACATCGTGGCCGACCTCATCCTAGGGTCGGGTTTCGTTTCATGAAACCCGACTTTGCCCAAAGTCGGCGACTTTTGAAATTTGTCGACCCGTTTCGCTCAACTCTAGTAAAGACGGCTCATCACTCATCTCGCTCACAGCAGGATTGTTACATCTAATGGTAAAAACGGGATTTTGAGTCAGTGATCTGCACAGAACTGGATGTCTGATCACAAATAAGGCCTCTTTCACACATCAGTTTTTTCCAATCAATCGCAATCCGTCAAAGTTGTAAAAAGACGGATCCTGCGCAGAGAGTGAAAAAAGAGAGAGAGAATTTTTATGTGGCAGTATGGGAAAACTCAGGTTTAGGGGTTAAATTAAAGGAAGAGAAATTTTCCGGGCATCCCCAGTTTTAAAGAACGGAATCCTTCACTGGATTCTGTCTTTTGACAGACAGTGACGGATCCTGCGCCCAAAGGCTTCCATTAAAGCCAATGACAGATGGCGCTGGATCCGTCACTGTCCGACTTTTCGATATAGACAAAAAATGTTCCTATGTCCGTTGTCTTTGACTGATGGACAGAGAATTTCCAACGGGTCCTTCGAATGACAGATGCAACGTGCAGCCATCCATCGCAATCCATCGCTAATACAAGTCTATGAGAAAAAAAACAGATCCAGCAGCAGCAGTCACTGGATCCCTTTTTTTCAAAAAACGATGGATTGTGACTGATGGCAAAAAACTGATGTGTGAAAGAGGCCTTAAATTAAATAAAAAATGAGAAATCTGTCAGTGTCCTGCGTTATGGATTAGGCTGTTGGCCACTATCGGATTTCCATCGGTCATTATGGTGCGGTGACTTTATTATTACTAGGATGGGTTTTTGTTATAGGGAACCTGACAGCTCATAAACACGGCCATCATGTGTCACACATTGTCTGTATGATTTCTGCCATGTATGTATGACTCTGAAAGCATGCAGTATTTCAGAGAAAAAATAATGTAAGAGCATCTGAGAGACAAAACCTCATGGAGACCTGTCTAAGAGTTCTCTCCCCGTCATCTTCTCCCTGCCCGTCCCCCGTGAGTGACCGGTCTCTCCCAGCATGCATGTAGAGGCAGAGACCTGGCAGTCAGTGTTATCGGCGGGCAGAGGCTGCCATGGTCAGGCCTTTCCCTCTAGTCACCAGTGCGGCTTGAACCCCGGCGGCTTTTATAGTATGTTTTTCTCTGAAACAACAAAGTCAAACATTCCTGGTGAAATCAAGCAGCCGACGTCTGATAAACGCTGCCTGTGATCGGGCACCAGGTATCAGCCATCAGGTTCCCTCTAGAGAGCAGGAAAAGATTGGACACGATCCTAGGAGACCACAGACCATTATACACATTATTCCAGGACAATCGGAGGACCTGCAATTTAAGGAAAATTTGCTGAAAATCTACATTTGTTGGGAAAAATTACCTGAACCAATTAAATTCAAATCTGAAAAGATGCAGCCCTATGTAACCCAGACAGATGATGAGCACATTGATAAGACACATTAGTAGCAATTACTGTGAACTGGAACATGATGACAGCTACAAACACAATAACCGGCACAAGCTCCTCCAACCCCAAAATAATCATGGACTTGTCAGATATTATATGGTGATTAGTAATAAGTCCCTGATTTGTACAGACCGACCAGGAATTTACAGACAGTTGGTGACCCAGGACCCCGTAAGCCTCATTTAGTATTTCTGAAAGATCATACATAGAAGCCAGTACTGATCGATTGGTGGAGAGAGGTCTGCAGCAGTCACTATTCTCACCACGTATGGACACTACAGACATGAGATCATGACTTACTGTATACATGATGTTTCTAAATGGAAGTCATCTGGATTTTCTAGATCCATTGCCATTTGACCAACCGATAACAGTCCACCAATGATGAAATCTCCATCCTGGTAATTATTTTCCAAAATATAAAGAAAATCTATTATCTTGAGATCACAGACAAATTTTGTGAAAGGAAGCCATGGAAGCAGCAATATAATAAGGAATCTGAACATCTCCTTATACATAATAATATAATTGATAAGAAGTAGATTCTCTTCTAAGTGATACGTGATGAAGACGCTCGAGCAGCAGTGACACAAAGCACACGGCTCATAGGATCAGTGACATGAAGACGGCGATCATCTCCCCTCTTTTTATACAGAATGATGGGATATATTTTGCATTGTCTGATCTCATCGCACATTATTCTGGATCCGCTCCCCGATGATTGTGATCTGAACCGTCTTTACACTGGATAATTGAAGAATAAGATGAAGGAACAGAAATAAATAAGTCTTTATATTCGCTCTTGTAATGAAACTTATTTTCTGTTGCTTTAACACAAACCCATTTCTCAATCATCAGAATGTACATTAACCCCTTTGAGTTCATCTTATTGTATAACATGACTAGTGTTGAGCTTTCCGATACCGCAAGTATCGGGTAT